>NC_064642.1:316075145-316705659 GCF_023864345.2 Schistocerca serialis cubense | reverse complement strand
ACATGCAAAACAGGAAAAACATCAAACTTCCTTAGTAGCCAAACGTCGCCTCAAGCAGTGAAATAGTCATTTCAGTCATGTGATAAAGGCCTAGAAGAACTATGCAGATGAGGAGTAGTTTCGTGTATATTAAATGAAGAGTTGTCACGACAACCTCTTATAACAATAAGTGGTAGAAAGGCCGGGTGCGTGATTCCGCGAGTGATGCAATATGTATGCCTGCAGAATTCCATTTATTCACTGGTTAGTGAACTTACAAGTATTTGCTTGGGCAAGACTTTGTTTCTGAGCCTGTGTGCTCACATAAGACATGAATGGTCACTTGATAATCAGTTGGTATTACACTATAGTATGGCTCATGCAATAAGAATGCTGTAAGTTTTCTTCTCACAAAAACAAAAGTGAATGCAAATACAGTAATCTAACTGCCTTTGAAGGACAATGTAGTAGGTTTGTGATAAATTAAACTGCTTAATAAGTTGTAAGTTTGTTATGTTTGTGAAAGTGAAATAAACTTTTAATTTCGCAAAACACTGGAGTATCGTTGTGTTGTATATAAGTTAATCATTTCAGTGTATAACCCGTTTGTTAGAGAAATTCCTTTTTATAGATATCATAAATTAAGTGCAATAGTGATTGTAATAGTAAGTTAAAATCATGACTGAAATATGTATCCCGTTTGTGAAAACTCGTCAAACGAAATTGATAGTGTGTAGAATGAACTTAACTTTCTTAGAAGGGGAAAAATGTGTGACAGAGATAGAGATAGACTTTACTTGACATTAGATGTAAGCTTTTAATTTGAATGGTAATGCTTCATTGCACTTAAGCTCAATGAATAATTTTCATACAATATAGATGCGTGCCTCTGACCGAAAAGCGTCTGCTCAGTACTTGCATTAGGAAAGTCGTACATTTTGGTAGAAATAATCGGAAGGATCTTTTGCCACTTACAATGTTTACTTTTGCAGATAATAGACTTAAATTTAAATGATAGGCTTTTTGCCACGATGAAGTTAATACTTAATAAATGGCATTTCTCTTCAATAAATTAAGTTCTCAACTGTCTGATTATGGGTATACTTCCCCGAAAGTACGTCGTATCTCTGTGTATACAAAGATGTGACTGTCAGTTCAGTAACTTTAAGCAGAGAGACCAAGTTTGACACTCTGTTTTAAGGAGAAACACTTGTTATGGTCTTAACAAGATGGCATACTGCCCTACCTCTGGTTTCAGCCAATATGGGTTTTAAAAAAAGTAAAGCCATCTCAGTTTGTTCCTACCTCCGTGCTGTGACTAACTGCGATGCACCAACTGTACGTCTTCCACTCATCTCCTAGTTTCTGCTCTTCGTTAAACTTTCCCATGAAGTTAGATTGACAGTGGTTCTGTCCTACTCATGTATCTGTGGTTACCTCCAGCAAACATTCAACACGGTGGCGAAACTCATAATACGCCCTTGGTTCGCTGCCATGCCACTTGAAGGGCTGCAAGTTTATCAGTCCATCATCCCACCTTCTTATTGGCTGATTTTTAGCCTTCCACGTCTGTTTTCGTTTCATAGCTAACAGAAGTTGGTTTTATCACAGCGTGCTTCTGATTACGACTTCTCGTGCGTATTGCACTCTTTGAATTGCGTTATAAATTACTCGTATTCTGAATGCTTTCTTCTCGCATCGGTAACGTCGGGTGGGATAAACGCTTTCGAAGTTGTTTTTGTTTCATATAAAACAGAAGCTGCTTTCGTTGCATGGTGTTCTACGGACTTGTGTGTTTCTTTTATCGCTTACGAATCTGAGTGTGAACTGCTAGATTTATAGCCATTGTAAGTTTATTGCACGCATTCAACACTACTTTTGTTTGCATCATTTTCCGTACTGTCTCGCATTTAATGGGGATCTACATGCTAGCAGGTTTTGACAATATTGGTATTCAACTCCATCATATCTTGCCACTGAGTGCCAAGCATTTCACAGAGTCTTGCAGACTATGCATGTAGATGAGTAGGCCCTATGTTTCGTAGTCATACTGACTAGAGCATTCTTCCTTTCTTCCATACATATGCTGAAAATGCGGCAGTAGTTACGCAGATATTTTTAGACATTATTAACAGGCACTACAAACAGCACATTTTAGCAGAAGCCGGTGGTCTCCATTAAATGCGAAAGTACGAACAACGGATGGTAACAAAAATAACGTAGTATGCGAGCAGTATACTTACAACGCATTTAAGTAGAGCAGTTCACAAACGGATTCGTAACAACTAATAAATAGGCATGAGTGCACAGAATACAATGTGACAAAACCAGTTTTTATTTCATATGAAACAAAAACAAATATGGGATCTGTTACCCCACCCAATATTACGCGTGAGAGCAAAAATTAAGCAGAAAACGAACAACAGACTTACACTGCAACTCAAAGAGCGCAGTAAACACAAGAAAGTGTAACCGGAAACATAATTTCCACTTGATAGCAGCCACACTTTCGAAATTGCAATATTGGGCTTTATAAACAAATATACTTTCCACCAGACTACCAGACCCACCCATAAAGTATAAATGAAAAATACTATCATCCAGTTCTCTTATTTCGGGAACCAGTAATACGGAGTATTTCTCGTATTCAAAATTCACCGCCACGCAACTTGGAGTGCTGCTGCCGTTCTGTTTCCGTGTCGTAACATGGGCCTTGCACTTCTAATACTTTGGTGTTTTGTACTTTCAAGTTTACGATTCAATCACAATCATTCACATAGGAACACAAAAGGAAGATAAAAGGATCACGACTGATACGAACCAACAAATAAATGAAGCAACTGTGCCCATTTCTTCTCTACAGTCCCCTGGTTGGCCGAACAGTTAAATTGTCAACAAGAGTCAGCACAGAATTTACGTAAGTACCATCAAGTGACATGAACAATGAAACGGTAGACTTGGTCCCTTTTCAGTTTGTTACTTCTTCCATTCACGCTTAGAGTACTGGTGCAAGCTATTGGAATGAACGTTACAACAGCGTCGGAAAAGCCGTCCGTGTAAATGAAGCTGTTGGCAGCAAAGGCACATGACTGTGTTTCGGCGTAAGTCTTTCCCGTAAACGTGCTGCAGAATTTGAATGTAATGGCATCGTTAGTACAGATCTTGATCAAAAGTACTACGACTTTTGTACAGGTGATTCATAGACGTCTTAAAATTTTGTATATGGTACATGAAATAAGTTTGACTTAAGGCTATGAAAGAATAAAAGAAAGTGCACCACGGAGGCAACTTTTGTTATTGGAAAAGAAAGCATATCTTCGGTTATTTACTAGACGTCGTACAATAGCTTATCGTATTTCCGAACCACTGTTTTAATAAATATACTCCAGAGGCATTACGAAATGGCCTCATAGTACTTCTAAGTAAAAGCGTCCGAAAACTTCGAGTTTGCAACCGTGTCATGCAGATAATTAACGATTTATCACACAGGATTTCTGGTCAATCTTTATAACTTTTGCACATCCTTAGAGATAATTAATCACAAATAATCTTTGTCCCCATCCTTTAAAATAAGCATAATAGCCTGGATATCTATATAATATGAAGGAAATGAGACTGTATAAAGCTTATCATCAGGTGAATATTGCTCGAAATATTTATATATTCTACGGATTGGATCGCAGCACGCTGCGGAATTTATCTAGCACTTCTCCCATAAATATATAGCCATTCAGTCACGTAAGTTAAGACTATGGTAATAACTCTGCCTTATACTGACATAAGTTGAGTGTTAGCTGTAGTAGTGGATCGTGGAATGTTCAACTCACGACTCAGCCGAGGAACTGGAGCCCGTGGGCTCCTTTCAGGTACCTCTTCAATGCTCCGTACCGAGTCATGACATGTTGACGGTAGTTCAGGACGTTTCTCGCTAATCGCACTTTCTCTCCGTCCGAACCTGTTGACAAGAAGCATGATATTGCCCCTTGTTGGTGGCTCTTATGTCTATCCTCGAAGGCAGAGCTCAGCCACCTCTTGGAATGTTTTACCAGTATCCAGGAAACAATGGCACTTCTATCTTCTGCAGAGAGCATCTCAAAGACCTGTGAAGGAATAATTGAGTACATTAATGTAATCATGCAAATGAATCATTGTTGTGACTTGGCAAGACAGCCAAGCCACTACGAGGTGAAGCCGAAAGGCACGCTTTTAAGCTCACGCAGGCTGGCGTGAGGTCTGGAACAGTTAAAGGAATAGAGACTAGCATAAAAAGGTACGTAGCTTCTTCAATACTTAACTTTAATCCATAATTGGTGAACATCGGTCTGACGGTACATGCATCACAAGATAAATAGCAAATGATAATGGCGCCTTGCTAGGTCGTAGCAAATGACGTAGCTGAAGGCTATGCTAAACTATCGTCTCGGCAAACGAGAACGTAATTTGTCAGTGAACCATCGCTAGCAAAGTCGGCTGTACAACTGGGTCGAGTGCTAGGAAGTCTCTCTAGACCTGCCGTGTGGCGGCGCTCGGTCTGCAATCACTGACAGTGGCGACACGCGGGTCCGACGTATACTAACGGAACGCGGCCGATTTAAAGACTACCACCTAGCAAGTGTGGTGTCTGGCGGTGACACCACAATCATTGCTTTGGGACACACTGTATTTATATACTGTATTCATAACCTAACTGAAGTTGTGATACAAGTTTGCTGAATTCCCTGCGTTTTTTCTCAGTCTAAGGCCGACAGAAAGTAGTCGGTCTACATCTAATCGATTTCTTCAGACGAAAAGCTTTTTGTTCATTATAACCTAATTCTTCCAGTAACGGCTCTAAGCACTATGGGACTTAACATCTGAGGTCATCAGTCCCCTAGACTTAGAACTACTTAAACCTAACTAACCTATGGACATCACATACATTCATGCCCGAGGCAGGATTCGAACCTGCGACCGTAGCAGCAGCGCGGTTCCGGACTGAAGCGCCTAGAACCGCTCGGTCACAAAGGCCGGCCTCTTCCAGTAAAAAAGTTGGTTCTGTCCCAGCGTAACAGAGACATTCCACTACAATATAAAATGACTAGAAATTAAATTGTACGTCTCTTCCAGTGTCAGTCATTTTAATTACGATTCATTCCATGTTTTCATTGTGTGATTCACGGTTTCGCTTTTAGTTTACGATACTAACATTTACTTAAAGTCAAAACGACCTCCCTCTCGCAGAGACATTACCCACATTTTGTGGGAATGTCTTCGAAGAGCTAAACTCATAAATTCCGACAAAAGACCACTGCTCAATTTTTTGGTCCTCTTAAAGAGACTCGTTTGAAGCAGTTACGTAGTTCAGTCGAAGTACGAGGTCGAAATACTATGAGTCAGATAACTAGTTTCACTTAAGATTTGTTGACCATTAACAGTTGAAACAACGCTAAAAATAAATCAATAATTTTCAAAACATTATGCCTAAAATCTGAATTCAGCTTTGTACTCCTCTAGCGAAACGCAGTAGTTTAGTGTAGAGGGTTGTTGCATTTAAACTTTCGATACTTGAACCAGTGTAGATCGAAATCTATTTTCCGTGTGTGTACCATACTTTGCAGGAATGGTGTTCAGACTGTGCCCTGCAGGATTTGCGTTGTTAATAGTGTTAGTGTTATGACTTGCCATTAGGTGTCGGTTCTGGTAGGCGAGGTAGGGTTCTAACACAAGCATCAGTGTGCATTACCGTTGCAGACCGTCAACATGCGTCTTGACAAGGTGAGGAGGCTTTACTCTTAAAGCTGTTTCATCAGAACAGCAATAGTGCTGCTGCTCTTGCCGAGTGTCGAAGCAAAAAAGGAAGACGTAGAGGTCCTCTTTCCGCATCAGAGTTGAAGAACATGATTCGAAAGTTCGAAATAACTAGCAATTTGGGAATTTCTCCTGGGACAGGCCGGCGCTCAGTCGCACCACAAATTATTGACGAAGTTACTGTTGCCATGACTCAGAATGCTGGATGCAATGTGCGCTCTTCAAGCAGTTTACAAGCTGTGTCACAACAGCTGAACATTCCATGGTCCACCGTTCGAAACGTGCTGCGAAGAATTTTGAATAGGTATCCGTCCAAACTTCACATTAGATATTAAAATGTTTCTCCCATATGTATGTACAAATGTTTCCACAGAATTTCATTGTCATGCGATCATGGGGGCCCTCTGAAGTAGCGAAAGTTTTTTTATGACAGCCCTGTACGTAAAAATAAGATTTCCTTTACTTTTTATTTTAGTGTTTTGATGTGATATTTGATTCTGTTAATGCCCAGTTCCTCAGTCGAGTATAGGTGGCAAAAAATAACTTCACTTATAGAAATAACCGATTACTGAGAAGTAGCATTTACTGTAATAACCGCTCATCTGTCACTAGCACTTATTAAAATAACTGCCAGAAGCGCGTGGCATTGCCTGTTTGCCGAAGTGCCTACTAGGCTTTCACATCATCTGAGATCCGATCACGGATAAATAAACAGTGCAGAGAAACCGACCATCTACGACGAATTCTATAGCTCATGGAAATTACTGTCAGACTGCGTGCCATATGTTTATCGAAATGTGTGTTTAGGTTTCGTACTAAGAATATTTCTTAGCTCATTTTTCTAGCGCAGGTTCTTTTCGCTCACGGTTCTTTTTCTGTGGCAGTTACGGGCTTCCACTACAGATAACATGGAAGTTGATAACTGTGTCCCGGTTGTAGGTGACGATGTAATTCCAGAGAAAACATACAGTGGAATGAAACAGTTATTTTCGTACTTCTACGAAAATATCCGCCGGTCTTCACGGGGATTACAAATAACGAGATTGTTACTGCCCTTAACGTGATCTACATGCCGCCACATATGCAGTTGCCTTTAACCTGTATGCAGTAACTGTCAGCATAGGACCACGTGCCAGAATCAACTTCCACGACTGCCAGACGAAATAAAACAAGTCAAACATCTCAGCTTACGTTTCGCAGATTTGTCTATAGGACCACAATAAATCAAAAACTGGAAAATGTTAATTAACAAAATTTTCTAAATGACTGTGACGTCACGCAATTGGGCTCGCGCCAGGGGGCACTACCATTAGGCTACCTAAAGAGACTGTACTGCCTAGGGGCTAAGTGACAAAATATAAAATTACAAGAATAAGAAATACACTCCTGGAAATTGAAATAAGAACACCGTGAATTCATTGTCCCAGGAAGGGGATACTTTATTGACACATTCCTGGGGTCAGATACATCACATGATCACACTGACAGAACCACAGGCACATAGACACAGGCAACAGAGCATGCACAATGTCGGCACTAGTACAGTGTATATCCACCTTTCGCAGCAATGCAGGCTGCTATTCTCCCATGGAGACGATCGTAGAGATGCTGGATGTAGTCCTGTGGAACGGCTTGCCATGCCATTTCCACCTGGCGCCTCAGTTGGACCAGCGTTCGTGCTGGACGTGCAGACCGCGTGAGACGACGCTTCATCCAGTCCCAAACATGCTCAATGGGGGACAGATCCGGAGATCTTGCTGGCCAGGGTAGTTGACGTACACCTTCTAGAGCACGTTGGGTGGCACGGGATACATGCGGACGTGCATTGTCCTGTTGGAACAGCAAGTTCCCTTGACGGTCTAGGAATGGTAGAACGATGGGTTCGATGACGGTTTGGATGTACCGTGCACTATTCAGTGTCCCCTCGACGATCACCAGTGGTGTACGGCCAGTGTAGGAGATCGCTCCCCACACCATGATGCCGGGTGTTGGCACTGTGTGCCTCGGTCATATGCAGTCCTGATTGTGGCGCTCACCTGCACGGCGCCAAACACGCATACGACCATCATTGGCACCAAGGCAGAAGCGACTCTCATCGCTGACGACGACACGTCTCCATTCGTCCCTCCATTCAAGCCTGTCGCGACACCACTGGAGGCGGGCTGCACGATGTTGGGTCGTGAGCGGACGACGGCCTAACGGTGGGCGGGACCGTAGCCCAGCTTCATGGAGACGGTTGCGAATGGTCCTCGCCGATACCCCAGGAGCAACAGTGTCCCTAATTTGCTGGGAAGTGGCGGTGCGGTCCCCTACGGCACTGCGTAGGATCCTACGGTCTTGGCGTGCATCCGTGCGTCGCTGCGGTCCGGTCCCAGGTCGACGGGCACGTGCACCTTCCGCCGACCACTGGCGACAACATCGATGTACTGTGGAGACCTCACGCCCCACGTGTTGAGCAATTCGGCGGTACGTCCACCCGGCCTCCCGCATGCCCACTATACGCCCTCGCTCGTCAGCTGCACATACGGTTCACGTCCACGCTGTCGCGGCATGCTACCAGTGTTAAAGACTGCGATGGAGCTCCGTATGCCACGGCAAACTGGCTGACACTGACGGCGGCGGTGCACAAATGCTGCGCAGCTAGCGCCATTCGACGGCCAACACCGCGGTTCCTGGTGTGTCCCCTGTGCCGTGCGTGTGATCATTGCTTGTACAGCCCTCTCGCAGTGTCCGGAGCAAGTATGGTGGGTCTGACACACCGGTGTCAATGTGTTCTTTTTTCCATTTCCAGGCGTGTACATTGGGGACTTGGCGCATACACGAGCTGAGGGAAATCTAGCAGCCCACGTTTCACCGGCTCTCAGATTCAATTGTACCCTCGCCACGGGAATTCGGTTATAGAAGTAACTAACAGATATACACTGAGGTGATAAAAGTCACAGAATACCTCCCAATCTCGTGTCGGACCGCCTTTTGCCCGGAGTAGTGCAACAACTCGACGTGGCATGCACTAATCCAGTCGTTGGAAGACTCCTGCAGAAATATTGAGCCATGCTGCCTCTATAGTTGTCCGTAATTGCGAAATTTTTGCCGGTGCAGTATTTTGTGCACGAACTGACCTCTCGATTATGTCCCATAAATGTTCGATGGGGCTCATTTCGGAAGGTCTGTGTCGTCAAAAAACTCGTTCGAATCGCGAATAATTGTGCCCCGGTGGACACGGCGCATAGCCATCCATAAAAATTCCATCGTTGTTTGGGAACATGAAGTCCATGAAAGGCTGCAAGTGATCTCCAAGTAGCCGAACATGAGCATTTCCAGTCACTGATGGGTACATGAGAGGCCCCAACAGCTTGCACAGTGCCATGCTGACCACCTGGCTCCATGGCTTCGTGGGGTCTGCGCCACAGTCGAAACCTTCCATCAGCTCTTATCAACTGGATTCGGAACTCATCTGACCAGGCCACCGCTTTCCAGTCGTCTTCGATCCAACCGATTTGGTCACTGTTGCAGGAGAGGCATTGCAAACGATGTCACGCTATTAGCAAAGACACTTGCGTCGGTCGTCTGCTGTCATAGCTCATTAACGCCAAATTTCGTCAAACTGTTCTAGCAGATATGTTCGTCGCACGTCCCACATTGATTTCTGCTGTTATTTCACGCAGAGTTGCTTGTCTGTTAGCACTGACAACTCTACGCAAACGCCGCTGCTCTCTGTCGTTCACTGAAGGCCGTCGGCCACTGTGTTATCCGTAGTGAGAAGTGATGTCCGAAATTTGTTATTCACGGCACACTCTTGACACTGCGTATCTCTAAAAACTTAATGCCCTAACAATTTGCAAAATGGAATGTCCCATGCGTCTATCTCCAACTGTCATTCTGCTTCAAAGTCTCTTAATTCCAGTCGTCTGGCCAAAATCACATCGGAAACTTTTTAACATGAATCACCTGAGTACAAACGACAGCTCCGACAATGCACTGCCCTTTTATACCTTGTTTACGAGGTAATACCGCCATCCGCATTTGTGCGTATCGCTATCCCATGAATTAGTCAGCTCAGTGTAAATAAGTGTTAAAAGTAACTGGTATAAAAATAATGGTAATCGCGATAATTGATTCGCTAAAATAACCGTTTGGCCCACCTCTACCGTGAGTCCACGTGAAACTGCAGGTCGCTCTATGACTGGCTAGGTAAGTCACTGCAAAGGTCGGACGGAGGAAGGCAGTGGCGTACCACCTCCAAGAGGACCATGCCTAATAAACTACCATTGTGTTCAAACCAACCTTCGAGTTGACAACTGTACCTTCTGTTCTTTCTCTTCTGCCCTCAAGTCAAGCCGCTTCAACAAAAATGTTACAAACCTGTTTGTACGCGAACGCAACTGAAAATCTGTGAGGGAGTTCCATTTTTGTTAAAATGAGCTGAATCTTGCACAAAATTGCCTTTCAGCGTAATTTAAAATTAAGCATAAAATTATTTGAGTTAAAAGATGTTGTTATGGCGTATGGCTTGGTTCAAACTAGGGATGGGGAAAACCGATCGATTGAAACCAATTCCAGTATTTTAGTTCTGAATAACCGGGATTTTTGGTATTTGTTTGGTCTCGGTTATAGCAGGTGTTTCTTTTATTCTTGACTAATAACCGAGTAAAAGAATGAAATATCAGTTAGCCGTAGCAGCAGTCCAAAAATGTTTCGTTCTTAAATAAACTTTTTTTAAAAAAGCAGTAATTTTTGTTCGTAGTGTTTGCATTGGTTTGAAATATTATTATAGAAAAGGGGAAATGCGATCAGTGCTATTTCAATAACAATGCAAGCAGAAACGAGCAACAAATACATGGCATAAGAATTGGTACAGCATTGCTGAGACAATAATGCAACAGTTGCTGTGTGCCTTGCCTTAAGGTGTGTGTGTACGTACAGTGTGCAAGACTTGCCCCCACTTGGTCCATACGGTATTTTCTCGCTGCTGTCGCCGGACCTGGTTGTATTGCAGAACGGCACCCACGCTAGTCTGGAAATATTTTTACAAAGTGACGTAGCAACGAAGTACAACGCTTCATTTGCTTAAAAGATTAATGGTTTCTCTATTTCTATGAAACGATAAATGAAGAAGGAAATTGACAACAGTAATAAATTGTAACTTAACAACAATTCATTCATAGTATACGCTAAAAATATAAATGATCTGCTGCCTGTGTCGTACGCCATTGCTGGCCGGGAGGCACTACACGGGGAAGTGCGAGTCTTATTTCAGTCGACGCCACATTGAGCGACTCGCTTGCCGGTGATGAGGATGAAATGATGATTATAACAACACAACACCCAGTCCACGAGCAGAAAAAAATCTCCAACTCGGGCGGGAATCGAACCCGGGCCCACTGCATGTAAGGCAAGCACGTAACCACTTTTTTCCTGTGATCTCATTTCATTCGTCATTGTTCGTTCTGTTTGTTCGAGGCGGACGTCCCATGGCGCTTGTTCAATTTCATCGTTGAGCCATTAACTCAGTTTTTTTTTTATTACAGAGGGCTGTTAATCCGCTGACGGAGCACCACTCAACCAAGCAGGCGGACGGTGTCTATATGATATGCCTTTTCTACTAGTACACTCTGAAAACGGACAATTTAACACGAAAAACAGCACCTTCAACCTCAGTTCTCATCGTTTAGCGCTGACTATTCGTAAGGCCCAAATAGTGGTCTGATCTCTGATTACAACATAATTTTAGAGCAGAGTTTCAAAAAATTTTGGAATCAGTAGGAGAACACGTGTTTTTTTTCCTTTTTTTTTCGTCAACACCAGCGAACATTGGACACACTAAGTTTTCCTTTATATGCCTATTTAATTTAATATTTTGAGTCTATGTGTTTTGAAACCAAAAGTGTCAAAATGTTTAATATTTGTTCGATTTCTGCCTTTACTTTGGGAAATAAAGATAAACATATACAAATTCGGGCACGCATCTCGTGGTCGTGCGGTAGCGTTCTCGCTTCCCACGCCCGGGTTCCCGGGTTCGATTCCCGGCGGGGTCAGGGATTTTCTCTGCCCCGTGATGGCTGGGTGTTGTGTGATGTCCTTAAGTTAGTTAGGTTTAAGTAGTTCTAAGTTCTAGGGGACTGATGACCATAGATGTTAAGTCCCATAGTGCTCAGAGCCATTTGAACCATTTTTTTACAAAATCGGTTATTTTAGAGACGGCTTATTTTGAGCGGTTTTAAGACTCAAACTGGAATGGAAAAAAACGATATTACCGAACACCTGTTGCTTCAGCGATGACTGCCATCCCTAGTTCAAACCATAACGATTACCTTGCATGCCACCATTTCAAAAGAAGCTGCCTCAGCTGAAGATGGTCAAAACGACAGGCAGTGACTCATCTGACAGCAACAGGGGTGCTGGACACATGCTGTGCGTTTGTGTGTGTGTGTGTGTGTGTGTGTGTGTGTGTGTGTGTGTTTGTGTCACTAGCGGTGGAGCGGTATTTTAGTTTTAAAATAAGATCTAATTGTGTTGTGAAACACTGGCGGTAGCCATATTTGTGAGATCAGGCGTAGTTAGTTTGTGCTGGAAGTTAACATAATAAATAAACATTTAGTGAAGTTTCTTTGTTATTAAAAGGAGATTTCAAAAATGGTTCAAATGGCTCTAAGCACTATGGGACTTAACATCTGAGGTCATCAGTCCCCTAGACTTAGAACTACTTAAACCTGACTAACCCAGAGACATCATACACATCCATGCCCGAGGCAGGATTCGAACCTGTGACCGTAGCAGCAGCGCGGTTCCGGACTGAAGCGCCTAGAACCGCTCGGCCACAACTGCTGGCTAAAAGGAGAGTATCACTTCGGATACCAAATTACGCACTGGATCCGTAATCAGGAGAAAACGACATTAAAAGGTAAGTACATCCACGGGAGTTACGCATTTCGATGCCTGGTGTTGGCGGCCCAATTAAATGTCGTAAAATAAAAATATTTAGATCTCATAGGTATTTTCCAGATAGCTCTTTTGCCCTCTTATTATGTGACTGAAACAAACCTACATAGAGTCGGTAATTGTTGCAGAAGATAACGATTTTGTTCTACAATTTTTAACACCATAGTCGTGTCTTTTTTTTTAGGTAGTAAACTCTGGTTTTTACCTAATTAGGCCATCTTCAGATCTACGTTTCAGGAGGATGGTTACTACCACTGATGTCTGCTGGTTCGCGTCATTACAACCACAGAATCACAAAAACGACTTACCCGGCAAATGCTTGTAGTAAGACTGACATTCGTCAATGAATGTCACAGAAGATGCTGGAAATGGCCAAGGCTGACTTCTATACAAGGAGAGAAAGAAGACGATCGAGGTGACCAGGAGATTGCACTGCCTTTCTTCAAAAAATGGTTCAAATGGCTCTGAGCACTATGAGACTTAACATCTGAGGTCATCAGTCCCTTAGAACTTAGAACTACTTAAACCTAAGTAACCTAAGGACATCACATACATCCATGCCCAAGGCAGGATTCGAACCTGCGACAGTAGCGGTCGCGCGGTTCCAGACTGGAGCCTAGAACCGCTCGGCCACACAGGCAGGCGCACTGCCTCTGTTGATTGTCTTCTTGTCACAGAACACCTCACGCACTCGTGAAGAGACTGCCAAAGCGGTGTGTGCTGTTGCTCCGTCTTGCTGAAAATACATACACCCGTTCATCTGTGAGTTGATATACATATCTATTTAACAGATTTTGGACATACCGATTAACATTATCATTTTGGTGAAAGCATCGTGTTACTATGCAGACACAATTTTGTGCACCCCAGTCTTTAGATTATACAACGGCTCTTCAGTGTATTGATAGGGATTTTCTTACGAATAATGGTGTATGTTCTGTGGTGCCCTTTTCTCCTGTTCCTTAACAAGGATCGGTTCCACGTTAGTCTTATATTTTTCGGGTCAGTTTTATTTTGCCCATTTTCTTTATAGCAGGAACATCAGAATATCTATGCAGTAAGTATAGTGTATGATGAAGTGGATTCGCGTTTTGCGAATCTGAATTGACGTCAACTGTTTGGGAGAAACGAACATTTGTGACAGATCAGAACTCGAGCTCAAATTTCCCGCTTATTGTAATCGGTCGCCTGAAACGATTCGGCTATCCGATCTCGCCTCCAGGACCGATGCAAACTTCCATATGCCACAGAGCCCACAATCCTTACGCTCGCACATTTCGTTATTCCTGCACATGGGGACAGAAATATTTTCTCATTTCAGCCTGTAGAGGCATGGATACATAAATGACAGTTAAAAGGTCCTTGTTTACACAGTGTCTGCTTCTTCACATTACAATCTCCGTCAGACATGCGCTGTACGCGAATCACATAATGTGCGAGCGTAAGGTTTATGGACTCAGTGTCATACGGAAATCTGGGCCGGTCCTGGAGGCATGCTCTGATAGCCAAAGCGCGAAATACGGTTTCGAATCTCTGCAAGTCGTCAACATAACGCTGTTTTGTTTGCATTTTGCTCTAAGATCTTAATATTACACTCGGGTTGGTTGGTTGATTTGGGGGAAGGAACCAAAAAGCGATGTCATCGGTCCCATCGGATTAGGGAAGGATGGCGAAGGAATTCGGCGTGCCTTTCAAAGGAACCATCCAGACATTTGCCTGAAGCGATTTAGAGAAATCACGGAAAACCTTAACCAGGATGGCCGGACGCGAGTTTGAACCGTCGTCCTCCGGAATGCGAGTCCAATGTGCTAACCACTGCGCCACCTCGCTCGGTAGTATTACACGTATTTTTTCTGTTTTTACCGGCAGTAGTTGTTGCTGCTACGGATGCAACCCAAAATACTTCGAAGAAAAAAATTTAGCTGAATATTGCAGAGTAAACGATAATTGATACCAGTTACCTTGACATACTCATACATATCCTAGCACTGCATTTGGAGTCTGATGGAATTCTGCATTACGTTGTGTACCATCAAGACTGAGTTCCTGCCCACTTTGCATTGATTGTTCTAAGTTACCTCAGCGATGGATCGGTAGATGTTCTTCGCCTACGTGGGTCCTGAGGCTACTTATCCTTACTCCTTTAAACTTCCGCTCGTGGGGTGGGTGTTACATCAAGCTCCGTGTGTACAGGGTTAAAAGCCGTGCCCTGCCTCGGCTGTGTGATGAGATTGTGGAGGCAGTTAATAGCGTTACACCTGATCAACTACGGTGGAAAGATAGTCTCTGTGTTGACATGCAGGGTAGCCACCTGGACTTTGACATCTAATACCTAATATGTACCCTTGTTATATAGATTTATATTTTCTATATGAAACATATATTTCATGAAAATGCGTCGTTTCGTCCCTCTGTGAATATAGCGCATTTATTAGAAAGTACACTTTTCTTCCTTCTCTCCATAATGACCACTCATACGCAAGTATTAATTATGTCTTACGAGTTCAGAAACTGGCGTTGTATAAAATTCTGAAGTCTGAAGTTTCAGCCAGCTCGCGATAGCTTCTTGATGTCTTTCGTCATAGTTAGTGTTGGCAGCTTGGCGACTTTTTGTAAGTGTATGAAAAAGTAAGTCCAGAATGTTGTGTGGACGTCCAGAGGCGTACCCTTTGAATTAAAGCAGACTGATTTGTGTCTCCGAAGATTTGTAACATAAATTTCCACGTGTGTGTTGGTTTTGTCTAGTGTTCATTTTTCACTTTTTCCTCATTTCATTTTCTGCACCTAAGTAATCAGTTACTAATTCTTGAGAGTACCTATTGTGTTTCTTGCTCTTGAGAGGACAGATATTGTGCGAAATATCCTCCTCCCACGCACCCTCACCGACGCCTCCTGCAATGTTTCACACTGTAACGCGGAACTCTCAGAATAATCAAGAGTAATCACACTACATTGCGATAAACTGTTCTTATTAATCTGCGCAGAAAAGCTTCGAGCAAATTCGCCACCATTCGGCCTCAGGGGACCCACTGCCAGCCTCAGGAAGTCCAGTCGTCCACAAGATATTTCCTTTGTTTCCGCGGAAGGTATTACGTCAGTGGTGGCTCTTGGTAAACGTTCTAGAGTTGAAAATCAGGTGGGCGTTAAGAAGTGAGCCAAGGTTCAGGTTTCCTTAGTTTGTGTAAACTCAGTTCCGCTCGCGTCGCCCAATTACACGGCTCGTGCAACGTGAGCCTGCACGCCCGCTCCAGCCTCCCTCCCTCCCTCCCTCTGCTTGCAGGTAAGTGCGCTGGGGGCTCGCAGAAAGCACTTACGTCTGACAGAAAGCCGAAACCGGAGGTCGGGTTCATCTTTAAACGCTGCGCCAAGGACGCATTCAACAATCGACGAAATATGGTAATTCAGACTGTTTAACCGCCACCTACCGATGTAGTCTCTTCAGTTAAATAACACGAGCAGAAGTTATTGCACAAGATTTGTTATTTTCGTACCATTAGCGACAAAACGGCTGGTATGGTTTGAGTCATCCAGAACTGTGAGAAAAATGGTTATACACTCCTGGAAATGGAAAAAAGAACACATTGACACCGGTGTGTCAGACCCATCATACTTGATCCGGACACTGCGAGAGGGCTGTACAAGCAATGATCACACGCACGGCACAGGGGACACACCAGGAACCGCGGTGTTGGCCGTCGAATGGCGCTAGCTGCGCAGCATTTGTGCACCGCCGCCGTCAGTGTCAGCCAGTTTGCCGTGGCATACGGAGCTCCATCGCAGTCTTTAACACTGGTAGCATGCCGCGACAGCGTGGACGTGAACCGTATGTGCAGTTGACGGACTTTGAGCGAGGGCGTATAGTGGGCATGCGGGAGGCCGGGTGGACGTACCGCCGAATTGCTCAACACGTGGGGCGTGAGATCTCCACAGTACATCGATGTTGTCGCCAGTGGTCGGCGGAAGGTGCACGTGCCCGTCGACCTGGGACCGTACCGCAGCGACGCACGGATGCACGCCAAGACCGTAGGATCCTACGCAGTGCCGTAGGGGACCGCACCGCCACTTCCCAGCAAATTAGGGACACTGTTGCTCCTGGGGTATCGGCGAAGACCATTCGCAACCGTCTCCATGAAGCTGGGCTACGGTCCCGCACACCGTTAGGCCGTCTTCCGCTCACGCCCCAACATCGTGCAGCCCGCCTCCAGTGGTGTCGCGACAGGCGTGAATGGAGGGACGAATGGAGACGTGTCGTCTTCAGCGATGAGAGTCGCTTCTGCCTTGGTGCCAATGATGGTCGTATGCGTGTTTGGCGCCGTGCAGGTGAGCGCCACAATCAGGACTGCATACGACCGAGGCACACAGGGCCAACACCCGGCATCATGGTGTGGGGAGCGATCTCCTACACTGGCCGTACACCACTGGTGATCGTCGAGGGGACACTGAATAGTGCACGGTACATCCAAACCGTCATCGAACCCATCGTTCTACCATTCCTAGACCGGCAAGGGAACTTGCTGTTCCAACAGGACAATGCACGTCCGCATGTATCCCGTGCCACTCAACGTGCTCTAGAAGGTGTACGTCAACTACCCTGGCCAGCAAGATCTCCGGATCTGTCCCCCACTGAGCATGTTTGGGACTGGATGAAGCGTCGTCTCACGCGGTCTGCACGTCCAGCACGAACGCTGGTCCAACTGAGGCGCCAGGTGGAAATGGCATGGCAAGCCGTTCCACAGGACTACATCCAGCATCTCTACAATCGTCTCCATGGGAGAATAGCAGCCTGCATTGCTGCGAAAGGTGGATATACACTGTACTAGTGCCGACATTGTGCATGCTCTGTTGGCTGTGTCTATGTGCCTGTGGTTCTGTCAGTGTGATCATGTGATGTATCTGACCCCAGGAATGTGTCAATAAAGTTTCCCCTTCCTGGGACAATGAATTCACTGTGTTCTTATTTCAATTTCCAGGAGTGTATGTATTTGAAGTGCGTCATAGCAAACTCCCAGAAGTTGCCGAATGAGTAATGCAGGGCTGCTATAGATGATTTCTCCG
This sequence comes from Schistocerca serialis cubense, assembly GCF_023864345.2. Taxonomy (NCBI): domain Eukaryota; kingdom Metazoa; phylum Arthropoda; class Insecta; order Orthoptera; family Acrididae; genus Schistocerca; species Schistocerca serialis. Next base: position 316,687,899 of record NC_064642.1, on the reverse strand, counting down.
TTTTCAGAGTTCTATCTTCTCCAATGCATGACGTGTATAAATTTGACTGATGCACGAGTAGAACCATTAACTCACCGATTCACTTACCGTAACAAATTCCGAGTTTCGATTACAGGCTCCATCGTCGTCATGTAGCAAAACTTGCTTCCGTGAACTGATACAGTTCTCTTTTCTAGTACCACAGGACGGCATCCGACTGGTGTGTACAGAGGTGGTGCCCTCTACGTCCACAGATTATGCTTGCGGTCTCTATGTAGCGTTGCTTGCAGTGCCCTCTATCGCATCCGGCGGTGAACTGCGAGAAGTATTCCTCCCCATTTTTCTCCTTTTCTGATGCACGCTTCCATGCATAGCCGGTGTACCTGTTATTTTCACGAAGTCTAATTTCAATTGCTTCTCTGATCAGTCTCAAAAGGTCGATGCGTGAGCAAGTATTGTCGTTTATTGAAGCAACAGCTTATGCTTATTTAAAAGGCTGTGCTGATTTATCTACATACAAGGTAACGCTGATCCTCGACCTAATGATCGCCACTCGTTCGTATAGTCGGGCCATCGTAACTCTCACCACACTCGCGAAGAATGTTGTAAGTTCCTGGCACTCTCAGGTCGTTTCTGGGTGGTCGGCTAACTGATCAGATTTTGCCTGTTCAGGGAACTACCTATCTTGCTATGTGTTGCACCGCAGACTGGAAGGCGCGCTGTGTTGATCCTCTTGGCTTGTTTGAACGTCGGGTATTTGTTTTTTCAGTAGCGTTGATTTAAAGAGAGAACGTAAGCAAAATCTATGGACGTAGAGGTCGCCACCTATATACGCGCCATCATGACGTAGTCCAGCCAATTCGCGCAAGTCGTGAACTGGAAATACCGCAGCAAACTGTTTGTTACATTTTGCGACAGTGATTAGATTTCAAACCGTAACGTCTGCTGCTCGTTCAACAATAAAAACCTGAAGATTATGGGTGGCGCCTTCAATTTTGCATCGCAATACAGCAAGCACTTGAGGATGAACATTTCAGCTCCGACCTGATATTCAGCGATGAAGCAACCTTCCATTTATCTGGAAAGGTTAATCGACACAATGTGAGTGTGGGGCACCGAACTGAAAAGTCTCATGAAATCGAAGCACACTAACAGACCAAGCTTTACGGGCCAATTTTCATCTGTGAGACGTCTGTAACGGCTACCTCTTGCCTTGATAATTTGTTGTTTCCACAACTGACTGCTGATTGAGAGAATTTCACCTTTCAACCAGAATCGGCACGTCTTCATTGGAGCATCAATATTCGTTGCTACCCATACACCGAACTTCCGCATCATTGGAAAGGGGGTACTGGTATAGATGCTGTGGCTCTCTTCTTTTGCGTCCCCTGTTCGCCTTTTTCCTTTGAGGGTACATTAAGAACCGTATTTACGTACTCCCACTGCCAAGAACACTGTAACAGCTCAAATAACGCGTCAGTGCTGCTGTGATGACCATTGTCAGGATGTTGTTACTTGATTACCGCTTGGACGTGTGTCGTGTGACCAGAGGGACAAGCGCAGAACATTTGTAGGACGAAAAATATCAACTTATTGAGTTTATAGTTCTGTTCATGCATCACTCATTTTTGTACGTTTAATACTTTGGACAATATAGAGCGTTGAAAATAAACAACCTATTTATAGCAGCCCTGTTGTTTTATTTCCTACTAGTTTGTCAACGCGTTGCTGTCTGGCAATCTGTACAAAACAAAAACGTGAGGGATACGTATTGTACGAGGGCTTTCAGTAAGATATGCAACAGATTTTTTTTTCCTGGTCAATTCCGGTTGGCCGGCCGGTGTGGCCGTGCGGTTCTAAGCGCTTCAGTTTGGAACCGCGTGACCGCTACGGTCGCAGGTTCGAATCCTGCCTCGGGCATGGATGTGTGTGATGTCCTTAGGTTAGTTAGGTTTAAGTAGTTCTAAGTTCTAGGGGACTGATGACCTCAGAAGTTAAGTCCCATAGTGCTCAGAGTCATTTGAACCAATTCCGGTTGAAAAGATGCGAAATTTGTTGTGGGACACCCCGCTTCAGCCCCTATAGTTTCATGAGGTTTGGATAGCTCGCCGCGTTAAACGCAGCCTTCAAAATGACAGCTGTGACTCCTGCAGTGTTGCAACGTGCGGACACTCTCATTTGAGGTGATGACCACAGTCAAACACCTCGCTGCACAGCTGGAATTCTTTACTGCTGGCGCTGACACATTCCTCCACCAGTTCGGATACTAAAGATGTGCCCCCGCTGGGTTCCTCGCCCCCTAACAGAAGACCATAAAGAGTGACGAAGGAGCATCTGAGCGAAATTGTTTCCGCGTTACGAGATTGATCATGACAAGTTTTTGTCGAACATCGTCACAGGCGATGAAACATGGGTTCATTTCTTCGACTCGAAAACAAAGCAGCAATCCATGGAGCGTCGGAAGACCACCACTCCCCCCGAAGAAAAACTTCAAAGCCACATCCTCAGCTGGTAAAGTCATGCCAACCGTCTTCTTAGACTCTGAAGGGGTTATTCTGTTTGATATCCTCCTTCAGGGTGCAACTGTCATCTCTGAAGCGTGTAGTGCTACCCTTAGGAAACTGAAGAAATGACTTCAGCATGTCCGTCGCCACAAAATGCTAACTAACTTCTCCTTCTTCATGACAGCGCAAGGCCTCACGCAATCCTGAGCACCCGAGAGGAGCTCATAAAACTTCATTGGACTGTTCTTCCTCAAGCATCCTATAACCTGGATCTCATACCTCCCGACTTCCACCTGCTTGGCCCACTGAATGATGCACTCCGCTGGCAGCAGTACATGGATGATGGGGAGGTTGTTGATGCGGCAAGAAAAAAAATGGTTCAAATGGCTCAGAGCACTATGGGACTTAACCTCTGAGGTCATCAGTCACCTAGAACTTAGAACTACTTAAACCTAACTAGCATAAGGACATCGCACACTTCCATGCCCGAGGCAGCATTCGAATCTGCGACCGTAGCAGCAGCACAGTTCCACACTGAAGCGCCTAGTCTTCTTCATGATCACGAATTTGGATGTTAAGCTACTCGCTGTTATTATTTCTGTTATTTTTACTTCTGTCTTACTTTGGCTTACTCTTTTTCTAGGTCGACAAATCCTATAAATGTGTCTTGATTTTTCTTAACTCCTGCTTCCATTATCAAGCGCAGCATCAAACCTGCCCCTCTGGTGGCTTTACCTTGTCTAAAACAGAACTTATCGTCATCTAACAGAGTTTCAATTTCCTTTTCCATTCTTCGGTGCATCATTCTTGTCATGAACCACTGAGCTGACTGTGCGGTAAGTCCCGTACTTATCTGGTCTTCCTGTCTTCGCAGTTGTGTGAGTGATATTTTTCCGCAAGTCTAGTGGTACTGTATGTCTCCTGTCTCATAGATTCTACACACCAAATTTAATAGTCGCTTCGTTGTCACTTACCCCAAATGATTTTATAAATTTCTCAGGAATATTGTCTATCTCTTCTGCCTTTTCATCTTACAGCCTCCAAATCTCTGTTAAATTCTGACCAGTAACAGTTAACATTGATCCCAAAATGGACCGTTTGCAAGATAACTACGAATGTAGGGTTACAATTCGCCACTGAAGTCAGTATGAAATATTGTTCTTGTTAGTTTATACGTGTTTGAAATGTAATCTTTTCGATTAAATCCCGATAAAATTGGTCTTTTATTTAAATAATTACACGAGGTTGTGGAATATGGTACATGTGTGATGGAGCAGTGATACATTTTGCTGTTGCCGTAGGACAACATCTATAGTCCCAATACGGTCCGAGATAGATAGGTCATGCAGAGCCTATGTCTTTGCCTTCAAGGTCACCTGTCGCCAGTTCTCTAAATTTTTATGTATGTGGTCATCTCCAGAGCGTATTCTACAGTTATGTCAATATTTGAGATGTTCAAAAAAATTCGAACTTCACACTAGAGATGAGTGCAGTACAACATTCAAATGTGAGGATGACAAGTGGAATACCACATGTAAAAGATACAAGTGTCCCACGAGGGAGCGGCTGTTATGGAATTTTTGTTCCTTTTACTCTTTTGACGCAGAACCTTTGGTTCCATGACAGCATTGTGATGATAATGACATCAGATGATTAAGTGATTTTATTTTTTACACCAGATGATGGAACTGTAACGGTTCGGAAACCGGTCGTGTTCTCAATAAAAGATTGTGGATTAAGCTTCTCTCCTGTGGTTTTCTTCATTTATAAAAATAGTGTTGTAGTGCTTGCTAAGTTAAGCCCAAGGTGAAGTTTCACCCCAGTTAAATGAGGTTTTATTCGAAAAGTTTCACATTTTAAACACATTTGTAAGAACTGGGAGATTATTTCTTACTGAAACCTCTGGTGGCTTGAAACCATTTTTTCATAATTGTTCTGGTGTGACAACAAGCGCCAGAACGAAGATGAAGAACGTAAGAGAAGAGAAGGCGGTGAAATGACCTCGGCCAATGGTGCGCTGATTAGGACCGCACCACGACAGGAGCGCCCTCTACAAGAGGAGAATATAAGTGCCGCTCCTGCCAGCCTGGGCCATGTCTATGTCAATGACATGCCCGTCATCCGTCACTGCCACTTGGCGCAATACGCCGATGACACGGCGCTGTATACGACCGGCCGCAATCCTGACCAACTCATTGCTCGCCTCAAAAAGCAAGTGGACGCAGCAGTCATCTGGTTTCGCTCCAATAAAATGGCCCTCAATGCCGCCAAAACCATGGCTGTGTATTTCACTAAACGGCGCCCTATACTCAGAAACAACATCTCAGTCGGGGGCGTCCGGGTCCCGTGGGCCCAAGCTACCACGTATCTCGGGGTCTGGTTGGATAAGAAACTTTTCTTCCACCGCCACGCAGAATACGTCATCCATAAAGGATTAAAGTTGACAAAGGACTTGTGACTCGCTCTTCTCCAGCCGAGAGCTGAATTTCGATACCAAACTCCGGCTGTATCACTCCGTTGTCAAACCCTCACTAACATACGGTTCCTCTGCGTGGGCCACGATTAGTAAGTCCCGGATGCTGACGCTCCAGCGCCCGCAGAATGAAGTTCTCAGGTGGAGTCTTCACGGCTCTCTGCTCACCAGGATAGTCACTCTGCATGAGGAGGCAAATACAGCCCTTCTCAAGACGAATATTCGCCGTAAGGCTCGTCACCTGTACAGAAAAGTGGACGTCCTCCGTGAGACAATCACTGGACCCGAAACCATCGGTACCTCAGTTCCACGGCGCTCGCACCGACACCCCGTCTCGCTCACCGTCCTGGAGGACTCGGATTCGGGCTATAACTAACGATAGGCCCTATATGACCACGTTTTTCTTCCCGTTTCGTACAGTCACTAGCAGTGGCCTGTTCACGTCCAGCCACTTTTCTCCTTGACCATAGAGTTGGCGCATTACTGCTCCCCTCCTCTCTACTTCCACCGTCGGAGGGTGGCACGGAACTTAAGTAGTTCCACCGCCACACCTTCAAAGTGCTCAGAATGCTATACTTGGCTGTTATTCAGCCGTTGCTTTGAGTCTCCTCTTACTTGTCCACCTAGACAGTTGGACCGGATATGAAGCGGTGGTCCTGTGTATTAGTAACCTGCCACAGTGCCACAGTAAAAAAAAAAAAAAAAAAATTGAGACTCGGCCGCTCAGTATCGGCTCAGTATTAGGAGAATATTAGCGCAGTTGTTGTCCGGCACTCGCAGAACACTTATTAGTAATCCAAATCCATTGCTTGTTTGGACATTTGGACATTGTCTATAGCGAAGAACATCACTGTTTGCATGTCGCCCATCGCTTGCGACACTTGTAAATTCAAGTTAATTATTGAAATTCTTCTAAGCTTATAATAAAAACTATTAACGTGATTTTGCTTGATTGTTGTATAGCATTCCGAGAACGCAGCATCTTTTAGGCACTTTGTACAAGACGAGTGGGCAAGACCCCACATTTGGCGACGAATATCCACTAAACCCAGTGCTTGACGACCACGGACTTTTTCGTTCATTTTGTTGCTGGCACCTAAATTCTCCCATGTCTTTACTTTGCAAGGGCGCTTATTGCTTTAACGGTTTCTTGTCGTTTTTGCTAATCAGCGTTTTCGGGTGGGCGTTGCAGAAATTTTCTTTTCCTATTTTGCTTGCTTACCTTGTCTGTTTGTTGCATTTGTGTCTTCCGACATGCTGACTCGACCTGTCCCGCCCCAAGCTCAGGTGCCGCAGCCGCTTGCGTTAGATGCCACACAGCTAATGCAGATGTTTCAGTTCCTGACGCAGCAGATTTCTGCACTACTCAACACGGTGCTGCAGCTTCTGGCCAACGCTGTACACCCGGCAGAACAAGCTCCAGCTACAGCAACACCTACTGCTGTACCACATTTTCGCCAATTCCGTGAAAAAGAAGAGGAATGGCTGGACTGGTTGTCCCAGTTCGAAGCCCACACCCTCGCTCACAATGCACCAGGTACTGTGAAACTTCCATATCTGTTATCCACGGTAGGAAGTGCAACATTCAGTTTAATTCAAAAACTCTTTCCTAACGCCACTCCGAGTGAACTTGCGTATGACAATGTTATCGTCTCGCTAACAAACTATTATGGCCAACAAGTGAAGGTGACAGCACTAGGTATCAAAAAACGTTCAGAACAAACTTATAGTGAGTGGGTAACAGATTTGCAGGGTATGACAAGGAAATACAAATTCAAATGTGCTTGCGGTGCTTTATATTCAGATCTTACATTGCATGATGCGGTGATGCACAATTTACCTGATGTCAAACTCAGAGAACAGATTTTGCAGCAGTCTGATCCATCATTTCAGCAGATAGTGCAAATATTAGATCAGTACGATTCCGGTGCCCTGGCGGCTGATAAATCTGAGCAGCCAGCTGCTTGTCTGGTTCAGTTACTTGCTTGTGATCGCCTCATTCTGCAACAGCAGCTGACGCTGGCCACGCCGAGTAAACAACCCTCTACGCTACATAAGCAGTTCGCTAAACAGGTGGCTACACAGGCGAACAGAATTAAGTCTTGCTCTAGGTGTTAATCATGGAACAAACACCTACATCTACATCTACATCTACATCTATACTCCGCGAGCCACCTTACGGTGTGTGGCGGAGGGTACTTATTGTACCACTATCTGATCCCCCCTTCCCTGTTCCATTCACGAATTGTGCGTGGGAAGAACGACTGCTTGTAAGTCTCCGTATTTGCTCTAATTTCTCGGATCTTTTCGTTGTGATCATTACGCGAGATATATGTGGGCGGTAATAATATGTTGCCCATCTCTTCCCGGAATGTGCTCTCTCGTAATTTCGATAATAAACCTCTCCGTATTGCGTAACGCCTTTCTTGAAGTGTCCGCCACTGGAGCTTGTTCAGCATCTCCGTAACGCTCTCGCGCTGACTAAATGTCCCCATGACGCATCGCGCTGCTTTTCGCTGGATCATGTCTACCTCTTCTATTAATCCAACCTGGTAAGGGTCCCATACTGATGAGCAATACTCAAGAATCGGACGAACAAGCGTTTTGTAAGCTACTTCTTTTGTCGATGAGTCACATTTTCTTAGAATTCTTCCTAAGAATCTCAACCTGGCGCCTGCTTTTCCCACTATTTGTTTTATGTGATCATTCTACTTCAGATCGCTCCGGATAGTAACTCCTAAGTATTTTACGGTCGTTACCGCTTCCAATGATTCACCACCTATGGCATAATCGTACTGGAATGGATTTCTGCCCCTATGTATGCGCATTATATTACATTTATCTACGTTTAGGGAAAGCTGCCAGCTGTCGCACCATGCATTAATCCTCTGCAGGTCCTCCTGGAGTACGTACGAGTCTTCTGATGTTGCTACTTTCTTGTAGACAACCGTGTCATCTGCAAATAGCCTCACGGAGCTACCGATGTTGTCAACTAAGTCATTTATGTATATTGTAAACAATAAAGGTCCTATCACGCTTCCCTGCGGTACTCCCGAAATTACCTCTACATCTGCAGATTTTGAACCGTTAAGAATGACATGTTGTGTTCTTTCTTCTAGGAAGTCCTGAATCCAATCACAAACCTGGTCCGATATTCCGTAAGCTCGTATTTTTTTCACTAAACGTAAGTGCGGAACCGTATCAAATGCCTTCCTGAAGTCCAGGAATACGGCATCAATCTGCTCGCCAGTGTCTACGGCACTGTGAATTTCTTGGGCAAATAGGGCGAGCTGAGTTTCACATGACCTCTGTTTGCGGAATCCATGTTGGTTATGATGAAGGAGATTTGTATTATCTAAGAACGTCATAATACGAGAACACAAAACATGTTCCATTATTCTACAACAGATTGACGTAAGCGAAATAGGCCTATAATTATTCGCATCTGATTTATGACCCTTCTTGAAAATGGGAACGACCTGCGCTTTCTTCCAGTCGCTAGGTACTTTACGTTCTTCCAGCGATCTACGATAAATTGCTGATAGAAAGGGGGCAAGTTCTTTAGCATAATCACTGTAGAATCTTAAGGGTATCTCGTCTGGTCCGGATGCTTTTCCGCTACTAAGTGATAGCAGTTGTTTTTCAATTCCGATATCGTTTATTTCAATATTTTCCATTTTGGCGTCCGTGCGACGGCTGAAGTCAGGTACCGTGTTACGATTTTCCGCAGTGAAACAGTTTCGGAACACTGAATTCAGTATTTCTGCCTTTCTTCGGTCGTCCTCTGTTTCGGTGCCATCGTGGTCAACGAGTGACTGAATAGGGGATTTAGATCCGCTTACCAGTTTTACATATGACCAAAACTTTTTAGGGTTCTTGTTTAGATTGTTTGCCAATGTTTTATGTTCGAATTCGTTGAATGCTTCTCTCATTGCTCTCTTTACGCTCTTTTTCGCTTCGTTCAGCTTTTCCTTATCAGCTATGATTCGACTACTCTTAAACCTATGATGAAGCTTTCTTTGTTTCCGTAGTACCTTTCGTACATGATTGTTATACCACGGTGGATCTTTCCCCTCGCTTTGGACCTTAGTCGGTACGAACTTATCTAAGGCGTACTGGACGATGTTCCTGAATTTTTTCCATTTTTGTTCCACATCCTCTTCCTCAGAAATGAACGTTTGATGGTGGTCACTCAGATATTCTGCGATTTGTGCCCTATCACTCTTGTTAAGCAAATATATTTTCCTTCCTTTCTTGGCATTTCTTATTACACTTGTAGTCATTGATGCAACCACTGACTTATGATCACTGATACCCTCTTCTACATTCACGGAGTCGAAAAGTTCCGGTCTATTTGTTGCTATGAGGTCTAAAACGTTAGCTTCACGAGTTGGTTCTCTAACTATCTGCTCGAAGTAATTCTCGGACAAAGCAGTCAGGATAATGTCACAAGAGTCTCTGTCCCTGGCTCCAATTCTGATTGTGTGACTATCCCATTCTATACCTGGTAGATTGAAGTCTCCCCCTATTACAATAGTATGATCACGAAACTTCTTCACGACGTTCTGCAGGTTCTCTCTGAGGCGCTCAACTACTACGGTTGCTGATGCAGGTGGTCTATAGAAGCATCCGACTATCATATCTGACCCACCCTTGATACTTAACTTAACCCAGATTATTTCACATTCGCATTCGCTAATAACTTCACTGGATATTATTGAATTCTTTACTGCTATAAATACTCCTCCACCATTGGCGTTTATCCTATCCTTGCGGTATATATTCCATTCTGTGTCTAGGATTTCGTTACTGTTCACTTCCGGTTTTAACCAACTTTCCGTTCCTAATACTATATGCGCACTATTTCCTTCAATAAGAGATACTAATTCAGGAACCTTGCCCTGGATACTCCTGCAGTTTACCAATATTACGTTAACTTTTCCTGTTTTTGGTCTCTGAGGACGGACGTTCTTTATCAACGATGATAATGTCCTCTCTGGTAATCCGTCAGGTATTTTATCGTTTCGCCCAAGGGGGGGTCCCTCTAACCTAAAAAACCCCCGTGTGCACGCCACACGTACTCTGCTACCCTAGTAGCTGCTTCCGGTGTGTAGTGCACGCCTGACCTGTCTAGGGGGGCCCTACAGTTCTCCACCCAATAACGGAGGTCGATGAATTTGCAACCATTATAGTCGCAGAGTCGTCTGAGCCTCTGGTTTAGACCCTCCACACGGCTCCAAACCAGAGGACCGCGATCGACTCTGGGCACTATGCTGCAGATATTAAGCTCAGCTTGCACTCCGCGTGCGATGCTGGTTGTCTTCACCAAATCAGCCAGCCGCCGGAAGGAACCAAGGATGGCCTCAGAACCCAAGCGGCAGGCGTCATTCGTTCCGACATGTGCTACTATCTGCAGCCGGTCACACCCAGTGCGTTCAATAGCTGCCGGAAGGGCCTCCTCCACATTACGGACGAGACCCCCCGGCAAGCACACCGAGTGCACACTGGCATTCTTCCCCGACCTACCCGCTATTTTCCTAAGGGGCTCCATAACCCGCCTAACGTTGGAGCTCCCTATAACTAATAGGCCCGCCCTCTGTGACTGTCGGGACCTTGCCGGAGAATCGGCCACTGGCCCAACAGGCGAGGCATCCTGTGGTGGCTCGGAAACGATGTCATCACCACTAGGAAGCACCCCGTACCTGTTGGAAAGGGGTAAGGCAGCTGCCACGCGGCCAGATCCCACCTTCGCCTTTCGGCCAGGCACGCCCGAGCCCACCACTGTCCGCCATTCACCCTGGAGTGATGGCTGACCGGTAAGATGCTCACTGCCGGAAGACGCAGCGACATCAGGGGTTCCATGTGATTCCAAGGCCACCGAAGTAGGCATAGGTCTCACCACAGTTGCCCCAACGCCACTACGAGCCGACGCCTGCGCCTCGAGCTCGATGAGCCTAACAGACAAAGCCTCCACCTGCCCCCGAAGAGTGGCCAATTCTCCTTGCGTCCGCTCACAACAACCACAGTCCCTACACATGACTATGTTTACCCTACTCTATACGGTGACAAATTCCCAAGATAATCTTCTGATGAGCTACTCTGATAATCAAGAAACACTCACTGAAATACGAGACGCGAAAACTACGCTAGGTTTTCCCAGAAAAACTATTTAAAAGCTAAGCGCAGCAAATAAGTACAAAAACGCTTTATACAAACAGTACTCGCTGCTGCTGGTGCTCTCGCTCTGGCTGTCACAAGACAACTGCTGATTCAAGTGACTAGTGGCTAACGGCCGCGAAACAAACAAAAGACGGTTTTAGGGCGCTTTCTGTTCTAAACGATCAAGAAAACACTAAGAAATCTAACACGAAAACTACGTAAAGTTTTATCAAGAACTGTTAGTTACTATGCAGAGCAGATAAACACAAATAGAATCCCTTCCTTAGTGGAAGGTCGTAAACAAAATGCAAAATAAACGCTTTATACAAACAGTACTCGCTGCTGCTGGTGCTCTCGCTCTGGCTGTCACAAGACACCAAGGCTGGCCCTCCCACCAAGCTCAGTGATACGCTTGTGGTAGGAAAGGACATGTGCATTCAGTATGGTTGCAACGAAACAAACATAAGAATTCGGCCCACTCACAAAAATCTACTCACAAGGCCCATGTCATCGATGCAGTATATTCAAAGTCTGCAAAGGGCATTAGCAATCCTATCAAGCGTGGTGTTTCTTCAGTGATACCCCAGTCAAACAAATTATTTGTCCATTTACTTATTTGTGGGAAATGTGGGAAATCTCAGTTGGACACGGGTACCTCTGTCACATTGCTCAGTCGTTAAAAAAATGGTTCTAATGGCTCTGAGCACTATGGGACTTAACTTCTGAGGTATCAGTCCCATAGACTTAGAACTACTTAAATCTAACTAACCTAAGGACATCACACACATCCATGCCCGAGGCAGGATTCGAACCTGCTGCCGTAGCGGTCGCGCGGTTCCAGACTGTAGCGCCTAGAACCGCTTGGCCACACCGGCAGGCTCAGTCGTTATACACATGAACCGTTAGGCTCCACATGCTACTCTAAAACTAGCATGATACTGACGGGTTATAATGGACAAAACATTCCCGTTCTCGGAACATGTACTTTGCCTGCCACGTATCACTTGCATATGCGAACAGTGACTTTCACAGTGCTACAATCGCGCAATTGTGAAAACATATTTGGTCTTATTCTTTTGGTTTGTTTGGCTTTAACATTCAGGACAATGTGTTGTGAGTTGTCTGCATTCAATGCAAAAGACAGTGTAGCTAGCTTGCTTCTCGACACTCTTTTCTGAAGGTTTAGGCAAAGCTAACAATTTTCTTGCACATATTACTCTCAAAGACAATCTTCAGCCGGAATTTTGGCCATGCCAGCACTGTTCCCATTGCATTACGGGACAAAGTCGCGGCTGAACTTAAAGAATTGCAAGATAACGAAATTATTGCGCCCATACCAGCTAGCCAACAGGCACGTCCACTTGTTTTGCCGCACAAACCTTAAGGATGCATTCGCTACTGTGTTGACTTTAAGTCTACAGTCAACCCACAAACTATCATTGATTCTTATCCATTGCCACGCCCCGAGGATCTCATGGACAGAATAGGCGCTGAACGCTACTTTTCAAAAAGTTGTTTGCGCGATGCACATCTTCAAATACCACTCGATGAAGAATCTCAAAAAGTGTGTGTAGTAAATACTCATTTGCGCTTGTTTAAATATTTGCGTTTGCCTCTTGGCAGTGCTTCCGTACCCACAATTATACAACGGTATTTGGAACAGCTGACTGCGCAAGTACCAAACTGCTCAAACTATTTGGACGATATTGTCGTAGCAGGTCATACACCTGAAGAACATATTGTAAATTTACGTCCTTTTTTTCGTGTGTTGTTTGATTTTAAACTTGAGTTGTAGTATCTTGTTCATGTCATAAACAGTCAAGGCGTACATTCTCTGCAGTCGCATTTGTTAGTCATACGAGACTTGCCAGTTCCTCGCAATATCACAGAATTTCGGTCAGTTTTAGGGAAAATGAACTATTATTTACGGTTCATACCGAATGCTGCACAAATTACAGGTCCATTGCGTCGCAAGAATGTCCCCTTCGTTTGGACAGATGAGTACCAAGTAGCTTTTCAAAGGCTTAAAGATGCATTGGTCATTTCTCGATGCTTAGTTCACTTTGATCCTGACAATCCAGTGGTATTTCAAGTTGACGCTTTCTCTTACAGAATCGGTGCAGCGCTTTCGCACAGAATTGGTGAGAAAGACAGACCTATTGCTTTCGCACCAAAAGAGTTGTCCAAAGCTCAGTGTAACAATTCGCGAATTGAGAAAGAGGCTTTGGCGATTGTGTTAACTGTCACCAAAGTCCACCACTATTTGTATGGCAGAAAATTCTACTTAATAACGGATCACAAACATTTTCAGTCCTTGTTTCATCCGATGAAACCGGTTCCTGTACGAACTACCCACAAATTGCAAAGATGGGCTTTGTTCTTGTCTCAATACCAGTACGAGATTGTGTATCGTCCGACAGCTCAACGTGGTAATGCGGACGCGCTTTTACGTCTTCCGATTGACCCTGATACAGATTTTGACGCTTCTGCTGCATCTAGTTGTCACATCGATGCTCAAGACTCTGATTTGCTTCAGTCTTTTCAGCTGAACTAGAAGAAAATTGCACAGGCCACGAAAGATGATCCAGATTTAAATGTTTTGCTTACATACATTCGCACTTCTTGGCCTCACTCATTGAATAGCTTAAGAACTCTGTAGTCCGCCGTTACTTTGCACGTCGACCTAGCCTGGCTGTACAGAAAGATGTAATTCTTGTACAAAATGAGAGTGGACAGTCACATGTGTTGACTCCTAAAGCTTTGCAAAATGAAGTGTTGCAGTTACTTCACCAAGGACACTGGGGGATTGTTTCTTACGTAACAGTTAGCGCGTCGACACAGTGTCACGCATGTGCGGAAAATCAGTCCGCTTCGCCACAAAAATTCCCTTCTTGGCCTAAGTCGCAGTCACCATGGCAACATGTGGACATAGACTTTGCGGGACCTTTTTGGAATATCCTTTGGTTGAGTGTGGTTGACTCGTATAGTGCCGGCCGCGGTGGTCTAGCGGTTCTGGCGCTGCAGTCCGGAACCGCGGGACTGCTACGGTCGCAGGTTCGAATCCTGCCTCGGGCATGGGTGTGTGTAGAGTCCTTAGGTTAGCTAGGTTTAAGTAGTTCTAAGTTCTAGGGGACTTATGACCTAAGATGTTGAGTCTCATAGTGCTCAGAGCCATTTGAACCATTTGACTCGTATAGTCAGCTTCCTTTTGCTGTGCCAATGAACTCGACAACGTCACGTAGCACAATTCAGGTGTCGTCATCGATTTTTTGCCTAGAAGGTTTACCTGAAGTAATAGTGTCAGACAACGGGCCTCAGTTCACGTCATATGCGTTTGAAACATTCTGTAAACGCAATGGCATACAGCTTCTAACTAGTGCACCGTTCCACCCACAGTCAAAAGGCGATGCGGAACGTTTTGTCAGAACTTTCCAGCAGCATATGGCCAAACTTCGCTCCTCACACGCCAGGGATCAAGCACTGCGACTGTTTTTCGCCTCGTAACGTTCGCACCCACGAGATGGACCATCGCCGTCGAAACTGCTTCACGGCCGGAGCCATCGGACACTGCTCCACCTTCTCCACCCTCCTCAGCATCCGGCGCCGAAGGAAGGCCGCAAGTATCTCTTCGCGCCATATGATATTGTCTTTTACAAGGTTTTTAACGGCAGCAGAGGTTGGGCGCTAGGCGATATCGTCCGTCGACTTGGCGCTTGCATGTGTCTTCTTTCAGGTCCAGATGGCTTGCAGCGCCGCCATAGAAATCAACTTCGCCTCTGTCAGGTTTACGATGATCTTTCAATGTCTCTTCCGCCAGATTCACGGGTCCCGAGGACAGCGCGGCCACAGCACCCGCCAGAGGGTATCACAACACCGCGGACCACCCCATGGAGACGGAGCCTTCACCTCCTCCGTCTCCTCTCGTCCTACCGATGGAGTGGTACGGCTGGAACCTTAACGTCCCCTGGTCCCCTGCAGCCACAGCTTCCAGTCCGATGTTGCGCCCACACTCCTGCCCCCCCCCCCCCCCCCCATCGTGGTCGCACTCCCTACACGACGACGGTTCGTCGCTTTTGAGGGGGGGGGGGGTAATACTGTATAAGTTTATCATCCACGTGCAAGTAGGGTAACTTTCTGTTCTCATTGTCTCAGTAACATGAACCCTACTTTCAATAATAGATACAACACCTGACGGATTATCAGTATTCAATTTTAGTACTAATCCTTATTTCAGGTACTCAGTAATAATAATAAAATATTTAAGAATGACAGAAATGTGCATAATGACATTTCGTGTGAGTACGTATTCGTTATTCTTACGGTCAAGTAGTAAAACTTATCTCGTTCTTTTCTCTGTTTTTACGAAAGATGCCAGATAGTTCCCCTGTTCTGTTTTTAACTACTAGCAAATGCTCTATTTACGGCTTTATTTCAATTACGGAACATAGTCTTATACAACACAATTGATTTCAGTCTTTGAACATCATCTTCAGTACCTGAGTACAAATGCTTTTCTCAGGTCTTGAAGATGCTCATCATAGAGCGAAATGAAGTACCTGTTGTGTAAGATAGTGGTTCGTAACTAGAATCGTTGTGAATTTTGCTGCGACTATGCAGCACGTCACGAAATGCTGTAATGTCCGTTCCTCATCGTCGATTTATACTCAACGCCCTTTCGTCATATAGAACTCCTTTCAATTATAGCTCCATGATAATGAATGTCGTAATCACAGAATGAAGGTAATCTACTCGACAGTACTATAAGCCTTATGTAGTCGGATCGTTTATTGATTTTGATTATTTTCGTGCAAATCTTTCCCGTTAGCAGAATTTTTTTCCATTTGAGTTTGAAGAAACCATTCCATAAGTATCAACTCTGTGTGTATAAGTATTGTACATAAGTCTGAAGCAATGAGCAGTGGTGTACCACTGATCACCATACTGGATGCTTTGTTGTTTCAGCTATGAAAAAATAATCTGCCACTTTCTCTGAACAATGTAAGCGAACTAATATGGTTCCTGTAGTGGGGTGAGGGGAGGGTACACGTAGTTTACACTAGATTACTAAATCCTCGTCAAATTTACAATTGCGGTTGCTATCTCTTTGCGGTTACCGCCAATATGGACATATGAGCGACACGTGCTCTTGAGTACCTTCATGACGAACATTGTTGTTAACAGTGACTGAGTTCTTTTATTGCATGACACCAGAGGTTTCCTGACAATGACGCTCTTGCAAATACTACGTATGTTTAGTAATGGTGTCCCTGCTTTCTAATAGTCGGCACATTTTCTTAATCGGTTAGAATTTATCTTAATGTGGCATCGTAGGTGGAACATCGAGCAGTCAAGTTAGAAGAGCGTTACTTCATATCACATGGGCCCTTTTAGTGCTAATCTCGTCTTTTGCTACTGAAAGTAGCACAATATGAACGGTAATGAGTTTGCTTTTAACACACATACTGGATAATTTTGCTCGAAGAAGCCGATTAAGACACAAACAACAGAGACTTTAGTGAAGCCGAAGATTTTGTGTACAGATGATAGTGATATAGACCAGACATTGAATCAGTAAATGAGGAAAGCAAGGAATCGGAAGAAGAATTCCTGGGCGACCATGGAAGAAATCAGAAGCTTCTCTACTCATTTTGGGTGTAAAATAATTACAGTAATTTGTAGGTAATGCAAAATATAAATTATGACTTCTTTTCCGATAACATTTTGAGTAGTAAAATTGCGATTATAGGGTGTAAAACAGGACATTTCGTACTTTTTTAACATAACATACCACTGGAGATACAATTTACTAGTGCATAACCAATAATTTATGTCTTCCTTTCAGCAAAATTTGGAGTAACAGAATTTACGATGGTTTAGCAACAATATAACATTTTCACCCTTGAGTTCTCTACGCCTGTCCAACTCATCTGTATTGTCCGGTTCTCGTTCGCTTCTTTCTCCGCTGCTCTGCACTCCTACAATAAACAGGTAACTACATAAGGGATAAAAGAGATGCTGCACTACCGATTCGCCGGGCGGTTCTATGCGCTTCAGTCTGAAACCGCGCGACCGCTACGGTCGCAGGTTCGAATCCTGCCTCGGGCACGGATGTGTGTGATGTCCTTAAGTTAGTTAGGTTTAAGTAGTTCTAAGTTCTAGGGGGCTGATGACCTCAGATGTTAAGTCCCATAGTGCTCACAAGGGAACCTCCCCATCGCACCCCCCTCAGATTTAGTTATAAATTGACACAGTGGATAGGCCTTGAAAAACTGAACACAGATCAATCGAGAAAACAGGAAGAAGTTGTGTGGAACTATGAAAAAATAAACAAAATATACAAACTGAGTAGTCCAAGTGTAACATATCCAACATCAAGGACTATATAACATGAAGAGCGCCGTGGTCACGTGGTTAGAGTGAGCAAGTGCGAAACGAGAGGTCCTTGGTTCGAGTCCTCCCTCGAGCAGAAATTTTACTAACTTTATTTTCGCAAAGTTACGATCTGACCGTTCATTCATTGACGTCTCTGTTCACTGTAATAAGTTTAGTGTCTGTGTTTTGCGACCGCATCACAAAACCGTGCGATTAGTAGACGAAAGGTCGTGCCTCTCCAATAGGAACCGAAAACATTTGATCGCAAATTCATAGGTCAACCGATTCCTCCACAGGAAAACACGTCTGAAATATTCTATACGACACTGGTGACGGCATGTGCGTCATATTACAGGAATATGTTGTCGACCCACCTAACTTGCACACTTGGCGAATGGGTAAAAAGATTCTTCTACCTTGCCTGATTTAGGTTTTCTTGTGGATGTGATAATCACTCCCAAAAAAGTGATGAAAACATTGAGTTTGTCACATAAACGGCAACAAATGAATGCAATAGTTTCACAGTCGCACAGTTTTCCCTGTGCTCTGTCAAAACAAACGTTTTTAACGTTTTCAAGTTTTTCCGTGTGTAGACCGTCAAATCCTGCATGTGTCCAAGCAAATCTGAACATGTCCTGGAATTTTGGAGAGCAAAGTTGATCATGTCTGAGTGCATGAACTTTGATAATTGTCTGAAAATAAAAAATTAAAGCTTTTCACTCGAGAGAGGGTTGAACCACGGACCTTCCGTTCCGTAGCTGCTCACGGTAACCACGGGACCACGGCACTCCTGAGCTCAGATTACCCTTGATGTTGCTTATATTGCGTATGGACTACTCAGTTTGTATATTTTGCTTATTTTTTTCATAGTTCCATACAACTTCTTCCTGTTTTCTCGATTGATCTGTGTTCAGTTTTTCATGGCCTATCCCTGTGCCAACTTATAACTAAATCTGAGGGGGGTGCGATGGGGAGGTTCCCTTGTTAGAGCCATTTGAACCATTTGAAATATCGATTCACGTAAAAGGAATGAGGTAGAACTTGATGTTACCATTGGCTTGTACACTTCGCAGTGCTGCACTGTTCACATCTTCAACCAGGACATTTCTTGAGGCCATATTTACTTTCAATACTACAGCCCTCCAAGGCGACGCCCGTGGCAATGTGATTAGTTCAAAGTTCCCGCTCACGTGGCGTGGCAGTTACACGCGGGCATTAACTCGTGTTTTTCGCGATTCTATTTAACTTCATACGTTTTGCGAACCACTCTTATCGTTTAAGTGATGTGCTCGTGCAAATACATATCAATGAGCACAGTTTTATTGCAAAATCAACATCCTTTCGCGACCTGATCCTTCAGCGGTTCCTTAGCGTGAGTAAGCCTACTATCGTGTAACTAGTCTTTGTTCTTGCTGGTGCCAGCCATTACTAAACGCGCACCAAACAAAAGCGAAACAAGTGCGGTGATGCAACTATCGATATCAGTGACGATACCAGTTTACTTGCTTACAGTAAGATGGAGATTTCTGTGATTTTTCCGAAATGACAAAAGCATAAGAATTAGTACCAACTCTCTTAGTGCAGGGAAGTCATTGAAATATTTGAAAATATCAAAAGACCGTTGCTATCAATAAAAAACACGTTTCTTATTCACAATCCTGTAGGCACTGCCATCCTGTTCTCTTTCGAATTAGGCGCGATTAACGAAGTGAAAATCATAGTATTTCTGTCCAGATGGCAGATAGTAAGCTCGCCATTCAGTGTGAATGCAGTCAACTTTACTATTACAAGGTCAGCATCAGTGATGTAACGTAATTTTTACTTCCCATATTCTCATCCCTCGTTTTCAACGTGGCATTATATTTTTTGCTGCAGTTCAACTCAACGGCAAAAAATACGTTTCGCCATACCAGGCAAAACGGGAATTTACTATGGTCCTGAAGACATGTCTCTAGTTAGCCAGCTAGAGATACTTTCACTAACATAGCAGTACCTAAAAAAAAACATTAATGACATCGTTAATCTGGCTGAAGGAAGCGGTCGGACATTTGAATGAAATGGTTTACGAGATTTAGGGAACTTAGAGCAAATAGCCAGATCTAGACTGGCTGCTCTATCCACAGATGAAGTGTTTGTCATTCATTCATTTCAGTGGTCATAAGAATCAATCATATTTCGGAATTTACAATGTTTATTGGTCCGAACCAAGTCTACTTCATTACAAAGAAAGAGCGGATTTGCCATCCAGTTGAAATGTATCGTGGAACGTATCCGTTGTCCTTAATTTGCATATATATTCTTGCACACTTCCAAAAAGGGGTATAACTGGGGCTTTTCATAGATCTATCCGAAATCTCCAGCCTCGTTGGGCCAGCGTATATTCGAAAAATTGCAGGTACTGAATCAAAGCAAGGCACAGCTGCTAAATATTGCCATAAACTGATTTAGATTCTCTATGAGGTAGACATTGCTACACTGTCGTGGAATGAATAATGTGTCTCTGTGACATAAAAATTAGCACTCCATGACGAACTTGCACCTAAAATATTATTACAGCTTAGTAACTCTCCTGACTTATGTCCATAAGTCGCAAATCTATAGTAAAATACGCGAAGCATTTAATTTTCTCAAATGTATTAATTTTTTGTGTGTGAAAAGATCTACAAAATTAATCTCAGTGCGAATTACCCCTCTCTTTTGCGAAATGTCGATGCTGTTTACTATTATTGTACTGTGACTTAATATGATCAAACACTGAAAAAGTATCTCTTTGGATCCCTTTACGCTAAAGAGCTTCATGGAGCTTTCTGTCGTCGATTGTACCACGCATTTGCAGTTCTGTCCTTTTTCACATAGACATCGACATTACACTCTGCCCTACAATTCATTGCCAGTCTTCTGTAATTCAATATCTCTAGGTGAGTGATATTCTGCGTCAATTTTGCGGGTGACAATCATATCGGGAATCATGAAGTCAGGGTTTCCTGTAATGGTATAATATGAAGACTAGTCTTGTACGACTTTCCTACCAGATATTAATAAATCATGGAATTTCTGTAGGGCTCGAGTAGTATACCGATGATGGTGTGATATAATTCTGTTGAACTCGCCATTCTTGTCACAGATTGTGACCTCTTGATCTGTTCCATATCGACTGCTTTAGATAATAACTCCCTTGCAAACTGTAGCCTAAAATTTTACGTAATTAAAGCTGGTACTGGTGAAACATAACAGACGCCTTCGACCACTACACAAAATTGCTTGAAATTATATGTCTGTCTGCATATCGATCACTATACTTGCATTTACGTTTAGTTAAAGTTGTCTTAGAAATTACCCCCAGCTTTACTAATACGTGCTGGAAGTCAGAATCATGTATTATTCAGTGTCACAGTAAGTTCCGTGAGGGTAGATCCCATGAATATTATTCCTACAAATTTCATTGGAATATTACAGGGTCGACTTATAAAATATTTAACGTACTACGAGGATACCACAGTTTCCTTCCTCAGAACACACATATGAATTTGGTGACAATATCAGTCAACGTTTCCCTTCTGTTCACTGATTTATTACATAGTCCCCGTCACGCACTACGAAATTTACGCCAGCTTTGTGAAGAGCATGTATTCGCTGTTTGTAAAAGCTCTTGTACTGTAATCATAGCCATGTTTTCACTCCACGAATTTAGTTCTCATTATCTTCAGAGTGTTACCCATATAGAGGATCCTTAAGTGGCCCAAACCGATGAAAGTCCCATGGTACCAGGTGAAGCCATACAGTGAATAAAGCAATGATGTTCAACCACATTTGGACATGTGTTTCCGGATTTGGGAAAAGGTAAAGTCATGGCACGATTCCTGGTCCGATACAGTTTTAATCTGTTGCACGTCAGTGAACGCTCCACTGCAAACTGAAATAACCCTTCGTTTTCCTTCTGAGCTTAGGTGTTTTACATAGACTAAAAGCATTTAAGACTGTCGATTATGATTGTGTGACGGTGTTCAATCTTATATTGTCACGTTTCTGGAAACAATAGAGCTATTTACAAGTGATCATAAATATTCGGCTACTAGATACATGTACAGGCGTACGAGATATACTCTGATCAGCCAGAACATTATGACCACCGACCTGCTATCGATATAAACTCGTCCAGGCGATGGCAGCGCCACCTGGCGAGGAATTACTGCTAGCCAGGCACAAGCACGCTGCATGTAGTGCCAGTGAGCGTGCTGTCCGTGTGTAGAATGAGGAAGGCGCGCGATCCATCTGAGTTTGACCGAGGGCAGGTTGTGATGGCCAGGAGGGTTGGCACGAGCATTTCGGAAACTGCACAACTTGTTGCGCGTTCCAAGGTGTTGAAGACACTTACGACAGCGTAAATGTCTTCAACATGTGGTGAAACCAAAGTGTAACCACGCCCAGATGTCGTGGGGCTGGGCGGCCGCCTCTCATGATAGATGGCGAACGTCGTAGGCTGGGCGGACTGGTAAAACAGGGCATGTGGCTGAACTAGCATCAGACTTTATCGCTGGGCAGAATACAAGTGTGGCTTAATACACAATGCACCGAATACTGCTAATGACGAACCCCTGCAGCTGACGACCCGCGTGTGTGCGCCAACATCAACACCACGACATTGGTAACTATGACTGAAATAGG
The DNA here is from genome assembly GCF_023864345.2 of Schistocerca serialis cubense. NCBI lineage: Eukaryota > Metazoa > Arthropoda > Insecta > Orthoptera > Acrididae > Schistocerca > Schistocerca serialis. The sequence goes on along the minus strand of NC_064642.1, from coordinate 316,665,747 downwards.
CACGTGACCACAGGCAGTGGATATTGGCGCAGTGGCAGAGCTTTGCGTGGTCTGATGAATCCCGATGCCTTCATCATGCCGATGGCAGGGCTCGAATCCGTCGTCTCCAGGGGAACAGCCCCTTGACATCCGTACTGTGAGATGGAGACAAGCTGGCGGCGGCTCCATTATGTCATTATTCTCTTGGACATCTAGTGGAGCTCGTGCAAGGCACCATGACGGCCAAGGAGTAGCATACGCTGGTTGCAGACCACTTACACCCCTTCATGACGATCATGTTTCCCGACGGCCGTAGCAGTTTTCGACAAGATAATGCCCCATGTCACAAGGTCAGTAGTGTGATGGAGTGGTTTGAGGAACACAGTGGCGAGTTCCAATTGGTATGCTGGCCCCACAACTCGCCAAATCTGAGCCCAATCGAACACATCTCGTTGATTCCATACCATGATGCATGGCTGCTGTTATCCGTGTCAAAGGTGGACCTACTGGGTAGGAGGTCATAACGTTCTGGCTGATCAGTGTATGCCGACCTTTTGCAAGTAACGTGCTATTACACAACAATTTCGAAACTGTTACTCATTACGGTTTTATGTTCGTTTACAGGATAATCTGCGTTTCCTCGAGGTTTTCTCACCGTTTATTTTGATATGGAACTGTTTTATGAAATCGTAAAAGGCCTGCTCAATTGTCTTCTGGATGTTCACTGCAGGTGGGAGAGTCCATCTCTACTATCGTTCAGCAATGTACAAGGAAACACATGTGCTCCATCCTTATTCGGTTGATCAATGTAACATGTTTCGTCGGAAAGTTCTTCTGGCTGCAGAGTAAGCACAGAATTACTTCGTCCACAACTGCGTAGATGGCGTAGTAGGGGAAAGGAAAATGGTAGTGGTGGGGACCTCAGTTGTGAACGACCACCATGTTGGAGGGGAGATGCAGTTCGATAGTTGAAACCAACGCTCAAACACATAACTTGCAAGCTACAGCTAGCGAGTCCAAAAACGATCATATTAATAGGTTACGTGAGTACGACTAACAATTAGACAAATTTAGACGTTCAAAGTCAACAGTTTCTCATTAGGGTATTGCTCACAATAATTTAAAGAACTTGAACGGTATCAGTTCATTAATAACAAATTTTGAGAATTTCTGTCATTAAGACAGGGCTTGAAATCAGGAATACACACTCTCTAAATACACGAACTAGGTGTGGCTGTAAGTGGGTTCAATAAACTGAGTTTTATCAGTAAAATGAATTACAAATGACTACCACTGAAGGTGCTAACAGCACCCAAGCATGGACAACACTTTAAGCAAATAGATAATGCTCATGCAAAATACAGGAAGGTTAACAAGTCACGCCAGTGATTATGGCTGTTGAAAAGCCCTTAACAATGTATAAGTCTTAACAAAATCCCTTAAGCAATAAGATAAACAACCCCCAAAATACAAGCAAAGCTGGGAAGGCATTCAATTTAAATGTGTCTTCCAACCGGTACACACCAGCAGAAACGTTGTCAATGACCCTTAAACAGATGTAAAATCACCCTAAATAAAAGATAAGCTGGCAAATGCAGCTTGGCGGTTATCACAGACAACAGGTAACAAGCAGGCAAGTTTTACAGTGAGTGGCGTTAGCTAATGACGTTGGATAAAAAGAAAAGGTCAAGAGTTCATATTCATAAGTGACAATTCTTAAAACTTAACACGCTCCAGAAATAGCAATAAGACTGTAAGATTTAAACGAGTAGTTAAAGAGCAAGTATAGTGAGGAGGAACTTCAGGCTTGCAGAACACGCTTCAATGCTTATGAGCTTTCTGAATTCACAAATTGGGTATATTAATAGTTCCCGGTTACACTCCGTCGTGGCACGTATCAAACTATTAACTTTACTTAACTTCAGCCAACACGATGCGGCTGGTAAAGACACCAGATTGCGGGCTAACCTAGACTTAGTACGGCGACGGAAGTGTCGTCGCGGCAGAAGGAAAACACGTATCTGCATCGGGCACAGGAATCAGGAACGCATGGCCGGTGGCAAAACTGCACTGCCAACACACATCAGAAGGGAACAGTAATCTGTCCAAATAAGGTTACAGACGAGAATGCATAGGATGTACCCAATATTAACTTATTTCGGAAGAGACTACACATACAAGCTACAAGCTTAACACTCCTTAAAATTATATAAAATTAAGAGGGTGAAATATCAGCGCCTGCTAATGCAATGACCAGGGCATACTCATCCAAAAAGGATTCCTTGACACGAACTATGTTACAATTGCAATGAGCAACTTAATTAATAGCACTTGCACGGAATACGGCCTGGAACAATAAATCACATCAGTTACACTAACCAATGATCATATACACTGTGGGGTTTTGTCCACTCATTGCTAATGGGGTGCCTAAGGGATGCAGCGTTCTCAGAATGCTACACACAATTCAGACAAATAACGTTAGTAGTTTTATATCTAAAAAGCGTATTTCCGAATTAGTGAAGCCTGGGGAATTACTTGTAACTGCGATTTCCCCTTCCTTCCTTATTAGCTTTACTAAACGATTGGAATAGTTAGCGCTGCTGGCAACCCTTTGAATCACTATTTTCATTGAGATTTTTGCTTCGTTTGCTTCTTCAAACAAAAATTTATTAGCATTCTGTATAATCACATGTGCTTGATTCTAAAGAACTTTCCTTGCTCCTACGATGAGCGATGACTGCGATGTCATGTCATGTAGTAAAGACACAGCAACGAAAGCTCTCGAAATCTGTAGTTCGGTAGGCGACACCGCATGAAATCGACCAGCACTCACCACGAGTATGCTTTTCTGCACCGGTACCACGTTATTTTCCGCGAGCTGGACCAAGGTTTGACTGGTGTCGTGCTCCAGACTGAGATGTAAGTAAACCACTTTCCCTGTTTGCCACTGTTGATCCCTTTGCTGGAATGGCCATTTCTTGGAACGAGTAGAAACACAGAATTTGGAATCTGTACGGGTAATAGCTTCCCTTGGTAATGGTAATTTTTGCTACTACAGTCTGTGTCTGTACTAGAATGCTCCTTTAATCACATTAAATGGACGAATTTATTTCCGTTCTTACTTCCCGTATTAATTCTACCATATCTTAAATATAGCTACTGACGTGAGAGATTTCCACTTCCAATGGTCTAATTGCTCGACAGTACTTCGAAAGCGGCTAACAGTAAGACTTTTTCTCAAATTTTGAGATCAAATATTCTCACCAGACAAACAAGAGTCAATCGCTTAACAGAGAACACTGGTCGCTTTCTAGCGCTATAAGGTGTGTAGAACTCGCATCAGGAGGTGAGGTAGTCATGTTGACGAGACCAATACCACATCCGAGTGAAGTTCCCAGATGCTTTCGTGTATCATCGCGGACTTCTAATGCGTCTACAAGTAATGGTATACAATTCGCAGCCATATAACACGCAGTACAGAAAGTGCTCATAGAAAGATCCTAAACGACAGAAACAAGAAACGAATGTCACAGCTTGTCACTGACAATCAGTTTCAAACCCGACAGGGGAACTGCACGACACAGTCGTGTCCATCGCCTATTTTCGACGTCATCGTACAATAATCACTCACAGACGGCAGGTGGCAGCAGTTGCAATGCAGGGTACATAAAGCGTGTCGTGGGTAAACGGAAAGCACTGCAGTCGTTGTCGTGATACGGAAACTGAGCCATTTGTCTGACGTCCAAAAGGGCATGATACTTGTCATTCGGGCCAAGAGTGGAAGCATTTGCGGAACCGCTATGTTGCTTAACTGTTCGCATGCTGCCATAGTTAAAGTATACCGTGCATGGCAAAATGGCGCTATCCAAAACCCGTTCAGAGGCAACTGTGGTGTACCACGGGCCATAGACGGCAGGGGTGAGCGTCGACCATGGGGATGTGTATGGGCGAATAGACGAACAACTGTGAACAACTGACCGCCCTCATGAACCCAGAGCTGCCAATAGGTGTCTCCTCAATGATTATTCAGCGAACGTTGCTGGGTATGGACCTCTGTAGCAGGCGCCTGGCTCATGCATCCATGCTGACACCTGCGACGAAGGCTGGAATTTACATGACATTACCCCTACTGTACGTCCACTGAGTGGCGACGGGTGGCCTTTTCGGAAGAAACCATCCGACATGACCTTTGGATCGTCGGAAGCGTCCAGCCCGGAGGAGGGAGCGTTATGGAATGTTTTCGTGACATGCTCTAGGTATTGTCATTCTGGAAGACGCAGTGAACCAACCCAAGTATGCCTCTATCCTTGGAGACCATACCCACCCCTCCACATAGTTAGGTTTTTCTCGGGCATGAATCTTCAACCGAGAAACATAGTGCAGCTGGCCACTGCAATGACGTCTGCGTGGCTCCACTTCCTCATCAGTGCCTACCAGAATCTCATTTGTTACTGCACGTGTCGCAGAGGTAAGCGCTGCAAAACGTGGCTATTCAGGCTACTAACACATGCTCACATTAATATTACTGAACAGTGCACGTCCATTTCAACCAGTTTCCAAGCGAACGCTGTAAAGGAACCTATATGCACATTTGGAGTGGGGTGCCTCGTAAAAGGCACTGCTCATAGCGACACATAAATTTTCAAGTCTTCGATAGGCCAAATGCAAAAATTGGGTCGTAGCTGACTGGAGAGGTGTAGTAGGGTCTGGCAATTCGCTATTTCGTGCTTTCCTGATGGGGCAAGGCCTCTACTGCACTGACAACCCAATAACGCCGTTATCGACAATATGCGGAGGACGTGTGAGGGACTTTAGGTAGTTCTCTGACGTACAGGGGGAAGGGGAGGGGTGTTATGAGTTAAGCCCACCATTCAAGTTGCTGTGAATATTAACCAGGATGTTTATTTCAAGACTAGCTGACAAACCCAGCATTGTCCATGTATTCATTACGCCTGTTTTCTATTAAAAACGAACTGTGGAATGTAAAAATTTCATTTCCATGTAATCGTGAAAATACGCTTGAAATTATGAAACAGTATTACAAAGAAATATGTATCATGTACAAGTGTGTAAATACAGTATTCTAAAAGTTTCTGTATCCTAGGCGAAGGTACGTCAGGTGTCTACAATGCGATTTTGTAAACGTCTCTGTCGCAACGCCTCTTCACAGCTCTTCGTTTTCTCCCGCAGCCGTTTGCGATGTGCAGTTGAAAGCTGTAAAAGACGCTGCCAGGTCACAGGGACTTCCTTAAGTTGACTCCGCTGTAGGAGTAGCTTAATAGTAAAGAAGAAATACACACATCATAAAAAATTTTGCTTCGCCCCGTTTCCCGGAACTCCTCAAGATAGATGCTGACTGTGGCTATTGTATCACAGACACAGTCCCTTTGACTGTTCAGAGATTCTCTAAACCCACCCAAAGAGTAAACAACCATGTATGAGCAGCGCCTATTAGACGAAAGGAGTCCAACAGCCGATCAGTTCCAGTTATTCCACCAGGAAGGAGGTGCACGGCTCGTGTTGTCTGTAGTTCAACCATTCCTAGACGGTCAATACCGCGGTTTGATCGCGCCCGCATTGTTACTTGTGTCAGGAAGGATCTTCAACAAGGGAGTGTCCAGGCGCCTCGCAGTGAACCAAAGCGATGTTGTTCGGACATGGAGGAGATACAGAGAACCAGGAATTGTCGATGACATGCCTCGTTCAGGCCGCCCAAGGGCTACTACTGCAGTGGATGACCGCTACCTACGGATTATGGCTCGGAGTAACCCTGACAGCACCGCGAACATGTTGAATAATGCTTTTCGTGCCGCCACAGGACGTCGTATTACGACTCAAACTGTGCGCGGTAGACTGTATGATGCGCATTTTCACTCCTGACGTCCATAGCGAGGTCCCATCCTTGCAACCACGACACCATACAGCGGAGTACATGGCGATTGAACCGCTCAGGATTGGTATCACGTTCTCTTCATCGATGAGTGTCGCATATGCCTTCATCTAGACAATCGTCGGAGAGGCAACCCGGGTAGGCTGAACGCCTTAGACACACTGTCCAGCGAGTACAGCAAGGTGGAGATTCCCTGCTGTTTTGGGGTGGCATTATGTGAGGCCGACGTACTCCGCTGGTGGTCATGGAAGGCGCCGTAACGGCTGTACGATACGTGAATGCCATACTCCGACCGATAGTGCAACCATATCGGCAGCAAATTGGCGAGGCATTCGTCTTCATGGACGACAATTCGCGCCCCCATCGTGCACATCTTGTGAATGACTTCCATCAGGATAACGACATCGCTCGACTAGAGTGACCAGCACATTCTCCGGAGATGAACCCTATCGAACATGCCTGGGATAGATTGAAAAGGGCTTTTTATGGACGTCGTGACCCACCAACCACTCTTAGGGATCTACGCCGAATAGCCGTTGACGAGTGCGACTATCTGGATAAACAGTACCTTGATGGACTTATAGATCGTATGACACGACGAACACAGGCATGCATCAATGCAAGACGACGTGCTACTGGGTATTAGAGGTATTGCTGTGTACACCAATCTGGACCACTACCTTTGATGGTCTCGTTGTATGGTGGTACAACATGCACTGTGTGGTTTTCATGAGCAATAAAAAGGGCGGAAACGATGTTTATGTTTATCTCTATTCCAGTTTTCTATACAGGTTCCGGAACTCTCGGAACTGAGATGATGCAAAACTTTAAAACTTCATGCATGATACGGCATTTTTTCACGCATCGCAGTTTTTATGACATATCTCCTGAACTATGTCTTGTATAATGATATATTTGTGTAGATACATTCAGCGGCATATGTGGATACTGTCAACGAAATACTTCGCGTGTAGAGTTAGTAAAGAAGAAGAAATATACGAGTATTAAAACGTCATGCACAATGCGGCAGTTTTTCACGCACCTCGCTGTTTATGATGTCATATCTCCTTATCTACGAGTCGTAAAATTATACATTTTTGTATATACGCTCAGTAGGATATATGGATACTGTCTGGAAAAAGTAGTGCGAATAGAACTAGTAGAAAAGAAGTAATAAACTTAAACGAACTTCCAGCAAGCTGGAAAAATTGCGGTCAGCAACTTCTGTTAATCAGTACAACGGAAAACCAGCCGAAGTCGCAAAATTTTTATTTACTTATTTTCACTCCGGGACCGATTTTCAAATCATCCTACAGGACCGAAAACGAATTTTACTATCATGTACAACACAGATATAATCAAATTTTTGTAAACACAAGCCGGGTTTCCAATTGTCACAGTTAACGTGTGGAATAACTGGCCTTGACTGAAAAGGCAGGAAATTATTGTTGACTGCTGTGTTTTACAAAATGTAACATCAAGCGTGTTAGTGTTGCCAAAATGACAAAATAGACACAATTTGGAAGACACTCTGAATAAAAATACATAGCATCCTTTTAACATATCATTGAATATATTAGCTAAAAGTAATAAACTAGATAATGCGAAATTAACGAAAAGCATACTATGTTTTTAAAATAAAATAATAGCAATATACATATCGTCAAGTTACCTTACTTTCAGACTTATTGACAACTGTGAGACTTACTTTTTCCTTGACTCTGATTTTATATTGATATAGTTAGCTTAGTACTCAGTCTATCTACGTAAGAAATCAAATTGTATTTGTTATAGTGCAAAACATTCAGTGAATTCATCCTAAGTGTACATTCATATATAACATAGTCTTAATCAGAGCGTTTTTTGATATTTGGTAAAGCTTTTATAACACTTGTACATTACATAAAACTGTTGTTCTAATCAGCTATGTCAGATGTGGTTGGAGCAGCCTGTCTCTGCAAGTGAGCGTTTATGTTCTGTTATATTCTATTATATTCAGGCAGTTCATTTAGGCGTACATTTTATGCACCTGTTGTTCGTGTCAGCGAGTCTAACTGCTTACTCTGTTAAATTCTCTGTTAACTCCTGTAAGTCACACAATGTGTGCAGCTGTCAAGTAAATCAGTGGCAGTGTGTGATGTGTTTGAGCTATCATTTACTACAATAATTTTCAATGTATGTCTCTTAAATAATGTCAGCCTACTTTATACAAGTCCAGTATGTCATGATTTTCCTTAAAGAATCTGAACCTACATTTCCTGTAGTTTCATATTATATGGAGCAAGCGACATCCCAAACTCATATTTATTTTCCTGTTATCGTACTTAGTTTTAACTGTACTTTGTCCCTCAAAGGTTGCTGTTCGGTAAAAACGGTGTCCATATTAAATGTAGGAGAAGTTTATTTTACACTGACATGCATGTATAAATATAAGTTGTTGCTTTAGTGCATTCAGCTACTGTCACCTCAACAGTTCTTGCAACAACGTAATTTGCTACTTCATACAAGGTATAGACCGTTAAATTGTTATGACTGTCATATGTACTCGTAGCAACAGGTGACACACAACATATATAATCGTGAGATACTTGTCACTGAAATCATACTGGAACTACCGATATATGAACGTCTCTACATCGTCTATGGATCAACTGGTAAACAGTAATCAGCTGTGCAGTCGGCAACATGCAGTTTGTCTCCGTTCTCAACTCAAATGCTGAATGTTAAAGTAACATGAATGAGTGTACTGTTTGGCGGGTATTTATGATTGATTACATAATTTGTATTACTATTCGACAACAGGTAACTCTTTATAAATGTGATGTTTCTACGTTTTTCGCGATACTCTTTGACAGATACATTATTCTCTGTGTGTTCTGTTTGTATTTCCGTAACTTTCTTCAAATGTGAGTAATTCCCTTTGTCAATACACTAGCCTGCATATTGCATTGCTACCAACACGATCAGTACGTTCAGTTCAGGGTTTTGTGACTTCGGTATCGGTCCGTTCACTTATTTTCGTGACATGGTATTATTCTCTTCATTTTGGATTTTTCGTGACGTATGTTGTCAGTTTGTTCATTCTGTACACATTTTCTAAAAGCAAGTTTTGAAATATGTTTGTGGCGAGATGGTTTATTTGGAGACTGCTGGCACGAAACAACAAAGCCCACAGCGCCAACATTAGCAGGCGGCAGCGGTTTGAGTGGTGACCCTGCCAGGGCAGGACATTGTTCAGCGGGTGGCGTCGCGTGGGCAGCGCAGGCGCCAGGCTCCGGGCCGCAGGCGCCGCCGCCACCGCCGACGCCGACGCCCACGGCAAAGCCGCCCACGAACAGCGTCGCACTTTGCTACTGACGCACAAACCAACACAGCTCCTGAAAGAAGTCTGCTGGAAAGCCCCGATATCGGTTAAAAATGATCAGAAACTGTACTTCATTATCCGGCCTCTGTGACCAAGCGGTTCTAGGCGCTTCAGTCCGGAACTGCGCCGCTGCTGCGGTCGGAGGTTCGAATCCCGCCTCGGGCATGGATGTGTGTGATGTCCTTAGGTTATTTAGGTTTAAGTAGTTATAAGTCTAAGGGACTGATGACCTTAGATGTTAAGTCCCATAGTGCTTAGAGCCATAAGAACCATTTTTAGTACTTCATTGTTGTCAGTAACCTGCTGGAAATGAAGCCACAAAAGAGCACATGTCTTCTAACGTTTCATGTAATGTCGAGAACCATGAGGGGTTAACAGTCGGCAGGATATTTCGAAGCCCATATTTGTTGACATTATTGAGATGTACAGAGTTTTTAGCGATTATTTCTTGTCGATTGTGAGTAAAACTAATCAAAACTGCTTCTTGTATAGCTCTAAAGACACGCATTGGGTGGATTACGTGAACCCAAAATGAAACGAAACTTACGCTTGGTGTGTCACTGCACGCCACTGCTCAATGAAACATGCACCACGCTTAGAAAGAACTGCTACAGTAGAGCACAGGGGGTAACTGAAATAAGCAATGGGACGATCAGAAATAACACTTTCATTCAAAGACAGTTATTATGCTTAAGTCACCGCGATGTATGAAGGTCCCCTGGACATTAAAAAATACTAGACATTGTTCTTAATAGAGTATGTGATCGACAGATACCAATACATGCTCTGCACCAATATGCTCCAGTGGCGCTCACAAGGATGATAAGTTCTTGGTAGAGATTTCCATTCCACCACCAGCGCGGTTGACAACTGCTGGATGATCGTCGGTGCATGTGGCGTACTGGAATTTACGTCGGGAGAACGGACAGGCCAGTCCATTCGCCGAGTATCTTCTCGTTCCAAGAACTTCGCCATCTGTGCTGTTCGATGATACTGTCGCACATTGTCATCCAAAAAAAATGAAGTAAGAGCCGAAGGTACCAGTGAAAATGCGCATTTCGGGGAGGAGTACGATATCACAATAACTTTGACCGGTGAGTGTACCGAGTTCAAAACAAAAATTTGGAGCTCGATAAGTCTATTCAATATTCACTCATACACACAGCATAACACCTGGACCACCGAAATGATCATGTTCAACAGTGTTCCTGGGTGCAGTACGTATTCACATCTCTCGCCGTGCAGAATCGCTACTCAATCATCAGAGAAGGGCAGACGACCTCACTCCTCGTTGGTCCACTCCCTATACTATAGAGTCTAGAAACGATCGCAAGCGGTGCCAATGATGTGCGGGTATCAACGGACTGCTATGTACGGGACGTCGGGCACTGTGCCATTGTGCAGCGTTAGATTGCGTGCCTTTCAGTTCTGTTAAATGTGGTGGGAATTACACATTTTTATTTTGTGTAGGTTCCTTATGACCTGTTGCACAATATAGTTACCATCTATTTCGTCATTATGTTTTGCGGAGAAATGTATATATTTTCTGACTTTTTTCCATCTTTGAACACTCTTTTAACATGGCTATCTACCAGAATGCATTAGTATATTAATAAAATATTTGTGGTCCAGAGAAACACATAACTAATTTACACGTATACATGTAATTTTTTACCAAAAATTAAAACAGTCCTACACTCACTTGATGCAAGTTGGGTGTTAATGTGAGAAATTACAATGCCGTCCTGGGTGTGAGGATGAATTCCCATAGTGCTTATACAGTGTAGTGTTATGTGTGTAGGTTCGATTTCATCAGTCTCTCGAATGATATAATGCCACCTTTTTTAGGGCGGAGCCGGCCGGAGTGGCCGAGCGGTTAAAGGCGCTACAGTCTGGAACCGCACGACCGCTGCGGCCGCAGGTTCGAATCCTGCCTCGGGCATGGATGTGTGTGATGTCCTTAGGTTAGTTAGGTTTAAGTAGTTCTAAGTTCTAGGGGACTTATGACCACAGCAGTTGAGTCCCATAGTGCTCAGAGCCATTTGAACCATTTCTTTTTTAGGGCGGTGGGGGGAGGGGGGAGGATGCGTCACCTGACTGGTTTGATTCTGCTTATCACTATTTCATCTCATTTCAATGCCTTCATCTCCCATTAGCACCTACATCCAACGGACTGTATAATTCATGAGGTACAGGATGTTTAAAAGAAGAGACAACGTATTCTTACCAGTCAAAACAGCTGGTATGGGCCACACATGACAGAGGAACTAAGGCAATCTCTCTTAAGTACAATTTTGATAGAATAGGAAGTATGATAATGAAGATTTGTAACTCCTACAGTAGCAGCGAATACAGTCATCTAAATAACACATCTTCCAGAATATGTCTTTCCTTCGATAAACTTAAATATTGTTAGCCAGAACTGCACACGAGAAAGGATAAAACGTTAATGACTATTGACCAATACCATAAGCTCATTTGTTTCCATATTTTAATGTGGGCTAAAGTATGATAATTCTGTCAAGCTGTAACCATATACGGTATCCAGGATCCGAATCCAAATACCTATCTTTGAAGAGTAGAGCGCTTTCAATTGCCCTGTCTGAGTGCACCTCAAAAACTGACTCAAAGCGTTAAAGTACCACTCGCTGCTCTCCATATCTTCCAAATTCTACAGAGTCCCTACTATGACGGTGTAGTATTTGAACCGCTGAGTGAAAGGATGAGGCTGAGTTTGCGACACAACCGTAGCCTCGGGGATGTTCCTAATAATTACTTTTTTTTCTCTTTTATCTGAGTTTACGCTTTGATGATGCTATGATCACTTGTGACAGGTTAAAACGTACTTACGCCAAAAGTTGGAATGACGTTGCGCTCTTCATTGCGGAGACTGTTTTGATGGAAACTCTCCATACTAGTCTATCCTGCGCAGTCGCCATCAGCCCTACATAGCTACTGCAGTCTGCACCCTCTTGAATCTGGTTACTGTGGTTAACCCTTGGCCTCCCACTGTAAGTTTCACGTTTTACAACACCCGCCGCCCTCTGTAACGAAATCGACCATTCCTTGATACTTCAGGATATGTCATATCAGCCGATCCCCACTTTTATCCAGACTGTACCACAAATTTCTTTTCAATGCCTCTTCGTTTGTTGTCTAATGTTTGTATTCCTCTTTTCTATTCAACCAAGATATTATTGCACTTAGCCGTTATCGTAAAGACGCGCTGACTCTACAGTAAACAAGTACAGTGGTGATTAAGCAAAACGCAGCAGACTGTCAGTGCTTTCAGGTCATTTGTGCAGGTGCTATCACCCCGACTACGCAGTGGCTCACGATAAGTCGACAGAAGCACCCTCACTCCCAGATGCAAAAATATTGTGTTTCACTAATAACACCACATTCCAAAATATTTTCTTCTTGCTTGTGCTGTTTATAGTCTTCACTTTCAAACAAGGCTTCACCCCACAAAAATACTTTCAGATAAGACTTCCTAAGATCCACATTTGCGCTAGATGTTAACATATCTCGTCTTCTAAGAAAATATTTTTTTCCTTATATAAGCCTACATTTTATACCCTATTCCCCGTCGGTTATAGCGTTGATTTTACTACACAAATAGAAAAATTCGTCTATATTTCTCAATATTTCATTTCCTAAACTAATTCCCTCAGTATCAGCTAATTTTCTTTTCTTTACGTCTGTACATTTATACGTCTCTAACTATAACATATTTCATAACTATTACACATTCAGTTCAGGAGCTGAATAATACGTAAAATCATATTTTGGAGGATAAACCGTAATTTACACATGCAGCCTGCTTATTCCAGCCAGGAAATACTCGGATGCCACCAGGAAATTACGACCGTTGCTACGAAACTTTTCAATGACGGCAACCTTGAATTCTTAGGAATTTCTCAAGAATAAATTTATCCGGACTGGACATTTTCATGTATTATGTCTATAACTACGATTTTCTACGAATATCATAGTAGATTTTAATCAGCACTCCAAGCGTATTTTAAACTATATGGCTCCAGAGACCTTTTCAAGTCTCGAACAGCTATGATTTGTATACGCAGACTGAAGCGACGAATGAAAGTTTGTACCAAGGTCAGGATTCAAAAATTTCTCTGAGCACTATGGGACTTAACATCTGAGGTCATTAGTCCCCTAGACTTAGAACTTTTAAACCTAACTAACCTAAAGACAGCACACACAGCCATGCCCGAGGCAGGATTCGAACCTGCGACCGTAGTGGCAGCGCGGTTCCGGCCTGAAGCGCCTAGAACCGCTCGGCCACAGCGGCCGGCGGCCAGGATTCGAAGCTGGGTCTCTGCTCACTAGGCAGATGCGCTAATCACTACAGTACCCTGACACCGTGGCTTTGTACAACCGCATGGAATACACTAGCACACCTTCCTCCTAAGTTCACATTCCCATGCATGCCTCAGACTACTGGCTTTTTCCCAATGCAGTTGGAGAGCCTCTGTAGTGCTGTTCGGGTTTAGGGGGAATGCCAATAGACTGAAGAATGAATGTGAATTTGGACTTACGAGCAAAGTGTGCTATGCCAGGCAGTATGCTAGTGTAGTCCATGCAGTTGTACAAAGCCACTGAGTCAGGGTGATTAGCGCACCTGTGTACTGAGTAATAGACCCAGCTTCGAATCCTGGCCATGGTATAAATTTTCATTCGCAGCAACAATTTGAACATATACATCCAGTGTATTTTGTCTTGTGTTCACTAAATTATAACAGAGATTGAAAACCCCGTTTCAGTTTTAAGGTTCTTTTTATTTAGAGCCCGAAACCGGTCATATTCTAAATAAAAAGAACCTTACAACTAAAGCGGTATTTTAAACTCTGCTACACTCCTGGAAATTGAAATAAGAACACCGTGAATTCATTGTCCCAGGAAGGGGAAACTTTATTGACACATTCCTGGGGTCAGATACATCACATGATCACACTGACAGAACCACAGGCACATAGACACAGGCAACAGAGCATGCACAATGTCGGCACTAGTACAGTGTATATCCACCTTTCGCAGCAATGCAGGCTGCTATTCTCCCATGGAGACGATCGTAGAGATGCTGGATGTAGTCCTGTGGAACGGCTTGCCATGCCATTTCCACCTGGCGCCTCAGTTGGACCAGCGTTCGTGCTGGACGTGCAGACCGCGTGAGACGACGCTTCATCCAGTCCCAAACATGCTCAATGGGGGACAGATCCGGAGATCTTGCTGGCCAGGGTAGTTGACTTACACCTTCTAGAGCACGTTGGGTGGCACGGGATACATGCGGACGTGCATTGTCCTGTTGGAACAGCAAGTTCCCTTGCCGGTCTAGGAATGGTAGAACGATGGGTTCGATGACGGTTTGGATGTACCGTGCACTATTCAGTGTCCCCTCGACGATCACCAGTGGTGTACGGCCAGTGTAGGAGATCGTTCCCCACACCATGATGCCGGGTGTTGGCCCTGTGTGCCTCGGTCGTATGCAGTCCTGATTGTGGCGCTCACCTGCACGGCGCCAAACACGCATACGACCATCATTGGCACCAAGGCAGAAGCGACTCTCATCGCTGAAGACGACACGTCTCCATTCGTCCCTCCATTCACGCCTGTCGCGACACCACTGGAGGCGGGCTGCACGATGTTGGGGGGTGAGCGGAAGACGGCCTAACGGTGTGCGGGACCGTAGCCCAGCTTCATGGAGACGGTTGCGAATGGTCCTCGCCGATACCCCAGGAGCAACAGTGTCCCTAATTTGCTGGGAAGTGGCGGTGCGGTCCCCTACGGCACTGCGTAGGATCCTACGGTCTTGGCGTGCATCCGTGCGTCGCTGCGGTCCGGTCCCAGGTCGACGGGCACGTGCACCTTCCGCCGACCACTGGCGACAACATCGATGTACTGTGGAGACCTCACGCCCCACGTGTTGAGCAATTCGGCGGTACGTCCACCCGGCCTCCCGCATGCCCACTATACGCCCTCGCTCAAAGTCCGTCAACTGCACATACGGTTCACGTCCACGCTGTCGCGGCATGCTACCAGTGTTAAAGACTGCGATGGAGCTCCGTATGCCACGGCAAACTGGCTGACACTGACGGCGGCGGTGCACAAATGCTGCGCAGCTAGCGCCATTCGACGGCCAACACCGCGGTTCCTGGTGTGTCCGCTGTGCCGTGTGTGTGATCATTGCTTGTACAGCCCTCTCGCAGTGTCCGGAGCAAGTATGGTGGGTCTGACACACCGGTGTCAATGTGTTCTGTTTTCCATTTCCAGGAGTGTATAAAGCTCAGTTGCGGATGTTCCTCGGACAGGATTATTTGTCAGTAAACTGTGTTATGTAGAGACCAGTACAACAGCCCCCACCGTAGCCAATGAGAAGCATGAAATCCCCAAAATCCGCGTGCAGCATCCTTTTCATGTGGTGATCATCTGTTATTAAAACAATAGTGTCCCTGCTTTATGGCATGTGAGGTTTTTCCGTGTTGTGTCAAGCTCTTACAAGATCAGAATTTATGCTGTGGCTGCTCCAACTCTCTTTTTCTCCTGGAGGATCTTGATTCCTCCTAATATACTTTATTTGTTAAACTGTGTTACGTTTGAGCAATAGTATTTCTTCCCCTTATATCACGGGGACTGTTTGACTCTGGGAGAAATCTTATCAAGATAAGTCACTACTGATTATTACGCCCACATACCACATGATCCAGTGTTCTTTCACAGCCACAGAACATGTACTGCTACGTCTTCGCTTTATCCTTTTCAGATAGCTAGAATATCATCTACATCCAATCAAATAGTGAATCATTTTCCTGGAGGTCGCTGTGAATTTTAAAGTAATCCGCCCTTCGGGAGAAAACTCTACTCTCTCCTTCATGTTGGTGCTGAGTTAGAGGAACGCTGTCATCCTTGCAGGAATCGTGCTTAAATTTTTTTCGCAGTAAAGGTTGTTCTACGATTTCCTTCGCCCTCTGGACGATAAAAACATGTTAAGAAGTAATGTGAAAACTGGACGGGATCCGGGATTTTCATTATTTATGAGTTGACAATAAATGTACTCCCCCGATAGACGTTATAGAACAAAGAAAAGTAGAAAATACTTATCGAAAGAGCTGTGAACTGTCACAATGTGACATGATGTAAATTCTCATTAAAATCATAGAGACATTGCCAGCCCAGGAAATAATTAAAATATTTTCTAGAACTAATAATTCAGCAGTGTTCAACTACAATAGGTTATGTACTAATCAATTGGTCGCTGTGAAATATAAATCTGCACAAAAATGAAAAGCGAGGCGAGGCAGACTGCGAGCGCACAGCAAACGGTCATTTGCTTGCTCCATAGATCACATTCGCGATACCCGATATGCTGTGGCATATGACCTTTGTACACGGATTGTAAATCTGTAATTTAAATCTCTGTATGGCTGCAGTTTGGTAATTTGCTACGTTACAGTTGAAAAATGTTGACCACTGGTAGTAAAGGGTTGCAAGCTTTGTTGATCTTCTTATTTATGATATATTTATTTAGACACTAATAACTTCTGCGCAAGGACTTCTCTGTGACATGGAAGATGTTATCTGTGAGATCAACCGCAATATGACGCTGTTATCACGTAATAGGGGAGAGAGTGTGGCAGATATGATACGCGAGTTGGGATGGAAGTCATTAAAGCAAAGACGTTTTTCGTCATGGCGAGATCTATTTACGAAATTTCAGTCACCAACTTTCTCTTCCGAATGCGAAAATATTTTGTTGAGCCCAACCTACATAGATAGGAATGATCATCAAAATAAAATAAGAAAAATCAGAGCTCGAACAGAAAGGTTTAGGTGTTCGTTTTTCCCGCGCGCTGTTCGGGAGTGGAATGGTAGAGAGATAGTATGATTGTGGTTCGATGAACCCTCTGCCAAGCACTTGAATGTGAATTGCAGAGTAATCATGTAGATGTAGATGTAGATGTAGATGTAGATGTAGATGTAGATGTACAAGTACCTTTCTGTTCCCTAATAAGAAGAAACATTTCACGTGACACAAAAAATTATATTCACGTATTTCCGAATAGCTGGAGAAAAACTAGTTGTCGTGAAAAATGAAAAGACGACTGAACATACGTAGTAGATTCAGGTAAACTTTACGCCAACTTCTTAAGGTGCCAATATAAAGCATGATTTTTCACCTTAGGACAAAGTATTCATCTTAAAAGAATTTTTCGAAAAACGTTATAGACTGGCCAGCCACCGCCGCTATATAGCATGCTGAGAAATAAAACAGCTTCAACTGTAAAGTCTTTTTATTCTCTGCCACTATCTGTTTCACAGCACCTACAGCTGCGTCTTCAAGTGCAAATTTGCATAAAAGGGGAAAAACAATCACGTAGAAAAATAAATAATCGAAAACCTAAGATGAAAACGTAAAAAAAGCACTCACTACAGTGAAGTCATGCTATACGTAACATATTGTGGGAAGACCCAGCGTTCTAAGTCAGTCCCATGCAGGAGATTAACTGCAAAAAATGTAAATGTTCTAAATGAAATAAGATATTGTGGCGAACACTAGCGCAAAACGTATGGAGAAGGGGAAAAATAATTAAGAGGAATTTTACCTAATACCATAATGGATAGGAAGAACATGTAAGAGGCACTCACCGAAGTCAACGTGTAGAGGTGAACAATCACTATCACATGGTATCTAAGTAACAGTCCACCGTCTAAAATTTTTTGCAGCATTAATAACAATATATTACGGAAAATGGACTGTAGTGTAAGGGTTCCCATGGAATACTGCGAGACATTCTTCTTTCCGTCGCTGTGTGTAGCTGAGACGGAAAAAGGGGAACCGGCCTGTATTTGCTGAGGCAGATGGAAAACCGCCTTAAAAACCATTCACAGGTAGGCTGGCACACCAGAGCTCGACACTAATTGGAACCGGCCCGTATTTGCCGAGGTAGATGGACACCCACCTTAAAAACCATCTAAAATAACAAGTAGTCGTAATCCATGACGTGAGTGTTTAGCTAGCCACTCAGTTAAGTTGCACATGGCATGAAAATTAAACAGACAGAAAGGGAAAATAATTACGTGTAGTTCAGCAACAACAATGAGCAAACGAAATCGTACCCAAATATAAAATTTTTAAAAGCTGTTAGAAGGTAGTTGGAGGGTACGTGGTGCAGATATATACACGAGCAATTGAATTACAGACACTTATTGTGTGACAGAGACAGCAGACCAGTCACCATGGAGGAGGATACCGTGCGGCGGGTCACGTGACTGGAATACTGCGAGACATTCTTCTTTCCGTCGCTGTGTGTAGCTGAGACGGAAAAAGGGGAACCGGCCTGTATTTGCTGAGGCAGATGGAAAACCGCCTGAAAAACCATTCACAAGTAGGCTGGCACACCAGAGCTCGACACTAATTGGAACCGGCCCGTATTTGCCGAGGTAGATGGACACCCACCTTAAAAACCATCTACAGGCTGGCCGGCACACCGGAGCTCGATACTAATCCGCTGGGCAGATTCGTGCCAGGGACCAGCATTCCTTCCCACTTGGGTAGCAGCGTGTTAGACCATGCGGCCAGCTGGGCGGTCACCAATTGGAAATAGTGACAATGATATGCAGCATCATAATTGAGCTGTGCACAGCTCGTGTTCATGCCGTTTATTGCTTGACGTCTTGTCTTTGCGGTATTGCCGTCCCGTTTCTTATTCGATTAACTGGCGTCACTAAGTTGCTGACTTGCCTGCCCGTGAGTGGCAGCAGCAGCACTTACCGATAAGAGTACTGTCATACTGTCTTTGGAGAGGCTGCTAGTATTTCAGGGTCGTTGTGTGTCGGGAGTTCAATCGGGACGGAGCAGCAGTGAGGTCCGGAGAGCCATGACTCGCCTGACCGTTGCCGACACACATGACTTGAGTGGGGACGACCTTGGTTGGTCGTTCGGTCGATCGTCTCACCGGACGACGTGTATTTGGTCACCGACAGCTTCTGGTTTCTCTGTGTGTGTCTACTTGTGATTCGTCCTTGTTGTTCCACAGTCACTGGTTTTAGTATTGCTCAAGTTGTTTGTGGAAGTGTTTTCGTGGAACCGTGTTTAGCTTGTGTGGTTTTGACTGAATAGCTATTTTAATGCTGCCTGCGTCCTGCATGGAGTCGGTCGGTTGGGTCAGAGCAGTGAGGAAGTCTCCACTGCGCTAGGACAGGCCGGGACCGCTAGCGGCATGCATGCGCAGTCAGATTGTGAGGCGCTAGCAGCGAGAGCTACAAGTTCGTTGCCTACCGTACCTGGGCACTGGAGTTGAGTGATCAGTCAACCTGTTATGAAACCTCCGCTGCTGTGACATCTCTTCGTTCATTGCCGGTTGTTGCTTCCTGGGCTGTTGTAAGTAGGCTGTTTAGGTTTTTATGTTGGTAACATCACGTAGCGCTCTGTATGAAAATCAGTGGCTGTGCTGTGTGCAGTCTGTGGCTGGTTGGCATTGTTGAAATATTCTCTATTGTAATGTTGGGCAGTTGGATGTGAACAGCGCGTAGCGTTGCGCAGTTGGAGGTGAGCCGCCAGCAGTGGTGGATGTGGGGAGAGAGATGGCAGTATTTTGAGAGCGGACGATCTGGACGTGTGTCCATCAGAAAGAGTAAATTTGTAATACTGGATATCATGAACAGATATATATACATATGTATATATGATGACTTTTGAACATTATTAAGGTAATACATTACTTGCTAACTATTCTTATCAGTAGTTAATACCTTCAGTAGTTAGAATCTTTTATTTAGCTGGCAGTATTGGCGCTCGCTGTATTGCAGTAGTTCGTGTATCAAAGATTTTTGTGAGGTAAGTGATTCATGAAAGGTATAGATTATTGTTAGCCAGGGCCATTCTTTTGTAGGGATTATTGAAAGTCAGATTGCGTTGCGCTAAAAATATTATGTTGATCAGAATAAGTAAAGAGAGTACGTTCAGTTATGCTCAGCTTTTTGAAAATCAAATAACGTAAGAGGTTTATCAGCACAGTGATCCAATAATTTTTCTAAGTGGAGGATTTATATGTCGACCCTTAGCCGAGGATACCTCACTGGAATCTTCTGATTTTTTCTTGTAGTTTGTGTAATTAGTGTAGCTATTGCGCGTAATTGTAGAGAGAATTTCCTTTGTAGTTGTAGTTTTTCATTGTTGTACTGTGAAACAGTTGTGGCATGCTTGTAGGTTTGCATAAAGTATTTTGCAGCTGCGCTTGCAATTAACTAGATATTATTTTCAGTGCTATGTTAATGTGTTTTCTTATTTTACCCTTCAAATTGTGCTTTTCTGTGTTATCGTGTGAAGTATTGTGACAGTTATGGCGCGTGAAAAACGTAATACTAGGCTCCGAAGTAAACTCAGAAATGACAGTGAAGACGAGAGTAGTGTGTTAGCGCCACCGTGTAATGAATTAATTAATGTTAAACACAGTAATTTGGTAATTGTGCATAGCGAAATGGAGTGGATGGCAAATAATGGTGTAAACAGTGAAACAATTAGTGAACAGGGAAGCATTATCGATCGATCAATCGGCAACAGCTCGCCTCAGGATTCCGAAATTACAGGACACAATTTTGCAAATACTGTAGATTCAGGTTTTGTGTCCTCTCCGTTTCCTCAAATACGTCAAGACACATTTTCTGCTTTTCAAAATGCGGATATTGCCGGTTCAAATGCACTGCCGAATAGCACTGAGGAACATGTTTCAGACACCACTGCATTGTTATTACAATTAATACAACAAATGGGACGAAGGCTTCAAAAGTTAGATACAACGCTTGAACAAAATCAGAAACAACTGGGACAAAAGCTTCAAAAGTTAGACGCAATGGAATAAATTCTTCAAAAGCTAGACACAATGGAACAAAATCTTCAAAAATTAGACACCACGCTTGAACAAACACGTGAAGGTTTAACCCTGAGTTACTTAAAATCAAATCGAAATGTCAGAAAGTCTGTAATGACGTAAAAACACAAATTTGTGAGCATTTTCAACCTATTTTTTCACGGCATGAAAATGCATTACAGAATCACGAAGCAGCCATAAAAGAACTGCAAACGATTGTTCACGAAAATCACGACACCTTGCAAGCCAAAATTGACTGAACTGCATCAAACGATTCGGTTACGCAACTTGCAAAAACTCAAGGAAACTTAAGGACATAGTAGATACGTTTTTACCACAAATGGACACACTGAAATTTGGTTCAGAAAAACACACTGAGGAAACCAGTTCATTATCGAAGAAAGTAGCCGAACTTTCGGATCAGTTCACTAACTTATCTACAAAGGTAGGTGATGATCTGAATGACACAAGACCGGTAGCCTTCACTGACACAGAAGAGTATGAACAAATTAGAAAATTCAAACAAAATCATAATCAACTCAATACACAGTACAAAAGAGAAATTCGGGAATTACAAGATCAGTTGACACAGGTGATACAAGAATTATATATTTCAGAGAACACTCGCACTCCAATACGGGAAGAGGGACTGAATGACACAATACGGAACAGCCACAAAATAATGACACAGGGCACTTCGGAAATTATGAAAGAAATTGGCAAGGTACACCGAATTTTGAGATGGAATCGCCGAAACGACGTAACAATGACCGACACGCGATTCACCGACATGATGATTTTGACTATAAGCTGTTTATTACTATACGTAAATTCAAAACATTTAAGAATTCCGGCAACAACATTCATCCACAAGCGTGGCTTCATCAAATCTCTCATTGTTTTCCTCCCAACTGGTCATTAGAGCAGAGATTAGAATTTATGTGTGGCTATTTATAGAATGAACCAGCTCTAAGAATGCGATCGGTCATTCACGATTGTCACAGTGAAGGAGAATTTTATCATGCATTCCTCTCAGCATATTGGTCTCAAGCTACACAAGACCGAGTAAAATTAGCATCATTATGATGAAACACTTTGAACAATCTGAATTTTCCAGTCTTGTGAAATATTTTGAAGACATGTTACATAAGAATCAGTATCTGTCAAACCCATACAGCCCCTCAGAACTCATCCGCATTTGCTCAGTCAAATTTCCTGAACATTTACGACATGTTATTTTGGCAGGACGTTGCAAAGACGACATTGAAGCTTTTCAGGGACTGTTACAAGAATTGGAAATTGACACTGACAATCGCAGGACGCGAAAACAGGAACACAACAATTACAGGTCACATCTGTCACAATTCCGTGATGAAAGGAATAATAACTGGACACGACAAGGCTATTCTTACAACGCAAATCGTGAACAAAACAGACACCACCCGTATGACAACCGTTGGCAGAGTAGTAATAATTACAGGGAAAGATCACCTCTCCGTGGTAATGACTATGACAGAGACAATCAGAGAAACAGACAATATGGGAACCAAAATAATTATTAGCAAGGGTGACAGAACAATTTCAGACGCAACGGTCCACTGTGCAGTTACGATTCCGGGAGAAATTCTCCACCACATGACCGACAAAAGAAGGAACTATGGAAACTACCGACGTAATGACAGACCTGAATTTCATCAGAACTGGCGAGATTCCAACAGGGCAGGGCCCTCTTGGCAAGGTGAATTTATAGAAGTTAGGTCTCCTAATCCCAATAACGACGCGCGCCAACAAAGAGACAGTAGGCAATGACTCACACCACTGGCAGCCACAAAACGTACTCATGAAGCTGACGACGTAGCTGCCGTGGGTAGTAATTACGTAAAAATGGGAGACATTAGGGACATCTTACTCCAGGAACACGACATAAAACATAACAACATTGCATATCCTGTAATTCACATTACAGTAAATGACGCAAAATTACGGCGTTACTTGACTCTGGCAGTCCCATTTCAGTAATTAGTGAAACAGCCTTTAGCAAATGCAACAAATCGAACGATTGCCCCACACTTCCCTTACGTAAGATTAAACTACAAGGTGCAATTGTTGGAAAAAGTGTAGATTTACGCCAACAAAACAACTTAGAATTCTTCTGTCAAAGCCACAGTTTCTCTATGAACTTTCTTGTCGTTCCATTATTGTCAACAGGAATTATATTGGGAGTAGACTTTTTGAATGAATACAAAGCAATCTTAAACTTTCACGATGCTGAAATAAGTTTAGAGAAAGAAGGTAAGTCAATAGCTTTGAAATTTGAAGATTGGCTCTCAAACCATGACGAGGAAATTAATCGGCTTTACCTTCTGTTAGACAACAGTTCGGAACTTGACACTAACAATCACTCTGCAAGTACTGACAGGGATGATATCGACGGCATATTTGATACTAATGAGTTAATTCAGAATAAAATTCAAACAATTGAGAATTGTAATAACACTGATAGGCAGGACCTTTTTGAGATTTTACAAGCACATTCCACAGTTTTTACTCACAAAACAGGAACAATCAAGGGATTTCAGTACCAATTTCGTGTTCGTGAGCATACTAAATTTTGTGTTAGACCATACATAATTCCGGCATATCATAGGGACTGTGTTAGAACAGAAATACAATTTATGCTTGACGAGGGAATTATTGAGCCTGCAGTAAGCTCATACAACAATCCATTACATGTTGTCGAGAAGAAAAATGGATCGATCAGGCTTGTCTTAGATTCGAGACAAATCAATACTATCATCATTCCTGAAACAGACAGGCCGCAAACGTTGAAAGAATTTCTTCAAAATTTTAATGATGTAAAAGTGTTGTCTTCTATTGATCTCAGATCCAGCTTTTATCAGATCTAACTTCATCCAGAATGTAGAAAATACACAGCTTTTCTTTGTTTCGGCGTTTGTTACCAATTTCGGAAACTTCCTTT
Organism: Schistocerca serialis cubense; assembly: GCF_023864345.2. Classification (NCBI taxonomy): domain Eukaryota; kingdom Metazoa; phylum Arthropoda; class Insecta; order Orthoptera; family Acrididae; genus Schistocerca; species Schistocerca serialis. The sequence continues at coordinate 316,641,643 of NC_064642.1, read as the reverse complement.
TGGTTTGAACATTTCTTCGACAGCATTCATTCGTAGGCTAAATTCCATATTACCTGAGTTCTTAAAACGTCACATCACCCTATATGTGGACGATATTCCCATGGCAGAAACCTCATGGGAACAACGTATTCGCATCCTCAAAAGTGTGTTGCGTATCTTTGCAGAATCTGGAATTACAGTTAACTTGGAAAAGTCTGAATTCGGTAGATCAAAGGTGAGGTTTTTGGGACATATTATTTCTTCTGTAGGCATTCAGCAGGATCCTGAAAAGTTAGAAGCAATCAGAGCCACTCCAGTTCCATCCACAAAAAAAACAAGTCCGCCGTTTTCTAGCTCTGGTAAATTTTTACCGTCGTTTTCTGAATATGCAAATTCCAGTTACACCAAAACTTTGTTCTCTCACTGGAAAAAATACTATTTGGAACTGGGACGAATAGACACAGTTGGAATTCAATTCTTTGAAAGAAGCGCTACTTAACGCGCCAATACTAGCTCATCCAGATCTGTCATAAGATTTCTGCCTTAGCTCGGATTCTTCTAAAGTCGGTCTTGGTGTCAATTTATTTCAAGAAGCCATAGAAAATGAAATGACACTACTGTTTAGAAAACCATTGCTTTTGTTAGCCGAGTGCTAACAAAATCTGAAAAAAAATTATTCCGTTACTGAATTAGAAGCTTTAGCTATCGTTTGGGCATTTAACAAATTCCGTTTCTTTCTTTCTGGTAAGCACATAAAAGTATACAGTGATCACTGTGCATTACAATTTCTTATGTCTTCAAAATTAAATCATGACAGGTTAAAACCTTTGGCTTTGTTTCTGCAATAATTCCACTTCACAATTGGCTACATTGCCGGCAAGGAGAACATTGTTGCGGACGCACTGTCACGTGCACCGGCTGGACTTGAGAAAAGTAACACAGAAGGCAACCTCGAGAAAAATTTCAGTATTCTTTACATTCAGAAACCCACCTTTGAAAACTTCATCACCACATCTTTAAAGGACATTTCTCATGAACAAGATAAAGACACGATTTGGAAAGACATCAAAAGTCAATGGCATGAAAAGACACACACACAGATTCGGCATTATTATCTGGTTGGAAACAACATACTCTTCAAACGCTGCACTGTTGATGACAAGCTATGGGTACTTCGCATTCCTGACGATTTTGTTAGTAAACTCATTTGGTACATTCATTTCAGCTACGCACATTTTGGTCCACGAAAATGTTATCATATTCTTCGGACGACTTGTTATTTTAACAATATGGAAGAGAGAATTCGAAGAGTCTTGTCTATTTGTAAACTTTGTCAAAGGACTAAATCATCTACAATCTCACATCGTACTCCATTGCTTCCTATCATTCCTTCTAAATTAAAAGAATTTGCTGCTGTTGATCTCTTGGGACCCCTTGTCAGAACATCGAATGGATTTTCGTATGTTCTAGTCGCTGTTGAACTTACTTCAAAATTTGTTTCTTTCACACCGTTACATAAAGCCACTGGATGGTCTGTATTCAACGCCTTTGTTAAAAATTTCTTATTCGAAGTTGGACACGTTAGTAAAGTCATTTCAGATAACGGACCGCAATGCAGATGTGATGTTTGGTCACGCATGCTTCGGAATCATAAAATCAAACTTGTTTTTATTTCATTGTACTCACCACATTTTAACCCGTCTGAACGTATTATGAAAGAAATCAATAAGCTTTGCAGACTTTATTGTCACAGAAGGCATCAGTATTGGGACAGATATTTACACTCATTTCAAAACGTGCTGAATGAAATGCCTCATGACTTCACTGCTTTACCACCTATTCTTGTACTGAAGAATGAAGAACCATCGAACAGAATCAGAGAGCTTGTACCTATTCTGAATACACGTAAACTTCGACACAAAGATATAATTGATTTGGCTATTAAAAATATAAATTCTGCAGCAGAAAAAATGAGCAAACTACATGGTAAAGCAAATGCAAAGAAATTATATATTGGTCAGAAAGTTCTCATTAAAGCTCATTCATTGTCACATAATAAGAAACACTTGAGTCACAAATTCTTTCTGATTTACAATGGACCTTACAGAATCCGACGTATGCCACATGATTATTGCATTGAAGTTGAAACTCTGCGCACTAGGAAGAGTAAAGGATTGCACCACATTTCACATGTAAAACCGTTTATTGACAGATAATCTGCTTTTTAACTTACTCTTTGCCATAAAATTTTTCACTTCACGTTACTATTACGCTTTGTCTCACTTAGAAACTGTTAACATGAAACAATGTTTGGAAGTTAACTACCCAGTCTAGATCCTAGGGCACTTATTTAGACAGTAATTACAAATGCATTGTTATAGTGAACCGACGACACAGCGTTATTGTGTGTGTACATTCTTGCTTGTTAGTTGCACGATTACGTAACATCTATAAGGCTCACATACTTAGAACATATACCGCTACTGCTAACGAGATTTTAATGCAACATTTTGGTTTACTTGAAAATACATTCTGGATTTAAAGTACATTCTGAGAGATACCAGATGACACAGTGGTTAGTTTATTTGACACCTACACGATTATATCACGACACTACTAATGAGTGACACAATTTGCATTGTTGCTTTTGCAGTGTATCTGTTTTATATCTGTACAGTTTTTCTGTATTATTCTGGAAAGTAAGACATGTTTCAGTAGTAACTTTTGTGGTACAGCTACAATGAGACAGCCTTTTCCGTAGCATAACAATACGTTACAGTATAGTACTTTCTTGATCACAGTAATGTACGTAATAACTACGATATCTATACACATAGCATTTTACTTTTGTTTATTACGAGGTAAGTACATTGACTTCTGCAGAACTTTGCTTACGGAGGACGATAACTACGACACTTCGACAGAATTATCTTACAGTAAGACGCACAGTTTAGCGCTACAGTACACATATCTGAGTGATTAATTTTGTGCTTAAAACCTTTATTTATAAAGATTTTTGAATTACAAAGATACAAAACAAGTTTTCCGTGATACATTTCACTCCATTGCTGTAATCTATACCATCTGAGGGTATAATTACATTTATCCTCAGGGGGGTACACACCTACTTTGTGTGCTAAGTGTGTGGCGAGCGCTAGGAGCCCTAGCTAATATAGTATTTGCTTATACAAGTTTACACATCGGTACGCTATTTCTCTAACACAGAATTACACAGCTATCTGATTATTTAACAGAGAAACAAACATTTTTTTGTCAGATGTCTACGCAATTACACAGTTGGATAACTTCACACTTATGAAATTGTATTTTGTCTATACTTTGTGAACTGTTCACCTTCTTTTGGAACCATTTTGATACTATGAGAGCTTTGAATGATGTATTTGGTATGGGATCATGATTTTTTAAGTACGTTTTAGGAAGATGACATTATTGAAATGAGCAGAGAATTTTTTTAGGTTTTGAAATTATTGCCAAAGGATATGACGTTTTTGAGATTTGACTGAGGTGTTATGATGTTATTATTACAAAGACGATGTGTGTTATGCTGTTGAGGTATGTTTATGATCTATAAGCTAATGCTATATGAGGAATTTAATTATGCTATTTATTTATTATGATGAATTATTGAAGAAGTGTCGTCGAATATGTATATGTGTAATAAGGTAAGGAATAATGAGTAGTGGTTAGGGACTCTGATTTCTGAAAAATGATGTTGGAAACCAAGAATCGTACTTTAAAAGTTATGAAACGTGTGTACATGTGTGAATGTATCACAACACTGCTATTCATGAGATTTCGTTTCTACACATTTCTACTGTAATTTTTAGACCTGTGAAATTTTATTGGTATCAAACTGTCACTGTAGCGCATACCACTGTCGTAAATATTTCGGTAAGAAAGCTAAGTGACCTTGACGTAATGCATTGTGGGCCCCAGCTGCGCCAGTAGCCTGGAGATAAAGCCATTAGGTGGAGAAAAAAGAGGCCATTAACCTCGCTATTGACATTCCTTTCTAAAAATCATCGCAAATACGACACTCTCATTACTTGGAAACATATGATTACACTTTGGAGCTCATACTTTGTGCTACTTACTAAAATTCTTACGAATTTATGGGAAATATTCTCACATCTGCACACCTGAATATGACAAGTTGCTTTCTAAGAGAGTTGAAAGAATTTCTACTGACTTATGAAATGCGACATGGCTATTGGATGATGTTTTTATGCTTTACTTTGTACATAGTTGCTTATTTCATTTGATATCTGGGTTCCGGCTGTGTTGCAGCATTGGTTTTATAAAATAAAATTAAATGAATTTGCTAATGTGAACACTTTCTGTCAACAGATCTGTCAAATAATAATTTTATGATCTACATTCTTCAAAGAAGGAGCACTTGGAAAGGAAAGAACAATAAGAACAGACTAATAAAAGTAACTGCACACATAATTTTCTTTTCAAGCACTTGGTAACTATTTTGTAGAATAAGTTGTTGTGGTGCACCATTTTAATGACATAGACATTAAGATGTGAATAGACATTTCCCTTGTCCGCATTGGTGTCCTTAGTGTACTATTTCTTCTGCTTGAATTATGTCATATTAAGGTATAAGTTACTGCATTTGCTGCTGCTGTTTGCCAGGCATAGTGCTACTGAATTTCACTTTGTATTACTCTGTTAAGCCATTTTTAACGCTGATTTTTTTTCTTGTTTGCTGCACATTGCCTTATATTAGTTGTAATACTCCTTTTGCTTTGCTAATTTAGATATACTGCTGCTTGCTTCGCCAATTTGCATTTTTTTGTCATTGCTGTTCGTGGATTTTTATTTTATTTATTTATTTATTTATTGTTGCTATATTGCATCGTCCCTTAGTATACAGGGTGTTACAAAAAGGTATGGCCAAACTTTCAGGAAACATTCCTCACACACAAATAAAGAAAAGATGTTATGTGGACATGTGTCTGGAAAAGCTTAATTTCCATGTTAGAGCTCATTTTACTTTCGTCAGTATGTACTGTACTTCCTCGATTCACCGCCAGTTGGCCCAATTCAAGGAAGGTAATGTTGACTTCGGTGCTTGTGTTGACATGCGACTCACTGCTCTACAGTACTAGCATCAAGCACATCAGTACGTAGCCTCAACAGGTTAGTGTTCATCACGAAAGTGGTGTTGCAGTCAGTGCAATGTTTACAAATGCGGAGTTAGCGGATGCCCATTTGATGTATGGATTAGCACGGGGCAATAGCTGTGGCGCGGTACGTTTGTATCGAGACAGATTTCCAGAACGAAGCTGTCCCGACAGGAAGACGTTCGAAGCAATTGATCGGCGTCTTAGGGAGCACGGAACATTCCAGCCTATGACCTGCAACTGGGGAAGACCTAGAACGACGAGGGCACCTGCAATGGACGAGGCAATTCTTCGTGCAGTTGACGATAACCCTAATGTCAGCGTCAGAGAAGTTGTTGCTGTTCAAGGTAACGTTTACCACGTCACTGTATGGAGAGTGCTACGGGAGGACCAGTTGTTTCCGTACCATGTACAGCGTGTGCAGGCACTATCAGCAGCTGATTGGCCTCCATGGGTACACTTCTGCAAATGGTTCATCCAACAATGTGTTAATCCTCATTTCAGAGCAAATGTTCTCTTTACGGATGAGACTTCATTCCAATATGATCAAATTATAAATTTTCACAATCAACATGGGTGGGCTGACGAGGATCCGCACGCAATTGTGCAATCACGTCATCAACACAGATTTTCTGTGAACGTTTGGGCAGGCATTGTTGGTGATGTCTTGATTGGGACCCATGTTCTTCCACCTACGCTCAATGGAGCACATTATCATGATTTCATACGGGATACTCTACCTGTGCTGCTAGAACATGTACCTTTACAAGTACGACACAACATGTGGTTCATGCACGATGGAGCTCCTGGACATTTCAGTCAAAGTGTTCGTACACTTCTCAACAACAGATTCGGTGACCGATGGATTGGTAGAGGCAGACCAATTCCATGGCCTCCACGCTCTCCTGACCTCAACCCTCTTTACTTTCATTTATGGGGGCATTTGAAAGCTCTTGTCTACGCAATTCTGGTACCAAATGTAGAGACTCTTCGTGCTCGTATTGTGGACGACTGTGATACAATACGCCGTTCTCCAGGGCTGCATCAGCGCATCAGGGATTCCATGCGATGGAGGGTGGATGCATGTGTCCTCGCTAACGGAGGACATTTTGAACATTTCCTGTAACAAAGTGTTTGAAGTCACGCTGGTGCGTTCTGTTGCTGTGTGTTTCCATTCCATAATTAATGTGATTTGAAGAGAAGTTATAAAATGAGCTCTAACATGGAAAGTAGGAGTTTCTGGACACATGTCCACATAACATATTTTCTTTCTTTGTGTGTGAGGAATGTTTCCTGAAAGTTTGGCCGTAACTTTTTGTAACACCATATATATATATATATATATATATATATATATATATATATATATATATATATATAAGTTAACTTAAGAGGTGGTAGGCTATGTAAGAGAATGAGTTATGAAGAATAGAAAAAGAATGCATTGAGAAGTTGTATGAAAAAGATTTGGGCCAAAATGAGTATTGTACAATGATAAATAATTATTTTGAAAGAGGATATGAACAAAATAGTAGGGTTTAGGGACAACAGGCATAGATAGGACTTTTTGGGGATAATGATGAACGAAGGGAGATCTCCAAGAAGTAAAGAAAGTTTTGTTTGCTAAATACTGCAGTAAAACAAACCCTGTCCTTTCCTTTTGTGTTATTCCGCTATGTATTTGTGTACCCTTATGTATTAGTGTTCGCCCTGTCTTTATATGTTTATCTGATAAGTTATATTGCAGAAATTTTTTAATAATATGTTATTTACTTTGTAAAGATGTTCAGACATTATTTATTCTGTTTTGTTTTAATGCTCATGTGTGAAGTTGTTTCGAAAGTTATTCTGATCTTTTATGTCTTTACCTATGTCATAATTCCTGTAACACTGATGTATATGTTATTTCGATTCTTTTGTAAAGCCCGTATTACTACAAATGTTATCTGTATTGTTATGTTCTTTAATGATGTATTTTGTACCTTTGTAATTGTATTCTCATGTCGTAAATTTATTATTGTATAGACACCAGATCTTCAAATTAAGTTTCGTTTCACTGCATACGTTTCTGTTGGTCATAGTAAATGCACAATATGTGAAAAAAATGGACTGTTAGTGCTCGCATGTGTGTTGATAATTCAACAAGGGGCTGGTTAACAACATTGCTGGTTCTAAGGACATACCAAAAAGTTTGTGAGTGCACAAGTGGTGGTTTATGGACTTGCTATATTGTCTGCAAGATGGTGATTGTGCACCTGCACAGTCGCAACAGATGTCTGCTGGCCATCTCTACAAGGACTACAATGGGTCTACACCTTTGATGATCCACCAATACCATTATTTCTACAAGGACTGCAGTGGGTCTGCACCTCTGGTGGCCCATCACTACCATAATCTCTACCAGGACTACAGTGGATCTGCTCTGTGATGACCTACCTACCAATATTCTTCAAAATTGCGACTGACTCTGCTGTGGGTTTGCTCTGTTGTGGTCTATTACCTGTCTGCACGTCAAGAGTCAGCATTGTCTTTCCGTTGGAAGGACAATGCTACTTCTTTAAGACTGCATGGAAATCCACTACTTGCATGTGCATTTTCTTTTACTGCTCATACTTTGAGAAAAAAACTACAATTACTACTGTGATGAATGATCAGGATCGTCTTTATAAGACTGTGAGAAAATCTTTGCTTTTGACCAACAGTGTATCAATAAGTGTGTTCATTTGATATCTTTGTTATTGTAATTATGAAAAAAATTTTCATATCTGTATTGGCCACTGCCCAAAACAATCTTTAAAATTTTTTTGGGGTGCATGGGGCCTATGTAAGTAGGCTGCTTAGGTTTTTATGATGGTAACATCACGTAGCGCTCTGTATGAAAATCACTGTCCGTGCTGTGTGCAGTCTGTGGCTGGTTGGCATTGTTGGAATATTTGCTATTGTGGTGTTGGACAATTGGATGTGAATGTGGGGAGAGAGATGACAGAATTTTGAGAGCGGACGATCTGGACATGTGTCCATCAGAAAGAGTAAATTTGTAATACTGGATATCATGAACCGATATATAGGATGACTTTTGAACATTATTAAGGTAAATACATTACTTGTTCTCTATCAAAATCTTTCATTTGCTATTTATGCCTATCAGTAGTTAATGCCTTCAGTAGTTAGAATTTTTTATTTAGCTGGCAGTGTTGACGCTCGTTGTATTGCAGTAGTTCGAGTAACAAAGATTTTTGTTAGGTAAGTGATTCATGAAAGGTATAGGTTATTGTTAGCCAGGGCCATTCTTTTGTACGGATTATTGAAAGTCAGATTGCGTTGCGCTAAAAATACACTCCTGGAAATGGAAAAAAGAACACATTGACACCGGTGTGTCAGACCCACCATACTTGCTCCGGACACTGCGAGAGGGCTGTACAAGCAATGATCACACGCACGGCACAGCGGACACACCAGGAACCGCGGTGTTGGCCGTCGAATGGCGCTAGCTGCGCAGCATTTGTGCACCGCCGCCGTCAGTGTCAGCCAGTTTGCCGTGGCATACGGAGCTCCATCGCAGTCTTTAACACTGGTAGCATGCCGCGACAGCGTGGGCGTGAACCGTATGTGCAGTTGACGGACTTTGAGCGAGGGCGTATAGTGGGCATGCGGGAGGCCGGGTGGACGTACCGCCGAATTGCTCAACACGTGGGGCGTGAGGTCTCCACAGTACATCGATGTTGTCGCCAGTGGTCGGCGGAAGGTGCACGTGCCCGTCGACCTGGGACCGGACCGCAGCGACGCACGGATGCACGCCAAGACCGTAGGATCCTACGCAGTGCCGTAGGGGACCGCACCGCCACTTCCCAGCAAATTAGGGACACTGTTGCTCCTGGGGTATCGGCGAGGACCATTCGCAACCGTCTCCATGAAGCTGGGCTACGGTCCCGCACACCGTTAGGCCGTCTTCCGCTCACCCCCCAACATCGTGCAGCCCGCCTCCAGTGGTGTCGCGACAGGCGTGAATGGAGGGACGAATGGAGACGTGTCGTCTTCAGCGATGAGAGTCGCTTCTGCCTTGGTGCCAATGATGGTCGTATGCGTGTTTGGCGCCGTGCAGGTGAGCACCACGATCAGGACTGCATACGACCGAGGCACACAGGGCCAACACCCGGCATCATGGTGTGGGGAGCGATCTCCTACACTGGCCGTACACCACTGGTGATCGTCGAGGGGACACTGAATAGTGCACGGTACATCCAAACCGTCATCGAACCCATCGTTCTACCATTCCTAGACCGGCAAGGGAACTTGCTGTTCCAACAGGACAATGCACGTCCGCATGTATCCCGTGCCACCCAACGTGCTCTAGAAGGTGTAAGTCAACTACCCTGGCCAGCAAGATCTCCGAATCTGTCCCCCATTGAGCATGTTTGGGACTGGATGAAGCGTCGTCTCACGCGGTCTGCACGTCCAGCACGAACGCTGGTCCAACTGAGGCGCCAGGTGGAAATGGCATGGCAAGCCGTTCCACAGGACTACATCCAGCATCTCTACGATCGTCTCCATGGGAGAATAGCAGCCTGCATTGCTGCGAAAGGTGGATATACACTGTACTAGTGCCGACATTGTGCATGGTCTGTTGCCTGTGTCTATGTGCCTGTGGTTCTGTCAGTGTGATCATGTGATGTATCTGACCCCAGGAATGTGTCAATAAAGTTTCCCCTTCCTGGGACAATGAATTCACGGTGTTCTTATTTCAATTTCCAGGAGTGTATTATGTTGATCAGAATAAGTAAAGAGAGTACGTTCAGTTATGCTCAGCTGTTTGAAAATCAAATAACGTAAGAGGTTTATCAGCACAGTAATTCAATAATTTTTCTAAGGGGAGGTTTCACCGTTCCGGCTTAAGAGTGGTTATTGTGCCTCGGCTGTTTATAGACACCAATTTTGAAGACGTAGTGCTGCTGGTATCTTCGTCCTCGGCTGATATTTTCTGTTGCCGTACCGTTGGTCAGGCGGAAGGGAATTGATTAGGTTGCGGGTTGGTCCTTCAGCCGTCCCTGGGTCGAGTTGCCATCCGATTATTTAACCTTACTCTCGGCTGCCTGTCTCACCTCACCTTACGTTAGAGCTAGCCCCCCCCCCCCCAGGTCAGCCGTTGGAACACTTCTGAGCATAACTGTTCTGTTGGTTTTAGATTGTGATTTTCTTTTTAGTCTGAAGTATTGTGCGAGGCCTTCAGCTGTCTATTAATTTACTTTGTTTTAATTTTGAGATAAGGCCTTCAGCCATCTTAAATTAAAATTTGGAGATTCATTTGTTTAAAACTAACTTTTTTTAAAAAATTAGCTCTATCTGAATGTTTTTATCTAGACCCTAAGTCCTGAGTTGTTCTATGTCTTGTGTGTCGCCTTCAGCCGAGTATTTACGTGAAATATTTTTTAAGTAAGGCCTTCAGGCGCGCATATTCTTTAAAGCAATTTTTTTATAACTTGTGTTCAGGCCCTCAGCCATTCTTGTTTTTGGTATGGTTTTGGGCCTTCAGCCCAGGAGGTATCTCAAGTTTTCTTAACTAGGCCTTCAGCCATATTGCTTTATTTTGATCCTTTTAAGACAATGTGTAATTAAGTGGTTCCTAGGAAAATAAAGATTTGTGTGTTTTGTGCAACTGATTATCGCCCCCTCCACAACCACAACCTGATCCGCTCTAACCTGCGAAACCAGATTTCAATAATTTTTAAGAAGTTGGGTTTTTTTTTAAAGTCACATAGAGAGGAGGAACGCATCCAGCGCTAGGAATGGAAGGAGAAGCTATGTTCAGCTTATATCACCTACGTAATCGTAAGTGCACAATCTTGCCCTCTAAGTTAGCAGTATGACAAAGCATCTTACATGTACTGTATTCTGATCTACAGGTATGGAATGTATTATTTTATATCTATTTTAAAGTAATCCTTAACAAGTAGAGAAAATAAAATAAATTATGGTCACTTCCGATTTTTGTTTGGCATTACAATTCCTGTTCGATATTCTCGACTCCAATCCTCTTTATCAGTACACCATGTAAGAGCTCTAGGCTCTTCTAACTGCAGAGCAAGTTACAGAGTGCTGACAGGGGATTAGGGGATCTTCCTTCTATGCTTTCTGAGAGCGAATTTCACTGCTGGACGCAGTTTACAAATGTTCAAATGTGTGTGAATTCCTAAGGCACCAAAGTGCTGAGGTCATCAGCCCCTAGATTTACACACTACTTATACTAATTTATGCTGAGAACAACACACACACCGATGCCCGAGGGAGGACTCGAACCTCCGGTGGGAGGGGCTGCGTAATCCGTGACATGGCGCCTCAAACGGCGCGGCCACTCCACGAGACCACAGGACACCCTTTGGACAACAACGTGTTGGTGACAGGGGAGTGACCAACGACGATGGCAGATTTTGACCATAGAGTAGATATGAAGGGCCATTAACTCCACTTTTCTGTCTATAATGCTTCTGAAATTAATGATCCAAACAAACAGAAAGAAATGTTCATCTCTAGCAAGAAGCCATATGCTTGAATATTTCTGGTATCTCAATTGCAGATTTTTCAGCGCTCATTTAACTATAGGACTCTGTATCTCACAATGAACAAAAATGGATTTGTACCACTATTGAAATAAGCCCTTCATACACCCTGACATGAAAAAAAAATTGGAACATCTAGAGAAGTTGTGAGATATAAACGACAATTGATAGGAGTGTTTCTACGTATGAAAGATGATGTATATACAATTTCCCTTCAGTGACGCTAGTACCGTCATTGTGAGAATGCAAATCAGGTTTGCTTCAAACACACTCTGTAGCGGTCGTGAGTTTTAGTTCTGTTTCAGATTAGACAAAGATGCCATTACCAGCATCTCACTGTGTTTGAACAAGGTCGTGTAATAGGGCTACGAAAAGTGGATGTTCCTTCTACCGTACTTCAGAAAGCCTTGGCAGTTACGTAGCCACTTTCCGTGATTGCTGGCAGCGCTGGTCACGAGAATTTATCGTCGCAAGAAGGCCTCGCTCAGGACGGCCAAGTGGCACTACATAGAGGTAAGACTATCGTGTTCCCCGTACGCTTCTGATACATCGCATTGCATCTGCAGTAGCAGCAGCAATTTGAGCAGTAGTTGGCACCGCAGTGACTCAACGAACTGTTATAAATTGGTTACTTCAAGGATAGCTACGAGCCAGACGCCCTGTTGCGTGCGTTCCACTGACCTCAAAACACAGCCAATTGCGATTTCAGTGGTGTCAAGGGAGAGATCATTGGAGGATAGGGTGGAAGTCTGTTGTGTTTTCTCAATAAAGCTGCCTCTGTGTAAGTGATGGCCGTGTGTTGGTTAGAAGGCCAGTTGAGGGCCTGTAACCAACCTGTCTGCGTGCTAGACATATTGGGCCTCCATCTGGTTTTATGATCTGGGGTGTAATTTCGTATTACAGGAGGAACACTCTCGTGATTTCCTCACATGGTTACCCCACATATCCTGACTGTAAATGTGTACATCAGTCTGGTGATTCGACCTGTTGTGCGGCCAATCATGAACAGCATTCCAGGGGGTGTTTTCAACAGGATAACGCTCGCCCCTATACCGCTGTTGTAACCTAACATGTTCTGTAGCGTGTCGACATGTTGCCTTGGCCTTCTTCATCACCAGATCCGTCTCCAATCGAGCACGTATGGAACATCATTAGACGACAACTCCAGCGACATCAACGGATAGCATTAACCGTCCCTGTATTAACTGACCAAGTGCAACATGCATGGAAGTACATTCCGCGAACTGACATCAGGCACTTGTATAGCACAATGTGTACGCGTTTGTATGACTGCGTTCAACATTCTGGCGGTTAGCACCGGTTATTAATGTACCAGTATTTCACATTTGCAATGGCTTACCTCGCGCTTACGTTAACCTTTGATTTTGCCATGTTAATCACTTAAATAAATATATATTTGAAATTTCGTCACGCTATACTAATTATTTTCTGTTGTTGCGTTTTTCTTTTTTTCGTCAGTGGATCTGTCGATTGAGCGTTCACTAAAGCAGAATAAAATTTTTGTCGCCTATAAGTGTTACCTCCAGGGTCACGTACTTTTGATACGGCGTAAGGTTTGTTTTAACCGATCTGCAAATTTCGAAATGCCATTATATCGTTATAAAGGCAGATCCCTGTCAAAAGTATCTTGGATTTTGTACAATTGTTTCTTAGGAATTTTAACAATTTGCATTCGATACCGGGAACGAACTTATGTACTGGTGTGAATGGGTGAGGGGATGGCGTTCTCTGATGGAGATGACGTGGAGGTGCAGGAGATGTAGTCAAACAGTGGTTGACGAAACAATTTATTGACTTTCTTGTTAAAAAGGCGTAGAAATGGTGAGTCCACAGGCGGTGGGCGTCAGGCGGAGAGAAGTTAACCTCCTCTATGGACCGATTAGTACAGTCGCTTCCCGCCCACGCAGCCCTGCAGTGGGCGACGTTACTGCCCGTGCCTACCATACTACCTCGCAATGCCGCGCCAGACGGCGGTGCCTCAGCTCTCGTACCTGTGAGCCACATTCAGCCCAGCGGTAGTCGGCGGCATTGCCCAGGGTCAAAGCCCGGACCGGTGGCTGAAAAGCGGCGGCTGGCATTGGCGAATTCGAATGCCTCGGGGCTGGGAGGGCCTTAGTTCGTCCCTCGGCCCAAACGAGCTGCCACTGAATCACCAGGTCGGCGGTCATGTCGAGATGGTGGAAGAATGTTGGCGACCTCACGGTGGAAGTTAACACAGGGCAAATGGTTCAAATGGCTCTGAGCACTATGGGACTCAACTGCTGAGGTTATTAGTCCCCTAGAACTTAGAACTAGTTAAACCTAACTAACCAAAGGACATCACAAACATCCATGCCCGAGGCAGGGTTCGAACCTGCGACCGTAGCGGTCTTGCGGTTCCAGACTGCAGCGCCTTTAACCGCACGGCCACTTCGGCCGGCTAACACAGGGCAGAAGCCGATTCGAAGCCCAGCTAGTCTCGTGATCGGCCTGGACAGACGGCTAGCTTTTCTATACGACAGTACAGTCCTCGTTACTGCAGGAGTGAGGTACACGGTTTGTCAAGCGCCGCCGCAACATCTCTAACGCTGTCCTGTAGCCCAGACACCGGGTCGTGGTTGCTGACTGCTGGCATCGCATTATGCCGAGCCAGCGCGTGACAACAAGCGTCCGTCATCAGTGTCATTAATTAGCTTGAAACTATGATGAGATAAACACAGTGGCATTTTGCTTGTTGGCGCCACGCGTCACAGCTCATAAGGGAAACTTCCCCTCGCGCCCCCTCAGATTTAGTGGTAAGTTGGCCCAGAGAGTATCCCGTCAAAAACTGAACACAGTTCAAGCCTGAAAACAGGAAGAAAGTGTATTGAACTGTGAAAAAAAATAAAAATAGAAATAGTGAACGGCCCAGGAACAACAAATGCAATAAAGAGCATCCTGAAACAGCAATGGCGTAGTGGTTGAATATTTACGGTGTTGGACTGCCACGCGGGGACAGACGTGTTCAGAACTACCTCATGCCATTTACCTTTTTTTCCCAACATTATGAACTATCCGTCTGGTCACTGAAATGTTTGTTCTATTTCTGGAGTCTTGACAGTTGTCATACTGTACATCGGTTACAGAATATGATGTACTGTCCTGCGGTCGGCAGCAAGAACTACCAGTCAATTTGAACACATTTTATTGCAATTAAAGAAAAGACGCCTTCTTGGCATACAAGGAGTTTTAAACGCAGGACAAACAGAAAAAAAAACAGAACTCTTTGGTGGCAAAACAGATAAGGAAACAGGACAATGGAAAAAAATACTGATAAAAACTACTCTACAAAATACAACGTGCTACTACAAGACTACGGCGCGTGAATACAAGGCTAGGGCCAGCCGGAGCTGTTCCTAGTGGTTGGTAAACACTGCCGGTCTGACAACCTAGGCGTGCTTATAAAGCCAGGCCGGCTTATTTGGAAAGTCTTTTGTTTCTGTCCGCTGACGATGTTTCTCTCCGCGCTCCTGAACAGGGATCGGCAACCCATCTTGCGAGTCGGTTCTGCGGGCCCTCTAACAATAAGGGGCCGCTACGCCATATGAGTCATGAGGTAAGAATAGGTTACTGTCGCAAGTAAATGTGATGAATACTGAGAGCAGGCGAGATACCACATAGACGTCTCACAGAAATGGAAACAACAAATAAATGGGTTTGAACTGTGTTACAACAAAGGAATCCAAGAATCAAGACTTCCAAAACAGAATGCAACTTCAAAAACGTTAAAAACACATGTGATTGTGAAACTGTTGCGTTCATTTGTTGCAGTTTATTTGACAAACTATTATGTTTTCATCATTTCCTTGGGAGTGATCACATTCACATTCATACGAACACCTATACCGGGTAAGGAGGCATATCTCACTCACTTACCAGTCGTACAAATTAAGTGCGTCGATAAGAGATCCTATCATATGAGACACGTACTGTCACTAATGTATGATACAGCAGACGTGTTTTGCGGTGGAGGTCTGACTTATTGCCTTGTCATCAAACGTTTGCGATTCCCATTCGAAAGCCACTTCCTTTTGGCTGCTAATACTGTTGAGTACTTGTGCAAAATCAACTGTCATTATAGGTCTCTACCTCATACCTTGCTGTTGCAAACGGACGTTACACCATGACACAGACGCAAATTTGAGTGAAGCGTACAGCGAAGAAGGAAAAAGTAATTGACACGAAGGAGGTTTGAATACAGCTCGCCCGCTTGGCATTCCAACACCGTAACCACCTACCCAAGACGCCATTGTTGTTGCAGGTTGCTCTTTATTGCACTTCTTGCTCTTGAACCATTCACTGTTCCTGTTTTGCTTCTTTTCACAGTCATTATATCTTATGTGTACTGCATTTTATCGTATTGCCAAGACTCTGTTTTAATTAATTTTCCTGCAACAGAGTTCCTAAATGTCTTCCAAGTGCGCCAAAGTGAAAGCGTCCGGAAAAATATTGGATTTGGATCTATGACATGTTAAAAATAAAGATTTTTAACACAATGAAATATTTTTAGGAAAGAAATTGTTCCGTTTACACATAATGGTGCCATAACTTAAATCTCCGTTCATCCTTAGAGGAAGTAAAATATTACTAGGAGATACTTATTCTCCATGTCATGCTTCCTCGTATTACAGTTTTCTGTTGAGAATACCTTAAAATAAGCGCAATTGGAGATCTGTGTAATTCGGAGGAAATGACTCGAGCCGGCCACTGTGGCCGAGCGGTTCTAAGTGCTTCAGTTCGGAACCGCGCTGCTGCTAGGGTCGCAGGTTCGAATCCTGCCTCGGACATGGATTTGTGTGATGTCCTTAGGTTAGGTTTAGGTTGGTCTAGTCTAGGGGACTGATGACCTCAGATGTTAAGTCCCATAGCGCTTAGAGCCATTTTTTTAATGACTCGGATTATTATATACTTGGTGGTCAGAAACAGTCTGAAAAGCTTGCAGGGGTGTTGCACGGTAGGTTGTGCTGAGAAATTATTGTTAAGAAAAAAATTCGATGCGCTGTGCCGTTTCCGAGTTAATTAGAAGAATAGAATATTAGCTAGTCACGCTGTTGTGTGAGCAGTTTCAAGCAGCCTGCCAGAAACAATTAGTACGATATTCCACTGCCTGTGTTATTCCGAATTACGTTGCATCGTAATTCGGGGTACTGTACTTGTATTCGCATGGCTGACGACATATGGGAGGTTGTGTCTGGCCGGGAGTCGTGCTCGGACAGCCTATTGGTAAGACGGCCGTTCGTGACAAGCGGGAAATCCGGGTTCGATTCCTTGTCCGGCACAAATTTCCACTGTCGTCTTTCCATCATACAGATGATAGTCGTCCGTATTCGCAATTGCGAATACATTTATTATACGAGGGTAATCCCAAAAGTAAGGTTTCCTATTTTTTTATAAGTAAATAGACCTGTTAATTTCTACAATGGTTCACATCAGTTCATCAGTTTACAGCTCGAACATTTAGCTATTTTTCGACATAATCACCATTTCTGTCGATGCATTTTTGCAGACGCCGTGGCAGTTTCTGTATGCCCATGTCATACCAGCTCGCCGCCATGCTGTTAAGAAAGTTATGAACCTCTTCTTTCACCTCGTCGTCGGAGCTGAGTCGCTGGGACCACAATTAACGCTGACAGGTAGTGTGAGACTCTGAAAAAACTCAAACGAGCAATTCAGAACCGGAGAAGAGGAATGTTGAGCAAGGGCGTACACATTCTCCACGACAACGCTCGCCCACACATCGCTCGGCAAACCGATGCTCTCCTGCAGCAGTTTCAGTGGAACATAATCACCCACCCACCCTATAGTCCTGACTTGGCTCCCAGTGACTATCACCTGTTCCCTAGGTTAAAAGAACATTTGGCCGGAAAGCGATTCAGCTCCGACCACGAGGTGAAAGAAGAGGTTCATAACTTTCTGAATAGCATGGCGGCGAGCTTCTATGACATGGGCATACGAAAACTACCACAGCGTCTACAAAAATGCATTGACAGAAATGGTGATTATGTCGGAAAATAGCTAAATGTTCAAGCTGTGAACTGATGTAAACCATTGTAGAAATAAACAGGTCTATGTACCTATAAGAAAATAGGAGACCTTACTTTTGGGATTACCCTCGTATGTCACTTGTTCTCATAGCGTAGATAAAAACTCACGAACTGCTCAGCCTTTGGCTCGGGTTCGATCTTCACTCCCATGCTATGTCCAATTTCTGTACCACTC
This sequence comes from Schistocerca serialis cubense, assembly GCF_023864345.2. Taxonomy (NCBI): domain Eukaryota; kingdom Metazoa; phylum Arthropoda; class Insecta; order Orthoptera; family Acrididae; genus Schistocerca; species Schistocerca serialis. Next base: position 316,623,699 of record NC_064642.1, on the reverse strand, counting down.
TCTTGCTCGCTTTTACGAAACCAAACTAAGTACACGTTTGGCGACACCGTAACTGGCGGACCGCTTGAATTTCCGCTCCTAACGACCCGACTGGCTTACTTCAATACTAATTCACTCGGAAACGGCGCAACGTATCGAATCTTTTTCTTGGCAGTCATATGTCAGCACAGCCTACCCTGCAACAACCGCACAAACTTTTCATACTGACCAACCTGTATAAATATTATCTGCATGTAAAAACTGCTCTAAATCTGTATACTTTCAACAAATTTACTAATAGCGCTCTGCCAACGATCTGGCTCACCCATCAGTTGCGTTGTAACCCCGTGTCCGAACACTTATATAAGGCAGCCCTACAAATTTAGCTCTTCATTATATTGTGTCCCGACACACATAGAGCACCACGTAGAAAACCTCTTACTTGTGTGACGCAATTATACCTTTGTTACTTCACTATGAAAGGTGAAGTTTTCTCATTTGATGTTTCTCAGTTTGCATCCGTAGGAGCAACAATTACTCACAGTTTCAGCTACTAATAAATAAATGCGTAAAAGCGTAGCAAATAACTATAATATTAAAGTTCCGTTATTAGAACAAAACATAAAAAACAGAAGTCGCATGTCAATTGCTGTTTGATTTTGGCGGCATGAGCCGCAGACTGTTCTCGCTGCACAGATATTCCCAATCTGCGTCTGTAACAACAGGCAGAACCCTCAACGCTGCATCAGATCATTCACATACATCACTCGGCAAACGGCGAGCAGTCATAGCATGCAGAACCACCTCACAACGGGGTACAGCTAGTGAATTTAACCATACATCATTACATATTCAGATACTAGCGTGAGCACAGGAAAACAGTCACTGACTGCTCGAGTCCTGAAAAAAGGAGAAAGAGAGAAATTATTGAGTCACTTGTGGGTGTTAACCGCCTCACAAAAAAGTGATGCACGCGGAAGACAGGGTCGGATATAATTGTAATATCATACACGTACACACCGTCAGTGCGTATGTAAATCATTAGACTCGCGGTTCTCCGTAACATGTAGAACATCCAACAGAATGCAGCAGTGTTGTTTGTGTTTAGTGTTGTTACCAGTTCTGGTAGCGTATACACGAGGCGTGAACGGATCCAGAAGCTAAGTGATCATTGTGAAGGACAGGGAGATGATGCGTACTCGTGTGCGGCAGCGTTATTAGCGCCTGACACAGTTTAGAAAGGGTCCGCATGTAGCTCTGCATTTGGCTGGTTGGTCGAATTGTGCAATAATCAGATTTGTGGGGCACTCGGATGAGACAGTTGCTCTACGTTGGACTGTATGTTCGCAAGCAGTTCAACATAAGGCCACTGCGAGGGTAGGCAGCTAATACGTTCAATGTTGCAATCTTGGGCCCTTTGACAGATTAATCTAGTCCATGGCGAATTTGCCCAGACTTACAGGGACCATAAATTCTCAATTAATATTACTTACGAGCTCTACACATCTACGCAGGAAGCAATGCATTCTATCTAATTCTTCATTTTCCTTTAGTAGTTCTATGACATTAATGCTTCCTGTGGCAAATCTGTAACAAATCGGTAACAACAGAAAGTGTTCGTAGTTTAGTTGGTAACACCTTCATGAGGGGTGCGGCTTGCCTAATTTGTTGCAGGTATATCCCTCAATGGAAACAAAGGCCCACTAAGTTCTACTTTATACTGCCGAAGACTAATTTTGGCACGATGTTTCTCGAAATAATGTAGCCCAAGAACTGCTGAATACCCGTCGCCTTCAGTGTACTCTTGGAAGTCTCTCGTTTCAATATTGAAACTTAGGAACGTTCTATCCACCAACTCTACGCTATTATCACCCATTCCACTCAATTTATAACGAGGGGACCCCAGTCCCTTCCTGCCTATGAGGTACAGACTGATGACTGACTCGTTTGCACCTGTGTCCACCAAACGTTTATGTCTTTCATCTTTTACACAGCCTGAAAAAAAAATCCATTTGCACATCTTCTTATGCAATGTTACGTCCTCTTGGGAATGTTCTCCAAAGGTCAAAACCTCCGCTGGCATTTAACAGTTGCCATTTCTTCTCAAAGTCCTGTGGTCAGTCTCCAGTTTGGCCACGCTTCTAGCATCAGGTTGCTGACACTGCTTCTGTATGTGGTCTTAACGTCCTCTTCTATGGGGTGTCCCAGAAATGCAGCAAAACACTTTGAAGGGTTGTCAAGGATGCCTTGAGGAAGAAAACGAGGATAGAAACCTTTGTCCAGAAACCTCATTCATTGACGTTACACAGGATCGAAATTATAGATGCCAGCCCCTGCCACTATGCCATCCCTTCAGCAGCAAACGTGACTTTGTGCACTGATGCACCACAGGCAGAAGGCCTTGTAATGTTGTTTCTTATTCAGTGATCGCGACTGATTGCCACGATCGCCAGTGAGAAGCTGATGTTGATGCTTATGTTGATTCTGAATCACCATCTGAATTGTTACTTTCTCACTGACAGGCGTTTTCATTTACTGCTATCACCACAGACGTACAATAAATCCAAAAGAACAGAAAGGAAAGGAAAAAAAACACAACCTGCCACCCCCAAACAAAACTTCAAGTCCACAATTACTCAAAAACTTTTACTGATTTCCACTGCTGCTGCACCCTCTTCCGTTGGTCGCCCACAACAGCCTCTAACAGTTGTTCTGACACCAAATGTAACAGGTTGTTGTTATGGGAAGATGCCGACAAGCAGTTCTCTGCTGGAGGCTGGTGAAGGCGCTGACGATGTAGGCAGTCAGTCTGTTGCCAAAACTCTTAATTAATAATCATATACGAACGTAGGGCAATGCATCTGCAACAGGCGGTCAGTAGATGTCAAGTGGTAGCCAATGCTAGGCAGGCGAGTTCAATAGGTCTACCCAGGCGATGAACATGGAGCTGCAGGCTGGAGAGTGGTGGTGGATGGCTGTCGTTGCTGGGTTGTTCAGAACTCGTTGCTAGGCCTGATCGACGGAGACGGTGATAGATGCTAGCAGCCCCAGGCTAAGGCAGTCAGCTCTGGTCAGAGATTCATGGCCTGGAGACGGCAAATATAGCAGTGTCGTAATTATGGCGGAAACTGGAACGAGCTGTATGTCATAGTAGGGACCAGTTGTGCCAATGACAACGAGATGGACCTGGGGATTTAAATACTGCGTCCCAGAGCTGAGTTTGTAGAGGAACAGTGTTTCTGTGTCGCCTAAAAATCTCTGGAATGGAGACCGGTAGCTGTTGTAATATATGCAGTGAAATGTTAGCAATTCGTGTTGCTTCTAATATTTGTCAGAGATAAAGTAACCATGCATAGGAGCTTGTAGTACGAGATGTGAATTTCTGTCACCTTCGAACATGACAATCTGGTCACTGAAAAATGTGGTAAAAGTAATTACGTCCATCTTAAATTCCCACTTTACTCCTGTTCTTGATAGCTTACGCTAATTATTGAATCACGAGAGGTATATGTATTATTAAAGTAATAAAATATTTTACATTAAGAGTCTGTCACGCCTATGACAACTCTTTACCCATCTGCATTCCCAAGCCTCATAATATTTATCAAACAAAGCTAAGGAATATAAATGCCAGAGAATGGGAAAGACGTCTTAACAATTTATAGTGTGCTGCGTGTCTTACCTGAATCGGAAGTTGTTTGGGACAATATAATCTCAGATCCATCAAGGCAGAAAGAGAGACTTGCAGTCTTGTTATTCAAATCAGAGATTATCTTTTATCGCAAAAGCTCCCAAGAGAATTGATTTCTCTGTTTTCTGTGTACCACCAGATAGGGCAACCAGTGGTAATGTCTGTTATTTTGTCTGCTAAATGTTTGCATATTATAAACTATCGACCATGTCCAAAATATGTTTTGAGTTGTTGACGTATTTTGCAGTTTACAGCATTATAAGCTGGCTTGCGTGAACCTTTAAAAAAAAACTTTAAGAAATTGGTGAACTGAGATATGATACGTTAAAGGAGTTTTGTAATCATTATTGCAATGTTATGCCAACGGTGTTGACACAGTGATAACACTGGTTCCCATCAGATCACCGAAGCTAAGACCTTGTATAGTCACCATCTGGGTCTGCGGAGTACTGCTGGCAAGTGGAGTGCACTCATCCCTTGTCAGGCCAATTGAGGAGCTACGTGACTGATAAGTAGCAGCTCCAGTTATGGAAACCGACATCGAATGGGAGAGATGTGTGCTGACCATGTGCCCCTCCGCATACGCATCCAGTGACACCTATCGTCCGAGGATGACACGGCGGTCGGCCGGTACCATTCAGCCTACCGAGGTCTGTTTGCACAGAGTTTAACGCAATGTTATAAAAAATTCTATGTTTCTATGTTTCATGATCTGTTGAGTGGGCAGCCAATAAAGGGAATACAAAAACTGTGGAACATCAAGAGAGGAGAAACGATTGTCTGTGGAGCATCATGTGCAAACTAACAAAAAGTTATGTTTGTTCTTAGTGGCTTACTTGCATCCAAACGGAATGCTTAGAACGCTTCAAAATTCAGTTAAGAGTGCTTTATTGGTTATTAAAGTAGTTTTCGTGTTATATTAATAATTTGCTGCAATTCAAGTGCCAAATTAGCAGTCTGACGCAGCAATAGGCCCAGATGCTTTTAGACTGTTTTTTCGTACGAACTTACCGAGCAGCTACCACTGTCTCGAAAAAGAGAATATAGTAATACGAGTAGATCACAGTATTAATTATTTTGGTATTAAACTCTTTCATTTTCCAATTTTTGACCAGATCCAGGTTATAGTAAAGATTGCCAAGCAGATGATCATGGAACCTGAACAGGAAAGCGACATAATATTGAATCCTGAAGTGGGAGGAACTAGCACTCAGCACTAGCACTCAGGTAGTTGATGGATCCCATAACAGAACTTTTTAAGCAACTGGAATTAATGTTTTCGACGCTGACCAAATTGGCAAAAAAGCCGGATGCTAAGTCGACAGATATTTGAAAGATGTCTACTGAAACTACGGAGAGTTCAAAAATGCAGGAAGCTACTGCTATCGAAATTAGGGATAACTCAAAAAGACTGGAAGCTACATGTACCGAAAATTCGAATCTTTCAGAAATCGCAGAAAAACAGAACACACACTAGTCCGAACTTATCGAACTTTTAGAAGGACAAAAGAATTTAGTAAAGGAGTTATCTACTAAAATATCACGATGAAAAGGACGCCCAAGCTATACACTTATTAGATACAAGGGGACATAATTGTTCCGATAGTCAAGCAGGAAATGAACGGTGTAAAAAAATTAGGGCTAAGTTTGTCATTATTGAAAGATATTGTAAATAAATTAATAGGAAATGTTAAATGAGAGATAGAAGAAGTAAAACATATGAAAGACATTCAGTCCATAGCACACAGTTCTGTAAACAATTTTACTTCCGAACGAATGTTGATCTGGATGTGGCAAATGCAAGCTGTGCCAGCGACTACTTTATTGCACAATGTGCAGCGCAATATATGGGCTACGTCACTTTATGCCGTGATGTTACTAGAGAATAATTTAATGTGACGTTGTCAATTTCAGAATTGTTACCAGACAAGAAGTCTATTCATCCCGTCAGATATATTCGCTTATTTCGTGGGACTATGCCAAAGTCCAGGTCAGATGATCAGAAAATACGTTTTTGTATGGCATTATTCAGGGCGAAGCCACGATGTCGGCCACAGAAGCTGCAAAATAGGACATACGATGAGTCTGAAAAAACTTTTCTGGCAAAGTATTTGTCCGACAGAATACAGAAAAGTCTTTGTAAAGATGTATTCAACGCAGAACCCGTTTCAAGTCTATCAAGGCAACTTGTGCAAATAGTTCGGAAAATATATTATTAAAACAACATACTTGGATAATCCAGTATTTCACAGAGATGTGCTCCAGATAGTAAAAGCGATACTGTTGGTGCACAAACCGGAAAAATTAATTCCTGTGTCACAAACGAATATGGAAGACTTTTTATCAGTATTGACTTTATACAAGAAGACATTAAGGCCGTGGCCAACAATGGACAATTTATCAGGAATAGTAACAAGAGAAGTGCTTAGACCAGAGTAAAACGATGGTTGATGGGTGGGATAGCAGCGAAAACTAATCAGTCCAGCCGGTATGATTCGAGGACAGACGTGACATCAGGGTCAAACTATATTCTAATGGTGCTAAATGCGATAGTTGGCATATAACTGTACCACAGTCCCCTCTAATATTTATGTAGGCGACATCTTAACCACGATGGTACGGATGCCGGTTACCTCCACGTACTTATACTGAAGAATGCCCCAAAATATGCATGCACTCACTTTACCCGTTAACAATTTCAAGAATATGGGTGCAACAGGGACCATATCTGGGAATATCAAATGGCAGATTCGGGTAACAAGCAGAGGTTAGGTTGTGGCTCCATCATCAAAGTCAAACCTAGTACAGTGATGGTATCAACATACTGGTCTCTCGTTGGGACAAATGTGTTCCTTTCTAGGGTGGCTATGTTGAAAAATAACCATGAAGTCATGAAGAATAAAGATTGAGAATGTAGACATTCTTTGATAGACAATATTAATGAAAAATGACATACCATTACAATTCTTGTACGGGGGAAGGTTACTTTATGTGTTTAAAGTGATCTCAGTTAGCAGCCAAACAAAGTCGGTGCTGCTGAACTGTTGACCAAACTATGGCTGTCAGTGTTGCCAGTGTGACATCCACACAGGAAACCTTGATAGTTTCTCTACAAGTGGCCTCAGTTAATAAATTTCATTTTTCAACGTCTCCCATAAGTAGAAGGCAAGACCTGTAAGTTTTGCAGACCATGGTGGGTATTCAATGGTTCCTCTTCGACCTTTCTGTCGTCCAGATAGATTTTCATCCAAGTAGGTTCTGACATCTCTGTGATAGTCAGGAGGAGCGCAATCTTTTTATGGTTGATAACTTTCAGTGTCAAACATCTCTCAGATGGCAGGTAAAATAGATGTCTGCAGCATATGAAGACACACCTCATCAGTTATGATACTTTCAAAGAAGACTGTGCGAATCAGATCATGTGAAGGCAAACCGCACCACACATTAATACCTGGTAGATTAATATGTTTGTCCACGTGAATGTGAGGATTTTCAGGAACCCAGTACACTCGTTAGTTGCGGTTTACGGCACTGTTCAGTTTAAATTGCTCCTCGTCAGACCAGATAACCATCCCTGCAAACCGTTCATCCTTATGAAGCATGCCTTCAAACCACTCACAGTACTCCAGCCTTTGATCTGTGTCGTCCTCGTTCATAGCATGCAACAATCATGAAATGCACACTTTCCACTTCGTAGCCTTCAGAATTCGTCATATGCTTGATTGGCTTACCCTGCTTTCATGCGCACCCTGCTTCACAGGTTTCTAAGGTGACCTAGCAAAATGTTGCAATGCAGCAAATGTTGCATGGCCTGATCTTTCATTAAATACACTCCTGGAAATTGAAATAAGAACACCGTGAATTCATTGTCCCAGGAAGGGGAAACTTTATTGACACATTCCTGGGGTCAGATACATCACATGATCACACTGACAGACCCACAGGCACATAGACACAGGCAACAGAGCATGCACAATGTCGGCACTAGTACAGTGTATATTCACCTTTCACAGCAATGCAGGCTGCTATTCTCCCATGGAGCCGATCGTAGAGATGCTGGATGTAGTCCTGTGGAACGGCTTGCCATGCCATTTCCACCTGGCGCCTCAGTTGGACCAGCGTTCGTGCTGGACTTGCAGACCGCGTGAGACGACGCTTCATCCAGTCCCAAACATGCTCAATGGGGGATAGATCCGGAGATCTTGCTGGCCAGGGTAGTTGACTTACACCTTCTAGAGCACGTTGGGTGGCACGGGATACATGCGGACGTGCATTGTCCTGTTGGAACAGCAAGTTCCCTTGCCGGTCTAGGAATGGTAGAACGATGGGTTCGATGACGGTTTGGATGTACCGTGCACTATTCAGTGTCCCCTCGACGATCACCAGTGGTGTACGGCCAGTGTAGGAGATCGCTCCCCACACCATGATGCCGGGTGTTGGCCCTGTGTGCCTCGGTCGTGTGCAGTCCTGATTGTGGCGCTCACCTGCACGGCGCCAAACACGCATACGACCATCATTGGCACCAAGGCAGAAGCGACTCTCATCGCTGAAGACGACACGTCTCCATTCGTCCCTCCATTCACGCCTGTCGCGACACCACTGGAGGCGGGCTGCACGATGTTGGGGCGTGAGCGGAAGACGGCCTAACGGTGTGCGGGACCGTAGCCCAGCTTCATGGAGACGATTGCGAATGGTCCTCGCCGATACCCCAGGAGCAACAGTGTCCCTAATTTGCTGGGAAGTGGCGGTGCGGTCCCCTACGGCACTGTGTAGGATCCTACGGTCTTGGCGTGCATCCGTGCGTCGCTGCGGTCCGGTCCCAGGTCGACGGGCACGTGCACCTTCCGCCGACCACTGGCGACAACATCGATGTACTGTGGAGACCTCACGCCCCACGTGTTGAGCAATTCGGCGGTACGTCCACCCGGCCTCCCGCATGCCCACTATACGCCCTCGCTCAAAGTCTGTCAGCCGCACATACGGTTCACGTCCACGCTGTCGCGGCATGCTACCAGTGTTAAAGACTGCGATGGAGCTCCGTATGCCACGGCAAACTGGCTGACACTGACGGCGGCGGTGCACAAATGCTGTGCAGCTAGCGCCATTCGACAGCCAACACCACGGTTCCTGGTGTGTCCGCTGTGCCGTGTGTGTGATCATTGCTTGTACAGCCCTCTCGCAGTGTCCGGAGCAAGTATGGTGGGTCTGACACACCGGTGTCAATGTGTTCTGTTTTCCATTTCCAGGAGTGTATATCCTGAACAGTGCCATCGGCTTAAAATTTATCCCAAATATGAAAAATTGTTGTACATGTTGGTAGCTGAGTTCCATACACATTATGCCATTGCTGCTGTGCCTCCATCACTTCAATATGACCTTGCATAGTTCAAACAACAAACTTACTACATACATTGCTGCACTTTCATCCACTGGGAAATGTGCACCAAGATCTGATCTATGCTACGGCGCAAAACTGCAACGATATCTCATTGTATTCCAAAGATATTAACTATCGAAGAGTGTCTACATTTTTCTGGACCCCTCTGTCTGTATATATATAATGTTAAAGAAAATAAGTTTATGGGTATATCCACATAATAGCAAAGCAATTAAAATAAATTTAGGCAGCAAGAATTATCCATTTTCCATGTAATAAGCTAGATACCGAGGTTTAGCAACTGCTGACTTCGAGTTGTTATGAGTCCTCAAAAGGACCTAAAGCTACTATCAGAATTTTGCTGGGTATTAAGAGGGAGTTCTAATTTTGTTGTACTGCTCAATCTTGCTGGTGATTCATTTTCTTGCTGGGATTGACACAAGTAGGTGCAAAAGAAAATACATAGTCAAATAACAAATAGCAGCCTATGTGTTCCATATTTAAACAATGCCTGTGTGCATACTAGACACCAGCTAAGAGCATATGTAAACCAGCCCTAGGGCAGAGGTGCCTAAAGAGAAGCTACGTGCTTAGATTAAAGGAAATGCTTGTATAGGTAGCATAATATTTCATTGGTAACAGGATAATTAGCAATCATGTGAGATTTTGGATAACAGTGTAACAGAAAATTATTTTGTGAGGAAATGATACATGTCAGAGAGATTTGTATATTGCAAATTGACAATATAAATATCTGAAACGTTAACTAGTCTAACTAAATATATGTGAGCTGGTGCCATGCCATGGACCTGAAGGGAAGGCTTTAGTTGTGGACTCTAAAAATAAATTGTTAATCCAAGTTACTTGCAAGCAGTGGCCTCAATGGTGAAGGCATTTCTTCAGTGATGTATAAATGACAAAAGCACTCAGCCCATGAGCACACCTGCAATATGTCAAGAAGAGCTTTTCTACATGCCACATGTAGACTGAGTGAGATCTCATTACAGCAGGTAACTGTCAATCAGGTTACACAGTGTCATTGTTAAGGAGAACAGTGTGTGCTTCTGAGACTTTTAAATTTGATAATGTACATGTGTTGCTAAGACTGCAAACTGGCTGTATATATATATATATATATATATATATATATATATATATATATATATATATATGTGTGTGTGTGTGTGTGTGTGTGTGTGTGTGTGTGTGTGTGTGTGTGTGTGTGTGTGTGTGTGTGTGTAGCAGTCATAAAAAGTAATAAACATTTTGTAAACAGAGAGTGTGTTATACACCAATAGGTGATGGACAATAATTGTTTTTAACAAGGGGACAAATTATGTTATGACAAAACAATAGAATATAATGTAGACCTTACCTCCCTAAGATCACGACTCTGGCTTTGCTGCTAATTAATTATTGCTGTGCTTTTGCCTCCCTAGGAATCTGTTATTATTTATTTGTTCTTGCTGCCACAACCGATCGGTGGCACTCCCACAAGCTGTAGCCTTTGCTGCTGTTGTGAGAGTTCCTTTTCATGTGTCAATATGTACACCCTTGTCTGGAACAACAGAATGCTGATCCACTGACGAATCAAGAGGCCAACAACAACTCCAACTTAACATATGTAATTTAAGCAACTAATGAAAGAATTTGGTAAAACCCACGGCTTTCCCATAAAAATTACTTATCGAAAGAATAAACTTAAGAAACAGTTCAATGTAAGGCCAAAGGTCTCATTCATGATTTTACCCAGTTTTCTATCGAACATAAACCAAAGAGAGAGGTACAGTTAAACTGATCAGAGACTGTATGAGAAATCTGATCTTAAAATCTGTAATGTAAACAAGGATCGACAATGCAAAGAACTATGGACAAGAATGTAACATCAAACCAATCTCTGAAAGAAAAAATCCCATAAAAAATAATCTAATAATATCCGTAACCTAGGTAATCAAAACTGTATCTGCAAAAAAGAAGCTATGACCATATCTGTCAGCCAAAAATAATCAGAAAGAAGAAAAGATAAAACTTGAACTTGGCCATACTAGCAACCATGTAACATGCCAGAGAGTAATGTCAGAAAGGTGTCAGCCTTCTTTATCCTATACATAATGTCTTCTGGCGTTCACTTGCACTTCATGGACAGTGGTATAACCACCATCACTTTATATAAATCTTCATCTACAACTTGGTGCATAGTAACAGAATTACTTGTATTAGTGATATGTTTATTGCGTTATTCCTGGTTATAACAATAACCATGTTTAGAAGCTTGTAGCATGAAATATGAATCTCTGTCACCTTCAAACATGACTCAGTGGCATTAAAAAATATAATAAAAGCCATTACAACCGTTTTAAATTTCCACTTTGGTTCTTTCCTTGACAGCTACTGGTATTCATCGGTGCAAGGAAGGTGTATTTATTCTTAAAGCATTAAATTACACACTGATCAGCCAGAATACTACTGTCAATGTAAACCCATCTGAGTGATATCAGCGTCACCAAGTAAGAAATGATCTGCTAGTCAGACACACACATGGTGCATGTGGTATCAGTGAGCGAGCTGTCCATTTGTAGAATGGGCAAGTTGGGATCTACACTCCTGGAAATGGAAAAAAGAACACATTGACGCCGGTGTGTCAGACCCACCATACTTGCTCCGGACACTGCGAGAGGGCTGTACAAGCAATGATCACATGCACGGCACAGCGGACACACCAGGAACCGCGGTGTTGGCCGTCGAATGGCGCTAGCTGCGCAGCATTTGTGCACCGCCGCCGTCAGTGTCAGCCAGTTTGCCGTGGTATACGGAGCTCCATCGCAGTCTTTAACACTGGTAGCATGCCGCGACAGCGTGGACGTGAACCGTATGTGCAGTTGACGGACTTTGAGCGAAGGCGTATAGTGGGCATGCGGGAGGCCGGGTGGACGTACCGCCGAATTGCTCAACACGTGGGGCGTGAGGTCTCCACAGTACATCGATGTTGTCGCCAGTGGTCGGCGGAAGGTGCACGTGCCCGTCGACCTGGGACCGGACCGCAGCGACGCACGGATGCACGCCAAGAGCGTAGGATCCTACACAGTGCCGTAGGGGGCCGCACCGCCACTTCCCAGCAAATTACGGACACTGTTGCTCCTGGGGTATCGGCGAGGACCATTCGCAACCGTCTCCATGAAGCTGGGCTACAGTCCCGCACACCGTTAGGCCGTCTTCCGCTCACGCCCCAACATCGTGCAGCCCGCCTCCAGTGGTGTCGCGACAGGCGTGAATGGAGGGACGAATGGAGACGTGTCGTCTTCAGCGATGAGAGTCGCTTCTGTCTTGGTGCCAATGATGGTCGTACGCGTGTTTGGCGCCGTGCAGGTGAGCGCCACAATCAGGACTGCACACGACCGAGGCACACAGGGCCAACACCCAGCATCATGGTGTGGGGAGCGATCTCCTACACTGGCCGTACACCACTGGTGATCGTCGAGGGGACACTGAATAGTGCACGGTACATCCAAACCGTCATCGAACCCATCGTTCTACCATTCCTAGACCGGCAAGGGAACTTACTGTTCCAACAGGACAATGCACGTCCGCATGTATCCCGTGCCACCCAACGTGCTCTAGAAGGTGTAAGTCAACTACCCTGGCCAGCAAGATCTCCGGATCTGTCCCCCATTGAGCATGTTTGGGACTGGATGAAGCGTCGTCTCACGCGGTCTGCACGTCCAGCACGAACGCTGGTCCAACTGAGGCGCCAGGTGGAAATGGCATGGCAAGCCGTTCCACAGGACTACATCCAGCATCTCTACGATCGTCTCCATGGGAGAATAGCAGCCTGCATTGCTGCGAAAGGTGGATATACACTGTACTAGTGCCGACATTGTGCATGCTCTGTTGCCTGTGTCTATGTGCCTGTGGTTCTGTCAGTGTGATCATGTGATGTATCTGACCCCAGGAATGTGTCAATAAAGTTTCCCCTTCCTGGGACAATGAATTCACGGTGTTCTTATTTCAATTTCCAGGAGTGTATCTGAGTTTGACTGAGGGCAGATTGGGATGGCCTGTAGGATCAGCATGTCGCATCTTTGAGGAGTGCTGTGGTGAGTGTCCTCAACATGTGGCGAAATCGAGGTGAAACCACATCTAGACGTCGTTGGATCGGGCTGTCATCACTCATTACACATGGCAGATGTTGCAGGTTGGGCAGACTGTTAAAACAGGACAGGCAGCGAACTGTGGCAAACATCAGACATTAATGCTAGGCAGAGTACAAGTGTATCTGAACACACAGTGCACCAAACACTCGAAACGATGGTCCCACTCAGCCAACGACCCACAGATGTGCCAATGTCAACATCATGACATCAACAACTATGACTGAAATGGACGCGTTTAGCACTGGACGTTGACGCAGTGGGAGAGCATTTTGCGGTCTGATGAATCCCAGTGCCTTCTTCATCGTGCCGATGGGAGAGTGCTAATCCAATGTCTGCCAGGGTAACAGCACTGCTGGAAGGAGACAAGCTGGCAACGGACGCATTTTGCTCTGGGGAATGTTCACCTAGCCGTCCATGGGTCCAGTGGAGTTCATGCAAGGCACCATGACGGCCAATGAGTATTGTACACTGGCTGCACACCGGTTACACCCCTTCATGACATCATGTTTCAGCAAGATAATGTATCATGTCACAAGGCCAGGAGTGTGATGGAGTGATTCAAGGAACACAATGGCATGTTACAATTTATGTGCTGGTTTCCCAGCTGTCCATATCTGTAACAGAACAAACTCATCTGGGACGTGACTGAACATACGGGAATTAGGTGACTTGTGTGTGCAGATGTGGTGCCAGCTCTCTCCAGCGACCTATCAAGGCTTGATCACTTCAATGCCCCGACACGCCGCTGCTGTTATCATTGCCAAAGGTGGGCAGACCAGCCATTACGTAGGTGGTCATAATGTTCTGGCTGATGAGTGTAATCATGTTAAAGCTTACATACATATTCTACATTCTCATTAGGCTCCTTCACGCCTCACAGTATTTATCAAACGAAACAACTAATTTAAGTCCTAGAGAATGGAAATGAATTTTCAAACAATTTCTAGTTTACTACTTATTGTGTCTTGTCTGATGGAAGTAGCTAGAGAGGATACAGGCTCGAATCAGTCATGGTAGAAAGACGAACCTGCAGCCTTTAGCGGCCTTCACACACTCAGTATTTATTGAGCAATAATATTGTGTAACTATATTGCGAAAAACTGCAGAGACCATGAACGGCATAAAATTATTGAGTTATGTTTATGTCAGGACATATTGTTAGAACTCTGCCTTTGTGGTGAATGTGTTGCACTTGATGATGTAGAATTCACATGTACTGCAATTGCAATCGCTGTGTGCTAAGAAGAAAAAAGAACGCATGACAATGGGTGAAAAATTGACTTGGTAGTCGTTCTGCACATGGCCATAATAATATACAGAGACCACTTGAAGCAGAGGCAGATGATTATAGAAAAATTTTAAAAATGATCTAGAAACCTCTCTGTGGATTGGTACCTTATGTAAAGATATTGTTGGCATATACCCGTCGGATTTCACATTTTGTAATGCTGTGAGCAATCCATAAACATGAAAAGAGGAAGATACATTATTGTAGAGGATAGGTAGGTAGTGCCATTGTGTGTTCCTGCAATAAGCAATTCAAGCCTCTGAAATGAACAAATAACCGGTTGCAGTGTTACTCCCCTGCACTTAAACACTTTTGTTGAACGTTTCTACAGATAATTAGTGGATAAGTATTAAATATGTAATGAAACTTCTTCCCTGAACGCACTTTAACAGACGATTCCTTTCATCTGTCATTTCTGATGTACGCATATTCATGTGACTTTACTGTATCAGTATCCACAAATCATGAGGTCTCAGCAGGAACGGCCTTGTCCTGCACAATACCAGGCTAACACAGTGCAATGTACGATTATTTTACAATGTATTGAGCGAGTGTCAATATTTTTAAAGCTCTACAGACTCATTCAAAAATGGTTGGTTCAAATGGCTGTGAGCACTATGGGACATAACTGCTGAGGTCATCAGTCCCCTAGAACTTAGAACTACTTAAACCTAACTAACCTAAGGACATCACACACATCCATGCCTGAGGCAGGATTCGAACCTGCGACCGCACTGGTCGTGGGGTTCCAGACTGTAGCGCCTAGAACCGCTCGGCCACTCCGGCCGGCTCCAGACTCATTCAATGCATCACCCAAATCGTCTATACCACTATCATACAGTAAATATTATTGTACAATACTCAGCATTGTGCAATAAATATTGAGTGCCTGAGGGCCCATTTACTAGTCACCACAGAGATTATCTTTTTTTGCAACACTCAGAAAAGAATTAATTTCCCTGGTTGCCATGTGTCACCAGATAGGGCAGCCAATGGTAATATATGTTATTTTGTCAGCTACATAGATTTGCACGTTATGCTGTGATCTGGCAGCTGTCATGGGTAGTTGGTCATACTGTATAAGCTTCCTGGCACTCCAGATCATTGGTACGCAAATGGATGCTGACGGAGAAGTGGGCACTTTCTACTAACTTTCAGGAGCATCGTCGGTGATGTATCACAGCAGCAGCCTGATTTCATTTCTAGGCTGCTTTCCATGCCGCTAGACTTTAAACCGCTACACAAGTAACACACCTCGATGAAACGTGGGCCATACACAGTAAGAACTACTACAGTACAGTATAGAAGATAACTGAAAGAAACACGCAATTAGACTAATAGAAACGACGCTTTTATTCAAAGACGATAATTGCACTGCAGTCACCACGATTTATAATGGTCCCTGGATGTTAGAAAAGGAGCACATGCTTCTTAATAGGATGTGTGTTCAACGCAGATGGCAATGCAATGTGCTTCCATGGTCTCCACAAGGTTGGTAAGGAGTTCTTATGATAGGGCTTCCGATTACTCCACCAACGCATTTGACAACTGTTGAATGGCCGTTGATGCATGTGGATGTGCTGCAGTACATGACTCCATCACACCCTGCACATGCTTTATTGGATGTAAGGTGGATGAATCGGCAGGCCAGTTTATTTGCTGTATATCATCTTGTTCCAGTACCTCTTCCACCAGCATTACTCAAAGTAGTCGCAAATTTTCATCCCTAAAAGTGAAGTCATGGCTGTATGCTCCCCTCAAAACACAAATATAAGGCAGAAGTGAAGTATCACAATAACAATGATCAGTGAGTGTACCTTTTCAAACATTTGGAAGTCAGTATGGCCCTTCAACATTATGCCCCCTCCCCCTACACCATAACATCTGCATCACCAAAACGATCATGTTCAATAATGTTCCTGAGTGTATTTCATGTTCCTACCTCTTATCATGTGAGGGCACATCCGGAATCACTACCCACACTAAATACACTCTCATCTGAGAAGAGCACATGACCCTACTCTCCATTGGTCCAATCTTGCCAATGTGTGGGTGTCAAAAGAACATGACATAGCCAAAGAGGCCACCTGTGTGCAGGCCTGTGCCACTGATTATTGTAAGATTGTGTGCCTTGCAAGCATGTTAAATATGTTCACAATAGCGTCGACTGTTTAACGTGGGTTCCTCTTTGCCTGTTGCTCAATGTAGCAGACATGTACTCCTGTAGTTAGCGGTGGTCAGCCACCTCCTTTGTTTCAGACTGGAGTGCTACATCATTAGACTTCAGTGTGCTTCCAGTACCCTGGCCACCTCCTCTGCTTCAGACTGGAGTGCTTCATCACCATACTTCACCCTTCTTCCAGTACCCTGACGATTCTTCTCCATGTGAAGTCATCCAAATGTTCCTCTGGGCCATGCTGTTATGAGGAACGCTACCACAGCGCACCTTAACTGATCACTGACTGATAAACACTATCTTTTCCAATTCCTTCGAGTGCCTCGGTTTTCTGGACCAGCCTCATTTGGCTCTATAGTCACGCTGACCTTACGCCATGTGGCGTCTAGCTTCATGTGCACGACTGGGCGGCATCTGCCAACATGCTTCCACACTTTCATTCATTTCCACCAAGTTGCTAATATGTTACGTTACTTTATCTATCTTGTCCAAGTCTGGCAAAGCAGTAAATATACAAAAGAAACTTTTCAAGAAGGAATATATAATTTCTGGAATGGAGCTACAGTAAGATTTTATTCTGAACTGTTTTCAAATTATTTGGGTGTGCAAAAAGTCTTTCTGTTCAGCCATTTTTGTGTTCTACTTTTGAAGATCTTCAGTGGGACATGAGTTTTCAGTGAAAGTTACGACCTAAATAGCTTTGTACTTACATATTTATAAGTATATCTTTAATGCTTATGTACAGAGTGACTTAGGTTATACCACTTATTGTTTTCTTCTGTGTGCAAAAGGTAACTGTTTATAAAGCGTGATAGGACCCATATTACATTTTACGTTTTAAGGTAAAGCTCACAAGATATTTTACTTTGAGAAACTGCAGACATATGTCTGATGGGCCTCTTCTGTTAGGCAAAAATATGTCTTTCCCTTGAAGGAATATGTGCTGAATATCATTCATTCATTCCTTCATTCCCGCGTTCAGGCCCAGTGAACCACGTGCCACCACAGTTAGAGCTCTCCATCTGTCTCTGTCTTCTGCTATCTGTCTCTAGTTTTCCGTGACTCGCAGCCGCAACGAGTCTTCTCTCACTCCATCAATCCACCTGTTTCTAGGTCTTCCCACTGGTCTGCTACCTGATGGGATCCAGTCCATTCCAACTTTGGGCCACCTTGTTGCCTCCATTCTACTTGTCTAGCCCATTGCAGTCTTTTGCTTATCACCACTCCCGAGATGTTAGGCTCCTTGTATAGCTCTTCTAATTCTGTGTTATGGCATCTTATCCATTCTCCAGTAGCCTCATCTCGGACTGGTCCAGATATTTTCCTGGGGACCTGCCTTTCAAATGTAAGCAGTCGGTTAAGTTCTTGTTTTCGAGTGCTCCAAGTTTGAGAACCATAAAGTACTACTGGCATTATTAATGTCTTAGACAACCATAGTTTTAGTTGTTGAGTTTTAATACAGGGTCTCGAGAGTGATAGCATCTGTTTCCCACCTGCAGATGCGCTTTTATCTCTGCTTTAGTTGATGTTACTTCTGTAAAAATTGATACTAGATATTTGAACTCTTTCACGTGTTTATGCCTGGTGTGGTTCACACTTAAATCTTGAGAGTTTTGGATCCTTCTTCCTATGGTCATATACTCTGTCTTTTGAGAGCTAATTAGTAGACCAATATTAGCTGCCAATAACTCGAAGGTCTGGATACTTCTTTTCAGATCTTTTTGTGTGCTGAAAATGGTGAATGAATAATGGTTCAAACAGCCCCCCCCCTCCTTAGTGGGTCATTACCTGCTATACATGTGTTGTAACCTCAAGCCGCTGCCTCACAAAAGTCTACCTGTTGATGTCTATAGGTCAATTCGCCCTGGACATCAATGGAACTGAAGGCAACATCACCATCAAATGGAGATGTGTTCACAGATCAAGGAACATCAAGACAGTGTGACTTCACTTATCCCAGTACTAAGGGATAAAACAGAGGTTATGAGACACCGTTATTGGAATGTAGTACGAAAAGTATGGAATTAACAAAGATAGAGTTTATTACTAGGCCTACTCAAAGCAAATTTATGTCCAATGTTCTAGAGAGGGGCTGTTTGTTAAATTTCCTGTATTCAGCTGAGAAGTGAAAGAATAGAAAAAGTGTTTTCTAAACATTTCTAAACATCAACATCTATTTGGTAGAGAGAATATTTACATTTTAAGACATTTATCATTGTGGTTTGTTCTCTTTCTGAGTATCAAATAATGTCAAAACGAACTGTACTTTTCATCTTCAATAGATCTTTTTTTTCACTGTTCAAAAAGGATTTTCATTGAAACATGTTCCATTAATTTACGTCCTCATTTGTGCACACGCACCACTGTTGTAGAAGAATACTCATTAGAAAAAATCCAAGTCCTCAGGATACATTTTGCAACATGTCATGGAAACAAATAGAACAGCAATATAAATATTTAAATAACGCAAAAGAACAAAATTCACTATTATAATATGAACGAGTACAACGAGAATACGTCAGATGTTAGTAACTGAAGCCTGCCTCCCCCCCCCCCCCAACCAACGTCATAGTCAAAATTCTATTCCCAAAAATCGTTGATGTTTCCATCACGTTCCATTGCGATTTGTTGACCATTTGTGCCATTGCCACTCTTTGGAATTCAATGAGGGTTATTTTGACGTTTTGGTCACCAACATCTAGTTGGAATAGACCAATGTGACAGTACATTTGGCAGTAACTAATCGAACAGTCCCATGACAAAAAATCTTTTATGTGCAGACCTTATCACAATTCCAAGCATAACAGACATAAAATTAACCAAGCAAAAGTAGTTAAAGAAATCTTTTATGCTCAAGTTCATTCTTCCTGTGATATTAAGATCACTTCACAGTTGACATGAACGGAATGTCAAAACATTCCAAAATGCATTCCACATAGCAGCGTTCACATAAGCCATCAATAGAAAGGAATGGGATGTCAACATCAATGTCTCTCTGGGAGAAAGTAGATACTGGTGGCTTTGTCTGCTAATATTGGAAATTAAGTGCACGTAGTGCTGACAACATCTAATAAAGTACTTTGTTTCTGTTGCTGACAGTTTGGTATTATCAGGTTTAGTAACCAGTGCAATAGAATATCTGAAACCAGGCCTACACATAACATTGGTGAAATGGAAATGACACTCACTTCTCCCAAATAGGTAGCATCTATCATAAAAACCTCAAAATCAAAGTATTCCAGTGATTATGGCAAATATCAATGAAATTAATCAAAGAGTGTTCATAAGAATAGAGTTCTATCTTAAGTCATTTGTGTAGCCAATGTCTTATCAGCAGAATATTTCCAGACTGGCCAAAATATGCTGAAGTTACACCTCTTTACAAGAAGGGGATAAAGAAATACCATCAAATCATCGACTGATATTACTTTTGTCAGCTATTTTAAAATATTTGAGATGTTGCGTTCAAATTTCTTCTTAGGTATCTAACTACAAAAATATATTGTTGAAGCCACAGTTTGGCTTCCTTAACAGTTCCGATATGGAGAAGGCTGTTTACACGTAGAGTGAGAATGCACTTAATTCATTAGATAACATATTAGAGGGGATTGGCATTTTCTGTGACTTGTCACAGGCCTTTGACTGTGTGACTCACAGCATTCTCTTAAGTATATCAGAATGTTATGGTGTCACAGGCAGTGCCGCAAAGTGTTTCAAGTCTTACGTAACTAATAGGAACAAAGGGTGTCATTGTGCAGTACCTCTGGAGTAAGCAATCAGTCTTCATCTGATTGGGAATTAATTAAATATGGTGTTCCTAAGGAGTCCATCTTGGGTCTACTGCTTTTTTGTGTATGTTAACGACCTCTCATCTATTACTTTGCCAGATGCTAAGTTTGCTTTGATTGCAGATGATACAAACATTGCAATAAATAGCAATCCAAGTACAGATTTGGAAATGGCTGCTAATCAAATTTTCACTGACAGTAATAAATAGTTTAAAGATAATTCACTGAAATTAAACTTTGAAAAGACCCACTATATGCAGTTCAGAACCTGTAAGAGATTTCCTTCCAGCATATGTAGAAAATATGAAGACATGCAGACAGAAGCAGTGGACAGTGTTAAATTTCTGGGATTACAACTCAATAGTAAACTCAGTTAGGAATGGCATACCACAAACTGCTGAAGTACCTAAATAGGTATGTATTTGCAATGATAATGATGCCAGATCTAGGAGATATAAATATTAATAAACTTGCAAACTTTGGTGACTTTCATTGTATTATGTCATATGGGATCAAATTCTGGGGTAACTCATCAAACAAAGAAAAAAGTTTTAGAGTGCAAAAGCATAGAGTGCATAAGACTCATTTGTGGTGTAAATTTAAGACCATCATGTAGACACCGGTTCAAGGAATTGGGTATTCTAACCACTGCTTCTCAGTATATTTATTCCTTAATGAAATTTGTTGCAAATAATATGTCTCTAATTCCAACCAATAGCTCAGTACATAGTATCACTATTAGGAATAATCTACATAAAGACCTAAAATCTTACCTTGGTCCAAAAAGGGGTCCAATATTCAGGAACACTCATCTTCAGTAAACTACCAGCAATCATTAAAAACTTGGTTTCAGATAAAGTACAGTTCAAACAGAGTCTGGAAGACTTTTCAGTAATTAAGCCCCATAGTGCTCAGAGCCACTTGAACCATTTGAACTTTTCAGTACGCAACTTCTTCTACTGTAGATGAATGTCTTAACAGGGCCTGTTAGATCAGCTTATGTAAAAATGTCTGTTAGATTTCAGTTTTGGCAGTACTTGGTCACAACAGTCAAGACTAGGTATTTTGTGTGTGATAAATTTATGAAAAACGTGTAATTATCATTTATTCTGACAGTGTACTAATTCTGTAACTATCAGCAGTTCTAGTTTACTGTGACATATTCATGAATCTTCACAATCTGCTGATAAATGATCGGGGAAGTGGGCATTATATTCAGATATTTTATGTTTTTTAAGTTATACTTCCTGAGATTTTCCACATGCATGAGAATCATCTCATTTTTGTGTTTATGCAACGAAAACTGAATCTAGTCTAACCTATTCTCACATCACTTATTCATGTTGCGGCAGTAGATTATGTAGCTTCATTTCTTCTTTGTCTTCATTTTAGTGTTTGCTTTGTTTTTGTAATATGCTGCAAATATTTTTAAATCAAGAATCGAAAATTAAGAATTCGTCATTCATCATTTTACAACGAAACAGGCTTCTTCATTGTTGAATAATACAGGATGAAGTAATACTTATGGGTTTATAGTGATATAAAATAACTTCAATTAACTGTAGTACACATATTAAGCATTATAATAATAAAATAAACTTCAGGTAAATTTCTAAGAGCTAGTGTCTGTAAGTTATACTATAGTGTAGTATGGTACAAACACTTTGCAATAATAATTGGACAGAGTATGTAGGACATGATTATACAAAATATACAAGCCTAATTATACAAAGCATAAACATATCACATAATGATGGAGGAGATTATTGTTTAATGTCTCTTCGATAAAACGGTCATTAGAGATGGAGTACAAGCTTGGATCAGAGAAGGATTGGGAAGAAAATCATCCATGCCCTTTCAAAGGAACCATCCCATAATTTTCCTGTAGCGATTTAGGAGAATCGTGGGAAACCTAAATCAGAATCTCTGGATATGGGTTTGAACCATCATCCTCACAAATGCGAGTTCAGTGTGCTAACCGCTGTGCCACCTGACTCAGTGGACATAATGACATGGTAGATCATAGGAAAATTTGTTTAGTACTAATATCCTCTTCAAGCATCTCAAATAATTATTTAATATGATAAAATGGGTGACCTGATAATCAGATGTACCACATGATTGTAAAAAATTTTAGGTCCATAGACCGAACGTATTGGTACTTTCTTGAAAATTCTGAGTGTGTTCACTTTGTGAGAATTTCCTGTACTTGTTAACCTGTATCTTGGTATATCTAAATTAGCCTTAGCTCTGTTGCTGTGTTCATGAGTTTCCCCCCTACAGCAAATCCTGAAATATTATATCTAACATAGAGAAAAAACACATATAAGTATAAATTTATAATTTTTATTGTCTTTTTAAAATGTTCTTAATGTCATAGGATTGTCCCCACACAATCAGACTATACAACATACGTGACTGGAATAGTCCAAAGTATGTCATCCTAAGGTTATCCACATCTATGTCTATGTGATATAAGGTCAACAAATCCTTAGCTTCGAAATAAAGTATGACACCCAAGACACTTTTTCCGATATGTGATTGATATGGAGTCAGCGGAGTTTGAAGTCAATGTAAATACTTTAAAGTCTTAAGCCCGGTCCACACGCAACGATCTGTCTGCGCAGACATCGGCGCAGATGTCTGTACATGCAAAAGATCGCTGCAAATGTGGTGTGTTCACATGACACAAACCCCAATCTACTACTCGCCCGCCATCTGTCGGTGTAGAAAAGAAATATCAGTGGCAAGCGACTACGCTCCCCGAAAACGTCAAAATTTAATTCAGTTATTTTGAAAAATAGGAATGGAGGAAGTTCTGTTGTGGTCTGTGTTCGCAACTTGTGTTGCAAAAAACATTCAGACCAACCGCAGGAAACAGAGAAAGCGGTCAAAATGGTGCAGACAGTGGCTGCTAAAGCGAAAGCAGTTTTGTCACGTAAATTTACTGCGAGAGTTGCAGGGCGAACCTGTTTTGTTTTACATAACCTCGTGTTCCATTTCCTCGCACATTGGCACTCCAATTTCATCTTCAATTGTACTCCTGCTTGGTCTTGGCGTTTCTTGATCGCTGAGAAAGCCAAGTAGATCAAAATACCATAACGTTGGCTGGTATACTTGATCTACTCCTACACCAGATCTTCTAGATTTCTGAACTTT
This sequence comes from Schistocerca serialis cubense, assembly GCF_023864345.2. Lineage (NCBI taxonomy): Eukaryota > Metazoa > Arthropoda > Insecta > Orthoptera > Acrididae > Schistocerca > Schistocerca serialis. Next base: position 316,600,090 of record NC_064642.1, on the reverse strand, counting down.
GGATAACTCTTTTCGGTAAACAGTTCGCTGACAGTATAATTTACTTGACTTGCCTTCATGAACTCATATTTCAGGAAAGCGTAAATAGCTTCACATGTGTTGGGTATTATTTCACTCAATGCTTGTTTCGATATTGCAGATGAAAATTCCAAATCATTGTAGCTCCTTCCTGTTGCTAGGAATCTTAATGTTAGTGCCAGGCGTTCATGAGGAGAAATTTCCCTTCTCATACAAGTATTTTTCTCATAATATGAGGGGTTACATGCTTTAAGAGATAATTATAAGTTTCGACATCCATCCGCAAATAATTTCGCCAGTTCGCAACGAAATTATTTTTTTTATTACCGTTTCTCTGTTTGCCGAGGCGCCAACTGCCCGCAAATTTTCAATTAGAGCATTGTATGCTGCTGTCTTTTTGTCTCGGTCACTATATTCTTTACTTTTAATCTTCCACAAACATGGGTGGTTTCTGTATATTTCAATGAATTCACTTACAAACTCTCGAGAACACTGACGAGTATCAGCCATTTTAATGCCCTGTGCACACAAATACAAACACTAGACTGAGCAAACAGCTGTTTCGCGCCAGATTTGCGACGAACTCCTGTCCACACGCTCCAACTTGTCTGCGCAGATGTGGTTTGAACCGACAGATTTGAGAGGTTTCGCTCAAACCTCCAACTCCAACTTCCAGGTTTGCACACAACTCAGGTTGGTGCAAATCTTCTGTTCACACACAACGATATGTCTGCGCAGATGTGATGTGCGCAGACATTTGCGCAGACAGATCGTTGCGTGTGGACGGGCCTTTACTGACTTATTTTCTAGTTCATTAGACATTCCGTGATTACTTGACTATTTTTTCCATGAGCATTCTTCTAGAGGCCTGAAAGCAAAAAAATGATTTAGATTTTCAATACTTGGACAAAGGAAAAGCCTATACTGTGTATAAATAAGAACGTAAATAGCGAGAAGACAGATCTATTGAAGTAGAAAGTACAGATGTTTTTATGTTATTCAGAACTTTAAAGAAAAAATCACAGGGGGTAAGCTATTAAATGCTCTATATTTTGGCTTATATATATTATCTGATGTGTCTGTAGGACATGGTATATTTCCTCTATCAACAACAGCACGATGTTTTCAAATGTTTGGACAATACTTTTCCCATCGTTTCACTTCTCAGCACTTTGTACTACAAACTTCTCTTGTGTAATAGTGGAAAAGAATGAAAAAAGTTATTTAAATTTATGGCTCATCTTGATTAAAAGAAAGGATTGATTATTGAGTGATAGAACACATCCTGAGTCATCTACGAATCGTCACTTTGGTAATGTAGGGACAGTGAACTAAAAATTAAAGAGGGAGGCAAAAGCTTGACTACAGTAAGCGGGTTCAAACGGATGCACGTTGTAGTCATACTCCACGCCCTTGGCCTATGACACGGAACTTTAATGATTGCAGAATCTTGTGTTGGTGGCAGTCAGTGATCTCTATAGTAGTGGTGGGCAGGAAATCGCGTATCTGTTAGAAATCACAGTGACTGAGAAGTCACAGATATCACAGTAGCAACTTTACAGAATCTAACTGCGATTTCAGTCACAGTTAGCAGTCGCAAGTAATATTTCACATTGACAGACGTGAGCCATCTATTGGTCGAATTTAGCACTGCTTTCTGCGAATTCAGTGACAAGTCGCAACTAAGAGTCGCAAGTAGCAACTAAAAAGCGCGGTTAACAGTGGCATCTGTTGGCCGAAGTTCGTACTACGTCCATCTCTGCGGTACGCTATGGAGTCTAACTGCGATTTCCGTGACAAGTCGCAACTAAGAGTCGCAAGTAGCAACTAAAAAGCGCGGTTAACAGTGGCATCTGTTGGCCAAAGTTCGTACTACGTCCATCTCTGCGGTACGCTATGGATTCTAACTGCGATTTCCGTGACAAGTCGCAACTAAGAGTCGCAAGTAGCAACTAGAAAGCGCGGTTAACAGTGCCATCTGTGGGTCATAGTTCGTACTACGTCCATCTCTGCGGTACGCTATGGAGTCTAACTGCGATTCCCGTGACAAGTCGCAACTAAGAGTCGCAAGTAGCAACTAAAAAGCGCAGTTAGCACTGCCATCTGTTGAGCAAAGTTCATACTACGCTATTCGCTACCGAGTCAAACTGCGATTTCTGTGACAAATCGCAACTAAGAGTCGCAAGTAGCAACTAAAAAGCGCAGTTAACATACTTTTCCTAGTGTCATCTGTTGACCGACGGATGTACTTCGTTATGAGGGCCTTGTACCTCACGAGATCGATGTGCTGTGTGTGCATATGAAGGGCTTATTTCAATAGTGGTACAAGTCCATTTTTGTTAATTTTGAGATATAGAGTCGTAAAGTTAAATGAGTGCTGAAAAATCTGCAGTTGAGATACCAGAAATATTCAAGCACATGGCTTCTTGCTAGAGATGAACCTTTATTTATGTTTGTTTGGATCACTAATTTCAGAAGCATTATAGACAGAAAAGTGTAGGTAATGGACTTGTACCACTATTGAAATAAGCCCTTCATATTATATGACGACATGCACATTCAGCATCAGTTATGGTTGGTCAAATACTGCTGTGACTCTGAATGTATTATATTAATAAGAAGCAACATTGCCTTTTTCTCCTGAAAATATCAAGTAACGTAACAAATGTGTTTGATTCTGCTTCCAATATGACAGTTTTGGTTAATACTCCACATGCCTACGGGACTTTGCAATGTTAACACAGCAGAACTCAGACATCTGTATAAGTGTAGAGAAATGAAAACAGTCATATGAATGCCTCACTTTTTTTCCGACACAGTTCAAGACTCGGGAGAAAAGTTTTACACCTGGTGTTCTACATGGCAACTTCACACACAAGAACTTTTTGCCGACACTACTACCACCTACACAAGTAAGCTTTTCCTGTGTCACTTTCAAGTAATGCACTTAAGCTATTCCTGATTTAACTGGAAGATCTGTACTTCCCACTTTCATATCAACAGCCTCAAAATGCATAATGCATATTGTAGACTTCGGGATATGTTACAGGTCAGTGAGTGTCACACCAAGATTGTGGAGAAAGGGGGGGGGGGGGGGCATGTCACTCTCCAACAAGTGTTTACCAATAAATAAGTGGCGGAAAATTACGGGTATAGGATGGCTTAACATGTGGAAAATGAGATTTTTATTATTCACTCAATGTATTTAACATTTATTATTCCTTTAAAATCGCACAACAACTTCAATAAAACACTTTAATCAGTCACACACTTATTTCATAATTATTTCACTTTTAAACTGCAAATCCTCTAAGAGCTGTCTTGAATCTTCATGAGTCTCTCTCAACAGCCTTGATGTGGATAGATATGTACAGCAACCAGTAATCAGTCAGAACTGCGTCTGCAAAAACACAAGGATTATTAAAGAATTTTTGCTGTCACTAATTACTAGCAATATAATTGACAGAGTAGATTGCTAATATTTGCTATATCACATTTGCTAATATTTGCTATATCACATTCGCAAGAACGATCTCACTGAAGTAATTAAGTCCATCAAAACGCTTAGAAACTAACCTGTCGTCTGACGAAAACGGTCTAAAGACTGGCAATTTCTTTAGATCTGTTGACAATGATATTTTGAATTATCACTTTACTGAGTGACTGAAATGTAGTTCAGGTACCTATGAACATAACAATATGTTAGAATTCACTTTCTAAACACGAACTATTACGGTACTGTGCGGCTACTTACATATTAATTAGACTATTAATATTTTCACAGTTGTTTCTTTAATACAAAATTAAAGCCAACGGAAGAATAAACATAAAACATACTTACCAATGACAGGTTTGTTGAGATGCAATTTTCTGTGTGGACAGATGTAACTTTTTCATACGGTGGTACGTCGCAGAAGTAGCAGAAGTCACAGAAATCGCAGAAGTAGCAGAAGTCACAGAAGTAGCAGAAATCACGGAAGTAGCAGAAGTCGCAGAAATCGCGGAAGTAGCAGAAGTAGCAGTGGCGGAGGGATACGCGACTTAGGTTCCTTAACTGCGACTCTTAACTGCGACAAATCACAGTTAAGAATAACAGATACTGAAAAGTAGCATTCACAGAAATCACTGATATCGGAAAATCGCAGTTTAGCCCATCACTACTCTATAGTATGGCAGCTGTTGATGAAAGAGTGGAGGCAAAGATCCAAACTTGTTTTCGTATGTATAATCTTTGGCACCACGGTGTTTGACTGTTTGCATGGCGGTAGGAGTTTATTTGTGGGCTGTATGTGTTGTGTACTGTAGAGACACTGAGTTGTTTTGAAAAATACAGTGAAGTTGTCTTTCGAGATACGTTCTTGTAGCATATTTTAGCCTTACCTGTTCTGTATGTGCTGTAATCCAATAGTAGTTGTGTTTCGTGAACATAACCTGTAGGCTTCATTTCCGTCACTTGTGAGCATTTCATTTAATCTTTGCCTTGTAAACAGCTATTAAGTTTTCAGTACCACTTAAATATTATTATTTTAGTAAATGCGCTTAGTAATGTACACACTGTAATCACAAGTCTTCGTAGCGGAGGATGTGTTGTTATCACTCACTATGAAAGTGTTATTAGCTAGATGAGCCTTTAGACATTCTGTCCAGAGGTGAAAATATGCAAATGCGGCCATGAAGGAAAGTAAGACGTTTCAGTTCGTTATTGAATTTCACAAAGAATTCCCAGGGTAAGGAAGAAATGAGACGATCTCGCCCATCATTCAAGTAAACTGAGTCAGTTTATGCAAACCTGATAACCACTCAATTCATTTAGCACTAAAATCATAGATTTCCTATCAAAGATTATTTTTCGATGAGAATCGTGAGCGAGTGAATACAGTGTGGATTAGCCATAATACTTATAGAACATTGTAGAGTGTGATATGTAATTTGCTTCATTTCTGTGATGAGATATCTAACTTATTACATACATTATGATTCCAGTTGTGATCGTTGTTGGAGCGCTCTTGTAACAATGGCGTCATACTTGTCAAAAAAAGATGTAGAAGAAATGAAACCATATGTAGACAAAGCAGTCCAAAAGTTTTTGGGCTTTAGTGAACCATCAGTAGTGACTGCAGCTCTTAATTGTCTAGCATCTGGATATGACAAGAGAAAAACCTCAAGTAAGTATTAATATTGTATGATTCGTTCTGTACAAAGTGTTTACAGTGTTACATATCCCATGATTTATGTAATAAGAGAGAATTTAGTATCCATGAATGCTGTTTTTTATGTGTATGGTATACTTACAGATAGAAACAAAACATAGTATTAGCAGATTCTGTCTCAAAAGCCCAAATAACATATATAAATTATGTAACATAAAGTAGGACCAGAGGTACCATACACACAAACTAAGTTTGTGCTGTGTCTGATGGGAGGAACTATAAAGGCATTTCTCGTTTACGTTCACTCCCATCAGCCACTGCACCAAGTGGCAGTTTAGTGTGCATACATAGTACTGTTTTTCACATCAGAAGTTACAGTATAAACAACCATAGGCATATTTCATGACACTGATAATTTTGATGTGGAGTAATTAGTGCCAGAGACAGGGATGGGAGCTGTGTTTTGTATTACTGATTTGTATGATATTCATCAGGCATGAATTGGTTATTGTTTTCCCGTGTATAACTGGGCCCACCTGTGTACTTCTTGATCTGGTGAGATGGGACAGTGGGTGAAATGCTGGAGCCGTTTCAAGTGTGCAACTCCAGTTCTTGACTTTGAGCCACGATGTCGCTGTGAGATTATGATTCAAAGGATGTAACTGACTTGTAATTAAATGTTATCAGTAGCTATCTTAGTGGAAATACGGAAATGTCCGATTCCACCCGTCTGCTTTGACCCATGACGTCACAAATATGGCGGAAACGACCATCCACTAAGACTCCAATATGGCGTCCAATATGGCGCCTATGATGTCATTACCTAAACATGACAACAAACACAAAAATACATTGTAAAACCAACAAACACACCTTCCACAAAAGCCTAATCAAACTAACGGGACAAGTATGGGAAATTGGGAGTTTTTGGGTGGAGACAAACTAAATATAAACACATGCCACTACATCCAATGAAAAAAAACACTAAAATAACAAGACACCATAACCTTCCCATATTCCACTACACATAAAATCCATTGGAATTGATCACTTCCCTTGACCTATGTAGGTCGACAGCAACTAGTGATACCACACTATAAATCTCAAAACTTTCACCACCACCACCTATTTCGGCCAGCAGTACAGACATCTGCAAAAATGTTATGGGGGGCATCATGTTATCCCCCATCTCAGCATGTAACCGCGAACTGTTAAATTTCACTGTCATATCGATGCCTAACAAAAGAAGCCATAAATTAAATGCCTTACCACATGACAAACGGCAAACCAATACACCAATTGACCTATCAATCACATTAAAAAAAATTAATTGCTAACTCACTGAAACCAATATTCGTTCTTCAACCACAGTCAATACACATTAATTCACACTGCGACCAACGACACTCGGATAAGTCTAATACACCACATAACACGTGGACCATACACACACCACCAGACGACACCACCAACTGCAAGAAGGCGACCTCCGTTGACTCGCATTTCCTACAATATACTACTGTATTGCTGTGATTCACGGGTACTTACGGTACATATTAATTTCTCCCCACTCAGAACCCCATTTTCTTGTGGGTTTCGTGTTAGTTTATATATTTACTAGCTGACAAACCTGGCATTGCCTGGAAATTCATTTTGCCAATTTTCAAGTAGAAACGAAAACAAAACAAAAACTGTATTTGTAGTGGAGTATTGAAAAAATTTCATGTGCCTGTAGTCATGTGAAAACCTTTGAATATAAGACAGTCATACAAAGAGATATATTCATGATGCATAAGTACGGTAGTCAGACAAAAAACATGATGCCACAAAGTTTTTGTACATTGGGTGTAGCTGCTTGGCTTGTGTCCAGCAGGATTTTCTAAATGTCTGTATGGCAACACCTCTTCGTAGCTCTATAGACGGCTTTCACCATCAGCCTTTTGAGAGCTGTCAAAAGTGCAGCCAGGTGCCAGGCATTTCCTTTAGTTGGCTGAACTTAGTAGAATCTTGCTAGTAAAGAATAAATGTAGTACAACTTCATGCATGATGCAGCAGTTTGTCACACACCTCAGTGTTTATGACATCGTGTCTCTAGAACTATGAGAGGTAGGTGGTTTTTACCTCCACATTTATTGTTGCGCAACTGCAAGGGGTATTTGTACCAATTTTCGTTGAAATTGGTCCAGTGGTTCAAGAGGTACGCGAAAAGCATGTGCACGTGCATGGCTACAAGAAGGCAGAGAGAGTAATGTTTTAACCTCCACTATTTATAGGCAATTTAATATACAACTTTGTTATCTTTTTTAATTATCATTGTTTGCTTTGATTTATACACTTGCCAACCATAGATGTTATTTGCAGAATATAGATAGGCCTACATAATTATCACAGAAACATAAAAATGAAAAAATATTTTTTGTCAGAAATGAAAAAATAATAATAATAATACAGATAAATGTTTCTTTTTTTCACATATGTTACAATGATTTTGTGAATGTCTTGCCAGGAGATGTCACAAAACAAACACACACACACACACACACACACACACACACACACACACACACACACACAACAGACATTTTTATAATATGTGTAGTTTATTAAGAATTAAGTCCCGTGGAAACGTTTACAAATATTGGTCGCTATTTTCAAATCTTGTGCGTTTTGCTTCTTCAGGTCCGATATGATGTTTTTCATCAAAGCTGATTTTGTCGGCTCAATTGAGCAGAAAAAAGCAGAGGTTCTGTTTACAGAATATATATGTAAACACTTTTTTATTGTGATTGTTCAGATTTTGAAGCATGAAGTTAAGCTGATATTGTCATTTTATGTGATAATTTCAGAGCCTCTCTAATGGTCTTCCCAATCTCAGCTGCTCACGGAATGGGCTCTAGCAAAATGAATTGTGCAAGCTGTGTACTTAACATAGATTGTTTCTGGGTGGTGGCAGTAAGGTTCATTAATAAGTTCCAGATAAATCAAGTGCCACATCTGCTGTGATACTTGAGTAAAAAGTTTCACTCTTTGCTCATTAACTTGTGCAGTTGTGTAATTGTCATCATCATCTCCTTTATTATACATCTCCCAGGAGTTGGCGCCTGCACATTCTTCAATTGTTGCTCACAAGTCAGTGATCGACAACAGCTGAGTCATTTGGTTTCTTAAGTCTGTTGTGATTTTGGTGTTGTTTATACCTTTTAAATTACAATTTTTTCAGTTTCTACATCTGACAGTGCCATTTTCACAATATCTGGCTTACATCAGGTGTTTGGGGACCATCTTCATCTTAAATGCATCACAACAGACAATTCAGTCTTGTTTTAGGACTCAATGTATTATAAGTCACATTTTTCAAGTATTCTACCAACCTACTTGGTGGTTGTGTGTGAGAGGTATGGGAATGCTAGCTCAACAGCCCACTTTTAGGTTTACGAACCTCTTTTAAACACTCCACCAAAGGCTTTAGAACTTTGGAAAGTGCTCCACCCGTGGGCTTGACTTTTCCGTCCATCACTTGTAAACCCTTAGCAGTTCTGGTACCATTTCTATCATTGTGTTAATACTAAAAATTAGCATGGACTGATGCAAGTTAATTCTCAAAGGGAGTTCCAGCATCAGCAAAAATCCCATGCTTGCAGTGGACTTGGTTGACTTGACATGTTGACACAAAAGAAACTGATAGAGTTTTTAGATAAGCTGTACAAAAATGTACATTCCCATCATGTTTGAAAATTGTAACTTTTGATCAACATGGTGTAATGCAATTTCTCTTGCCATCAAAAAACATTTTGGAGTTATGAAATAACAATATGCTGTAAACTGAATAGAAATTAATTTTGTGTATGAAATTTTGTATGAACCTGTCTTGTATAATGTTGCCCATAGCTCAAAACATAGAAAAGTAAAATTGAGGTTGCTTCTAGAGAAACACAGCTATTTCTAGATAGTGTTAAATAGGGAACAGATTTTTTATTTGCTAAAAAATTTTGAAATATTTCTATGTGTGAAAAATATGCTTAAAAATGCACAGTGGTGGGTGGAAACAGTCACTGTTACAGTGAACTACGAAAACTTCCTCCAAGATTTCCATCATAAACCGATATTGATTGTCTCAAAACAACACACAATACTGAGAGAAGGACCTTCCATCATATGGTGACAGCCTTCCATATTTCATCAAAAGGATGTCACTGGCACACATATTTTCAATTTCACTGCCATCTACTTCCCCTTAGAAAGCCTAGCACAATTTTACACATAGTGTGAAATCCAATTTTTCTCTTTTTTAATGCACTTTTAAGTTTCGTGTAATAGCTTCCACTTTTGGACCTGTGAGTGAATTAATTTTTTTCTCAATGTCCTATACTTCATTAAATCTCTGAAATTAAAAAGTCGGTTGATGTTTCTAATTTATTGGTAGAGAGAAACAAAAAAAAATCAAATTAGCAGGTCTTTAAGACAGTTCATTTTTTAGCCTTCTGTTGTTAATTTCTGAAGAATTTCAACTGAAGGAGCATCATCCTTATTTAGTTCATCAATCACTGATTTAAAATTTTCAAAATTGTTTGCTTCGTACACTGCTGCTTTCAACCATGCCCTCCAACTGGTAACTAAGGGTGTAGGTGGAAGTGCAAGATCTGTACTTTTGGTTCTGAACATATCAATTCTTGTCGGCATTTTCATTAACACCATCTTGCTATTTGAGATCAATTTGTCTACTTTAGGAAATAATGTTCGTATCTGCTCACATACTCTATGTGAACCAGGAGATATACAAGTCATATTGTGTGGAAAGCTTACAGACAGGACTTTGGTTGCCTTCTTCATGTGTAGAGCAGCATTTGTAAGGAAGGGCAAAACACTATCAAACTTAACCCCATTTGGCCACAACAACTGCAGAGATTCATTAAATAAGCAAGCCATTGTGACATGATTCAGTGCCGGTATTTTTTTTACGTGCTGAAAGAAAACACTGCTTGTAAACTATTTTGTCATTTCCTGGCATGCCTACCACAACATTTCCCACTTTCCTACTTTGAGTCTGATGATTCATCACTGCTTACCCAAATTATTTTCACATTGTGCACTGATATCTTTCTTATAATTTCTTCATAACAAGTAGTCATATACAATTTTCTTAATGTTGATTCTTCTGGTGTTTCGAAATTTGTGTAATTCTTAAGAAAATTTCTGAATGCTGGACTTGTAAATTTATATAAAAGAGTATCACATGTGAGGAAAGTGTTACATAAATCTGCATAATATTTGGAACTAGGATATGTGGAAAGGAAGCTGCTTCACCTAAAACGTCATCTCTAGAAGATATATGTGAAGTGGTCATTCTGTGTTAACTATGACCGAGCGAGGTGGCGCTGTGGTTAGCACACTGAACTCACATTCGGGAGGATGGTGGTTCAAACCTGTGTGCAGCCATCCTGATTTAGGTTTTCTGTGATTTCCCTAAATCGCTTCAGGCAAATGCCAGGATGGCTCCTTTGAAAGGGCACAGTCGACTTCCTTCCCCATGCTTCCCTAATCCGATGGGACTGATGACCTCACTGTTTGGTTCCCTTCCCCAAATTAACCAGCTAATCAATGCTAACTACTTGCTAAATGCTGAAAGAGTTGAGATCATTTGGCTGCATTTACTGATTTCCCACATTTTCGGCAGAATAGAATTCTTCCATCAGTTGCAAAGATGCCATTAAATTCAGCAACATATTGATGTATAAGGGTGCAAATACTTGACTTGACTTTCGTCTCGTATCACCAATCATATCATTTAACATACTGTGCTATAATAAATGCTCTGTTTTGAAGAAGATAAGGACAGCGACTGAAGACTTGTGCACATTGTGTCAGTCATCCACATTGTAAATAAGGGATTCCCCCAGTTAGCAAGGAACCACGTGTAGTGGAGGCCACTCGCTACGCAATACATTTATAAATGAAGTTCATTCAAATTATGTTCTCATAATATGACAGTGCACAATTTTTTGTTAAAGTTCAAAATTATAACAAATAAAAACGATAATTTGTTTTCAGAAAAATTATTTAAAATATTTATTTACATAAAATATTACAAAAAATATGTATTTTATGTGCAATAGAATTTAGTATACAACTGAAGTGTGCTGTGTCGGGAATTTCTGTCTTAGTTACAGTTTTTGATCTAAAGAAAAAAATATTTATTTACATAAAAATCAATTCCCTATTTTGCATGAGTTGCTTTAATTTCAGCCTTTCTGAGGTGTGATATCAAAATTGCCTAAATATCGGGGAAATATTTCCTGGAGAAGATTTTGCTTCCAGTTATCTTGAGAATCGTCCACTCCCGAAAGCTATATTGTGAAAATCCCATGAAGAAACTTAACAGAGAACAGTCTACAAAAAGCCATGCTTTATGTGACAATTACTCCAGGAAGTAATTTTGTTATTATGAAATGTTTCAATGACTGAGTGCCCCCTGTACAATGAATGCCATATCAAAAATTGAATATCTTGTACTTTCCAAACTGGTGAACTAGTGTACCAACTCTTAGCTATATTATAATTGGATTGAAAGCAGTCTACTCACCAAGTGGCACCAGGATAAAAAACACATAAAGGTTAAATAAATGTGCAAGCTTTTAGAGCTGGTGGCTCCTTCTGGCAGAATGGTTGAAGTGGAAGGAAGAGGGATTAAGGAAAAGGACTGCAGAGATGGAGACCTCTTAGGTTTCCAGACCTCGTGTGTGTTGTTCTTAGCATAAGTTAGTTTAAGTAGTGCGTAAGTCTAGGAACCAATGATGAACTCCACTGTTTGGTCCCTCAGTAATTCACATGCGCACACGCCCCCCCCCCCCCCCCCACTCCTAAATACCACCAGTCCTTTTGCTTCAGCCCTCTTCCTTCCCCATCAATCATTCTGCCAACAGGATGAGCCACAGGCTCTGAAAGCTTGCATTTCTTTAACCTTTATATGTAAATTCTGGTGCTGCTCAGTAAGCAGATTTTTTTTTTTATCTATCCCGTTACATTTTCAAAAATTGGATATTTTCATTGATGCATCAGCATTGGTATGTAGCTTAAATAGTCAGTGTAAGATGTCACTTGAAAAACAACAAAAACTTCTGCATCCTCATTGTACAATTTTGAAAGTCTTGACTTACGGGGATGCTTAAGGTCAGGCACTGCATTTTGAAAGCTAAGAACTTTTGGAATATCTGCAAAATGTAAAGGCATTTACAAAATTTGAAGAGAATCTGAGATAGTAAGATGGAGATCACTGGACTATTTGAAATTGAAATTTTGATGCAATTTTTTTTTAGGAAATGCAGAGATGTAAGTTTTAATGTCAGAGGTTAAAATGTTTGTGTTGTTGATATTTATTTCATCTGCACCGCAGTAATTATAGTTGGCACTTGGTATTGTGTGTGCCTCAGTGTAAAGAAATTAAAAGGTTTCCTTGCAGAGCATGCTGTTTACATATGTGTAGATAGTTGCAAACTTTATACTTTGAAGTATGACAGAAAGGATCCAACAATCATAGAACAACAGAATGACAGCGATGTTAACAACATGTAGAAATATTAACTTACAAGGAGAAGCCACAACGTTCGGATCACGGATTTACTTCGGATATTTTACGCTTCTAGTAGTCCACTGTGACAACGTAATGTGCAAGTAGTAATGCATACTACATAGGCAATTTTGAGAAAATCACAGGATAAGTTTTATATGTCAGTGATGTACTGGTGTGTTGTGACTTTGAGCACGAGATGGCGGTGGCCTTGTGGTAAGGATTCAAGCTCCATAATTGGTATATTTCTGGATCAAGTTATCTTCATCGGCCCCCACACAACACTAGCGATATTGTTTCACATGTATTATGTTCGAAAGCTATGTTGTTGTTGTGGTCTTCAGTCCTGAGACTAGTTTGATGCAGCTCTCCATGCTACTCTATCCTGTGCAACCTTCATCATCTCCCAGTACCTACTGCAACCTACATCCTTCTGAACCTGCTTGGTGTATTCATCTCTTGGTCTCCCTCTAGGATTTTTACCCTCCACACTGCCCTCCAGTACTAAATTGGCGATCCCTTGATGCCTCAGAACATATCCTACCAACCGATCCCTTCTTCTAGTCAAGTTGTGCCACAAACTTCTCTTCTCCCCAATCCTATCCAATACCTCCTCATTAGTTATGTGATCTACCTATCTAATCTTCAGCATTTTTCTGTAGCACCACATTTCGAAAACTTCTATTCTCTTCTTGTCCAAACTATTTATCGTCCATGTTTCATTTCCATACATGGCTGCACTCCATACAAATACTTTTAGAAACGACTTCCTGGCAATTCTATATTCTATGTTAACAAATTTCTCTTCTTCAGAAATCCTTTCCTTGCCATTGTCAGTCTTCATTTTATATCCTCCCTACTTCGACCATCATCAGTTATTTTGTTCCACAAACAGCAAAACTCCTTTACTACTTTAAGTGTCTTATTTCCTAATCTAATTCCCTCAACATCACCCGACTTACTTTGACTACATTCCATTATCCTCGTTTTGCTTTTGTTGATGTTCATCTTATACCCTCCTTTCATGACACTGTCCATTCTGTTCAACTGCTCTTGCAAGTCCTTTGCTGTCTCTGACAGAATTACAATGTCACCGGCGAACCTCGAAGTTTTTATTTCTTCTCCATGGATTTTAATGCCTATTCCGAACTTCTCTTTTGTTTCCTTTACCGCTTGCCCAATATACAGATTGAATAGCATCGGGGAGAGGCTACAACTCTGTCTCACTCCCTTCCCAACCACTGCTTCCCTTTCATGCCCCTGGACTCTTATAACTGCCATCTGGTTTCTGTACAAATTGTAAATAGCCTTTCGCTCCCTGTATTTGACCCCTGCCACCTTGAGAATTTGAAAGAGAGTATTCCAGTCAACATTGTCAAAAGCTTTCTCTAAGTCTACAAATGCTAGAAATGTAGGTTTGCCTTTCCTTAATCTAGCTTCTAAGATAAGTCATACGGTCAGTATTGCCTCACATGTTCCAATATTTCTACGGAATCCAAACTGATCTTCCCCGAGGTCGGCTTCTACTAGTTTTTCCATCGTCTATAAAGAATTCACGTTAGTATTTTGCAGCTGTGGCTTATTAAACTGATAGTTCGGTAATTTTCACATCTGCCAGCATCTGCTTTCTTTGGGATTGGAATTGTTATATTCTTCTTGAAGTCTGAATGTATTTCGCCTGTTTCATACATCTTGCTCACCAGATGGTAGAGTTTTGTCAGGTCTGGCTCTCCCAAGGCTGTCAGTAGTTCTAATGGAATGTTGTCTACTCCCGGGGCCTTGTTTCAACTCAGGTCTTTCAGTGCTCTGTCAAATTCTTCACGCAGTATCCTATCTCCCATTTCATCTTCATGTACATCCTCTTCAATTTCCATAATATTGTCCTCAAGTACATCACCCTTGTATATACCCTCTATATACTCCTTCAGCCTTTCTGCTTTCCCTTCTTTGCTTAGAATTGGGTTTCCAGCTGAGCTCTTGCTATTCCTACAAGTGGTTCTCTTTTCTTCAAAGGTCTCTTTAACTTTCTTGTGGGCAGTATCTATCTTACCTCTAGTGAGATAATCCTCTACATCCTGACATTTGTCCTCCAGCCATCCCTGCTTAGCCATTTTGCACTTCCTGTCGATATCATTTTGAGACGTTTGTATTCCTTTTTGCCTGCTTCATTTCCTGCATTTTTGTATTTTCTCCTTTCATCAATTAAATTCAATATTTCTTCTGTTACCCAAGGGTTTCTGCTGGCCCTCGTCTTTTTGCCTGTTGGATCCTCTGCTGCCTTCACTATTTCATCCCTCAAAGCTACCCATTCTTCTTCTACTGTATTTCTTTCCCCCATTCCTGTCAATTGTTCCCTTATGCTCTCCCTGAAATTCTGTACAACCTCTGGTTCTTTCAGTTTATCTAGGTCCCATCTCCTTAAATTCACACTTTTTTGCATTTTCTTCAGCTTTAATCTACAGTTCATAACCAATAGATTGTGGTCAGAGTCCACATCTGCCCCTTACAATTTAAAACCTGGTTCCTAAATCTCTGTCTTACCATTATACAGGGTGTTACAAAAAGGTACAGCCAAACTTTCAGGAAACATTCCTCACACACAAAGAAAGAAAATATGTTATGTGGACATGTGACCGGAAACACTTACTTTCCATGTTAGAGCTCATTTTATTACTTCTCTTCAAATCACATTAATCATGGAATGGAAACACACAGCAACAGAACGTACCAGCATGACTTCAAACAGTTTGTTACAGGAAATGTTCCAAATGTCTTCCGTTAGTGAGGATACATGCATCCACGCTCCGTTGCATCGAATCGCTGATGCAGCCCTGGAGAATGGCGAATTGTATCACAGCCGTCCACAATACGAGCACAAGGGTCTCTACATTTGGTACCGGGGTTGTGTAGACAAGAGCTTTCAAATGCCCCCATAAATGAAAGTCAAGAGGGTTGAGGTCAGGAGAGCGTGGAGGCCATGAATTGGTCCACCTCTACCAATCCATCGGTCACCGAATCTGTTGTTGAGAAGCGTGCAAACACTTTGACTGAAATGTGCATGAGCTCCATCATGCATGAACCACATGTTGTGTCGTACTTGTAAAGGTACATGTTCTAGCAGCACAGGTAGAGTATCCCGTATGAAATCATGATAATGTGCTCCATTGAGCGTAGGTGGAAGAACATGGGTCCCAATCAAGACATCACCAACAATGCCTGCCCAAACGTTCACAGAAAATCTGTGTTGATGACGTGATTGCACAAATGCGTGCGGATCCTCGTCAGCCCACCCATGTTGATTGTGAAAATTTATAATTTGATCATATTGGAATGAAGTCTCATCCGTAAAGAGAACATTTGCTCTGAAATGAGGATTAACACATTGTTGGATGAACCATTTGCAGAAGTGTACCCGTGGAGGCCAATCAGCTGCTGATAGTGCCTGCACGCGCTGTACATGGTATGGAAACAACTGGTTCTCCCGTAGAACTCTCCATACAGTGACGTGGTAAACATTACCTTGTACAGCAACAACTTCTCTGACGCTGACATTAAGGTTATCGTCAACTGCACGAAGAATTGCCTCGTCCATTGCAGGTGCCCTCGTCGTTCTAGGTCTTCCCCAGTCGCAAGTCATAGGCTGGAATGTTCCGTGCTCCCCAAGACGCCGATCAATTGCTTCGAACGTCTTCCTGTCAGGACACCTTCGTTCTGAAAATCTGTCTCGATACTAACGTACCGCACCACTGTTATTGCCCCGTGCTAATCCATACATCAAATGGGCATCTGCCAGCTCTGCATTTGTAAACATTGCACTGACTGCAAAACCACGTTCGTGATGAACACTAACCTGTTGTGCTACGTACTGATGTGCTTGATGCTAGTACTGTAGAGCAATGAGTCGCATGTCAACACAAGCACCGAAGTCAACATTACCTTCCTTCAGTTGGGCCAACTGGCGGTGAATCGAGGAAGTACAGTACATACTGACGAAACCAAAATGAGCTCTAACATGGAAATCAAACGTTTCCGGACATGTGTCTACATAACATATTTTCATTATTTGTCTGTGAGGAATGTTTCCTGAAAGTTTGGCCCTACCTTTTTGTAACACCCTGTATAATCTATCTGAAACCTGTCAGTATCTCCAGGCTTCTTCCACGTTATACAACCTTCTTTTATGGTTCTTGAACCAAGTGTTAGCTATGATTAAGTTGTGCTCTGTGCAAAATTCTACCAGGCAGCTTCCTCTTTCATTTCTTACCCCCAATACACATTCACCTATTATGTTTCCTTCTCTCCTTTTTCCTACTGTCGAATTCCAGTCACCCATGACTATTAAATTTTCATGTCCCTTCACTATCTGAATAATTTCTTTTATTTCATCATACATTTCATCAATTTCTTCGTCATCTGCAGAGCAAGTTGGCATATACACTTGTACTACTGTAGTAGGCGTGGGCTTTGTGTCTTATCTTGGCCACAATAATGCGTTCACTATGCCTTACCCGCACTCCTATTTTTTTATTTATTATTAAACCTATTACTGCATTACCCCTATTTCATTTTGTATTTATAACCCTGTATTCACCTGACCAAAAGTGTTGTTCTTCCTGCCACTGAACTTCACTAATTCCCACTATATCTAACTTTAACCTATCCATTTCCCTTTTTAAATTTTCTAACCTACCTGCCCGATTAGGGGATCTGACATTATGCACTCCGATCCGTAGAACGCCAGTAGTTCGAAAGCTAATATGATGGAAAAGATGCATGCATCTGTATGAGCTTATATTGAATTTTTAATTTTATTTGGTTCTTTGCACATTTTTACTATCAAAATGTCTATACATGCAGTCAAATATGGTACCAAGAACTGCTTTGCACCTGGACATTTGAATCTCCAGACAGTTTTCATGGACAAGGGACAGGCTTCAAAAACCCAACTCAAACATTAATAAATAAAAGTCTAAGTAATTGTATTCCATAATACAGTGAGTTATAGTATACGAGAATATGAGGGTAATTTACAATTAATCGTCAGATGTGCTTTCAAGATTACAAGCTGCAGGATGATATTTTCACAGACTTGGGCAACATAAATTAAAATGACAACTACTGCATTGAATGAATGCGTTTCCTCACATGCATAACGAACTTCAGAGTTTGTAAGGAACAACAAAGTTCATTGACATTTTGAAAAATTTCTCTTTCTTCTTACTATTGGAAGCAAAACATGTATAAAGCACATTTACGTACATATTGGTGCCGAAAATCGGTGATGTCTGATTCAATGTATCGCGATAGCTTCTTCACAAGAAGCACTTTCTTGTTTGTTGTCAGTCAGAAATGAATAAGTTTGTAGGTACGTGATAAAGTTTTTAACTTGACTATAGAAATAAGTCACATAATACTTGCTGTAATAATAAAAACTGTTGTTGGTGGTGGTGTTGTGGTCTTCAGTCCGAAGACTGGTTTGATGCAGCTCTCCATGTTACTCTATCCTGTGCAAGCCTCTTCATCTTCGAGTTACTACTTCAACCTGCATCCTTCTGAAACTTGTTTACTGTGTTCATCCTTTGATCTAACCTCCACTGTTTTTCCCCCCAGTACTAAATTCGTGATCCCTCGATGTCTCAGTGTGTCTCCTACCAACTGATCCCTTCCATTAGTCAGGTTGTGCCACAAATTTCTTTTCTCCCCAATTCTATTCAGTATCTCGTAATTAGTTACATGATCTACTCATCTAATCTTCAGCATTCTTCTCTAGCACCACGTTTCAAAAGCTTCTATTCTATTCTCTATTAAACTATTTATCGTCCACATTTCACTTCCGTGCATGGATACAATCCCCTTCCATACGTGGCTACACTCCACACAAATACTTTCAGACATGACTTCACGACACTTAAATCTATATTTGACGTTAGCAAGTTTCTCTTTTTCAGAATACCTTTTCTGTTCACTGCCAGCCTACATTTTATATCCTCTCTACTTACACCATCAGTTATTTTTCCTCCCAAGTGGCAAAACTCATAACTACTTTAAGTGTTTCGTTTCCTGATTTAATTCCCTCAGCATCACCTGATTTAATTTGTCTACATTCCATTACACAGTGAAATAATGTTGGAAATTCAATAAAAGTACATGCAAACATACATGTGTTACCTTTCAAATGTAATATTACTTGTGTTGCAGAAATATAAATGGAAAAAAAAAGAGTAGTAGGAGTCAATCCAGCTATCTACTAATTATTGCAAACCACGTGACTGCTGCCAGCTCGTGCTCAGTGTCACAATACACCAGTGCATCATAGATGCGTAAAACTTCTCTTGTGATTTTCTCAAAATTAACTAAGTAGTAAGCCTTATTACTTGCACATTGTGTTGTTCTAATGGACTACTGAAAGTGCATGAAGTTTGAAGTAAATCAGTGATGTGAATGTTGTGGCATTCCCTTTTTAGTACTTTTCTTTCTTCTCTTTTTAAAACTGTGATAGCAGTTTTATCTTACTCAGTTATGGCCTAAAAATTCGATGAGAGTGTGTGCCATGTTTACTTGTGGATAAAGATTAAGAAATTTTTTTTAACAAAACAAGAGCAACATACACTATACTTTACAGTGGAACCTTCAATTGAGTTTCTGTAAATCCTCTTACAGTTGTTTATGTCATGTCTCTCTTTTAACTGTTGAATTACATTAGTACTCCAGTTTCTGTATTTTACAAATTGATATGTGTGTGGTACTCAACTCTTGCATAGTTGAATTCTAGGATTTGAACTCTCTTGATGTTGCGAGAAGAACCTGTAAATAGTACACCCCATTGTTATTCATGCATTATCTTAAACTCTTTATTGCCCTTTGTGTTGTTAACTCCCTAGATGAAAAACTTCTTCTTTGGAAACCTCAATTTTTCTGCTGATTTTTATGTAGTGTCGTCTGTTTGATAACATCATTCATTTCTGATTTTTGTGTTATTGCTGGTACTACTGCCATTATCGTCAAAGAACTGTCATCCATACTGGTAAATTAGATTGCATTTTGTTCCAGATAAGTTGGCTTCACTCCTCGATGAAAAGAAAGCAGCAAAATTTGCGGAAAAGCTGTTTGATTTGGCTGAAGACATAAAATCTGCGCAACGAAATAGCAGGAAACGCCATCATGAAAATGATACAAGGCAAGAAGATAGTTCCAAAAAGGCAAAAACCAAATTCACTGAGGCTGAGGCTCCAACAATTCCAGCAGCTGCTCAGCCAAGCCCTGGACAGCTTACAGCCATTCAGGTGAGTTCATCTTTTATACATTAAACTCTACAAAACTGTATTTGTCTTTCAATGTAGACTTATCATGACAGTTAAAAAATGAAACATTGCATTTTGGGGAAAATGCACCGGATGTGTCCTGTCAAAAATTGGCAAATTCAAACAAGGAGCTACCTCATATTTACTTCCTATCCGTTGATGTATTGTGTGAATGTAACTTTGCGTAAAAGTAGAAGAAAAACATAAAAGGACTACTAAAGAATACAGTTGATGTTTTTTGTAGTAGAAGAGCTCAATATCAGTAAATGCTATGAAGGCTTGTACAGCTTGGGGGCAATAAGAGCGGAAACCGGAACTATGGGAATGTTGACTCTGCAAAAGAGTTAATCCTTGCTACGATCAGAGTTGTTTGACTCCTTCCATATTGCATTACACTTTGTCTTTCAGCAGTACAAAAAAATTCTTTTACTCTTTGTATTAGAGTCCAAGTACTGATTCTGAACAGCTACGGTGGCACACTGCTCTGTTCCTTCCATGAGGAACCAGATAATGTGCCACTTTTACCACACATTTAGCTTTCTGAAGATAAGTTCCGACCTGCAATTCTGTCTCATGATCCACTTTCTTTCTTGGCTGAATTTTCCCTTGCTAAAATTGTGGGCTGAGTTGCTCTTGGCTGATCCGTTGTGTGCTGCAATTTTGTAGCGTGTCTTTACAAGCAGTTGATCCAGCGAAAAGAGGAAAGATGCTAACTTGACTATCAGCCACCTTCTAGTACGTGGTTTAGGATTTAATTACACAGGTTACCTCTAGTGCAACCTCTTCTTCCTTGGGAAATATAATTCGTCCCAGTTAGTGTATTCTTCGTAGATTCTCCTTTTACAGTTCACTCATCAGACAGCTGATCTACACTGCAGCTTAACCCCGTAGCTTCCTCCCGATTTCATTTAACATTTAAAAAAAGAAATTGGATACATGGTCCTAAAATAATTTTCTAAATAGGACAGGTTTCCAGATTACAGAAAACTCACTGGGCTACATTAAATTTGTCAGGAATCGTGCACAAAAGTGTAAATTTGTAATCATGCACAGATTTGTGTACTCCTGCTCAGTAGTTGTTCATAAACTGTATATTATAAAATAAAACAGTAGACTATTAAACCAAATGATAAATAATATTGCATTTCTGCGTGTTTACTCTAACTTTAATTCGTTTGTTGTTGTATTACATACATATTATTTCTGTATTTATTTACTTTTTTTCCGCATGTCACAGAAGGTAACAATTTTGAATTTCCTGTTCAAAGTTACTTTTTCTACACAATTTTTTGTATTATACAATAATTCAAACAGCTTGGGAGAATTTGTAGGTGCTGCAATCTGCGCAACATTGTTTATGCATTTATTAGTTTCTAGTGGTATTAATTCTTCCACGAACATCATTTTGCTCCTCTTCTACTTCCTTTGTTTCTTCCTGGTCATATTCTTTGTTGCAGATTTCTATTAAATCTGTTGCTGAAGAAAAAGTAGTGTGAGTTGACAGATAGTCACCACTTCGAATATAGTCATCTACACTACATGAAATGTTTCACGTTTTAATTGATTCAGGATTGCTTCTGCATTTTCTTGAGCTTCAATGGCTTACAAACCCTGCTTAATTGAAGCTGTTTTAACAGTTTCGAGCTTTTCCCACCTTGCTGCATCCAGGACAGAAACTAACCCGCAGGATCAAATGCACTTTTGACTTCTTCAACACTAAGAATAAGAGGCTACATCAATAATTACCTATGATTGGACGTGAGAGTATAAATAACACCTTGGTCCATGGGTTGTGTTGATCCTGCGGTCTCAGTGAATCAAGACACAAAAGAATTAAAGACTTAGTTGCCAGTGGGCATTGATTTAAGTCATTAGGGAAAGTTGAAAATTTATGCTGGACCAGGATTCGAACCCGGGTCTCTTGCTTCTTGGAAGGTGTGCTGACAACTACTCCATCTGGACATAGTGGTCAACACAACTGCATGGAGTAACCTAACTTGCCTCCTGTCAGACCCAAATTCTTAACTTGTCCACTACATCACTAGTGTGTGGATAAGTTGAGACAGTGGATCTGACAGGAGACATACTTGCGTAGTCCATGCAGTTGTGTTGACCACTGTGTCCGAATGGCGTAGTGGTCAGTGCATCTGCCTAGTAAGCAGGAGATCTGATTCGAATCCCATTTTGGCACTGTCACATCCAAATGTCCCACAAATCTGGATATTACATGATTTGACCAACTGGCCAAATTGAGACCCACAATGAGGCCATTTCAAGCTCTGTCAAGTGATGATAGCATTCTGTCATATGAGTACACAGCATCTCTGTGTTTTATCACAGTGATCACTCAACATGTGATGCTGTTTTCGCCCCTTACACACCCTACTAGGCCTGGTAACAACACTGATGCATCCTTGTGGCCCATTTACCTGTTGCAGTGAATTGCAGGTCTTAATAATCATTTACATACCCGCTGATGATGCATAAGTGAGTGAAGTTACATTCGACCATGTCGTCTGTGTGCTTCATCTTTTTTTTGTCAGGTGGAACATACATACAGTAATCAGCAGCTAAGGACTATGACAGTTGTCTATCTGAAGCCAGTAAAAAACATTTGGCAACATCTCTTTTTCAAGTCACACTCCACGAACTTAAGAGCACCAGATCTTGCTATGCCAACAAAGTTGCCATGCTTTGTTAGGTATTGTTGGTCTTGGATTCTACAGCCATTACATCCCACATTACTAGTTGTTGCCATCTGTAATCTTGTTTTAATAATATTGTTTTCACTATTTGATTCTCTATGTGTAAGTTGAAAAGCCTGAGAAGTAAAGCTAACCACTCAATGTAATCTGGAGGTATTTGGTAAACAGACGCATAAACAAGATTGAACTTACAGCATGTGCAGATTTATTTATTTATTTTTTCATTAAAAATCAATTTTGTGTCCCTTGTACATCACAACTGCTATAGCGATACCGAAAGGTAGAAACAGACAGTGAAGAGAACCTAAGTACTAACAGCATCATTCAGATTCAGAATTGTTGTAGATGATAGTTGGGGACAAAACTAGATAGGTTCAGTTTTGGTAAAAATGTGTATGAATAAACAAATCCTAATGATATGTGGACTGGTATGAAAACAGAAGTGATTTCTCAAAATAATGTCCACCTGTGTTGCCGTTGTCTCTAAGTTTCGTTTAAACCTGTGCATGGATTTCTGCATCCTGATTTCCTGCAGTTCTATAGGAAAACAAGCCATATAAAATTCCTGGATTATTTCTGAAACTGAGTAGTGATTGCAATCAGTAACATCAGTACTGATGCACATGGAGAAAATGTAAATTACACAGAGTAAACTTTGCACTTTTTCTCGTTAGGTTCATTACTGTAACATTAAGGTGTAATGTATCAAGTCATTGTACTGTGTATTTCACCAGATTTCCTAGTGTATTGAGTGACAGTAGTGAGATTTTGTAAATAGTGCATGTAATGGATCTGGGAAATGTGTTATTTTTTACCGGATTTGTCGATGCCAAATTGTAAATGTTTTCTTATATTTTTGTCAAAATATTTTTTTATTGTAATTTGCCTTATTATATGCTAATTTACTTATATTTTTGAGAGTGAAAGCATATTGATTACTGTTAGTAATTGTGACGAAGAATATCAAAGAGACTGATTGCAAGTGGAAGCTTGTGTGTTGTGTAAAATGTCTTTGACGCTAGAGTAGTTTTTGACTGTAGTCAGTCGGCAGTGAACTCTTGGTGTCCATGGTGTTGACGGTAGAACAATGCGCAGGTTGCCGTCATAAATAATTTGTTAGTGAACAGAAAGAATGAATTATGTTACACTTTTTTATATAAACTTTAAGAAGAAACCACATTCGAAGAAATGGTATTTGAAGCACCTAAAATGAGGCAAACACATTAAACCAGGTCATTTCTGCAACCGACAAAACTGCATTGTGGAATCATACTTCCACTAGTCAACTGAAGCCAAGACAAATATCGCCGTGTAAACATTTCACGGAAAAGGTACTGTCACGAAATATGCCAAATTTATGTAAATAAAAAGTAGTGACCATGTTTCAACTGGGGGCTGTAGCCGGGATATTGTGTACACGAGATCTTCAACAGTGCTACGAGGAAGAAAATTTTTGTGTGTTAATACCAGTTTCTTCAGAATGTGTGTTACAGTATTTGTGTTCATCGGGAAGTAAAAGTTTTGGAGAAGAAATGTTTCGGCGAAAAATATAATTTTCGACAGAAGAAGTAATTTCAAGAATTTTGGTCAACAGTCACATGGATGGAAAACGTGTATTTGCAACAGTAGAAGAGTGTTCCAGATAAGTCACGGAACCCTCGTATTTTGTTAAAACAATCTTTTTATCTTGTTTTGTATTTTTGTCTATAAATTTTTTTTCTTCGCAATGACTTATGAGATTTTCAAGAGTATTGTGCCTAAAGTAGAAAGTAGTAATTTAATAGACTTTGAAAATCAGGACAGGTCAAATGAAACAGAAAGAACCGATCAATTTGATTTAAAAAGTTTTCTTGTGAATTTCACGAAAGAAATTAAACAATCAGTTCACGACAATAAGACTTACTGGGATGAAAAAATTGATAACATTTTGTTGCAAGCCCAAGCAGTCAATACCCAAGTGGGCGATCTTTCGAACAGGGTTGGCAGTGTTGAGGAAAAAATTGAAGCTAAATTGAGCGATGAAATTAATACTGTAAAAAATGAGTTACTGGCAGATAGGGAAAGAAATTTAATTGATTTTAATGAGATAAAAGGGGAAATTAAAAATTTGGATGGGAATACAAAAGTTTTAGTAAAAAATGTACAACAAGGAACTGACAATCGTTTGGTTACTCTAGAAAAAAAGAGTAGAGTGCAATGATTTAGAAAACAAAAAATCTGTCAAAGAACTTAGCGTAAAATTGAAAGTTTTGACATTGAATTTCAAAGCAAAAATAACAATATCAACACATGCAATCTTGTATCTAATATTCCAGTGAAGCACTTTTCGGTAGATGGACCCTTACATCCCATTGATTTTATACGGTATTGTAAGGATTGTTTTTTTACCTCACTCACCAGATGATATGAAAATTAAATTTATGAAAAAATTCTTGGAACCCCGAAGCTTTGACTTGGGCAAACCAGATTGTAACTGTGGAGGTGACCTTTTCAGAATTTGAATCAAAATTTCTGGAAAATTTGTGGGATGATCTTAAGTAAACTAGAATCAAAAGTGAATTTTTGAATGGGAGAAACTATAGAGAATCAGATGGGAGCATGAAACAATTTTGCAAAAGTGAACTTCAAAAACTTATTCATTTAACAAAACCTTTGGATGACTTGATCAAAATTGATACCTTAAAGAGAAGATTGCCATCAGCAGTGCAGTTGAGTTTAGTTCATTGTCCTGATAGTAATGTAGAGCAGTTTCTCAATTTATTGAAAAGTTGGATAGGGTAACAACAAGAACACACAGTGGGTTTACTCAGAAAGGTAATGGTCAAAATTGGGGAAATGACAACTTTCAAAAAAGGGAACAAAACAATTATCATGGTGTCAGTCAAAATTCAGGGGGATATAACAATTCTCAAAAGAAGGACCATAATTTTCATCCAAAACAAGAACATGATTTTCGCGGAAATAATCAACAAAATAGAGAATATTTTAGGGATCAAAATCACAGAAATTTTGATAGAGATCAGTACAATAGAAATTACCAACAATCAGGCAATGTTTGGCATAGGAATGGGAACAGAAATGTTGATCAGAGACATTGGCAGAACCACAATCAGCAGTTCAAGCAGGAACAAGTTGTAATTCAGGAAATAAAAAACAAGTAGACGCCCCCTTGAAGGTCCGCAAGGTTGAGGCAGAAGGTGAGCATGATGAAAGGACCAATGGATGTGACTATCATAAACCCAAACATGACAGTTCCAAACCTAAGCTATCACATGAGGTCATTAGTTGTTGCTTATTGAAGAAATTTCAAGAGGAAAATAATGATGATATTGATAAAAATAAAATTTTCAGTAAACAAGAACATACAATAGATAAAAGTAATTGATTCATTTAATTTGACAGAGTTTTACACTGGGGCAGAAAAGAACAACACTTTGTCAGATGATGTAATTTGTACTAGTTCAGAGACGTGTGTGAATGAAAGAGAGAATGCATGCTGTGAGAATTAAAATATTGGTGAAAGGGATCTGGTAACTTTAGAAAGGGGAAATAATATTTTAGGGGATAATTTGAATGTGTATGACCTGAATATGTATAATGATAATGATGTTGATGATGAAGTTGATAATGATGGTAATGGTATTGATGATGATGATGAGGAAAGGTGTTTCATTAGTTCAAATAGGGAGTTGGGTATACACATGGTTGAAAATGGATTAAATAGTGAGAATATTATAGAAATTCCCAGGGATGTTACCAGGATGAATAAGGCTCACAAGCTGGGTGTATGTGAAAGTGTGAATTTTGATGTTGTTGGTAAAGAATCTGACAACACAAATAATGATGACACATGTATAACTTCTAGCCTAAGTGAAACTTTTACAGATACTAGTGACACACACACACACACACACACACATTTCTTATGAATATATGGCTGAACAGTGAAACTATTTCTTTTGACAAGAACTTTAGAAAGATGCTTATTAATGTATGTGAAACTGTATGTCCTGAGTGGTGGAAAAAGATGAGATATTTTATTTTTGAAAAGCTGAAGGATAAGTACTTCAATAGTATACAATGTGATTTGGATGAAAATTCTTGGCTATTTGAGATAATAGAGAGTACTAATGACAATTTTGTATCTTGTGCAAATTTTATAACTTTGACAAATAATACATATAATGGTATACCGTATGATTCTGATAAGTATAGGTTTGGGGAAATTGAAAGTGATTTATTACATGAGGATACAGGTTCTGAGAAAAGTGATCAATTTTGCAGTCCTTATATAAAAGTTCAAATTAGGTCATGGATTGGTAAATGTTTAATTGATACAGGAAGTGAGATCTCGGGAATATCTGAAAGGTTAAGCAAGAAATTGAAAGCGGGGAAAGATTATGTTGAAATGCCAGTTGTTGGGGTAAAGATAAAAGGTGCTACTGGGAAGAGCAGTAAATTGGTAAAAAGCCAGGCTTTAGTGACATTTTTAATTGAAGGCAAGTTGTTCACACATGGATGTTTTGTAATTCAGGAATTTAATGAGGATTTTCTTTTGGGTATGAATTGGATAGTAAAAGTAAATATAGCATTTGATTGGGTTGGAAGAAAACTTTTGATAGAAACTAGTGAAAGGGAATACATTCAGACAAATTTTGTGAACACACTCGGTGATCAGAGTAATGGAAATTTTGACAGTATCAATTTACTAAAAGAAAATAGATTGGAGAATATTGAAACTCATAGATTTGATACTGATGAAGTTGAATTTGGGAATTTAGTAAATTTGAAAATTTCAGAAACACAAAATTTATCTGGGGAGCAAAAACAACAGTTAGAAAATCTGCTGTGGGAATACAGTGATGTTTTCAGTGACATGCCTGGTAGGGTAAAGGGTTATCAGCGTGAGCTTCAGGTAAAACCTCATGAAACATTTTTCATAAAACCATACAGTATTGCAATATCAAAAAGACTTGCTGTTGAGAAAGAGCTGAAAAAGATGGAAGGATGTAATATAATAGAAAGGAGTATCAGTGCATATAATAATCCTCTAGTAGTAGTTTCGAAAAAAGATGGTGGAGTTAGATTGGTTTTGGACTCTAGACACTTCAGACAGACAGACCATCCCGAAAATATTGATGAGTTACTCTATAAATTTACAGATATAAAATATATGTCAGGTTTGGATCTAACTTCGGGTTTTCATCAGGTACCACGTTTGGTCAATTCTAGAAAATATACTGCTTTCTTGTACAATGGTAAGAGTTACCAATATTGTGTTGTGCCATTTGGGTTAAATTCTTCTGTTTCCGAATTTATAAGATCTTTGGATCATGTGCTGGGGCAAGAACTTGCATCTAAACTGATAATTTATGTAGATGACATTTTGGTTACAGGGCAAAATTGGGAGGAACATTTTTCGATTTTGAAGTCAGTTTGTGAAAAACTTAGAAAAGGGGGGATAACATTGAAATTAGAGAAATGTAAATTTGCAGTTTCTGAATTAAAATTTTTGGGTCATGTTGTCACAGACAAGGGAATTTTGGCAGATCCAGAAAAAAATTAAAGCAATTTCAGAAATTCCTATTCCTAAGACTAAAAAACAATTAAAGTCGTTCTTTGGGTTATGTGGTTATTACCGAAAACATATAAGTGATCAGAGTCTGAATGCACCATGTTTAAGTCAGTTACTTAAGAAAAACACTGTTTGGGTTTGGGATAAAAGTTGTCAGGAAGAGTTTGATAAAATTAAGCAAGAGTTGAGGAAGCAATACTTATTACACAGACCTGATTTTAATTTACCATTTTGTTTGAACACTGATAGCAGTAATTATGGGCTTGGAGCAGAGTTTTGCTCAAGCATGAGAAAAATTATACAGTCACAGAGAAGGAACTTTTGGCAATTCTTTGGGCTTTTACAAAATTTAGAATTTACCTTATTGGACATAAAACCATAGTATTTTCAGATCACAAAGCTTTGAGTTACTTACAAGAGTGCAAATTATACCACAGTAGATTGACCAGATGGGCAATATTTCTGCAACACTCGCATTCGGGAGGACGACGGTTCAATCCCGTCTCCGGCCATCCTGATTTAGGTTTTCCGTGATTTCCCTAAATCGTTTCAGGCGAATGCCGAGATGGTTCCTTTGAAAGGGCACGGCCGATTTCCTTCCCAATCCTTCCCTAGCCCGAGCTTGCGCTCCGTCTCTAATGACCTCGTTGTCGACGGGACGTTAAACACTAACCACCACCACCACCATTTCTGCAACAGTTTGACTTTGAAATCAAACACACAAAAGATTCTGAGAATGTAGTAGCTGATTCACTTTCAAGGTTACCAATTGGGGGAGAAAAGGAGATTTTTGAACAAGAGGAGGAAAAGCAATTTAAAATTATATCTTGGGTTGTCGGGTGTTCTGCCGGATATCAGCGTCGTACTTGCACGATATTTCGGTCACGTAGCTCGAGACCTTCGTCAGGTCGCACCTGATGAAGGTCTCGAGCTACGTGACCGAAATATCGTGCAAGTACGACGCTGATATCCGGCAGAACACCCGACAACCCAAGATGTCATTAGATCGCCGGGAAAGCCTGAAGAGTTACATAAATTTGAAATTAGATACTTGAAAGGGGTGGAAAATGAGAAAACAATTAGAACTATGTGTAACAAAATTAGAAAAAATCAAAATTTAGATCAAAGTTGGAAATTAATCAAAGAATGTTTAGGCAATAAGGGGTATGAGAAACTTGATAAATTTTACAAATTACATAAGGGGATTTTATTTCGGAGATCAGATGTAGATTCTGATAATTGGAAACTGTGTTGGCCAGAGGCAGATGCTGGAAAGCTGATCATTTACATACATGAAAGTTTTGGTCATTGTGGGATACAGAAGTGCATTCAAAAGATACAACAAAATGTTTATTTTTACAATATTGGAAAGAAGGTAAGAAAAGAATTGGCAACCTGTGACAAATGTCAGAGAGTTAAAGTGAACAGTCAAAGATGTGGTGGAGAGATGCAAAACATTATTCTGGAAAAACCTTTAGATCTTATCACTGTGGACTTATATGGAATGTTACCAAAGAGTAATGGTGGTCACTGTTACATATTTGTTATGGTAGATGTATTTTCAAAATTAATTAAACTGTATCCAGTGAAAAAGCTATTAGCCATTAAATTATAATAAAAATTGAAGGAGATTATTTCGCACAGGTGGGTAAACCAAAAGCTATATTATCAGATAATGGTTCACAAATTTGGAAAGAGCTTATTGGAAGATCAAAATTGAAGCATATACTTATATCTGTTTATTCTCCATCCACCAATCCTGCAGAAAGATATATGAGGGAAATTGGGAGACTTTGTAGAACCTATTGTAGCCATAAACATCCAACCTGGTTTGAGCACGTTCGAAATTTTGAAGATATTATGAATAGCCTACAACATAGTTCCACAGGATTTTCACCGTATGAGATAAGATGAGGTGACTTACCGAACAAAAGCGCTGGCAGGTCGATAGACACAATTGTGTGTCTATCGACCTGCCAGCGCTTTTGTTCGGTAAGTCACCTCATCTTTGTTTTTATATAATTTTTCCCATGTGGAATGTTTCCTTCCATTATATATATATATATATATATATATATATAGGAAAAAAACCCTACACTATATATGTCCAGTATCATTTTTACTGTACAATATGTAGGCATAATGAAATTAACATTAATATGAAAAAAAATTCAATCTTATTCTAGGAAATGAGTTTTACCTTTCTATTATTTTCAATCTGTATGCCGTATGTTAGAATATTTCTCATGTATGTTTTATACCATGTATATTTGTCATGTTAAATAATTTCTTTACTTGAATTTTTTGTGTATGAAATTGATGGGGAAGTATCATTGCAACAACAGCCAGTATCAAGTCCACAGATTCAAAGAGTCCAAATTTGGAAGAGGTTATCAGACTGCATCATTAATGTACTAATTGTGTAATACACATCCATTACTGAGTGTGGTCGGGATTTTGTTGTATATGTTCATAACAACAAAAGCCCTGGGGAGCAGTTGTAATGGATCTGGGAGATGTGTTATTTTTTACCGGATTTGTCGATACCAAATTGTAAATGTTTTCTTATATTTTTGTCAAAATATTTTTTATTGTAATTTGCCTTATTATATGCTAATTTACTTATATTTTTGAGAGTGAAAGCATATTGATTACTGTTAGTAATTGTGACGAAGAATATCAAAAAGACTGATTACAAGTGGAAGCTTGTGTGTTGTGTAAAATGTCTTTGACGCTAGAGTCGTTTTTGACTGTAGCCAGTCGGCAGTGAACTCTTGGTGTCCATGGTGTTGACAGTAGAACAATGTGCAGGTCGCCGTCATAAATAATTTGTTAGTGAACAGAAAGAATGAATTATGTTACCACTTTTTTTTATATAAACTTTAAGAAGAAACCACATTCAAAGAAATGGTATTTGAATCACCAAAAATGAGGGAAACACATTGAACCAGGTCATTTCTGCAACTGACAAAACTGCATTGTGGAATCATACTTCCACTAGACAACTGAAGCCAAGACAAATATCGCCTTGTAAACATTTCACGGAAAAGGTACTGTCACGAAATATGCCAAATTTAAATAAATAAAAAGTAGTGACAATATTTCATGCACCAAGTGGCGCAATGGAAGAACAGTGTGAAAATATCCATCTGGATATCATGATGTAGAGTTTCCGTGAGGATTCTGACCCAGATTCCTACCTTTTTGGCAGTTTGGAAGGATAGGGGTGGACTCTGTAACAAACTGAATCTTTGAATCTGTTAGTCATATGCATGTAAATAGTGTTAAGTAATTTGTAGCACATTGCCCATGAAAGATGTGTGTACATAATAATATTTGTTGCTTTTAGTACTGCAAGTAGGATAAGAGGAAATTGTCAAGATTTCAGGGAGTACCGTTATTATTGTGTGTTTCTGTTATCTGTTTTGGGAATTTTGCTCTACAGAAGACTATTATTATATTTAGCAGAGGAAGTGTACAATAACTTATTTTAAACACATCAACTGAGGAAGATTACCTAATAGAAATGTGCTTCTGAGACAGTTCATGAGACATTCCTTTCACTGACCAACAGTTTTATGTTTTAATAAAGCCAGTATATTTTTGGAAAATGACATACATTAATTTATACCATAATATAAGTAACAACTCATGTCTTCCTGTGGCCTTAAATTAATATCCAGTTTCACAAATAAGGAAAGCTAGCTTTTATGTTATTCTTCCATGCAGTTAACAGAAAATCGATAAGTATAGTTTTAGAGACTTGGATAATGACAGAGGCCCAGGAAGACTGAAAAAAACAAGGCTTATTACTTCTGTTCCAGAGTTCTTCATCGATATACTAGAGACTCGCCCCAGCTTCGCATAGGTACTACTAAGTATCTTTGGCCAGATGACTTGTTTGGCATAGTGGTAACAAATTATATACAAACATCTCTCATGAATCTGACTACCTGTTGGTGAAAACTGTATCAAAATCCTAACAGTAATTTCTTAAATGAGCCTTTACATACAGGGAGAAAAAGACAGCAGGGAACTTTAAATTTTACATATGTATAAATGTGTAGCTATCAGAGTTAAGAACTTGGTGGACAGAATGAGGAACTTGCATTGCTGTGCAAATGATATACTGATGTAAGCTAATAGAAATGGCCCCTGAAGAATGTTCTGTGCATTGATAGTAATGTCAAAAAATTGAATTAAGCATTGGTGCAGTTCAGTTATTTTGATGTTCACAATCATACTCGACATTAACTCAGTCTGATTTCTGGTCTGGACCGCCAGAGATGGCAGTCATATGTGCATGAGGTTTGTTTGTTTGTGTGTGTGTGTGTGTGTGTGTGTGTGTGTGTGTGTGTTCGTGTTCGTGTTCTCTGGAGGAGGCTTTTGATGAAAGCTAAATGTGTAACAATCTCTTTTTGTTGTGCTTGTCTGCAGCTCAACATGTGATCTTTAATTGAGAAGCAATCTATCATTTTTCTAATGTTGTTTATATATAAAAAAAATAATACTTCTCTAAGGCAACACACTTGTAACTAAAATATATAGAGATTGAAAAGGCAGTAAAGATTCTCAATTTTTGCTGCAACTTTATACACAGAGTGCTTTATAGAATGAAAAATTAGGAAATATTTAAAGGTTTTGCGACAGCATGGTACTTTAATAAACAGAGGAAGAATGATGTTCAGAATTTAAAGGAACAAAGGAATTAGTTACACAATCAACCATTATCTGTTCATATTGTTGGAAGAATAATTGAACACAGTTTCTGACAGTTTTTGTCATGGATACAATAACTGGCTCTTATTAACAAAATAGATTTTTTCATATTTCTTTCACTTTTGTTTAGTAATCTTCAATGTGCATTCTGTTTTTTTTCTTTTATAGATCAAAGAAATGATGGCTAATGCTCAAAAGATGATTGAAGAGAGAAAACGTGCATTAAATGCACTTAGAGTTGATGAAATTCCTCCAATGCGCTCTATGTATGGACGAGATGATACACAATCGATGAGAAGTTCAGCATTTTCTGCAGCTCCACCTAGCCTGTCGTCTGGAATGAATCGTGGTGATCCTGATAAAGCTAGAAAGATTGCACAGTTGCAGGTGAGACCATATCACAGATTGGCAGTAATGTATTTTCACAATGAATGACTATAGAAGTAGCTTCTTTCTCTATTTACTTTTGATAGAACATTGTGTGTACAGTAGGATGCAGAGCCAAGCATCATGCTGCAATAAGGTGCTCCTTAGATTACGTGTTACATTTCAGACCTGATGCGACAATGTACATTATGACCTTCATTCCAAGTACTGTAGTGTGACATGTATTGTATTTCTCTTGAACTCAAGTCATCTGAAATATAAAATGGCTGAAGTGTTTGATTGGGTGACACACAATAGTGTAGTGTGATACAGAACTTAATAGAATGATTCGTAATCTACATTAATAAGAAGTTCTCTTAAAGCTACTTATTGAGAGAGGAAATGTATAATGGTGTGCATGTTAGGAAGTAGCTGTGTGATTCATTCGGTGCAGAGAGGGGGAGGGGGTGATGCTTTGTGGTGTCACCAGTGGGCTACATGTCTCTGACCCACATCACATGTTCCCACGGTCATCAACCCTGATAACGGTCACTGCTGGGGTAGGTGCTACAGCAGCCCACTGTTCCTGTTTCTGACTCTCTGTAGTGGAATTTATACTCTTGGGAAACTTTCTCGTTTCTTAACTTAATACCTGCCATGTTTGCGTCATGCCACCCATAATGAACATTGTAGTGCCTAGGTAACTCCTCCATAAGTAAACTAACACAAAAATCAGCACTAAATGTTGTACACACAGCTTGAAGAGTGTGCTACAAACACTAAACAGTGGAATGACACTTTTGGCGGAAGCGTCACAGAGTACATTGCTCCTGGCCTCTGTGCATTGCCTCAGAACTTACCTTTCTCTGTGAAATTAACTAAAAAATAAAGTTCGAGAGTATAAGATAAAGCAGCACATTAAACCATATGCTCATGATGACAAGAATGGATTTTCCCAAATTACTCTCAGAAAATACCGAGACGGTTTTATCAATAAAGTTGATTCATTAGGTAAGTTACTCGCATTAATTTAGGCACATTCTGTGACTGGAATGATGCCAATATATTAAACCATTTCAGGCACAAAAACACACTAATATGTCGTAATCATGCACTTTCTGGTTATTCAGCCAAGAAAATGGGAATTATTGGAAGTATTGGACTATTGTACATTGCTTAACAGCATCCGTGGCTGAGAAAGCTGCATCCTCGTGAATATATCCACTCATAAATCATTTTGTTTGCCCTTCAAGTCTGTGAACATGATAATGCTCCTTTAAATGAAGAAACACTATTGGGTGGACACACTTTTTACTGGGAATTAAAACCTGAAGATGTTTGTGCATAATAAACTTTTCTTCCATAATCATCTTTACGTAATTGGTTTTCAATCCTTCCAAACTTTGTATGTGAGGTGACACACTTGCACACATTTGTGACTGGTTACATTATGAGTTTTCTGACAGCTGTGCATGGATTCGCATCTGATCAGAATCACTCATCACATCCTTGGTCATGTTGTCTACATAATCACTTATAGCAGATTGCCATTGCAAAAAGTCTAGTTGGGCTTTAATATCACATATCCCATTTACCAGTTCTTTACTTCGGGTATCCTTCCTAGATGTGACATTTTCTGCAGCAGCCTGCACTTCTGTGGCTGTCCCTGTTGTCTTGTTCTAAGGATAAATCAGAAACATGGTCTGATAATTGTTTTACTGTTGTAGCTTTACGTTTGTCCTTTACCTCATTAGTTAAAGTTCCAATAACTTCTGATATATGTTGGTTAACCTGGCACAAATCTGGTATTTGTTATCCGGTGTGGGATGTAGTCCAGCAATTTTATTTCACAAAACACTCACTTTTGCCAATCAGATCAATTTATTCTTGCTTAGTTGATCCTTGTTTTTCAGTCATATCCTCCTGCTTTTCAGTGAGTAAAGTAACTTGGTTAAACACTGCATTTACTGGTCCACCCATCTTCTCGATCCTGTAGAAAAGTTCCGTCAAAGGATTGTCCATTGGTTTCTGCTGACCAGGTGGTGCAATATTGTGTACAACTGGTTGAACATGAACTTCGTCCCTATCTTCCATTCTAGATTGCTGTCTACTCATAACACAATAAATTCACAATAAATAAAGAAAATCGTTTTCACTTTTAATTAGAGCAATATCAGTCCCCTTCACTCCTATTAGATTTTTGTAATTCAACAATAGGTCTACAATAACACAACAAACAAAAAATAATGTAGCAACACTTATCAGTCTGCAATGTCACAGTCACAGTTCCAGATAAAAACAAAACTTTCACAAAATAACTTCAGTCTGCTTGAGAATTAAATTACCAAAGCTACTCTGAAATATGAATAAAGTCTCCATCCTTGGTACAAGCAAAGTGAGAAAGAGTTGCAGTCTACCACCATAATTGACAGCAGCGGAGCCCTTGTTGATCAGTCGACTCGTGACTTGCTGCTCTCCTGGTCCTCCACTCATACATTGAAACATACAAAAATATAAGGGATTAACACAGTTGCATAAAAATAAGCTTAATTTACTTTGGTAAACTCTATAACAAATTTCCTTTTGGGTCCTGTCCGTCGCCACTTAAAGTATCCTTCTTATAAATAATATTACTCTTAGTAATAATTGTATAGTCTGGTGCCAAATAATAACTACTATAAACTGTACCCTTTACAAATCAGTAAATAACAGTCAGCAGTCTTTCAGTGCACCAGATAAATTGTAGTCTAATTGAAGTTTATTGGAAGTTTAATAATCAGTACTTTCCTTATTGGTAAGCAGAAACTCTGTGTCATGCTCTTTGTTGTGTACGCCCTATGGTAAGCTTGCATGTTACTTTGTAATAAGTTAGGGTACTAGTCCACATTGTCTCCGGAGACAGATTTTGTAACAACAGATCATGGGCCACCAGTAATTACCCAATAACTTAAAATAAATTTTCCTATGATGAAATTAGGACTCTGGAAATGAAAAGGACTTAAAATTATGCCACTCTGTACAATTTAGATATTGTTCTTTATACATTCTATAATGATGCTGAGGAATTAGATTAGCAAATGAGACACTTAAAGTAGTAAAGGAGTTTTGCTATTTAGGGAGTAAAATAACTGATAATGGTCGAAGTAGAGAGGATATAAAATGTAGACTGGCAATGGGAAGGAAAGTGTTTCTGAAGAAGAGAAATTTGTTAACATAGAGTATAGATTTAAGTGTCAGGAAGTCATTTCTGAAAGTATTTGTATGGAGTGTAACCATGTATGGAAGTGAAACATGGACGATAAATAGTTTGGACAAGAAGAGAATAGAAGTTTTCGAAATGTGGTGCTACAGAAGAGTCCTGAAGATTAGATGGGTACTTCACATAACTAATGAGGAAGTATTGAATAGGATTGGGGAGAAGAGAAGTTTGTGGCACAACTTGACTAGAAGAAGGGATCGGTTGGTAGGACATGTGTTGAGGTATCAAGGGATCACCAATTTAGTATTGGAGGGCAGCGTGAAGGGTAAAAATCCTAGAGGGAGACCAAGAGATGAATACACTGAGCAGATTCAGAAGGATGTAGGTTGCGGTAGGTACTGGGAGATGAAGAAGCTTGCACAGAATAAAGTAGCATGGAGAGCTGCATCAAACCAGTCTCAGGACTGAAGATAACAACAACAACATTCTATGATAAATTATGAAATACTTCATTTTAGTCATCAAAAAATAAATAATAGCACAGTAAATATCGGTGATCGGTTAGTGCACTAGACTGTTGCAGCATTGATTATATAATCCCTGGTGTATGAAATTACTATGCTTATTTCATGATACACTCTAGTACAGTGTAATGTATGCTCCATGTTTTTCATTCCGCTTAACATATATTGATAAATTATTAATGTTTTCTAAGGCTCAAATCCAGTCCAAGTTATCGTCAGGAGTTCTGCCAAGCCTTCCACCTCTGAGACCGGCTGTTCAGGACAAACCAACACCACTCATTCTGGACGAAGAGGGCAGAACAGTTGATGTTACTGGCAAGGAAGTTCAACTGACACACCTGGTTCCAACCCTTAAGGTAAGAATCTTGAGTGAGGAAATATTTACTTGCATTATTAGTAAGTGCATGGATAAAAAAATCTACTCACCTAGCAGCCACTTGGCGCATAGTTTTTTGTATATCCAATTACTTATATTTTCAAAAGTTGATCATTTTCATTGATATATTATGGTATTATTGTATCACAATACATTTATATTAAAGGGATGGTTGTTAATATTGGGGTTGAATGAAAAACAATGCCTCCACCTTTGTTAATTGGGCTTGGGTGGGAATATTTGAATAAATCAAATGCAGAAATAATCCTTAGAATGTGATTTTTAATTAGTAATATTCACTTTTCCACATAATCACCAACCAGTTGGATACATTTCTGCCAACGATGAACAAGTTTTCTGAAGTCATCATGGAAGAAGTCGACACTCTGTTTCCGCAACCACAGTCTCACAGTACCCTCAACCTCTTTATAAGAAGCATAATGGTGTCCCCGCAGATCGTCTTTCGTTATCGGGAACAGATGGAAGTCAGACAATGCTAAATCTGGACTGTAGGGAGGGTGCCATACGGAGGTGAGATTCAGTCTCTGAAGTTCTGCTGTGGTGGCACATGAAGTGTGTAGTCTGGCATTGTCATGCTGCAGGAAAACATTTTCCTTTTCCTTTCAGACCCTTGTTAGCCGTCATTTCAGAGTTCGCAATATTGTGATGTAATGCTCTGAATTGATTATTGTTCCACGATCAAGGAAATCAACATTTTGCTTGTGACGCTCAGTGGTTGCTGTCACAGGACATAAGTCTTTGTCTGTCACACTGGTCAGATGTTCCCACCTCAACATCTTTAAACTTACTCGCTCAATGACGCACACTACTCACATCAACACAATCACCATAAATTGCTTTCATTCTCTGATGAATCTCCTACAGGGTCACCATAAATTGCTTTCATTCTCTGATGAATCTCCTACAGGGTGACACCTTCTGCTGTCAAGAATTCAATGACTGGATGTTGCTTAAACTGCATTGACCGACCGTCTGCACAGGGTTCCATACTTGACACTAACACAACCATTCAGTGCTAAGGCTTCCCGCCGACTGGAACTGTAGAGAAGAGACTATGGAACAAGCCAGTACCTGCCGCATACCAATGCTGCCAACTGTTGAATAGTTACGAAGGTGGAGGCATTACTTTTCAGTCAACCATCGTAACTGTAATGTGTGGCATTTGTTCATGTTTGATTTAATTATTCGTATTTCTGTTATGATCATTATAGTTTGTGTCAGTACTATTGCAACTTTTGTATTGATTGCAAGAACCAGTATTAAATGAATAATTTTGGAATATTTCACAGTTTATCATATGTTGCCCCTATAGGAACAAAATTAGACTAATTACAGTCTGCACAAAGGTATTTAAACAGTCTTTCTTCCCACATTCCATACACAATTGGAAAAGGAAGAAAACCTAATGTATAGTACAGCGGAAAGTATTATGTGCTATGCACTTCACAGTGATTTGCAGAGTATGGATGTAGATTTAGATGGTGTTTATCAGAGGTGGTCAAAACTGATCTCATTGCAGTGCTTGCAATATAAAATTGTTTCATATAGGAATGGAAATAAATAATGAACTATATGATAACTGTTTCTCCAATTGACATTATGTTTCAACTTTCTCTTAAATAAAAATGAAAAACTGTGTTATGTAATTGACAGTAGTACATCCTACTCTATCAACTTATAATGCTTGTAGAACTCTTAGTCATAACTGCAATGTACTGGGAGTTTCGTGATCTGTGACTCTTCTATGTACCAGTAAAAGCATTTTGTGTTTGCAGAAGACATTATTATACATCTTTATTATGTAAAAATAAAAGATTTTTTTATTTTTACTAATTGATACATTAAAATTTTGTGATACTAAGGCTTCTTTTTAACATATGGCAGCAAATTCGATTGTTTTTTGATGATTTTCTTCCATCTAACATAACAACCACCACCACCCTACTCCCCCCCCCCCCCCCCCCCCCAAAAAAAAAAAAATCAATACCCAAGTTCCTACTTGTTCATGGTTCAAAGAGGATCCAACTTTGCATTTTGTATATTAGCTCTTCTATTAATAATAACTCACTAACAGACTTCCCTCATATTTTCCATTCTATATTCCTATTGCTTATTTATATCTTCTTTTTCCACAGGCAAATATCAGAGCTAAAAAACGTGAGGAATTCAGGCAACAGCTACAAGACAGAGTTGTAGAAGACCTCTCTGAAACACAGTTCTTTGACCCCCGTATTGGCGCAAAACCTGCTGTTCGTGGCAAGCGTGCTTTACGTTTCCACGAGCCAGGAAAATTTCAACAGCTGGCCGACAGAATGAGGATGAAGGTAAGCTCCTTTCTTGCTGAACTACTGTCTGGTAAAGAAAGAATTTGTGCCAAATTTAATGGCAACGAAACAATACTTGGAGGTCTAAAGAGGTATATATGACTTTAATAATGGAAGTTATAGTGTAATCGAAACTGTAGGACTAAAATGCCTCCTTTTGGAAATATCAGAAAACCAAAGGAAGAAATAGATGTAGAACACTTCCCTGTAATAGCAAAGAAAAGTATGTCACTTAGAAGCTTGCATCAGGACCTCTCTCTCCCAGCTGCCAAAGAATTGATTGCTTTTTGGTTGACATTCATGATGACATAATAAAAGCAGAAAGTCTCTGTAACAGCACTGTCTAGTGATTTCACTGAATTGGTCTGTAAGAAGCTCTGTTGACTTTTAAGTTGACCACTTAGGTTCCTGCAAAACCACACTCTCGGACATCACAGTGTATTTGAAAATAAACAGCCAAATATGTATGACAAGCAAGAATATGAATGTTATTGCTGCTTATTCCTCTCACAACAATTTAAGCAGTGCTTTTATGTTCTTGACTTACCGCACCCTCAGAAATCTCACCGTAGGCAGAGAAACGTCCAAATATTTGTGACAAGCCAGAATATAAATGCCATCACTGATCTCTTTTGCAGCAATTTCATCTTTTGTTTTTTAGGTCACAAACTCAAAGGAACTCATTCCTGAGAGGATGTGCTCTTATGTGCTATAATATTGAATATTGCAGTACATGCTTGTATTATATTGCATTATATTACTAAGAATGTCCCAGCATCTGTTACAAATATGAATAAGAAAAAAAAAATAGTTTAGAGAGTTTAGAGTAGGATGCAAACATACTTCCATGAACTCCATTATCCCGTGCCTCTACTCATTATGCCCCGGTGAACATTGGAAATTCAGACATTATCTGTCTTTTTGCAATGTCCTGGAAGCATTTACCATAAAGTGCCATTAACTGACATTAAGTATAACAACTTCTACCTAGAGTGACTCATTTGTTATAAATCTTCAGTGCATCATTGCACTGAAATGGCACACGCCATAACACACAACTTATAATATGAACAAAATGGAATACGATGAATCCAATATGGTGTCTAACTGCAGTCGAATTTTGTATTCACATTGAATCATGAATGTTACTCACTGAGCAAACCCACTTCTTTGGCATCCTCAAGATGCAGTATGCATCAGTATCGCATTATTATATTATCTTAGAGTTCTGTCTTTGTTAAAACAGTAAGGATGGTTTGCTCTTTCCTTTCCTGTCTCTTTGTTTCTATAAATCATCCTTTCTTCTGATTTTCCTTTATCATTTGTTAGAGGAACATTTATTTAAACTCTGTTTGTTTCCAAAAATGTCTGTTTTCTTCAGTCTGGTTTCTACCTTGCTTGTTAGCTGTGTTGTTCCCATTTATTAATTCATACTGTAGTCTTGATGTCAGAGTTAGTTGTTTATGTAATATTGAAACTTGGTGTTGACTTACAAAGCTGATTTAACACCTTATGTGAAATATTGTATACATTTTTCAGGCACAACTCGAGAGACTTCAGAATGAGATTGCACAAATTGCAAAAAAGACAGGAATTACTTCAGCTACAAAACTCGCTCTAATTGCACCCAAGACAGAGCACCAGGAAGATGAAGTACCTAATGTGGAATGGTGGGATGCAGTGATTTTGAAAGATGAAAGGTAAGTCAGGTTATAAATCAGGCACCTGCATGTTTTACACACGTCACCTGACAAAATTTTATGGAAGAGCTACCAGTATTATTTTAATACTTGTTTGCTCTCAGAATGCTAATGTAATAGCTTGAGACAGGAGACGGATTTTCGTTTAACCTTTATACAAGTTGAACATTTGGTATTTGTACTTGACATAATGGTATTGAGATTAAGGTTTGAGAGGCGACTTCAACAGATCAGGAACAATACACATGGAACCATGCTGGTCTCTCTGGGCATGGTGTCCCCTAATTGATTTTTAATGTATTGCAAAGGAATTAAATACTGTCTCTTTGTGACAGCAATTCAAACTGTTTACTCTCATAATCTCAACAAACTTAATAGCGACATATCGTAAACTGTTGATACAATTGGGGAAGGGGTAGGGAGAAGCACTTACTGCCTTGTCAAGATCTCAGCAATCAGTGCTTTGAAGAGCTCTCATAGGGAGGCACACACAAAGCAATTAACTTTTATTGATTTATTTGTGTTATGAAATATGGAGGATCTTTTTCGCACAATACTAACATGAAACAAGTTGACACAATAGTTAAGACACTAGATTCACTTTCAGGAGGAGTGGAATTCAAATCTATCTTTGGATATCC
Source organism: Schistocerca serialis cubense (assembly GCF_023864345.2). Lineage (NCBI taxonomy): Eukaryota > Metazoa > Arthropoda > Insecta > Orthoptera > Acrididae > Schistocerca > Schistocerca serialis. The sequence continues at coordinate 316,557,907 of NC_064642.1, read as the reverse complement.
AGATTTATGGTTGCAGTGTCTTCCCTGAGCCAAATGGTTCCCTAAAATATCGTCCGATTTCCTGTGCCATTTTTTGCCCAGTCTGAACTTGTTCTGTATCTCATAATTTTGTGTATTAAAACATCCCTGAAGAGCCCTACCAAATGTCTGATTAAAATTAAAATTCAACTTTTATGCCTTCCATATATTGTTAATTTTTTGACATGTAAAAAGTTTGGCTATGACCTGATGAGTTTCAGATGCGCAATTAATGCAGATCCTGGCTATCAGTTTTGAATCTTTAGCCTTTAAAATGCTGAAGCAGAAAATATACCACAGTGCTTCATACAATTTGTAAAACATGGGGATGTGTTAGTTATGGTAATGATCATCCGTTTTTCCTTGCAGGTACTTTCATGTATTTATTTTAAAATTAACTATGTAATCCTTATATTTTGTGTAGACAGTATTGGATAGTTTTCATAATTGTTTGGAACTGGTTGATACACAATTTTACTACTTTTTTATTTCGACTATCAATTTTAGTCGAATTCGGGCCACCCTTGGGCCATAAAAGTTATATTCAGCTGCAGGAACTAATCATTCTTGAAATATTCTATTTAGATATAACATTAATGTGCCCAGAACAAATTAGCCTACTGTTGTTCCAGGCATATTAATGTTCACTCTACAAGTCAGAGTACATGTTTTTTGTAACACATGTTATACCTAAATAGGACATTTGCAAAATGATAGTCGTTGCAATTGTGGAATGGATAATTGAATACTTCTTTTAAGATGCTCCATAGACTTTGCATAAGTGTTTGTGAATTTCTCTGCAGTGAGAAATTCAATGAAGGCACAGTGCTTCTGATGTACATCACCTACAGGCACAATTTTGAAACTGTCCTGCAGCTACACTATCTGTCAGAAGTGACGGAAACTTGGCGCAATCACTCAGGAAACTTTGAATAACACATACATAACATTTCGCATATGTAGCATTGTTTTCAGCTGAGAAAAAAAAAGTGGTGTATTCCTTTCTGGGCAACCTTCATAGCACATTGTACATGGTATCCATCATATTTGATACGCACTCAAAAATGATATACGACATCTTATAGACTGTGCTCCGCACTGTGATTTGTGAATTGGATGCATGTAACATAGTTGCTTTAACTCTGTTGCCATTGTTGAGGGAAAGGAGAGAAAATCGCAAAGCAGACGTTCAACTTATCAATTCTTGAGCAGCAAATTGCTGATAGAGGAATGCTACGTATACTGCACAACAGTCTGAGAAATGTACTGGTAGAAGTTATTCATTAACTAAATTTAATCTGCATCACATTTTTTGTTTTAAACTCGATATAGGTAAAGTGCCTAATGTCAGTTGCAGCGTGCATAATATCCATATTCTCGGAGTTGTAATGTCTCCCACCTTTCAGAAGTAACATACTGCATCAAAATAGGTTCCAAGATCGAGATTTGTTTCATAATTTCCAATGTTTTCGTGTCCTGTGAGAGGTCACCTTAACACTAGTCAGGCAAGTATTTAGTCTAAACGTCAACTGATGATAACAATGAGCCTGCACCATTTTAGGTACTAACCTCAAACTAACACTTGGATTGAAATTTGTGGTGCTTTTTCTAAAGTAAAATTGGAAATTAGACTTTCAGTGTTCACTCACAAGTGAACCCATTTTTCCTTTTCATCCTCAGAAGGTGTAATTTTTTTACATCAAGCTGTTCTTCACAACATATTCTATAGTATAAAATGTTATTTGTTGAATAATTACACACACACACACACACGCACACACACAATAGAATTGTTCATATGATTATAAGCAGGACATGTAGAGATAATTAATCGACTACTTGATTGTTTTGCGAACTTGTCTGGCCTGTAGAAATAATTTTAAAGTAGAAATGACAGGCACTGACTTTACACACTTTTCAGTCATTTTTCAGACATCCTTCTTGTGTTAAGCTATCAAAAATATTATGGCTTTGTATCTCACATTTGTTTGTGCCTTTAACTATTACTGCTAATATAATTACATACATTTAGCATGTAAAATTTATCAGGTTTCACCATTCTTATTCTTACAATGGATCAGGTATTTGAATTCAGTAATGTAGTTGTACGTGCAACTAAATAAAAATACTACTGATACATTTTGTTCAACAGTGAGGTGGTATTGGTAAAAGACGATACACATGATGTTATAATTTAATTCAGCTCATTAATAATAGCGATCCTCCTCACTTTAGTTGTGGCAGTAACCATTAAAATTTTCTGGATTTAAAATATTCAGATTTTTGTGTAACTCGTCCTGCCTAAAGTTTATACCATTTTCAGGTTTACTGTAAAAGATGGAAAATTTGAACTAAAGGATATGGCTATCAGTCACCTGGTGGAACACCCAACACAGATGCGACCTCCAAGTAAGTGAAATGTTTTATAAGATATTGGGAATTAATTTATAATGTGTTTTAGATTAAAATTAGCATGTCAATGCTTTTTGCTGTAAGAGAGCTTAAAAGCTTAAAAACAGTGAATTTTGACAGCAAATCTAATGAAAAATAAAATATGTATGCTGTTTCATGTAATGTTTATTATGGACATTCAATAAATGGAGGTAGTAACACCACTCCAACCTCCAGCCTGTGTTTTCGTAGGCATGCGGGGGAACCGAAATGTTTTTCCCCAAGCTAATGGCATACTGATGTCTGAATTGATTCGTAAATCTTTGTGTGATAGCAACTTACTATAATTCTTAAACCTGTATCAGATCCTTCTGTGCCACTTCAGCTATTATTGCTGCTACCATTATCATGAACTCGGGAAAATTCGTTTCAGAAAACTATGAAATTTCAGAGAGACAGAATGGCTGGTCAGTACTTATATGAGGGGTGACTGAAAAGTAATGCCTACACCTTCGTAAATCTTCAGTAGGTGGCAGCCTTGGTATGCGGCAGGTACAGGCCTGTTCTGTAGCCTCTTCTCTACAGCTCCAGTTAGCAGGAAGCCTTAGCATTGAATGGTTGTGTTGTTACAGTGTAAAGTATAGAACCTTGCGCAGATGATCGGCCAATGCTATTTAAACAATATGCAGTCATTGAATTCTTGACAGCAGAAGGTGTCACCCCAAAGGAGATTCATCAGAGAATGAAAGCAGTTTATGGTGATTGTGTAAGTGTGAGTACTGTGCATCATTGGGCAAGTAAGTTTAAAGATGTTGAGGCGGGAACATCTGACCTGCTTGACAAACAAAGAGTTGGACATCCTGTGACAGCAGTCACTTAGTTTCACAAGTAAAATGGTGACAGATTGATATCCAGGACGATCATCATATTGTTACGTCGCAATGCTGCAAACTCTGAAACGATGGCTAAAAGGGTCCAAAAGGCCAATGCCCAACCACGCACTTCATGTGTCACCACAGCAGAACTTCAGAGACTGTTCTGCTGTAATTTCTGCACAGCGAATTATGAGGCCATGGTCACTACCAAACTGTGGCCAAGTGCAGAGTTTACCACCTTTGACAGAACCCGCTGCCGAGCAAAGTGTGCTAAATGTCAATGGCTGTTTCAGAACCTGTGCTGCTTGGAACCTTCTCTACAACACCACCATTTCTGAATTAAATAAATGGGAGTTGTCCTTGCAACACATCCTTCGGTGCTGTAACTCTCCTGACCTCAGTCTTTGCCAGGCCCTGCCCCACATCCACCTCCACCCTTGCCCCCTTACCATAACTTCACTCATCCTGCACCCACATCCTCTTCTCCACAGGTTCCCTCCTCCTCTGTTCTGTCTGAACCTCCCAGTTCATTGCTTCACATCATTGTACACTCTGTCTAACACACACCGTCTGTGGTCTGGGTGAGTGGGGTGGGTGCATGGGCACTCGTGCCCTCTGAGTATGTACCTCATTCTAGCTCTGAAGAGAATTCGTTCAGAAGCTAGCAAAGTTCTCCGTCTTGGTTTTGTGACTGTTGAAGGCTTGGCATCACAGCTATTCAGTGAGTCGTCTTTACTCTTTAAACTATTTATATTCTACCAAGGACTCTCCATTACAAAAAATACTTTATGTTAACTGCACTGTGTGAATTTCATGTAAATCATATAACAGTCTTCTCATTTTTATCTCTGTCCTTTTACCAAGAATAATTTGCTCCCGTGTGATTGTCACAAACCAAGAAGAATAAAAATAAAATAGTATTTGGTGGCAGAAAGATATTTTATCCCAAGAACATTAAATAATTGTTTCTCTCCATTTGGCAAACAGTTGTTTATTTTTATTGTGTTTCTTTTTCTGTAACTTGTGACTATTTAGTAAGATTTTCTTACCCAACCTCTGTCACCTTTGCATATTACCTAGTTAACTGATTCTCATGACACTCAGATGGTAAAAGATATTCTACTTTTTATGCAGCGGATCCTTTAAAACCCGTGTACATGCCTGTGTTCCTTACAAAAAAAGAAAGGAAAAAGCTTCGTAGACAAAACAGAAGAGAAGCGTGGAAGGAAGAGCAGGAGAAGATCAGATTGGGCTTGGAGCCACCACCTGAACCAAAGGTAGTATAATTGGACATACAGATGATGATTTTCCAGCCAAAAAAAAAAACTGTTGTTTTTATAACAGGACTAAAATTACATGTAACGTTTACAGTTTATAGTTATTAAATTTAATCAATAAAATAAACAGCATGAATATCAACTCAGATTAAGGTTTTGCCATTGATTTTTTAATAATCAAACTGTTGTATTTGTAATTAGCATCTGCACATTTTCAGAGTTGCCTTGTTGACATTTTCGAAGATTGACATACTTAAAAAATAAGTTTCCATGTCTTGACAAGTAACCTGCTGGTAATGGGAGTGCAGCCATGTTCTGTTATTGAACCAGACTCATGGTTAAAATAAGGGAAAGAGAAATACTGCGAAACAGGTTGTCCCAGAAAATTTAATTTGCATATTGAATGACACCAAATGTACTGTTCGCTATCATGAATATAAGGTGTATGATTTATGTCAAAGAACAGATAACTGTTGCCCCCATATGTGTCCGCTTGTGTTCGCTCGTGTGTGTCTATGTTCTAACCGGCCTGATAATGCTGGGCACTTCAATCAAAAACTGTATGAAACGGTTTTATTGGTATTTAACATTGTATTTTCCATTTTCTACTTTAAACCTTTCAACTATAGATAGTTTTGCCACAGAAACTGTATCTTAAAAATACTTCATTAAAGAAAAGTCTATTGGTGTGCAATGAACAAGCAAGTTAATCAACAGAACTTTGCCAACCAATCTATATCTTCAGAATATCTGCATTAATACAGATAATTAAATCATTGTGATTATTGGGAAATGCTCTAACTTTTTGTAAACAGGTCTCTACTTCTCCAAACCTTTTACCAATGAAATTTTTGTCAAGAAATGAAGCCTTAAGATGACAGTTACTCGTGTACTATACTTAACCTTTTGTAACTTAACATTAATTTTATAGCAGCATGCAATTTTGGTGGGACTCTGCAGTTGTGTCTGTAAATTGTATCACTCAGCTCAAATGTCTTGTCAGTCAATTTAATATAAGAATGTTGCATTTTCTGCACAATGTTCCAGCTAACACTTTCATTGACAGTTGGATTAAATTTGCAATATGTCTTTTACAGTGACCCACTTTAAAATCAGACAAGCACTTGACTTTGAAATTTCTGGCTCATTAACCATTTGCTGTGTAGACTTCTTTTGGAATTGGAGGAGGATACTGAGTAGTTGCCATTTTCGTACAACACAGGCCTTCCAGCAGGTTATTCATGGATGTCTTGAATACTTCTAGTTACTTGAGACTTTTCTCATGCATGAGAAGTTATGTATTCTTTTGTTAGAATTTTGTTTCATTCGATTCTAAACTGTGTTTTCACTTAAGTGGTATTTCATATTTCCATTAAAACTGCAGTACAATTATCCTTTTCCTCAGAGATTGGCAATACTTATGCCAATATTTCAAGTTAGTTATGCCTGTAAAAACAAGAAACCCTGAGCCAAATTATAGACAATCAAAGTAATTTTTTTTTTCTCAAACTGTCATACACCATAATCTTAGAGTAATCAGTGTCCCTTGCTGTTTCTTGTATTGGCTTTATTACATTGATATTCCTGGAACAATACCCCGTGGAAAAAGAATGGATCTGCACAAATACCCAAACAACAGAGACTGATGTTATTGATTGGCAAAGTGGTTCTGTAAAGCTTAGAAATATGAACAGTTAACATTTTGCTATGACTAATTACTTAAGTTTTAGACCAATGTTGCTCCTGTGCTGTTGAGAAATAATTAGCAGAAAGGTGGAAGGAGTATATAGAGGGTTTATACAAGGGCGATGTACTTGAGGACAATATTATGGAAATGGAAGAGGATGTAGATGAAGACGAAATGGGAGATAAGATACTGCGTGAAGAGTTTGACAGAGCACTGAAAGACCTGAGTCTAAACAAGGCCCCGGGAGTAGACAACATTCCATTAGAACTACTGATGGCCTTGGGAGAGCCAGTCATGACAAAACTCTACCATCTGGTGAGCAAGATGTATGAGACAGGCGAAATACCCACAGACTTCAAGAAGAATATAATAATTCTAATCCCAAAGAAAGCAGGTGTTGACAGATGTGAAAATTACAGAACTATCAGTTTAATAAGTCACAGCTGCAAAATACTAATGCGAATTCTTTACAGACGAATGGAAAAACTGGTAGAAGCGGACCTCGGGGAGGATCAGTTTGGATTCCGTAGAAATGTTGGAACACGTGAGGCAATACTAACCTTACGACTTATCTTAGAAGAAAGATTAAGAAAAGGCAAACCTACGTTTCTAGCATTTGTAGACTTAGAGAAAGCTTTTGACAATGTTAACTGGAATACTCTCTTTCAAATTCTGAAGGTGGCAGGAGTAAAATACAGGGAGCGAAAGGCTATTTACAATTTGTACAGAAATCAGATGGCAGTTATAAGAGTCGAGGGGCATGAAAGGGAAGCAGTGGTTGGGAAAGGAGTGAGACAGGGTTGTAGCCTCTCCCCGATGTTATTCAATCTGTATATTGAGCAAGCAGTAAAGGAAACAAAAGAAAAATTCGGAGTAGGTATTAAAATTCATGGAGAAGAAGTAAAAACTTTGAGGTTTGCCGATGACATTGTAATTCTGTCAGAGACAGCAAAGGACTTGGAAGAGCAGTTGAACGGAATGGACAGTGTCTTGAAAGGAGGATATAAGATGAACATCAACAAAAGCAAAACGAGGATAATGGAATGTAGTCAAATTAAATCTGGTGATGCTGAGGGGATTAGATTAGGAAATGAGACACTTAAAGTAGTAAAGGAGTTTTGCTATTTAGGGAGTAAAATAACTGATAATGGTCAAAGTAGAGAGGATATAAAATGTAGACTGGCAATGGCAAGGAAATCGTTTCTGAAGAAGAAAAATTTGTTAACATCGAGTATAGATTTAAGTGTCAGGAATCGTTTCTGAAAGTATTTGTATGGAGTGTAGCCATGTATGGAAGTGAAACATGGGCAATAACCAGTTTGGACAAGAAGAGAATAGAAGCTTTCGAAATGTGGTGCTACAGAAGAATGCTGAAGATAAGGTGGGTAGATCACGTAACTAATGAGGAGGTATTGAATAGGATTGGGGAGAAGAGAAGTTTGTGGCACAACTTGACTAGAAGAAGGGATCGGTTGGTAGGACATGTTTTGAGGCATCAAGGTATCACAAATTTAGCATTGGAGGGCAGCGTGGAGGGTAAAAATCGTAGAGGGAGACCAAGAGATCAATACACTAAGCAGATTCAGAAGGATGTAGGTTGCAGTAAGTACTGGGAGATGAAGAAGCTTGCACAGGATAGAGTAGCATGGAGAGCTGCATCAAACCAGTCTCAGGACTGAAGACCACAACAACAACAACAACAACAACAACATAAGATCATAACCTGTTATGCAGGTTTTTCCATGTGCAGTCTTGTGGATTTGTGGGTAATTTCCCGTAGCACAGTCATACCTTGTACCTTTCTCTTGCAAAACAATTCTTCATTGATTTTAGTATATGAACCAAAACTAAAATGGATTAGGATCAAATAGAAGAGAACAAAATTTTATTTTCACATATTTATGTGTCATGTTTTGTGAGAAAGACTGTAAAACATGATGCTGTGCAGAGAGGAACACCACATTCTGCACACCAGTAAGATGTCTCTTTCGAAAAATTTCTTCTCAGGCAATCTCCACACATCCTTGTCGGACTTTCCTCTTTTGCGGTTGACAAAAATTCTGGAAAATGCCTTGCTATGGGGTGAGTCACTTTTAATGTTTGAGGAATATGTCCGGTTGATGAACTTTGTGGAGAGGGGTACAACTGTTTTCCAGAACTAATCATGAGTCATTATAGCAACTATGACTATAAAAGTTTAATGAATCAGTCAAGAAGACTGGGGGAGTGTTTCTGCTAGATAGAGCAGATAAGCAGTTATTAGCATCTCACTTAGACATTGAACTGGCATCACTTAGTTGCAGTAAGATGGATGTAGAAGAATTATGGGCAAAGTTTAAGCAGATTGTAAATTATGGTCTGGAGAGTTATGTTCCTAGTACGTGGATTAAAGGATGGGAAAAAATCCACAATGGTTTGGAGGACACTGAGAAGGCAGAGGCTGTTGTGCTCTCGGTTCAAAATGGAACTCACAAATGACAAGTGAGTGTTGTTAAGAGATTCAGACATCTGTGAACAGATCTATCCACAAACACCACCACCTACCACCGTTACACATTAACAAAAGACCTGGCAGAGAACCCGAGGAAATTCTGGTCTTATGTAAAACCATTAAGTGGGTCTAAAGCTCCCATTCAGTCCCTTGTTGATCAGTCTTGTATGGCAGTTGAAGATAGCAAAACAAAAACCGAAGTTTTAAATTTCACATTCAAGAAACTGATCATACAGACATACTGTCATTTGACCATCGGACAGACTCCTATATGGATGACATAGTAATAAGCATCCCTGGTGTAGAGAAACAACTGAAAGATTTGAAAGTAAGTAAATCACCAGATCAAGGTGGAATCCCAGTTCAATTTTACAAAGAATACTCTATGGCATTGGCTTCTTACGTAGCTTGCTTTTATTATGAATCTCTCGCCCAGCACAGATTCCCAAGTGACTTGATAAAGGCACAGGTCACTCCAGTATATAAGAAGGGTAAAAAAAACGGACCCACAAAATTACGGACCAACACCCCTAACTTGGACATAATCTCAGATCAAATATAATAAACTTCCTTGAGACTGAGGAGCTTATGTCCACAGTTCAGCAGTGCTTTAGAAAGCATCGGTTGTGCAAAACTCAGATTGCCCTTTTCTTATGTGATACATTGAAAACTATGGCTGGGGGGCAACAGGCAGATTCCACATATCTAGATTTTCAGAAAGCATTTGACATGGTGGCCCATTGCAGGCTGTTGACGAAGGTACAAGCGTATGGAATAAGTTCACATATATGTCCGTGGCTCAAAGACTTCTTAAATAATAGAACCCAGTATGTTGTCCTCGATGGTGAGTGTTCGTCAGAGACAAGGGTATCGTCAGGAGTGCCCCAGGGGAGTGTGTTAGGTCTGCTGTTATCTATGTACATAAATGATTTGGCAGGCAGGGTGGGCAGCAATCTGTGATTGTTTGCTGATGGTGTACAGTAAGGTGTCAAAGTTGAGTGTCTATAGGAAATGTACAAGATGACTTAGACAAAATTTCCAGTTAGCCCTAAATATGGGAAAATATAAGTTACTACGAATCAGTAGGAAGAGCAAGCCTGTAATGTTTAAATACAGTATTGCTAGTGTCCTGCTTGACACAGTAAAGTCATTTAACTATCTGGGTGTAACATTGCAAAGCGATGTGAGATGGAACAAGGATGTGAGAACTGGTAGGGAATGCGAATGGTCGACTTCAGTTTATTGGCAGAATTTTAGGAAAGTGTGATTCACCACTAAAGGAAACCGAATATATGATGCTGGTGTGACCTATTCTTGATTACTACTCGAGCGTTTGGGATCCGTACCAGGTCAGATTGAAGGAAGACATTGAAGCAGTTCAGAGGTGGGCTGCTGGATTTGTAACCAGTAGGTTCGAACGACATGTAAGCGTTACTGAGATTTTTCGGGAACTCGAATGGGAATCCCTGGAGGGGGGGGGTGATTTTCTTTTCGAGAAACACTCGTGAGAAAATTTAAAGAACCAGCATTGTAGCTGACTGCCGAACAATTCTGTTGCTTCCAACATGCATTGCTCGCAAAGACCACAAAAATATGAGAAATTGGGGCTCATACGAAAGCATATTGACAGCCATTTTTCCCTCACCTATTTGCTAGTGGAATAGGAAAAGAAATTAGTAGTAGTGGTACAGGGTACCCTCAGCTCTGTACTTTATGGTGGCTTGTTGGAGTATCTATTTAGATGTATACATAGATGGGCTGAGTCCCAATTGCTGTTTTTCACTACCATGGATTTTCTAAAGAATATATGCATTGAAGCATACATACGTCATCGAGTAAATGATGAAAAAGATTCTGATAATATCTTTTAGTCTGTTCCTGGCCATTTTATAGCTTTGCAGATGAGAATTGCTCCTATCTGTGCCTTCTATATTTGTACTGTAATCCATGATAACACTTGGCTCTTGTATGATGCCATTCTCTGAATTTACTTTAGGAAATGAATTGTAATGTAACATGCAGTCCAAACAGCATCACTCTTGTAGTGTGTCATCAGCATCTGCTTTTTACTGTAGGCCATCACATATTCACCCTTCTTTAGTTTGTGATTTTTATGAAGTCAGGGAACTCCTTTCTATTCTGCCACATGGTGCCATCAACATTGGCATTCTTACATCGAAGTAAATACAATAACTCTTTCCAAACAAATCACCAGCAAGCTCCAAAACAATGCAAGAAATTATTTTCTCTTTAGGTTGCTGCCTGCCATAATATGTGTCCTTACCAGTACGAACAATGAAGTCCTGTGTATATCCTGATCAGTTTTCACATAGTTTATAAAACTTGACAGCAAATATGCTACACTTTCAAGGAGTAAATTGCCTCCATTCAATACATCTTTTCCAGTGCAGCAGAGGTTCATCAACATGCAAACTGATTTGAATCTCCATTGCTGATGTTCCATAACTGTCTGAAATTGGAATAGTTTTCTGCTCACAGCACCTAAGAGATCATATGATGTATTGGCCGCAAAGTGGAGAAATTTTACCAAGAGAGGAAACTTTTTTTTTTCCATGATTTATTTTCCTAAAGAATGGTGTGCTGGCTTGCGCAAAATTCATTGAAGATTAAACATCCTTTGGATGTTGATCTTTCTTTTCATGCTTGTGGAGAAAAATTGGAGAGATATTCCATCTTACGCCAGACACCATTTGCTTGGTTTTTCTTTACGCAATCGTGCTTCAGCGTTTTCTGTGCTGTCTTCAACAGTTTTTCTTTTAGTATTTATTTATTTGTTGCTCACCCTTACATGAAGTTAACCAGTTATTTTGTGCTTGTACCTCTATAACTACTATACATTTTACAGACCATCGTGATTTTTGATTGTGTTGCATTATTTCCTGATATTTTCAATGTGTTAGGACACTTACTTGAATTGTTAATAGAAATTTTGGTAGTTACACATGCATTTTTATTTATTTTATCACACAAACACAAGATTTCAGTAATTGTATAGTGTGTTAAAACAAATCTTTGAAGAAAGTCTTCACTTCATTATATGTTGTGTCTTGCCAGGAACAAAAGATAGACCCTGCTGCTAAATTGAGATGAAAAGCGATGCATTGATATACGCATAAAATTGTTTGGTCAGTTGTTGTTTTGCACTTCATTCTGTAAAATAATGATACATTTATGACGCTCTTACCAGGAAACAAAAAGTACTGACGAGCTGAACTAACATGCACAAAAGCATTTTGCGGCATCTGTTGCAATACTGCATGATCATAAGATGACATTGAATCCAAATCACTCTCCGTTTTCTTCACTCTCTGTCTCTTACAGACTATCAAAGCTGTTACCAAAGTAGTCATCGCTGTCTAAAAGCAACTATTATATCTCTGGGTCCAATAAATAAATGGCCCCTTTTTCCCATTGCTGAAGGTCATCATCTTGTAAAAATAAAACTAACGACACAAAAAGCGTGGTTTTTGTCACTTGGCTCAACACGTGTGCTAGTAAAAACATTGCAACTAGCTGAGAAAACATTATTTTGTCCAACGAGTGGCAGCATATAGTGGGGGAAGCATCAGCTAATTACATTATAAAACCTGCCAGCCTGAAGCTCATCATTCCTATTAGCTACAGCTATAGAATGCTGCAGACGAATATATCTGTCGAACTCACTGAGAATGAGCAGGCCATAGATGATATAGCTGTAATGTCCAGTTAAAAGTTTATGGTGAAAATATATGTAAGTTTGAAAATACTTCTTCATCTTAAAACAATTTGTTTGATATTCCTGTTTAGAACTATAGTTACAAAAATATTACTTCATGTGCATGTGTTTCAAGTGTTACTCTTTCATGTTTTGCTTGAATGACTGAAAACTGTCATATTACTTTTCTTTTATTTATTTTTAATTTTATACTTTTCCTTTCCTGCAGCTGAGAATATCAAATCTCATGCGTGTATTGGGAACAGAAGCGGTTCAGGACCCCACAAAAATTGAAGCTCATGTCCGAGAACAAATGGCAAAAAGACAGAAAGCTCACCAAGAAGCTAATGCTGCCAGACAGTTAACAGCAGAACAAAAAAGAGAAAAGAAAGTACGGAAACTGAAGGAAGACACAACTCTTGGTGTATTTGTTTCAGTGTATAGGTATGACAAGTTTTATTATAGGTTTAAAATACTGTTAATGTTTCTTGTTTCTGAGTGCACCCCCAAAGACATGAGCTATTTCGTAAATTTCACATAGGTATTGGGATTACTTTATCCTCAGTAATGTTTGGTGTTTCTTAAAATACTTGAAAAGATAGGCCAAAAACTCTTTCTGATTGCATAAGGCCATGCCAGTTTTGATATCATTTGTATTGAATATTATTTATGCTTGTCATAGCCAGTATTCCTTTATATTTAGATCATTATTTACTGTGTCAAACTAGCCATTTATAAAGCGGTCATTATGTTTGCTGGAATAACAATGTATATGTAATATGCTGTTTAGAGTCAGGTTTCAGTAAATATTGTGTGGTGGGTTTCTAAACAAAGAACTAGCTGAATAAACTCGGTACAACTGGGTATCAAACACCACAGCTCAGCTTCCTGGCAGATTAATACTGTGTGCCCGACCGAGACTCGGACGCGGGACCTTTGCCTTTCGCGGGCAAGTGCTCTATCATCTGAGCTACTGAAGCACGACTCACGCCCGGTACTCACAGCTTTACTTCTGCCAGTATCTCGTCTCCTACCTTCCAAACTTTACAGAAGCTCTCCTGCGAACCTTGCAGAACTAGCACTCCTGAAAGAAAGGATATTGCGGAGACATGGCTTAGCCACAGCCTGGGGGATGTTTCCAGAATGAGATTTTCACTCTGCAGCGGAGTGTGCGCTGATATGAAACTTCCTGCCAGATTAAAACTGTGTGCCCGACCGAGACTCAACTCAGGACCTTTGCCTTTCGCGGGCAAGTGCTCTACCATCTGAGCTACCGAAGCACGACTCACGCCCGGTACTCACAGCTTTACTTCTGCCAGTATCTCGTCTCCTACCTTCCAAACTTTACAGAAGCTCTCCTGCAAACCTTGCAGAACTAGCACTCCTGAAAGAAAGGATATTGCGGAGACATGGCTTAGCCACAGCCTGGGGGATGTTTCCGGAATGAGATTTTCACTCTGCAGCGGAGTGTGCGCTGATATGAAACTTCCTGTTAAGTGGACCACAGCTCAGGAACTGTATTCTTGGTATTTGCCGAGGTCTGAAATAACTCCACTCTTAACTTTTTATGGTTTTTTTGCTACACTGATTAATAATTTACTGAGCATTTATAATGCATTTGTGGCCAGCTGTAGCATTTATAATAATGATAAACTGATAATTAATATTATTATTGTTGTGCTGTAAGGTAAGTGATTTAGTAAAAAATACTGTCTGTAAACTGAAATTAAATGTTTGCTCTGTAAATCTTGAGGTTGTTTCTATTAACTGCTCTCAACCTTGTAAGTTGGGGGAGGGAGAGTTACTTATGTTTAGGATTATAATTGGAACAACATAAAGTGAGGCTAAGTTAATTTGATTCATTACTGTTCTTTTATTCATTTCTGAGTCCTGTTTATTGGATGTCACCTACTATCTTTCTTGCTTTATATTTACAAGCACAATTTATTCCTCAAAAGGAATTTTATCCTAGAAAAATGGAATCTTAGGAATAAAATAATACAAACACATCAGCATTGTTGTTATTATTTTAAAAATTCAGACATTTGTGATACTTAGCATGAAATATGCTATTGAATAGGTTTGGTCTTTAAGTTTTAGCTGCTGATGTAAACGTATTTCAATATTTGTGTAGATGAGTCTGGTGTTAATCCAATCTCACTGACATGTATGTAATTTTCATTTACAATTTTTTATAGTTTGTATGTTTCACCAGTAGCTGGTCTCATACTAATAACTGGCCTTTAATAACTTACAGTGACATACTAGTGAAAACAGTCAATTTTTGACAAAATAATTTAATTGAATAGATAAAAAATTCCACTCAGCAAGCGACGGCAGAACACACACATAAAAGAGGGTTGTAATTAGACAAGCTTTCAGAGCCAGTTTCTCCTCCTTCAGACAGAAGGGTTGAAGGGGAAGAAAGACAGGTGAAGGAAAAGGACTGGAGAGGTCAAGCAAAAGGGGTAGATTTCAGGAAAGTCACCCAGAACCACAGGTCAGGGGACACTGACCGCACAGGATGAGAATAGTCTTTCCTTATCATCCCGTGCAGTACGTCTTCCCTGACCGGAGGTTCTGGATGACTATCTCAAAATCTACTCCTTTTCCTGTACCTCTCCAATTCTTTTCCATCACCCCTGTCCGCAGCTCGTGGTCGTGCGGTAGCGTTCTCGCTTCCCACGCCCGGGTTCGATTCCCGGCGGGGTCAGGGATTTTCTCTGCCTCGTAATGACTGGGTGTTGTGTGCTGTCCTTAGGTTAGTTAGGTTTAAGTAGTTCTAAGTTCTAGGCGACTCATGACCATAGATGTTAAGTCCCATAGTGCTCAGAGCTATTTGAACCATCACCCCTCTTCCTTCCTCTTCAACCCTTCTGCCTGAAGGAGGAGCCACTGGCTCCAAAAGCTTGCCTAATTACAACCCTCTTTTATATGTGTGTTCTGCTGCCACTTGATGAGTAGATTTTTTTATCTGTCCAATTAAATTAGAATGACATACATATTTTGTTTCATAGATTGTGTAAAACTTCAAATGGAGAACCTGTAAATTCTCTTTCTGTGAATGATGCAGTTAATATTTGAAATAAATTATTGTACATGACATTTGTAAAATATAGTAAGCTGTGCCCTTTCATACCATGTCATTCATTTTTATAACACTCCATCACAAGGAAAAACCTCCACCCCCCCGGTAGCTGAGTGGTCAGCGTGACAGAATGTCAATCCTAAGGGCCCGGGTTCGATTCCTGGCTGAGTCGTAGATTTTCTCCGCTCAGGGACTGGGTGTTGTGTTGTCCTAATCATCATCATCATGTCATCCCCATCGATGTGAAAGTCGCCGAAGTGGCGTCAAATCTAAAGACTTGCACTCGGTGAACGGTCTACCCGACGGGAGACCCTAGTCACATGACATTTACATTTAAAAGGAAAAACAATAAAATGATAGCTATTTAAATCAAATTTAATCTGTTTAATGGATTTTGTTACTTTTTTGCAACTGTTAATCTCCTACATTATTTTGTTCCAGGGTAAATGAATTATCAAATCCTGCAAAGAAATATAAAGTTGAAACAAATGCAAAACAGTTATTTATGACAGGTTGTGTAGTCCTTTTTAAAGACTGTAATGTTGTAGTTGTGGAAGGTGGTGCTAAACAACAGAAGAAATACAAAAGATTGATGTTGAATAGGATAAAGTGGGAAGAAGATACTGTGAAAGATAGTGAAGGAAACGAGCACCCAAACAAATGTGTGTTAGTGTGGGAGGTAAGTGCAGACAATGAAGTTTGGAAATGTCATTGGCAGATATTATTACTTATTTGTGAAGGATTGTAATGTACACAATACAAGCTAAGATCCATGGTTTTGTAGGCATTATAGTCCATATAATTTTATTGTTCCCACTCTCTCTCTCTCTCTCTCTCTCTCTCTCTCTCTCTCTCTCTCTCTCACACACACACACACACACACACACACACACACACACACACACACACACACAGTGTTGCATCCAAGTGTTTTTCGTGAAACTTAAGTAGTTTTTCTATGTTTACATACATCATGTGCATGCGCGCGTCCACAGACATTGTTGTATCCAAGTGTTGCTCATTAAACTTAAGTAGATTTTCTACATTTACATGCATCATCTGCATAGGGTTTCTTACCATTCAGTTCACATATGGAACAAGTGAAGAATGAATGCTTATGTGCCCACTGCTCGTAGTCTAATCTTGCTTCCATGAACCCTACGGGGATGAATGTAGGGGCCATAGCGTATTCTTAGACTCCTTATTTACAGTTTTGTGCACATAAGAGGGCAGGTGTGGCAAGGAGTAGTGCACCACAGTAATGTCATTCTGCCCCATCACCCTGTAAGTGTTTGCTTCAAGGTACACAGAGAACATTTAGCATTGCTTTTCATGTTAGTATATGTATGGTGAACTTACTTAACCAGTGTAATGCTCATTATTGGTGGCATAAAGCAAGCATGACAAATATTACATAAAGAAGTGACGGAGGTATTTTCCCAGGCACATAAATTCTACTAGGGAGTGTCAGAAGCACACACACCAGTCTGGCATAGTGCCTCCAGTGTTGGCAGTTGCAAGAGTAGGCAACACGTGGAAGGTGAGGCATGGGACAGAGATGGAGGGTGCATTGGTGACACCCCAGGTTATCTCCCCTCTTTGTGCAGAATGCTTCACATGCTGTCATCTTAAGTGCACATCACTATGGTGGTTATTTTCAAGACTTCATAGGCAGGATCTTGTAGGTTAGTTGATCTAATAAAGTTTCTGCCAGTTCATTTTTCAGCATTTCTGTGATTCTCTTTAGTATGTACAACAAACTGGTGACCATTCGTGCTGACCTACATTGTACTCATTCAGTATTCACTGTCAGTCCTATGTGGTATGTGCCTCACAAATGCTGGGAGCAGTCTGCTTTATAAGCTGACCGCCTTATCGCAGTATTTTACCAATGAACTGAAGTCTTCCAGTTTTGAACATGGCTGTCTCTCAACAACCGTGTATAAGTTTCAATGGAGAAATACTACAGCAAACCAGTTGGCTGTGATATTTCTCCATCGGAACCGAAGTTTGTCATTTGCTTGTTCAATGACTGAACCTTTCTGAACATTCCATTGCATATTCCCATAATTATTACACCTAGATATTTGTACGAATTGGCTGATTGCAATTCTGACTCAGTGATACTGTAGTCATCAACTGCTTTGTTTTTCAATTTTGTGAAGTAAAAAACTTTACTTTTATGGTGAATTACCAGTCTTCCCGCCAGCTTGAAATCTTATCAAGATCTGACTCTATATTTATGTAGCTTTTGTCAAATAGTATTCGTTACAGTTAAGCGCATCATCTGCAAAAGGTTATAAATATTTTCTGCGAAGTCATCGGTGTACGTGCACATTAAGGGCCATGGGACACACCTGAAATTATTACTACATCTGTTGATGAGTCTCCATTCAAGGTAACGAGCTGTGTCTTATTTACGAAGAAATCCTCAATTCACTCAATTTTGTTTAATATCCCATTTGATTGCAGATTCATTAATAAGCTTTCACATGGTAATGAGTCAAATGTTTTGCAGAATTAGTGTGAGATGTTGCTATAATAACTACATAATATTTATATAAAGAAGGTGCTCACCATCTTCACATACTGATTTCAGCTAGAGAGCTGTTTGTGGTGAGCCAATCAATACAATAAATTCTTAGAAAAGTGCAGGGGCCAAGAGGAATGAAATGGCTGTAATTTCGTAACAAGGGAATTTAACATCCAGAGACACCTATTGGAGAAAATTAGTTACAGAATCCACAGTAGGTAATTTGGGAAGTTCAGTCACAGGCAGCAGACTCAGTCATAAGTGCCTCTGCAAAATTGTTATTGAGCAACTACCGGTATTTTCTTGTCAGATTCATTGTTCTGCCACCTGTGATGATTAATTGATTCTCTGCACATATTTGACTACTTCTGTAAGATAAAATTCCAATAATCTACAACTTGCAGTTACATTTCCAATGTTGCATGGCTCAGATTCCCCATTGTGAAGATTCAGATGGCTTACCCTTTGATGATGATACAGCCTCTTCCTCCTCGTCCAAGCACCTTTGCTTTTCCAGCTGGCTGTTATAGAAATTGACTTGCCAGCACAGCTCTCTACATAGTATCAGCACTTGAACACGATGAGCAGGTGTCTTATGGAAGTAGTGTGGCAATTGCAGCAACATCTGACATTGTGCTCAAGTAACATCTAAACAATATCAGAAATGCAGTCCCTTCTTTCACATTTTGCCAAATTTTGAAATTTATTGTGTAGAAAAGTAGTGACGATATGAAGTCAGCAGTTGCGTGTGTGACACAGAAACTGCTAACAGATAGAAATTTGCATTTTACGATAAATGCAAATATAGTTGCACATTCTGCCTCAAAATGCAAAAATACAGAATTATCTAACAGGTGCTGTTTCATTGAAGATTGTATCTAGATGATCAGTTTCATCAGGGATAGTTTGAAATAGTTTTATTTTCTGAATTTAATTGTCACAGATGTAACCAGTTTTCTGTTCATGGTATAGCATATAATCTGGTGAAGCCCAGTTTGGAATGATAATGACATAAGAACACATGCACAATCACTATGATGTGTCAGTGTGCTCGATGCTCTGGTGCAGTGCCAGCTCTGGGCAGTTGAATAGTGTCTATAAGGTACATCCCATGTAATATGGTTCAGCGGCACCCTCAGCATTGCGTTTGCTTGACCCATTGCACCATTGCAGAGTTCGACTAGCGACAGGAGCTTTTAGGACGAGTCCGGTGACAAGCATACTGGTGGAGGCTGTAGTCCCTCCATTGAAGATCAGATGTGCACAACTGCTCGGCAGTTACATTGCACACATTAATAGCTCTCCTGAATATCCTAATTACCATCTTCTTTTCCCAACCACGGCGGTTCACCTCCTGCATAGGTGGCCCAGGTCAGGGCTAATGATTGCAGTTCACGTGCGATCGCTTCTGTCTGAACTTGAGTCCTTCCCTTCCCCACCTCTCCTCAAGGTCCATTCACGTACACCTCCGTGGTGTAGCTGTAGGCTGAACCTTTGCCTTGTTCTTTCGAGTGGCCCTAAAGACTCCGTTAACCCTGCGGCTCTCCGCTGTCACTTTCTCTCGATTCTTTAAATGTTCTGGGGCTCTGAAGTGATTTACACTGATGGTTCGATGGCTGATGGTAATGTTGGCTTCGCCTTTGTCCACAAAGCCCATATTGAACAGCATTCTTTGCCTGATGGCTGCAGTGTATTCACTGCAGAGCTGGTGGCCATATCTCGTGCTCTCCAGTGTATCCGTTCATGCCCTGAGGAATCGTTTCTTCTGTGTACTGACTCCTTGAGCAGCCTACAAGCTATCGACCAGTGCTACCCTCACCATCGTTTGGTGGTGTCCATCCAGGAGTCCATCTATGCCCTGGACCGGTCCCGTCGTTCAGTGGTGTTTGTGTGGACCCCAGGACATGGCATTCCAGGCAACGAACTTGCCAAACAGTCTACGCGGAAACTGCTTCTGCAGATGGGCATCTCTGAACCTGATCTGCATTCTGACTTACGCCGTAGGGTTTTTCAGCTTTGGGAGATGGAATGGCATAACAGTACGCACAACAAACTGTGTGTCTTTAAGGAGACCTTGAATGTGTGGAAGTCTTCCATGCGGGCCTCTCGCAGGGAATCAGTTGTCCTCTGCTGGCTCCGCGTTGGCCCCACTTGGGCGAGCCACAGTTACCTCTTGCGCCCTGAAGACCCGCCTCAGTGTCGGTGCGGTGCCCGCTTGACCGTGGCCCATACTCTGGTGCACTGTCCCACTTTGACTGCACAGGGATGAAATCTTGTGTTACCGGACTCGTTGCTGCTCATTTTGTCTGACAACTCCTCATTGGCTGGTTTTTAGTTTTACATTTTATTCGTGAAGGCGGGTTTTATCATTTGATCTAAGTTTTAGCGCATGTCCTTTGTCCCTCTGTGTCCTCCACCCTAGTGCTTTTAGGGTGGAGGTTTTAATGTGTTGCAGAGTGGCTGGCTTTTCCTTTTTATTCTTGTGGCCGGCCAGCCACTGCAATCTGCTTTCTTGTTTTAATCTCTTCTGTTTCTAGCGTCTGTTGTTTTCTTGTCCTCTTTTGTTCCTTGTTTTCGTTGCCTTTCCTTCGTTCTTGTGGTTTTTCCTTTCTTTCCGTTTTGTGTTATGTATCTCACCTGTTTTATTCTCACACTTATTGCATTGTTTTATTAGAGACAAGGGACTGATGACCTCCCCCCTCTTTTAAACTAACCAACAACCATGTAATACAACATAGTGCTCAGCTGTGATACCTAACAGCTCAGAGCAAAGAAATGTGTGCATTTGGCAGCTAGCTACAGTTCAGAAGTTAATATAATGTGAATGCATTGAACATGATAGTTTTAAGTGGTAGGTGTTTTGAACTGATGTTGCATCAAGCACTGGTAGAGGTTGGGCCTGAACTATTTCTGTTTAAGGCACTGCCAGTGTCAGCAAGCAATTTTGCAGTAGCCATTACCAAATGCTCTTTGTGCGTTGCTCATTGTTTTCTTTTCTTACTTTGAAATAAGTGAAGATACCAATTATGATCCACCACTCTCATAACACCATCTGCAACTATACTGCAAACCACCATGTCTCATTGTACCACTTATTAGGGTTTATTCCTGTTCAATTCACATATGGTGTGCGGGAAAAATTATTGTTGGAATGTATCTGTGTGTGCAGTAATTGTTCCAATCATATCTTAAAGATTCCTATGTGAGCAATATGTAGGGGTCTGTAGTTTATTCCTAGAGTAATGATTTAAAGCCAGTTCTTGGAACTTTGTTAACTTCCTCGGTACAGTTTACATCTATCTTTAAGAATCTTCCAGTTCATTTCCTTCAGTATCTCTGACACACTCCCAAGGATTAACCAGACCTGTGACCATTCATGCTGCCCATCTGAATATGTTAAATATCCTTTCCACACACTTGAGTAATATTCTAGAACTGGTTGGATGAGTGATTTGTAAACAATTTTCAGTGTAGATTGATTGCACTTCCCCAGTATTCTACCAATGAACAGAGGTCTACCACCTACTGTACCTACTAGTGAACCTATGTGATCATTCCATTTCATATCCCCACAAAGTGCTGCACAAGGTATTTGTATGAATTGACCAATTCCAACAGTGATTCATTGATATTATAGTCATAAGATACTACCTTTTTTGAGTAGAGGGCAAAATTTTACATTTCTGAACATTTAAAGAAAGTTACCAATCTCTGCACCACTTTGAAGTCTTATCAAGATCGGACTGAATATTTATGCAACTTCTTTCAGTTAGTACTCCATTATAGGTAATTGCATTGTCTGCAAAAAGCCTGATAATTAATATTGTCTGCAAGGTCATTAATATGCAACATGAACAGCAAGTGTGCCAATACCCTTCCCTGAGGCACACCTGAAGTTACTTCTACATCTGATGAAGACTCTCTATTCAAGATAACATGTTGCATCCTCCCTACCAAAAAATCCTCAATCCAGTCACAAATTTCAGTTGGTACCTCATATGATCGCACTTTTGACAATAAGCATAGGTGTGGTACTGAGTCAAATGCTTTTTGAAAATCAAGATATAGTATTTCTGCCTGATTTCCTTGATCCAAAGCTTTCAGTATGTTGTGAGAAAAGAGCAAGCTGTGTTTCACATGATCGATGTTTTCGAAATCCATGCTGATTGACATTGAGGTCATTCTGTTCGAGATACCTCATTATGTTTGAGCTTAGAGTATGTTCCAAGATTCTACAACAAATCAATAACAAGTATATTGGACAACAGGTTTGTGGATCACTTCTACTACCCTTCTTGTTGATGAGTGCGACCTGTACTTGTTTCCAAGAACTGGGCACAGCTTTTTGTTCGAGGGATCTACTATAGATTGTAGTTAGAAGAGGGGCCAACTTAGCCACAAATTCAGTATAGAATCTGACGGGGATTCCCATTGAGCCTAGAGCTTTGTTCAATTTAAGAATTTCTGCTGTTTCTCAACACCACTGACACTAATAGTTATTTCTTCATCTTTTCAGTGGTACAAGGATTAAATTGGGGCAATTCTCATGGGTTTTCCTTTGTAAAAGAATATTTGAAAATGGAGTTAAGTGTTTCAACTGTTGCTTTGCTACCCTCAATTTCAGTTCCTGTCTCATTCACTAGGGGCTGGGCACTAACTTTGGTGCCACTAACAGCCTTTACATATGACCAGAATTTCTTTGGGTCTGTGAAAGATCACTTGACAATATTCTGCTACAGTAGTCATTGAAGCCATCAAGCATTGCTCTTTTGACGGTGAAACCCTATTCATTCAGCATCTCTCTATCTATAACCCTATGCTTTGTTTTACACGTCTTATGCAGTAATCTGTGTTTCTTAAGAAGTTTCTTTATAGTGACAGTATACCATGGAGGTTTCCTCCCATTATGAACTGTTCTACTGGGTGCATATGTATCCAGTGTGTGGTCAACTATTCTTTTAAACTTGAGCCAGAGTTTCTCTATATGCTCTTGTCCTGTCCTGAAAGTCTGAAGTTCCTCATTGAGATATGTCACTGATGATTTTTTATCTAGTTTACTTAGCATATATAACTTTCTGCTTGTTTTAGTTGTCCTTTGTGCGTCATTGTTGGCACAATCACGTCATGGTCTCTGATACCATTTTCAATGTGGACATCCTCAAAGAGAAGGGTTCAGCGATTCATTGGACAGATGTGTTACTTCTGCTTTCCCATAAATGCAGAGCACTCTGCTGTCTTGCGAGAGGGAGGCAGGACTTGCTTCCCCCCTCTGGCAGTAATAATTGTAATTCATTTACAGTTGGTTTGACTGCTAGTTTATAGTGTTCAGACTAGAAACCAGACAAAACAAAACCTGTCAATGCATTTTGACCATGTCTAAATTCATCCCCTAATATGTGAATAATTTTCAGTTCTGTCTCTGTACCTTGCCTTGTCAGTTCTGTCTGTACAGCATTCTACATATTCAGGTCCCAACACATAGCCAGTCTGCATTTGGCACATTGTGTGGTGTTTCTAAATGTGCTTTTAGGTGGGCCATTTTGGATGCAGTAGCACTGCTGTCAGTCGACGTTGCTACAGTGTGGCTGCAGTATGGCTGGGCAGTTTTTGCAGGTAGCTGCTGAGGGGTTGCCAGTGTTCTTCACCAAGGGTGGGAATATTTCATATAACAGGGCAATATCTCTATCCTCGTTTGAAAATGTTTTCCTCTGTCCCAACCTCTGCTTCTTACTTCTCTCACCAACAGCACTGCAGTCATAGGTATGAGTGAAAACAATACAAATTTGCTATTCTTTGAAAGATTTTTGTGTGCATTTGTATTGCCACATGTTTTGTTATTGTGAGTTTGTGGTTTACAGCAATGGAGAAGTGGACAAATAAGGAAACTGTTAATTTTATAAATGTGATTTATCCACAACCAGAGCTAAAGATTGGAATATGAAAAATCAGTTTATGAGCTGTTGCCAGTGAGTTCGGAATTACGCTTGATGACACACAACCAAAAATTCCATAGTCTTCGAAGCTTAAGCCAGATGCGAACCAAAAAAATTGTGTTAGAGGAGTGAAATCATAGATGGCTCTTCATCCAAATGGTTTACATTTGATGCCGTGATGTTCATACTATCTCGAGACATACCTGAAACACATATTGATAGTGCTGGTGGATAAAAATAAAATTTTAGAAGATTGTATTCTTATTTCAAACTTCCCTTAATGAAAGTTCGTTACATGTTCCATGAAACATTTGATCAATTCTTTTATCAAAATGATGTGGGATGAGCCAGTTTACAGGATATGAATACAAAATTAGTGTTAACATTAATGAACACATTATTATTATTATTATTATTATCTAAATGCACAAGCTACCAGTTTTAAAAGGAAATTTATCCATGAAGCAGGAGGAGTTGTCCAGGAGAAATGACTTTAGATTAGATTTAAAATTTGCGTTACTGTCCGTCAGACATTTCATGTTATTGAGGAAATGTTCATATATTTCTGTTGCTGCATATTGAACTCCTTCCTGAGCCACTGATAGTTTTTATAATGGATAATACATGTCATATTTTCCTGTAGTGCTGTAGGTGTGGACCTTACTGCTCTTGTCAAGCTGTAATGGATTATTTGTGACAAATTTCATTAGCAAATACATGTATTCTGAAGGTGCAGTTAAATTATCTGTTTCCTTGAAGAGGTACCTGCGTGACATCTGTAGGTAAACACCACATATTATTCTTACTGCTCATTTTTGTACTATCATTTATTTCTTACTAAGTGGTGAGTTACCCCAGAAATTTATTCCGTAATACATGGGTGAGTGGAAATATACAAAATATTTCAGGAGGTTAAGTTGTTCGTGTCCAAGATTAACAACTGTGCTGTTTAATGCGCAAAGTGGGTCATTAATGTGTGGTAACACCTGTTCGCGGCAACTGAGTACAATGAAAGTTTATTTTATTATTGTTTAATTACACAATGATTAGCTCATCAAGTATAAGTTTATTTTATTGTTGTTTAATTAAATTGAGATTTTGCTCATACATGTGTATGTGTATGAAATTACTGTGCTGTTTAATGCACACAGTGGGTCATTAATGTGTGGCAACACCTGTTCGTGGCAACAGAGTGATAAATTGAAGTTTATTTTATTATTGTTTAACTAGACAATGATTAGCTCATCTAATATAAGTTTATTTTATTGTTGTTTAATTAAACTGTGATTTTGCTCATACATGTGTATACTTTGGTAGCATAAAGACAGCTGTACTTCACATGTGTACGCCCTCTCGTTTTACGAAAATCAGTGCACCTGCTGGACGGTTAATAGTTCGAGAAGCTCAGTAATATTTCAGACCCTCCACCAAAGCATTAAAGTACACACTTCTGGTACCATATGGCTTGTTGATGAATAGTGAACTTGAAAGCGGTACATTAAACTTCTGCATGAATCGCATGAATCATGACAACTAAAAACTGATGGATTATCCCCAGTTGGGTTGTAACTTGTATACACTCTTTCATATCTGTATGGGTTTTATAAATTCTCCGACAAACTGTTTGTATGAGATAGTCGAAATCATGTTTCAACATTCTGCTAAAATTCAGTATCTGGTATCTAGCGTCAGTTCATTAGTTAAATTTTTTGAAGCATTCCACTTCCCTAAATAATAACAATTATTATTATTATTATTATATTTGCATCCTTGAAGCCTGATTCCTCTTCTTCTTTCTAACTTTGATTTCTTGTGTGGTGGAAAAGCTGGCAAGCTGCACTCACTTCCACTAGCTTGTGTTCTTTCATTTTGTGGCAATACTGTGATCCTGTGTAAACACTTCTGGCCTGGAAATATATTGCTGGGCAGTACTGGCTGGTAATGTTGTAGTCATATGGCTGCAGTGTTGCCGGATGACATTGTCAGGATACATTGTCAGAATATGCAATGTTTATGGCCCGTTGTATGTTCCTTAATAAATAAAGCAAATTATTAAGTGCTGCTTGACTCTAGCACACTCAGATTCCTTCATTCACAATAAAAACAGGCAACTGTGTAACACAAAAATCATCCAAATGTGTTTGTTTCCTAGTGGTGCACTTACAAACCTGTTCTGCCAAATTCTCTTCTCTTTTTTCCAGTAAAGAATTTTAGGTAATGGGAGTGCCACTTTGCATAGAAGTGGTGTGTGCTGCTCACATTTTTTGTTTCATTATCAGAGGGAGACTAGCTGGATGGCACAGTTTGGGCCAGTTTATATCATTATCAGAAAGGGAGGATGTGTCCTCTAAGGCAGAGTTAATGAAAATCTCACTTGATATAGTCAGGGAGACATAGAAATTTGTTATTTTGCCACCTGTACTTGATACCTATACTGGATATGACTATAATGTGATATATTATGAAACACTGTAGAAGTTGACATACAGTGATTTACTGCGTACCACTGTAGAACTTGGCAGGAAACATACATAAAAAAATAATAAGTCATAGAAGAATCCAAGAACTCACTTAAATTACTATATTAACACCAGATTACTTCTTCTCTTTATGCTGAGACTTATCAGTAACATGGATGACTTTCAACTATCCAGTATGTAGGTGTTATCTTCTGTCACTTGATAATGAATCTTATTAATCTTTGTTCTGTAATGTCGTAAAGTCTCTGAATGTATGTTTCAACATTAATAGTGGTTTTTACTGCTAATATGTTTTGAAGTTCCCAAACAGATGGATTCTGTTTCATGCCCAATGTTTTGATGTCTGATGTCTGACCCAGCAGGTTGAAGGCCAGGTGACATGCACAAATAAGACCATCACTTTGAGCAACTGACTTAGGTCACGTAAAGTATTGTGTACAAAGCTGAAATTGTCTACTAAGCCTTACCCCTGAAAACGTGATGAATCAGTCACACTGAGAAAAGTCAGAGATCGCCAAGAATTTTATTGTTTAGTCCTTTTTTTATTAATACATCAATTAATTGTATAATACATCTTTCCTGCACTTCTCAGAAACTCACGACGATCCTTTGGTGGTTCTTTGCATGTTTTTCCATGTCCTCACATTTAACTGAATAGACCGGAAGCTATTTGTTTAGCAGGCATCGTCAGTTGTGTTCACTAACGTCAGCCACCAGTGACTAATGTGTCTCAGCTACTGGTTGTGCCTTGGATTTTAATGCAACATTTCCTGTGTTGTCTTGTTGTGATAGATACACTCAAGGCAAGCCTCATCACTCTAATTATCAACTAGTATGATATAAAATAGAGAAGAGTTTTGCACTGAAACCTAATTGGATTCTAATGGTTTGTTAAGGCCTGATTTTTCATAAGAGACAATCGGAAAGTTTACGTTAGAGAGCTTTGCAGCAGCGTATCTGTAACATAATGCAACTCTGGCACAAATATATAAGCACTGACATCTAGGCAAGGGATTAGTGTGCATTTGTGTCTTTCAGGATGTGCATGTAGTAAATGTGGAAAAATGAACTATAGCAATGTTATTACTGAGTGTTTCCACCACATGCTATTATTCATCTCTTGGCTACCGAAGGCAAACAACGATAGACATCCATCAGAGAATGAAGAATGTGTCTGTTGAAAACCACCATTGTGGAATTATCCACCAATTTCTGTGCTGCTGCTGCATAACAACACCAATCTCCCCGTTGCAAATGTCATAATGCAGAAGTTACACAAACTCAGGTGCGACACACTCGCACTCGCCCTGTAGTCCCGATCATTCATTATGTGAATATCATGCCTTCACTTCCTTAAAAGAAAAAGAGCCTTAAAGGTTCAACGATTCCTGTCAGGCGATGATGTGCAGCAGATAGGTGCAGATTTCTTCATACAGTAGGACATGCTGTTCTTATACCTGAAGTGTCAGTGGGATGACTGCCTCATTGCTCACAGCGAGTTCACGTGATATACTGACTCTGGACAGTATGGCCTTCAAATGGAAACTTTTTGATATGGCCCCTTATGTTTATTAGTTGCTAGTACTGATGAATTTTCTTGAAATGTTAGTTCATAAAAATTATTTATTGTTTTATGTAATATGCCCATTGTTTTTCTTCTCACATAAATAACTGAATTTTTGTTTTCTTTTCAGGGAACAGTAAAACAGAGAAATTTTGGGGAAATGAAATTCAAAGTTTGTCCTAGTGAAAAACTTGCACGGGAACATTTTAAAAAACATTCTGTAGAACATTACTGGGATCTAGCATACAGTGGTGCTGTCCTAGAAGCAACAGACGATGTCTAGTCATGAGTTCTCCAGACATGTGGAGAACATATTTCACATACGTAGTTGTTACAAACTACTCTAATAGTGAAAGCAAATAAATTATTGACTATTCATAAATTCATGTGTTTTATCAAAGTGGCGCAGATTATTATTGAAAGCAGTGAAACAGTTTACTGTTCTGTTCATAAGATTTTTGTATTTGTTGAGTATATGTACATACAAAATGTATACTAAAGAATAAATTGTCAACATCGCCAATGTTATTGGCATTGTCAGCATGAGGAAGTGTACATTATTTTCAGTGATAGGGTAAGGACAACTTGTGAACTGGAACAAAGAACCAAGAGTATCAAGAAGAGAGTAGCCATTAGAACATGAAGGCTTCAGTTCAAAAGAATGCTGAAAGGTGATTAATTGCATCAAAAGGAAAATTTCCTTGACAAAATTTCTGGAAGAGAGAATGACTGTCTGCTAATTACCTTGAATAGGTGAAATTGTAAGTTGTGAGTGACAAGATGTATTATCCTAGCTTTTGAAACTGTTAGTTGCTTTGTCAGGTAGGAAGAAGGGATAGGCTGGAAGAATGTTAAAAGGAGAGATAGGTCAGTCAGACCCCAATATCAGAGGGATCTCCCATGTGATCCCTCAACCTGTGAGCTAAGTGACTTGCCCCCCTTTCTAATCACTCTTTCTTCCACAGGGATGGACTGTTTCAAAAGCTATGATGTCTGTTGTAATACTTGAAATTTTGCATCCTGAAGATAGTTAATGGCCATCCATTCTGTCTCCATGTAATTTTATAGTTGCAATAACATCAGCATAAATGAAAAATAATCTTCTTGTTCTAAATCAGTACAACAGTCTGATATTCACGTCCATAAATATTTTAGAATATTGCTGTTTTTATATTATTCTTTGATGCCAATTTCTCTCAGCTTCCTCAGCCAAACTGTTCCATTCTCCTTTATGTGATCAATCTTATACTTTCAGAATCATATTTATTTGTTCATAAGATTCTGTAAACACCATCATTGAAGAGAAACTTAGTAGATGTATTCTGTTGACAAGCCCAAGATTTTTCAAATGACAACCATTCTAGAGTTCTGCTCACTGAACAGTGATGAAATAAAAATCACAATCAATCAAGAGCACAACTTAAAGCATATGGTTGTTTATTTAGAAGACAACACCAGTGGCTCTGAGGCAGTCAGTCACTGGGTGGGCAGTTTGTGAACTCCTTCAGTGATAGCTGTAAGAAAGGCAAGTGCCAGATTTGATTCAATGACCAAACCCTAATTAAATGTATTTGGACAATGATGCAGAATGCTTGCAAAACACTCTTGGACTTATTATTGGGTATTGTTCATTGGAACATTATTAGTTAACATTAATAGAGGTATAGGAAAGACTGAAAAGAGAGCTGTGAGTTTCATCGCAATTTTCTTTACTAGGAGTAACGGCATCAATGATGCAATTTCAGTGACAGATGCTACAAGAAAGGCATATGCAACACAGAGGCTTATTGTTGAAATCACACAAACGCATTTCCCAGGAAAAGACAAGTCGCACAGGTTTCTTTCGTTTATTCATTCTTATGAAACGACCACAGCCATAAAATCAAATAGACTAAAACGTACATAAGAGTTCACTGACAGCTGTTCCCTTCTAGATGCACTTTTTTGTGGGGAGGGGGGCTAGGAGATCATGAAAGTATTAAAAGATCTGTCCTCTGGTACACACTCTCAGGTAAGTTGCTGAGTACAATTGTAGTATGTAGGTTAACAACAACAAAAAAAGATTTTCAGTATTTAATTGTTACAGGAAACAGTTTTCTGCACAGTACGAGTGGAGATGGCTAATTCAGGTGCCAGCCCTTCAGTTGCCCATGAGGAACAATCACCTTCGACACACATTCCTACATTAACAATGACCATTTTCTAATATGTACACTGGCTTGCATCCCAAAACCATTTAAATATGCACCTTCATCAAAAGTAAAATCAAACATCACCAGAAGAGTGGAACAAATAGTATTGTTTATTGTGAAAACTGTAAGAATTTTGTAAAGAAGTTGTTTTAATAACAGTTAACAACGTCTGTTGACAAATGACACCACAGCTTGTATCAGCATTGCACATGTAAGCCCATCCTCTATAAACAGTCTTAGCAATCACAGCAGGATCTTTTCAACATGTCCACCCCTTGCAGTAGCGAGATAGTGCAAAGAAACATTTTTATTTTCAGACTGAAGTGTCGTATGAAAGTTTGTACCAAGGCCAAGATTCGAACCTGTTCACTGGGCAGATAAGCTAACCACTTTGCCATTATGGCACAGAGGCTTTGCACAACTGCACAAACTACCCTAGCACACCTCCCTCCTCGGTCCAAATTTCCACTCGTGCCCCAGCCCATTTGGTACTCCTCCTAAACTTGAAGAGCATTGCAAAGGCTCTCCAATTGTATTGCAATAGCACGTCAGCATCTAATGAAATGGAGGACCCTGCCAGAAACCCAGGCATAGGTGCTGTAATCAAATGAAATTATATGGTTCCAGAGGCATGTTCAAGTTGCAAACATCTACGGTGTATATATGCAGACTGAAGCCACGAATGAAAATTTGTACCAAGGGCTTGTTACAAACTTTCATTCATTGCTTCAGTGTGCATATATACACTGATCAGCCAGAACACTACGACCACCTACCTAATAGCCAGTATGTCTACCTTTGGCATAGATAACAGCAGCAATGTCTTGTGGCATGGAATAAATGAGAGGTGTTTGATCGGGTTCAGATATGGCGAGTTGGGGGGCCAGTATGTCAATTAGAACTCACCACCGTGTTCCACAAACCACTCCATCACACTCCTGGCGTGTGACGTAGTGCATTATCATGTTGAGAAGTGCCACTGCAATCAGGTAACATGATCATCATCAAGGGGTGTACGTGGACTGTAACCAGTGTAAGATACTCCTTGCCCATCATAGTGCCTTTCAAGAACTCCACTGGACCCGTGGATGTCCACATGAATGTTCCCCAAAGCATAATGGAGCCGCCACCAGCCTGTCTCTGTCCTGTGTACAGGTGTCAAGGAGCTGTTCCCTCGGAAGATGACCGATTCGCAACCTCCCATTGGCTTGACGAAGAAGGTTTCAGGATTCATCAGACCATGCAACCCTCTGCCACTGTGCCAACATCCACTGCTGATGGTCACATGCACATTTCAGTCATAGTTGCCGATGTTGTGATGTTAACATTGGCGCACGCATGGGTCGTCAGCTGCAGAGGCCCATCGTTAGGAGTGTTCGGTGCACTGTGTGTTTACACACACTTACACTCTGCCCAGCATTAAACTCTGATGTTAGTTCTGCCATAGTTCATCACCTGTGTTACCAGTCTGCCCAGCCGATATCTGTAATCAGGCGTGGCTGCCCAACCTCACAATGCCTGGACCTGGTTTCACATTTAGTTTGACTTGAGTTAAATTTGGCATCACATCTTGTAGGTTTCAAAGAAAATGGATTCAGTTGCCACGCAGATTTTTGATTTAAGCTTGTCCAGCATAGTGGAATATTTCTGGCTGCCTCACGAAAAGTAGTTGCAAGGAGTCAGACTGGGTGAATATGACTGCCAGTCCAACACTGCAACAGTAAATCTGGGGTGATCCATCATAATTATTATTCCAAAGCATACATTAAGAAAGCTAAACACAGTTCGGTACAATGTGCTCAGGTCCTGTCTTGCGTGAACCACTCGGTGTCTCGTTGATCTTCTACTGTATGCTGTGCGGCTGTAAATTGTTCCAAAAATTGCAATGTAACGTTCACTTGTTATCAATTAAAGGGCTGATAGTACCCCAAACAGTAACTTTGAGAGAATACAGTAGTTTAGCGTCTCATAAAGCAGGATTTTCAGAATCCTGAAATTGCTTGTTTTATGTATTCAGAAATTCGTTCAGATGAAAGTGTGCTTCATGAACCAAATGCGCCAAGCATGAAATCCTTCATTATCAATAATTGTGAGAATCTAGTTCCCAAGATCCACTCTTTTGACTAAAGTAGGTATAAGTAGGACACAATGATTTTGAATGGAAACATGTAGACTGTTTCTGAGAATCAGTCTCTGCTGTTCTCAGAATCAGTCTCTGCTGCAGTTCTTGAGATGGAGTTCCCTGGATGTTGCTGTGTAAGCCCAGGAAACTGTGACAACATTTTGGGAGTAACTACAGTTGGACTAGGAATAACTTTCCCCAATAGATCATCAACCAAAGTGCTTGTCCATTCAACTTCAGGAAAGAGCTTGCTAATAGTTTCCACTCGGCTGCGTTTGGTACACTGAGTAATGTGTGAACTCTGTACCTCCATGTCAGTGTAATAATATGTTCTAACCTGTAGCATTCTAGTACGAGTAACAAATGTAAAATGGATTAATAAATGAAAAGCACCAGTTTGCTTTTGCAAACTGGTGCTTTTCATTTATTATAATGTTGTTCTGCCAAGAACCAACAGAAGATTCTGTTAACCTGTTAAAATGAATTAAATTGTTTCAACCTCTATCTGTGGCATGCTAACATCCTTTCACATTTCAGCAGTGGATCTGATTGCTGCAGGCTTCAGAGTACAAGTTGTGATTACACCACCATCTGTTAGCAGCTTTTGTGACTAATAGTTAAACATTTCTGTATAAAGTTCTTAGAGTTTTCACAATAATGTTCATTGGATTCTTCTATTGATATTTCTTTTTGTGTTATTTAACTTGAAAATTAGGGAGTCCTTTGTTTAGCACCCTTTATAACTGAATGAATTAAACAGATCTGCCAGCCGTTGATAAAAATTAGCTCTACAGTTGGCCACTTCTAAATGAAAGTAACTGATGTTTTGTCATGCTTCTTATGTTTCATGTGGACAATTTTGCATTGTATCATCATAGTGAGGTTGTCAAGTGTTCACAGGAAATTTAATATTGCTAGAAAACTTGATGTTCAGAACTAGTGAACAGGGCCATATTTGAAACTATATTCCTCCAATAGTCTAGAAATTGTAAGTTCCAAGTAGTTGAATATACACACATCAAAAAAAGTTTTGCATCACCTTGATTCTGAGAGTTCCGGAGCCTGTACAGAAAATTGGAATAGAGATCAACATAAACATCATTTCCGCCCTTTTCATTGCTCATGAAAACCACACATTGCATGTTGTACCACCATACAGCGAGACCTTCAGAGGTGGTGGTCCAGACTGCCTTAGACACTGGAACCTCCAATAACCAGTAGGATGTCCTCTTGCATTGATGCATGCTTGTATTCATTGTGGCATACTATCCACAAGTTCATCAATGCACTGTTGGTCCAGATTGTCCCACTCCTCAAAGGCGAGTCAGCGTAGATCCCTCAGAGTGGTTGGTGGGTCACATCGTCCATAAACAGCCATTTT
Organism: Schistocerca serialis cubense; assembly: GCF_023864345.2. NCBI lineage: Eukaryota > Metazoa > Arthropoda > Insecta > Orthoptera > Acrididae > Schistocerca > Schistocerca serialis. Next base: position 316,524,160 of record NC_064642.1, on the reverse strand, counting down.
CAATCTATTCCAGGCATGTTTGATACGGTTCATGTCTGGAGAACATGCTGGCCACTCTAGTCGAGCGATGTCATTATTCTTAAGGAAGCCATTCGCAAGACTTGCACGATAGGGGAGCGAATTGTTGTTCATGAAGACGAATGCCTCTCCAGTATGCTGCCGATATGGTTGCATTGTCGGTCGGTGGATGGCATTCACGTATCGTACAGCCATTACGGCGCCTTCCACGACCACCAGCAGCGTACGTTGGCCCCACATAATGGCCACCCAAAACTTCAGGGAATCCCCACCTTGCTGCATTCACTGAACAGTGTGTCTAAGGCGTTCAGCCTGACCGGGTTGCCTCCAAACATGTCTCTGACGATTGTCTGGTTGAAGGCATATGCAACACTCATCGGTGAAGAGAACGTGATGCCAATCCTGAGTGGTCCATTCAGCATGTTGTTGGGCCGATCTGTACCAGGCTGCATGGTGTCGTGTTCGCAAAGATGAACCTCGGCATGGACGTCGGGAGTGGAGTTACACATCGTGCAGCCAAGTGCGCACAGTTTGAGTCGTAACACGACATCCTGTGGCTGCACGAAAAGCATTATTCAACATGGTGGCGTTGTTTTCAGGGTTTCTCTGAGCCATAATCCGTAGGTAGCAGTCATCCACTGCGGTAGTAGCCCTCAGGCAGCCTGAGTGAGGCATGTCATCGACAGTTCCTGTCCCTCTGTATCTCCTCCATGTCCAAACAACATCACTTTGGTTCACTCTGAGACGCCTGGACACTTCCGTTGTTGAGAGCCCTTCCTGGCACAAAGTAACAATGTGAACATGATCAAACTGCAGTACTGACCGTCTAGGCATGGTTGAACTACAGACAACAGGAGCCATGTACCTCCTTCCTGGTGGAATGACTGCAACTGATCGGCTGTTGGACCCCCCCTGTCTAATAGGCGCTGCTCATGCATGGTTGTGTACATCTGTGGTCAGGTTTAGCGACATGTATGAACAGTCAAAGGGACTGTGTCTGTGATACAATATCCATAGTCAATGTCTGTCTTCAGGAGTTCTGGGAACCGGGGTGATGCAAAACTATTTTGATGTGTGTAATTAAAGAAAGGTGCAAATAATTAAGAAACTGACTGATTGTCAGTTTTGTGTGAGGTGACTAAGGTCATGAAGCAGTCTGCACATCTCACATCTATTGACTCACAGTTCTTGATATCTTTGAGTGTTTCTGCATGTAACACAAATCGTACTTAATGAGACTTCCTAGTCCCAAGACTGGAATGAGCTTTGCTTCAAACGTACTGCTTTAACTGAAGATAACTATCTACTGTACAAGAACTTTCATTAGAGATTTGGGAGGACAAGAGACAAACACATGGGGCATGCTAAGCAAGATATCTTACAAGCAAATAATCCAACTTCCTGCAAAACTTGATAAATGTGTGAGGCCATGCCAAAAAGTAATGCCTCAGAATTTTTTATGTGGAAACTCTTACAGCTTTTTAACTAAAACAAAACAAACTGATTACTCTTCATATCTACATATTAATTTCTCGACAGTCACCCTGGCAGTGAACATGTTTCTCCCAACCAGAGACCAGTTTGGTTATACGGTCACTGTAGAAGGTTTGTTGACGGAGCCACAATCTCAGCTGTGCTTGCATACTTCATCACTATTAAAGTGAAGTCCTTGAAAACTACTACTGCACAGGCCATGAAGGCCCAAAGGTACCGACCGGCCACCGTGTCACCCTCAGCCCACAGGCGTCACTGGATGCGGATATGGAGGGGCATGTGGTCAGCACACCACTCTTTCGGCCGTATGTCAGTTTCTGAGACCAGAGTCGCCACTTCTCAATCAAGTAGCTCCTCAGTTTGCCTCACAAGGGCTGAGTGCACCCCCGCTTGCCAACAACGCTCGGCAGACCAGATGGTCACCCATCCACGTGCTAGCCCAGCCCGAAAGCGATCTGACGGGAACCAGTGTTACCACTGCGGCAAGGCCGTTGGCAAAGTCTTTGAAGGCATTCTTTAAATTCTGAAAACATGAAAATGAGATGGGGCCACATTGGGACTGTGGGGAGGATGATCAATGATAGTGAACCCAAGGCATTGGATTGTTGTTGCGGATGTCACAGCATTCGTGTGTGGTCTGGCATTGTGGTTCTGAAGGAGAGGGTGGTACACGTGCGAGTGAATCCTGGTCCTATGTAAAATTGCTAAGTGGGTGTAAGGCTTCCATCCAGTCACTTGTTGGCCAGTCTGGTGTGGGAGTTGAAGGTAGCAAAACAAAAGCCGAAGTTTTAAACTATATATTGAAGAAATTGTTCATGCAGGAGAATCTTACAAACATACTGTTGTTTGATCATTGAACAGACTCGAAATGAGTAAGTCACCATGTCTGGCTGGAATCCCAATTCGATTTTTCAAAGAGTATGCTACAGCATGGCTCCTTACTTAGCATGCGCTTATCGTGAATCTCTTGCCCAGCACAAAGTTCCAAGTGACTGGAAAAAAGTGTAGGTGACTCCTGTGTACAAGAAGGGCAAAAGAACAGACCCAAAAAATTACAGACCAATATCTATAATATCGGTTTGGTGCAGAATCATTGAACATATTATTAGTTTAAATTTAATAAATTTTCTTGAGACAAAGAAGCCTACATCCACAAATCAGAATGGTTTTAGAAAGCTTCACTTGTGCAAAACTCAGCTTGCCCTTTCCTCCGACAATACACTGCGAACTATGGATGAAGGGCAACAGGCATATCCGCATTTCTAGGTTTCTGGAAAACATTTGACACAGTGTCCCATTGCACGCTGTTAATGAAGGTACAAGCTTATGGAATAAGTTCACAGATATTTGATTGGCTCAAAAGACTTCTTAAGTAATAGAACACAGTATGATGTCCTCGATGGTGAGTGTTTATCAGAGATAATTGTATCGTCAGGAGTGCCCCAGAGAAGTGTGGTAGGACCACTGTTATTCTCTATACACATAAATGATTGGGTGGGCAGCAATCTGCGGTTGTTTGTTGATGATGATGCAGTGTATGGTAAGATGTCGAAGTTGAGGGACTGTAGGAGGATGCAAGATGACTTACACAAAATTTCTATGTGGTGTGATGAATCTCAGCCAGCTCTAAATGTTGAAAAAGGTAAATTAATGTGGATGAGTAGGATAAATAAACCTGTAATGTTCAGATATAGCATCAGTAGTGTCCTGCTTGACACAGTCATGTCATTTAAATATCTGGGTGTAACATTGCATTATGAAATTGAATGAGCCTATGAGGATTGTGCTAGGAAAGGTGAATGGTTGACTTCGGTTAATTGGGAGAATTCTAGGAAAGTGTGACTCATCTGTAAAAGAGACCGTGTATAGGACACTAGTGCGACCTGTTCTTGGGTACTTCTTGAGTGTTTGGGATCTGTACAAGGTCAGATTAAAGGAAGACATCGATGCAATTCGGAGGCAGGCTACTGGATTTGTTGCAGGTAGGTTCAAACAACATGCAAGTGTTATGGAGATGCTTCAGGAACTCAAATTGGAATCCCTGGAGGGAAGGTAACATTCTTTTCGTGGAACATTATTGAGAAAATTTAGAAGACTGGCATTCGAAGCTGCACAACATAGGTTTAGTGTAGGGACCGTGAAAAGATATGAGAAATTAGGGGGTCATATGCAGATATATAGATAGTCGTTTTTCCCTCGTTCTATTTGCGAGTGGAACAGGAAAGGAAATGACTAGCAGTGGTACGGGGTAGACTACACTACATGCCGTAAGATGAATTGTGGAGCGTCAATGTAGATATAGATGAACGAACTTTTCAAATTCAAAACTTGATTACAGCACACTGTTTTTCACACACCAACATAGTTACATTACACACTGCCATACTATGTGCAACAATTTGGAGACCCCCTGTTGTGACAGAGCTGAAAATATGTAGACATGAACTTTAAATACGTAGTGTGTTCATAATGTTTGTTTTATTTAAAAATCTTTAAGCATTTTCACATAAACTCAGAGACATTACTTTCAGTATACTCTTGTATCTCTTATCACATCAAGTCTCATCACATTTATTAGTGTTGAGGATGGTGGTCACATTGTTTTTCTCAAGACATGATGTCTAAGGGCTCTGTGACCAGTTTTAATATAACGAGGATAGGAACTGTACGGGTTATTTTGTATGTTTTTTTAATTAACAATTTTGACCTTCGTTATGGGTCATTCTCTTACCCAGTACGTAATTATGTAAAAGCACGGCTTGTCAGCAGGACAAAGATTCAGTCAAAACTCAATCTGAATCCTAGCCCTGCTCAAGAGCTGTGCTTTGCAATAATTATATTTTGAATCTACATCTACGTGATTACTCTGCTATTCACAATTAAGTGCCTGGCAGAGGGTTCAATGAATCTGAAGATGATAATCCTAATTAAGTACAGATGGGGCAAATAAAGTGGCCCAGAGAACAGTGCTCTAGGGTACAAAGAAACACAGCGGAGGAAAGGAAATATATTACTAACCTGACAATAGCAGATGTTGAAAGTGACCATCGTGCAAGTCTTGGCACATTTGGGGCTTGGTAAGCAAGTTGCTGAAGGCAAATCAAAGCTGGACTACTGCAGTCACATCCAAAATGTTCTGCTGCTGTTCTTGAAGATTGTGAGGGTTGTTGCGATCTACTGTAGACTTTGAGGGCTTCCCAGACAAAGTAATCACACACACGTACAGATCAGGTGACCTGGGTGGCAAATTAGGGCCGTGACCACATGCACTACTCGTCTGCCTGATCAACATGATATGCCGGTCTCTTGTGGCAGGCATCCGGTTGATTTGGTAGGTCTCTGAAGCATTTCCTGGTGAACTGCAGCCACAATTTTTTTGTATGCGGGCACATTTTGGAATGTTTTTCGAATTGCTTGAAACAGATCATGTCTGATGCCCTTTTCAAACTAAGTGTTGCATGGCACTCTTTTCGGGCACTTTGGCACAGTTAAACATTCAGCAAACAACTGACCACACTATTTCCATGATTTTGTTGTCACACACATTTCAACAAGGAACACCCACAGCTCCACTATGAGTACCATCATCCCCTTTGAACTACTCCACTTGTGCTGACACGCACTGAACCAGTGTGGACCATGTGGCAGGTGAACATGTGGTGTGCGCATCATGGGGTGCAGTTATATGCATATGTTCAAGTCCATTCGTATCCACTTGTCTGGACCACTTTTATTTGTCCCACCCTATGTTACTAGTGTCAAATGCATAGAACCTTTAAATAGTGTAAGATCTTTAGCACTGTGTTTTCTCTGGCATATCAAAGACATGCCAGCTAACAGACTGATAGTGCCCATCACTACTGCTACTGTGGAAATCATAAAAATTGTGAACAGGCATATGAGGTGTGATTATAAAATAATAGAACTATTGCCATAAAACATTTTATTTCAAAAATGTACATGTTCAGTTACTGTCACCTTCAATATACTTTCCTCCTATATGTGCATTTTCCATTAATGGAAAAAGTGTTAGAAATCTTACTCTGTGAGCTCCTTGATGACACACCGAGCGAGGTGGCGCAGTGGTTAGCACACTGGACTCGCATTCGGGAGGACGACGGTTCAATCCCGTCTCCGGCCATCCTGATTTAGGTTTTCTGTGATTTCCCTAAATCGCTTCAGGCAAATGCCAGGATGGTTCCTTTGAAAGGGCACGGCCGATTTCCTTCCCTCACCCGAGCTTGCGCTCTGTCTCTAAGGACCTCGTTGTCGACGGGACGTTAAACACTAATATCCTCCTCCTCCTCCTCCTCCTCCTCCTCCTCCTCGATGACACATGCCACTCTTTTTTCCAGTACTCCTATGGACTGAAATCTTCTTCCTTTTAATGCAGATTTGACCTTGTGGAACAGACAAAACTCACATGGTGCTAGGTCGAGTGAATAATACAGGTGCTGTGCTTCATTGGAGACCTCTTGACACATTATTCGGTATAAGCCTGTGAATTATCTTGATGCAGAACTTGTAACTTATTCTTTTAGAATTTGGGTCGTTTTTTCTTATTTTCTCACAGAGTTGAGCAAGAACGTCAAGGTAGTATGTTGATTAACAATTTGACCTCCAGGAACCCAGTGAGATACAAAATTCCATGAATATCAGACAAACAAAAAAATGAATCTTAATTTGCTCTTTCAAACTTTTTCTGCTCTCGGTGAAGCTGGGCCCTTCCAGTACATGGATTGGTACTTAGTTTCAGGAGAATATGTGCAAAATCAAAAATTTAGGATCATTTCAAATGGTATTCAAAGTGTCAGTACAAACATTTTCATGAGCTGCTTTTTGTTCATCGTGATAGTTTTGCACATTCTTTTCTGATGTTAAATTATTTAGGTAAAATTTGCCTTATGCATATTTTGTCTACAGTTTCAGCAATCAATTGAATATTCAACTGATGGCCAGACCGAATCAAATTATCTACATTTTCAATATTTTCATCCATTTTGAAGTTGAAAGGTGTGAGTTATCTCCAACATCGTCTAGGCCATCTTGGAAATGCTTCAACCACTCAAAAACTCGAGTATGTGATACAATTTTTGCCATATGCTTCTTTTAGTAAAACATAGGTTTTGTGATGTTCACCTGCTTTATTTCTTTGTTGATAGTCCTCGGTGTTGACGTATTGTATTGCTATATTGGCTGAAAAATGGGGGGGGGGGGGGGTGGAAGTACAACACTGATTACTGCAAATGATGTAGCCGACAGTTGCACAGTTATGTTTCACAGTTCTTTACTTTCACCGTTTACACCCCCCCCCCCCCCCCCAGTTTTACACAGTTATATGGCCACTTCACTATGCAATGAATACCTAACCACACACTGTATAACACTATTTTTCAAATACATTGAACAGACACTGTCATTGTTTTAACACACGGCCTATTTGTGTTACACTAATTCCACTGTTAAATTAATGCATTATTGTTACTCTAACTGATACAGACATCCTGTCTGAAAATCAGCCGTGAACTGACTGTGCTGGGATCAAAAATCCATCCTTTATATATCCTCACAATAATAGGCAGTGAAACTATACATTGTTCAATGTTTAAGTTACAGAAATTACAATTAAAACATAACTCATTCAATTAACTGAATACATCTAAAATTTGCTCCTTTTTAACAGTTCCTTCTATCACAAAGGTTAGACCAAATTATTTGTTTAAATAATGAAATTAACAGATGTAGTTATGCAGACAATGCTTCTGACAAGGCTTATAATTATTTTGGAATTAATTAAGGGCTGGCTTTTCTAAAATGTTTTCGAATAGAGCCAAAAAAATACTTAAAGACTCCTAGTAGTTCTTCTTCCAAATGTTTGTAATTAGTACAGAATTTATAATTGTTTACTAGTCAACAATAGAATTTAAGTCACAAAACAATTACTGATTTCATCCTTTAACAAAAGATATTAATTAGGAACAGTCAAAGATAAATTAGGAAATTAATTACATACACAAAACTAAGCACAGAATTAGATCTGGTGCTGTATTTCTCAAGACTGAGTGCCAACTTTTCTCTTTTATGAAATGCAGATTATACTCATGTATGTTGATTAGTCAAAAATGTATTTAAGGAGGCAGATGGCAAAACGAGAGGAAGTAAAGAGATCCCAGCTTCTGTCGTCACAGTTTCAGTAGCAGTTATTTTCAAGTTTCATGTGAAACTTAGAGATAATTTGATGATCTGTTGTTATACTTACCATTTTTCTGGCAAAACAAAACAACAGCTGTTAAAAAAACAAAGGCGACAGCCACACTGATTTGTCTACAGACAACAGAGATGCCACATTCAGCCGAGAATGCTTCACACTGCACAGCTATTTGTTGTTCATCGTTGGTGGATGCGTACTTATTCTGTGACAGTATCAGTCCCATTTTTTTATAGTCACACATTGTATGAAGGAATCTGGCCTAGATCATGTAATAGTAAAATTTTGGCTGTTAAAGAAAATCCCTAACTATCTGACTGATTTCACTTATTCATAACAATACTCATTATGTGCTGATCTTCAATAAGGGTGTGGGGGGGGGGGGGGGGTCAACTAAGCTGAACATTCAAACTATTTGAGTTCTTACAATTAAGCTTACACCTCCATGCATTTCAGTCAGTGCTTCCTTCACAGATTGTTTAACTGACCAAAAACACCAAGAAATGTTGGACCAATATACGCAGCATAATATGCATTTCTAGAATTAGAGGAGACACTCAACTCTCTCAGATGAATAAGTTGATGTACTACCTGTGGCCAGTCTGTTGTTAATATTCTTACATAGCACCCTGATCCAGCCAGTGAGTATTTAACCACAATGTTCTCTGACCAGCTGGCTTTCTCCAACACTTCTCTTGTGACAATCTGAATACATCAAATATCAGTATCATCGAAATCAATGCTGTCCCGTTTGCTGAAGAGATTTGCAGTAGCACATACCACTGACATTGCTGCATACTGTTGATGTTAAAACTGTCAATCTCCCTAGGGGAAAAAAAAATGTGGACTCCTACCTATGATGTTATTAAGTTTGAAATTTGAACACCACAAAACAGAACATCTGGAATGTTCCTATTCCTGAACATTCTAAATCAAAGAATAAAATAAACAGATGATCAACGTACATCAGTACGGTAGCCTACCTTGGTTCCTATTTACAAAGTCATGAATGAGCTCAGAGCAAAGCAGTCCGTATGTGGTGGTGGCAGCTCATTAATGTTACAACAAACACACATGTATGCATCAAACACATCCATCCATTTCATGAACTGTTATGGTCTACATTCTAATCATCCAACCTTAACATTTTTGCTCTCCATAGCGTCTGCAAATTATGCTGAGCAGTGATAATCATTGTCAAAAGTGCTTCACTGTTAGGTAAGTAAACATGCTTTATTTTAAACTAGGCATTCGTTTTCCAACTTCAAAATATAACTAGTGACATTGCTCAACACATTTGGTCCATCTTTCATTACACTAAAAGTGACTGGAGGCTTGCTGGTTGGGGCATGTCTGCACAGTGGCATCCACTACTGGACAAAATTGTATAACCTGCCAGTTAATGACAGGTGACAGCGTGGATTACCTAAACGGAAATAGCAGGACATTCTAATTGCTTTCATGATCCTGAATATTAGGCACTGAAGCTGTGAATTATTTTACTATGGAGCACAAAATTTTTTTCACATTAATGTTCCACTCAGGTATATTTGTTGCTTGCTTTATTTGCAGTTGATTGTGAAGCCTTCTACACTTTCATCTTAAACACATGCATATAAATACAAAGTAAGTTAGTCCTCAGCATAAACATTAAGATGTTAAATACAGTTTACAAGCTGAGTTGTCTTCCAGAGCATAAACAAGTCTGATAGTGTCACAAACACCCTTGCCTGTATGGCATTGCCCATGCTGACTACACTGTGTCAGCACAGCAGCTTGGTGGAGGTGTGGTGCTGTAGGGAGAAAGGGGGAAAAGCAGCTGAAACTGGGACAGAGAGGTAGCTAGAGCAAGGGGGTAGGAATGTGGTGCTAGTGACCTCCTTACAGATGCAGGCAGGCGAAGTTGTGTGCAGCACATGACGACATGGAGGAGTGGATTAGGAAATAGAAACAGAGGAAAGGGAGGCTACAGTGAAGAGGGTGTTGCTTAAGGATGAATGGGGCAAGGGTTTAGGTGGGTTATGGGCAGTGACTTGTGGAGACAGATTGGGAGGATTACAGGATCAAAGAATACATCACAAGGACAGCTCACATCTGTGTGTTGCAGATAAGGTGACATTGGAAGGGAGGGGAATCCAGATGACGAGCTGGAAAGCACCCACAGAAATCAAGTACACTGGGGAGGGGAAAAAATCACAACACAAAGAAGAAATTGTGTGACACAAACAAAAGTTGGTAGGTGTGTTTCAAAATCTGAAAGATGATGTCTTTTCCAATTTCACCACAGTCACATAAGAGTGGTACTAGTAATACCCACTGTGAGGATGAAAATCAGGTTTTCTTTAAATATACACTGTTACCAGAATGAAATTTTCACTCTGCAGCGGAGTGTGTACTGATATTGAACTACCTGGCAGATTAAAACTTTGGAAAATAGTAGACAAGGTACTGGCAGAACTGAAGCTGTGATGACAGGCCATGAGTCATGCTTGGGTAGCTCAGTTGGTAGCACTTGACCGTGTAAGGCAAAGGTCCCGAGTTCGAGTCTCGGTTCGGCACACAGTTTTAATCTCCCAGGAAGTTTCACACACTTCACAGTTGTGAGCATTAGTCACCTTTTGAGACTGGTGTGATGAGTTGGTGTTAGTCAAGAATGCCTTTTACGGCAACAAAGATATCGTTATCAGCACCTAACTAAGTTTGCATGAGGTCATGCAATAGGGCTACAAGAAGCTGGATCTTCCTTCTGTGATATTGCAGAAAGATTTGGCGCAAATGTAGCCACTGCACATGACTGCTGGCAGCAGTGGTCAGGGGAATATAGAGTCACAAGGAGACTGGGTTCCAGGCGGCCACATGCCAATGCCAAGAGGGAAGACCATCAAGTTCAGTGTATGACTCTAGCACATTGTACTACCTCTGCAGCAGAGGTAGTACAAACCAAACCCCTGCCATTTGCAACTTAAGTGGCATCAAGCAGAAGCTCCTTGGAGGACAGGGTGGAGGTCTGTTTTGTTTTCTGATGAAAACTGGTTCTGCCTTGGTGCCAGTGATGGTGATGTGTTGGTTTGAAGGAGGTCAGTTGAGGACCTGCAACCAATCTGTCCACATGCTAGGCACACTGGACCTACATCTGAAGTATTGGTCTGGGGTGCAATTTCATATAACAACAGGAACACTCTTGTGGTTGTCCAACACAACCTGACTGAAAATTTGTATATCAGCCTGGTGATTCAACCTGTTGTGCTGCCATTCATGAACAGCATTCCAAGGGTGTTTTTCAACAGGTTAACACCTGCCCACATACCACTGTCATAACTCAACATGCTCTACAGCATGTAGACATGTTGCAAACTTGAGCATCATCCACAGCCATCATTAACCGTCCCTGTATTGACCAACCAAGTTCAAGAAGCATGAAACTCCACCCCACAAACTGATAAGCATCACCTGTGCAACTCAACGCAAGCGCACATTCTGGTGGTTACACCTATTATTATTAATCCATCAGCATTTCACATTTGCAAACCTGTGATATTGTAATGTTAATCACTTAAATATATTATCTAGACAAATGTATTCTTGTAATTTCTTCACTCTACATTAATTATTTTTCGGTGTTGCAATTTTTTTGCCATCAGACTATGTTGTGCTAACCAGTCTTTTTTGCCCCTGGATGGGCAACTCTGCTCTAGGCCACATTTTAGCAGTGGCAATTCATTTGGTTGGACACTAGGTTGGTGATCATGCCCGTATACAATGATGAGCTAAAATTTCACAGGACCTGGTATATGATATGGTTGCTTTCACAGGTGTCCCTGTCCCCTACAGAATAGGATAAGCATGTGATAGGACTGGAGGATATGCTGAGTGGGTGTATGGGACAGGTCTTGCACCTGTGTATGACCCAAATGACAAGAGTTCAGCATGCATCCTATCCAGAGATAACTCTATTCAAATGTGTGTGAATGCCTAAGAGACGAAACTGCTTAGGTTATCGGTCTCTCTCTCTCTCTCTCTCTCTCTCTCTCTCTCTCACACACACACACACACACACACACACACACACACACGGGAGGACTCAAACCTCCGGCGGGAGGGGCTGAGATAACTCCATTATTGGCTAATCCTTGCACTCCACATGTAGGTTCCACTGGTACCAGCTAGTATTAAGGTTATACCTCAATAAGTTTCATGTACTATTTATCAGAGCTGGACATTGCCTTACTGCCTACAAATACAGTCATAATCTTTGTTTCTATGCCTAGTGTATGTTACCAATGTGACCATAACACTGATTAAGAACAATAGAGCAAGGTTAAGAGTGCTACGCACCACATACAGGGGGAATTGAATCACAGAGAGGCACACTGAAAAAGAATGCTAGATGTATTTAGTTATCTCAATAAGACCTTCATCAAACTCAGAAAACATACACATTCACACAAGCTTACTTTAGACACGTGACCACTGTTGTCCTTGTGTGCTAAGGTCTTAGTGCCGGGAGATGACGATGGCCATGTATGTGAGTTGAGCTTGTGGGTGTTTTCTCTACATCTGATGAAAGACTTAGTCCAATATACCAGGTGATCAAAAAGTCAGTATAAAATTGAAAACTGAGTAAATCACGGAATAATGTAGATAGAGAGGTACTAATTGACACACATGCTTGGAATGACATGGGGTTTTATTAGAACCAGAAAAATACAAACGTTCAAAAAATGTCCGACAGATGGCACTTCATCTGATCAGAATAGCAATAATTAGCATAACAAAGAAAGACAAAGCAATGATGATGTTCTTTACAGGAAATGCTCAATATGTCCACCATCATTCCTCAACAATACCTGTAGTCAAGGAATAATGTTGTGAACAGCACTGTAAAGCATGTCCGGAGTTATGGTGAGGCATTGGCATGGGATGTTGTCTTTCAGCACCCCTAGAGATGTCGGTTGATCACGATACACTTGCGACTTCAGGTACCCCAAAGCCAATAATCACAGGACTGAGGTCTGGGGACCTGGGAGGCCAAGCATGACGAAAGTGTCGGCAGAGCATACGATCATCACCAAACAACGCGCGCAAGAGATCTTTCACACTTCTAGCAAGATGGTGTGGTTCCCCCCCCCCCCCCCCCCCTAATAAAACCCCATGTCATTCCCAGCATGTGTGTCAATTTTTACCTCTCTATCTACATTATTCCGTGGTTTATTAAGTTTTCAAATTTATACTGACTTTTTGATCACCTGGTATGAATATATCTAGCATTCTTTTTCATTGTGCCCATCTGCAACTCAGTGCCTCCTCTATGTGATGAGCAGAAATATGTCCTTTCCGTATTGATACTTAATAGATTTTCCACTTTTTTATTAACCCTTTCTGAGGGTTAAATACGCTAACCATTATTTCATTACATTCTCTCCCATGTATAGTTAATGCCTGTTTAACAGGATGTGGCTATGGCTTCCGAGTCCGTTCTGCTTTCCGTGTAAAGCATTAATGGTGGTGTCTGACTCCTTTCCCATCACCTTCTTTTACAGTTCTTGCCACTAATTTTATATCAGGACATTAACATATTCAGTAATTTTTGAGAACATTGCTCATGGAGACCTGGGGTCTGGCAAAAGTTATTTTAAATATGAGCAAAACAGTCTTGACTGCATAAAAACATTTATTTTGTGGTAGCTGGTTTCAGTCAGTTTTTGACCATCTTCAGACCTCATACCACGACAGTAGGCAGTGGTGATGACTGGAGTGGCTGTTATAACTCCACAAAGGTCAACATTGACATTTGTGGACTTATAATAGCTGCTCCATTCACTGCCACAGCCTACCATCACAATACAAGATCTGAAGAGGGTCAAAAACTGACCATAACCAGTGCCCAAAAAAAGTATTTTGCAGTCAAGTCTGTGCTCATTTTTAAAATTAACATATTCCTATTAAGTAGTCCATTTTCACAATGTGGGATGTTTAGATTCTTAGCTTTAGATTTGTGCTATGATTGCAGTGATAATGTAGGTACATAATGCTTCTCATTATTTTGCATCATAATGGCTATGTTGTCCGCCTGCTTAGCTGGGTGGTAACATGTTTGCCTCCCATGCACTGGGCCTGCTTTGGAGATTTGCTCCGCTCAGGGACAGGGCGTTGTGTTGCCCTCATCATTTCATTTCATGCTCATCACCGACCGCAAGTCACCCAATGTGGCGCAGAATGAAATAAGAACTTGCACTTGGTGGCTGAACCCGACTGGGACATCCCAGTCAACAATGCCATATGATCATTTCATTTTTTATTATTTCATGGCTATGTTGATGACTATTACTTACTTTGTATTAACATGCAGTTGTCTGATGATATGACCATAAAAGGCTTTCGAATCAATTGAAAATAAAGTAAACAAACACAGGTGGAAACTTAGTATGAATAGAACCTTTTGCACTCAATAACAAAGTTTACAACTCCACAAAGATCAGCCACATAATTCAACAGATTCAGCAGAGTTCTATTCAGAGACCAGAAGCACACTCTGAATATGTGGAACAATGTTGGTAAAAGTATGTGAAAGTTACCTTGGTATAGTGAATCAGACACTGATAGCTCAAGAAATTCTGACACAGTCAAACACTTCTCTCAAGCAGACTGTGTGGGCAAGCATTATCAGCAATCAACAACTTCAAATTCCAAGTTCCGGTAAAAACTGAATCTTGCGAAACAATGTCTTCTCACCAAAACCAGCTTTTCTGAATTGCACAGGTAGGAACTTTCCCTGCAATATATCCCATGTTTCTGTAACCTACCAGACCTCAACCTTCGTTAGTCTTTTTTTTATTTTATTTTATTTTTTTTTAGTTTTAGGGCGCACAACTTCAATGGTCATTAGCGCCCAGACTACGTTAAGAATGCACCGCGAAGCACAAGTTGAAAACAACAACTAAAAGGGAAAACACGATAAAAGACAGACTGACAGGCATAGGATTAAAAAACAGCATCATCAAATGTCATTAGAGAGGTTTGTCAAATTGATAAAACGAAGAACACGAGCAGCTGCTCGTGGGTCATCCGCTAAAATGGCATCTAAAGTACATGGCAGGTTAAGATCTAGACGCAGTGTGTTAAAATCCAGACAGGACATTAAAATGTGGCGGACCGTCAGCAATTGCCCACATGGGCAGAACGGCGCCGGCGCAGCCGTCAGCAGATGGCGATGGCTGAACCGGCAGTGTCCAATGCGTAACCGGGCCAAAACGACCTCCTCCCGCCGAGAAGGGCGGGAGGAGGACGTCCAAGCCGCGGGAAGAGGTTTCAAGTCCCGAAGCTTGTTATCCGTAAGTGCAGCCCAATCGGCATGCCACAGCGATAAAATGCGCTGACAAATGACCCTGCTACAATCTGATGAAGGGACACAACAAGAAGCTGTCCGAGGCTGGAGGACCGCAGCCTTGGCCGCGGCATCTGCAGCTTCGTTCCCAGGGATACCGACATGGCCAGGGACCCACATAAAGCTAACCGGAGAACCGACGTCCACCAGCTGCTGAAGAGAGCGTTGGATCCGGTGCACGAAAGGGTGAACCGGATACAGATCACTGAGGCTCTGGATGGCGCTCAGGGAATCGGAGCAGATGACATAAGCAGAATGTCGGTGGCGGCAGATGTAAAGAACAGCCTGGTAGAGGGCAAAGAGCTCAGCTGTGAAGACCGAACAATGGCCATGGAGCCGGTATTTGAAACTTTGTGCCCCGACAATAAAAGAACACCCGACCCCGTCATTGGTCTTTGAGCCATCTGTATAAATGAAGGTCATATTAATGAACTTCGAACGAAGTTCAACAAAACGGGAGTGGTAGACCGAACTGGGGGTAACCTCTTTTGGGAGCGAGCTGAGGTCAAGGTGAACGCGGACCTGAGCTTGGAGCCAAGGTGGCGTGTGGCTCTCACCCACTCGAAAGGTTGCAGGGAGTGAAAAATTAAGGTGTTGAAGGAGGCGACGAAAGCGAACTCCAGAGGGTAGCAGGGCAGAGACATACAACCCGTATTGACGGTCGACAGAGTCGTCAAAAAGCAACGATAAGACGGGTGGTCGGGCATTGACAGTAGCCGACAGGCATACCGACAAAGCAGTATATCGCGCCGGTAGGTGAGTGGCAATTCGCCAGCGTCAGCATGAAGACTCTCTACGGGACTAGTATAAAACACTCCGATCGCAAGTCGTAAACCCCGATGTTGTATGGAGTTGAGGCGGCGTAAGATGGATGGCCGTGCAGAGGAGTATACGAAGCTCCCATAATCCAGCTTGGAGCGGACAATCGACCGATATAGACGAAGCAGGATGGTTCGATCCGCTCCCCACGACATACCACTGAGAACACGGAGGACATTTAAAGAAAGGGTACAACGGGCAGCCAAATATGACACATGTGGAGACCAGCTAAGTTTCCTGTCAAACGTAAGACCTTAAAATTTTGTTGTCTCCACGATTGGGAGAGCAATGGGACCGAGTCATAAGGATGGTGGGAGAAACTCTGTAGCGCCAGAAGTTAATACAGACCGTCTTCTCGGCAGAAAAACGGAAGCCATTGGCGACACTCCAGGAGTAAAGACGGTCAAGAGAACGCTGAAGACAGCACTCCAGGACACGTGTACACTGCGCGCTGCAATAGACGGTAAAATCGTCCACGAAAAGGGAGCCTGATACATCAGCTGGGAGGCAATGCATTATTGGATTGATCGCGATGGCGAAGAGAGCGACGCTCAAAACTGAGCCCTGTGGCACCCCATTCTCCTGGCGAAAGGTGTCTGACAGGACAAAACCCACACGTACCCTGAACTGTCGATCCATTAAAAAGGAACGAATAAAAAGAGGGAGGCGACCGCGAAGGCCCCATGTATGCATGGTGCGGAGAATGCCCGCCCTCCAACAGGTGTCGTAAGCCTTCTCTAAATCAAAGAACACAGCCGCAGTCGGGCGCTTCCGCAAGAAGTTATTCATAATGAAGGTCGACAAGGTAACCAGATGGTCAACAGCATAGCGGCGCCTACGAAATCCACATTCTACATTGGTAAGTAGGCGTCGAGACTCGAGCAGCCAAACCAATCGAGAGTTAACCATTCGCTCCATCACTTTACAGACACAGCTGGTAAGCGAGATGGGTCGATAACAGGAAGGCAAGTGCTTGTCCTTCCCGGGCTTAGGAATCAGGACAACAATAGACTCGCGCCAGCATGCGGGAACATGTCCCTCAATCCAGATGCGATTGTAAGTACGAAGAAGAAAACCTTTACCCGCAGGAGAAAGGTTCTTCAGCATCTGAATATGAATAGAATCAGGCCCTGGAGCGGAGGACCCTGATCGGCCAAGTGCATTTTCGAGTTCCCGCATGGTGAATGGGGCATTATAACTTTCACGATTCGAGGAGCGGAAATTAGGTGGCCTAGCCTCCTCTGCCTGTTTGCGGGGGAGGAATGCAGTGTGGTAATGAGCGGAGCTCGAAACCTCGGCGAAAAAGCGGCCGAAGGCATTGGAGACATCCTCAGGGGCCACAAGGACGTCATTCGCGACCGTCAAGCCAGAAACTGGTGAGTGGACCTTAGTGCCAGATAGCCGGCGCAGGCTACCCCAGACAACAGAAGATGGAGTAAAACTGTTGAAGGTGCTTGTGAAAGCAGCCCAGCTGGCTTTCTTGCTTTCTTTAATAATACGACGACACTGAGCATGTAATCGTTTATAATTGATACAATTCGCCACTGTAGGGTGGCGTTTAAAGGTGCGTAAAGCACGTCGACGAGCACGTAAAGCATCTCTACATGCTGCGGTCCACCAGGGGACCGGTACGCGACATGGAGAAGAAGTAGGGTGAGGGATGGAATATTCAGCAGCAGCGAGAATGACTTCCGTGAGGTGTGCAACCTGACGATCGCAGCTTGTGAAGGTTTGATCCTGAAAGGTCGCCCTGGAAGAGAAGAGTCCCCAGTCTGCCTTGGAGATGGTCCAACTAGAGGAGCACGGAGAGGGGGTATGCTGCAGGAGATGGATAACACACGGGAAGTGGTCGCTCAAATATGTATCAGAAAGTGCATACCACTCAAACCGGCGTGCAAGTTGGGGAGTACATAAAGAGAGGTCTAAATGGGAATAGGTGTGAGATGTGTCCGAAAGAAAAGTAGGGGCGCCAGTATTGAGGCAGACAAGATTGAGCTGGTTGAAAAGGTCTGCTAACAGGGAGCCCCTCGGGCAGGATGCTGGAGAGCCCCAAAGGGGATGGTGGGCATTGAAGTCTCCAGTTAACAAAAATGGTGCAGGTAGCTGAGCAATAAGTTGCATCATGTCTGCCCTGGTAACGGCAGATGACGATGGAGTGTAAACGGTACAAATGGAAAATGTAAAAGTGGGGAGAGTAATGCGAATGGCAACTGCCTGCAGGCCGGTGTGCAACGTGATGGGATCGTAGTAAATATCATCCCAGACCAGCAACATAACCCCTCCATGAGCCGGAATACCTACCACAGGGGGTAGGTCAAAACGCACAGAGGTGTAGTGTGCCAAGGCAATTTGATCGCATGGGCGTAGCTTCGTTTCCTGGAGGGCTACGACGAGCGGACGGTGCAAGCGGAGCAGCAACTTCAAGTCCTCTCGGTTGGAGCGAATGCTGCGAATATTCCAGCGAATAAGTGCCATCGTAAGAAAAAAAGGGAGATGAAAGAAGGGGTCACCTCGAAGGCCGCTGAGGGCCTGGCTTCGAGCGAGCACTGCCGCCGCTATCAGTAGGCGGACAGTCATCGTCCATTGGGTCTATAGGTTCATCGGCCATCTTGGGAAGATGGCCGGGAGGGGGAGCTTCCTCCGCCGGTGAATGGCCAGATGTTCGGCTACCAGCGGTGCGGCCACGCGAAACGGATGACGGCCTGGGGCGGCAACTGCTGGGTGGCGCAGGAGAAGAAATGCGCCGTGGCGGAGAAGGAAAACTGTGCTTCCTATGAGCCTTCTTGGAAGGACATTTGGTGGAAGTACCGGTCGAAGGCTGGGAGGTCGAGGTACGTAGGAAGTCTGCTCGGGACGGTTCCTTCTTGAAGGCCCGTGCATCTGACTTCTGGGTCTTCGTCTTAGCAGAAGCTGATGAAGGGGCTGGTGTCTGTGGGGTGACGGGAGGAAGAGGAGACGTCGACCGCGCGATCTTAGCACTGGCCGAACGGACGACCGTGGTGCTGAAGGTCAGATCGCATGTCTGGGTTGCCACCTCCCTGGTAGTCCGAGGAGAGGCGAGGACAGTACTGTATTTCCCCGCTGGGAGCAGCGTGGGCTTCCTACTAGCCAATAGCTTGCGAGCAGCCGAGGTGGACACTTTCTCTTTGACCCGAATTTCTTGGATACAGCGTTCTTCCTTATAGACAGGACAGTCGCGGGAGGATGCGGCATGGTCACCCTGACAGTTCACACAACGAGGAGACGGAGGTGGACAGTCACCCTCATGGGGATCCCTGCCACAAGTGACACATTTAGCCGCATTGGAACAAGACTGTCGAGTGTGATTGAAACGCTGACACTGGTAGCAGCGCGTAGGTGTCGGGACATAGGGGCGAACAGAAATAACCTCGTAGCCCGCCTTGATGCGCGATGGCAGCTTAACACTATCGAAGGTCAAGAAAAGTGTCCGGGTCGGTACAAGGTCATTGTTGACCTTTTTCATGACCCTATGGACAGCCGTCACGCCCCGCTCAGCGAGGAAAGATTGAATCTCCTCGTCAGTCAATCCGTCGAGGGAGCTAGTATAGACTACACCACGAGACGAATTAAAAGTTCGGTGAGCCTCCACCCGGACAGGGAACGTGTACAGGAGTGTGGCCCGAAGCAGTTTTTGTGCCTGAAAGGCACTCTCAGTTTCTAGTAATAAGGTACTATTATGCAACCTGGTACAAGATTTGACAGATCCGGCTATGGCATCTACGCCCTTCTGGATAACGAAAGGGTTGACAGAGGAAAAATCCTTTCCGTCCTCAGATCGAGAAACGACGAGGAACTGTGGGGCAGGCGGTAGTACTTTTGTCACTGGTGGCTGGTCATGTTTCCGTTTTTGGGCAGAAGTCGAGAGAGATGGAGTGAAATCCATTGCGGAGGAATCCCCCATGATTGCCAGCGTCTCCGATGGTGCGCTCCTTCCTTATGGGGACCCTCTCAGAGGGCACTCCCGCCTTAGGTGAATGTTTACACCTCAGGTCACACCTCCCGAGAAACAGACGGAGGGACCAATCGGCATGGTCAGAAGGTATCAGCTCTGGCAATCACCCCTCCCCGGGCCTGGCCTTTACCAGGGGGTACGCGCGTGCCTTACATGTCTACCCAGGGCGGGGAATTACGCGTTACCCCGTCACCGGCTACGCATGCGAACGCGTGGGTCGGCCTTCAGGCGCGCACAGGGAGGAAGGAAGAAGAGGAAAAAGGAGAGAGAGAGAGAGAGAGAGAGAGAGAGAGAGAGAGAGAGAGGACAGACTATCTCAAGCGCCGAGGCGGAGACCAGAGAAAGCAAGGAGAAGAAGGCTATGAGAAGGCAAGGAGAAGAAGGCAATGAGAAGGCAAGGAGAAGAAGGCAATAAGAAGGCAAGGAGATTTTGCAGGGGAAAGAGTAAGGAAGACAGTGAGGTGGAGAAGAGCAAAGAAAGGAACCAACCAAAGGAAGGAAGAAACGAGAAGTGAAAAAGCAAAATGACCGCAAATAGAGGTCGTGGAACCGTCCGTCTCCGGACGCAGGCGCTAACTACCCCCTTGAGGGGGAGGGACTCCTTTTAGTCGCCTCTTATGACAGGCAGGAATACCTCAGGCCTATTCTAATCCCCGGACCCGCAGGGGGGTCGTTAGTCATTGTCCTCACCCAGCCAGCCCCTTCCGTGTTCCCATTCTATCACTACACAGCCCTTATTCCACCATCGCACCCGTCTTTTTAGTCCTCTCCTTTTTCACTGCCCCTCCCCCCCTCTTGCCTGCCCTCCATCTAACCTGCAGCACTTCACTGTTCCACCACCCCTACCCTACTATCCCTCCCCCTCTCCACCCCAGCCTCCTCCTTGCCCCCATCTACTCACCACTCCCATCATGCTCACAATATTTTGCAGTGTCTAGAGAAATGGATCTGCTGCACAAGCTACCCCTATTGTAATGCACGCTATAAAAGCAACAGTTACATAACTATAATTTTGTCACATCAAGTCCTTTCATAAAAGCTGTACTGTGATCTAATACCAAAAAAACCTCTATATTCCAGCAGCCTTACCAATATGTAGTCACGTGTACATGTGTGAAAATGGATCATTTTCCTAGCTAATAATACATTGAAGCTCTGCTGGTTTTTTCATTATATAATGTTAAACTATTGCTAAAATATTGCTGAAGTGTAGAGTTATAGTATCAAATAGAGTTTTTGCTGTCATTGTAACTGAGCAATAATTTCTTAATAGTGGCCAATCGTAGCTGTCTTCGTTTTGGTCTCATACAATACACAGTACAAAAGTTGGAGGGGGGGCGCGGTAGAGAGGAGTATGAAAAATGGTTTGGTCTATGCAGTAAAAATGCAAGAACAGGAGAGTTGTTTGCACAGGTCAGTATGGAAAAAAGTGTCCTTTACCTCAAAGCAATTAGAAGGGGACACCATTATACAAAAAAGTATTGACTGAAAGTAGTGTGATCGTTAATTTAGCTGATAAATTTGCCATAGAGGATTTCTTGTATTCAATAAAATAATAATAACCACAATTAAGTAATTGCATTGATCACACTGGAATTTGGCAAAGGAACTTCAGTTTCATAAATAAACTACATATCTATTTGAATAAAGGAACAGAAACAGAAACAATATTAAAAAAAAGGGTTGACATAGACAGCTGGAAAGATGAGATGCACACAGTGTGTAAAGTTTGAATGGTGATATATCTCTCCCCACCAATGTTGTATTACACTTTAATTTTATATAGAGCATACAGAATGTCAATGTAAATCCAAGAATAACTGTACAGTATGAAGGAGCCAAAACATTACTGACAATACCAACATGTAGTCAACTGAACTAATGTTTACTCCAATAGCCTCACTAAACCGCCATGACCTTGCTTGAGCATGCGCCCAGAATTCTTTTTGAGTTCATCATGTTATATGTAGTTTAGTCACAGCAAGCATTTCATGGGCCACTGTTTAATACAAGCAGAGTACTACACTATCATCTGCTACACCTCACATAAATTGTACCGCATTTCATACAATCACATGAACCTAAGAAATTATAACAAAGTCTGAAAGTAACACTATCTCAGCTCATTTTCTATGAAAAGGAAAATATTGCTGATTTTTACTGTGTGCTACAGAAAACATTTGTTGTTATTTTCATCCTGCACTAGAACCTGTGTGTCATTAGTGAATGATCATTATCATATACGTTATGGCTCAGAAGATATAATTTGATATGGTTCATTTTGAAGATAACTTTAAAAACAGCTCTTGTACGTCAACAAAAACCATTTCCAAGTGACTACAGTGAGCACTATAAAGGTTAAAGGAATAAAACACAGGAAATTTCCATTCTAATTCGTGGCACATGGCCACAAATATATACTGGAAACAATTTTTAATACCTAAAACACACTATTATACATTTTTTTAGGTGTGAAGGTTTTTGTTTAGATTTACATTGTTATTAATTATTTACAGTGCTTTACTAAAATATTTTTTAGTATTTTGCAGATCTGCACATAAAGTCACTAAAATTAAGCTATACAAACCCGGGTTACATCACTGTCAAGTCATACATGCATTGTATAAAATAATACAACCTTGCCGTTACTTAACGTAATAAATGGAACACTTAGTTCCCATGTTTACTTTACTTAAAGACAATTTTGTACCTTTATAGTCTTTCATGACACACAAGAGTAATTTATGAGGTATTCAAAGAGCACAGCTTTGACATTAAAAAAACTGTTCAGGAGGGGAGGCGGCAGCACTTTCAAGTGGACTCCAAATCATTTCCCTTTACTGCTCAATCTGTAAAAGAGCGTAGGTTTCCACAAATCGGCTTTAATTTCATTACCAATGAAAGGAGACCAGGTCTTATATGCACCCAAGCCAGTTAGCTTGAGCCACTGCCATTACAAGTAATAATAGGTTTATGACTGAAAATTCATTTTCTTTCTAAGAGCTGCATTATTACATATCAGTTGCTATGAGTATCTTCTTTCTCCTTCAGTGCATTCACCTCTCTCCTGATGTCAAGTATTACTTGTGCAAGGGCTTCAGGATGAGCACCACGCTCAATCAGTCGAATGCAGAACGCCAGTGTGACAGGATCCAAGCCTGTATCTAACAGTTTTGACATCTCCTGAAGAATTTGGAATGCTTCATATGACTCAACAATGTTCTCGACACCAGAGTCATTTCTTGTAGACATTTTCATTTTACCTGGGAAACTACAGAAAACTGTAATCAGTGCACTAGCATCAACAGTTCTTCTAGATACTATAAAAACAGTATTGCAACAGAATCCAGTATTCTATCAGAAAATAGATTACTGTTTCAATATAGGAAAAAAGAGGTGGGGGGTGGGGGTGGAATGGGGACATTTCAACAAATTTTTGGTTATAACTCCTCTTCTTATGAAACATGAATTTACTTAATAATTTAATTTTTTTCTTTTTGAATTGGCACTATTAATTTCTTTAGCACGTTACACAAGGTTTTATGCTTACCCCTACCATGGAGCACTATTCAACAGAAGATTAGTTACCTTTCAGCACCTACATAACAACAGCTCTTCTTATTTTTAAATGAAATTTATATATATTTGATTGGTTATGTGCAGCATTATCATTACTAATACAAAATTGAAGAAACAGAAATATAACTGACCCCACAAATTTTACTTAGTAATTTTTGTCATTTCCTCTTCAACTTGCCCGATATATAGGACTTTGCTGAAAACTCCATATCTTTCACTTGCACTTGCTTACATTTTTCTGTTGCAGACCAAGGAATGAAGCTCTAACACCTAGATTTTGTTTGCTAGTACTAAGTTGATATTCAATTGTTCATTTAATTACAATGCTGCTGTGTGGTAGTAGTTCCCCTCCTTGAAATCTTCATTGTAGTGGAAGCCTAATCTGTAGGATTCCAACATTTTTTGCAGTTTTTGTTATAGTAAACACTAAAAGTGAAAGGTAAATTGAGACAGACTATCTTAGTGGACAAATCTCCGACACATACTCTGATGTATATTATGTACATTTACTGCACATAAACTACAGAAACTGCAAAAAGGGGAGGGGTGGATGATGATTTCACTACCTAACTTTTACAATATACAGCATTTAAAGTACCAAATATAACATTCCTGCTGTATATTCAGTTTTCTGTGAAATCTGCGTGAATAGTTCATTCATAACAGTCAAAATAATTCTGCAACATTTGCTTTATTAAAACCTGCTGCTCATGATTTCAGGTTTTCTTAAGGTGCACTGTTGATATTGGCTCATGAAACCTTTTAACCTATTCTGTTTATGTCCCAAGTGCTTTGTAAACTGTCATACTTAGTGAAATGCTAATATTGCTAATATTTTTAACCTTTGATCATCAAGCTCACTGCCTTTATCAGCAGTGAATACTTCTCCACATTCATACTTTGGGTGGAAATTTGCTAACATTTGTGTCCGATTCATGGCCTTTGCAATACTGTCATATTCACTTCCAGTTTAATATCTTCTTTTTTGAGTTCAGGTCTTATTACCCAACCTAAATGCAAACAAATTACTTTCCATTTATTATTCCATATATAAACATATTACTGCCAAAATAAATTATTTCAATGAGCTGAGATTACATTTCAACCATGTGTTTGAGCACTTACTTAAATTAAGGTGTTTCATGTGGTTTATACTATTTTTTTCAATGCAGAATCTTGTAATTGGGTGACAATCTCATTTACCTCAGTTAATACTGAGTAACAAAAATGCACTATTGAGAAATAGAACTGAACTTTTACCCTTTGAAAACTCCACCACCAAACATTATTTATAGAATAGCTTTTCCTACTATGGATAATGATGGAGTGAAATCCATTCTTAGCTATTGTCCTTATGGTGAACTTATAGTTTTCCTTTCATTCAAACACATATTACAGTATGGAAATACTGAAACTGTTAAAAAGTGGCCTAATTGAAATGTACCTCCTTCACTATCTCAGAGTTAAGACTGTCATGTTGCATCCACTCCACTGCCTACTTATTATTAAAATTAATTCATTTAATTTTTTTGCCAATGAGAACTGCTAAAATTCAACTGGATGTGCATTATTGGTAATGCATGCATAACAACTGGTGAACTTCCCACTGAAATTCATTTGCTGTTTGCTTATCAATTTGATACTCTTGTCAATCTCCCGGGAATAAATAAACAAAATTCAAAAGGATCGAATATAATATGGGCAATTTAAAAAGCTTTGGCAAAATATATTTTGGAAAAAAAAACAAGAATGGAGTGAAGCTGTAAAATTTGAAACAATGTTCAAAGAAATAAATGATTTGTAAAAATACAGCTGAATCATAGTACAGCTGATTCAGTTCATGGCTTGCTTTATAGAACAGCAGCACCCTTAAAATTGGGATTAAAAACACAAGGAGAAAGATTGCTGTTCCTAAATTACAACTGTTGTAACCTCATTAATACGCCAATGTGGTACCTTTACAAATAAAAATGAACGTATATAACAAGATAGGCAGATTACAAATAACATTGAGGAGAAAGGTTTCCGCCCACTGTATTATCATTGTCTTACACAATTATGGGAAATACCCAAGGAAGCACACCACGCATGTACATCTATAATGGACTGACACAACAAGAAATGTCGTGTGCCATCGTTGCTCACATCTTCCCAACAGTTGCTATCACTTGACAGATACACCACATTCTACGAGAATAAAATACGCTCATGACATTCGTTGTTGTTAAATCTACTCCCAAAAATCTAATGTGTACCTGTCAAAATTAATTCCAGGAACATATGTATGCGTATTATTTTTCAGCAGGCTAGATTATTGGCTCAAGATGTCGTCAATTAGGTTTTATTGCATGAACCACTGGTACAGCAGGAGTACGCCCAAGGTATATTCAATTCCAGAATTTACGTTAAATGTGGAT
This sequence comes from Schistocerca serialis cubense, assembly GCF_023864345.2. Classification (NCBI taxonomy): domain Eukaryota; kingdom Metazoa; phylum Arthropoda; class Insecta; order Orthoptera; family Acrididae; genus Schistocerca; species Schistocerca serialis. The sequence continues at coordinate 316,498,268 of NC_064642.1, read as the reverse complement.
ATATTGTATACAGATCTTGTTTTAAATACACAAGTAATTTGAATACTACCACTTCCATTCGAATTACCAAAGCAATTCACTACAAAAATATTTCGCATACCCTGAAAATTCACACTGCATCGGATCGAATACATATCGAACGAAAATAATCAGTACTACAGTACTGCACTTGATTGTGAAAGTTTCAAAACACTGTAGGGATAAGGCTTCCGCATTTCCCTTAAATCACTTAAGGTTAGAATCTGGATGTTTCTTAGCAACTAGAAGTAAATTTACAAACACTAGACAGCTCAGTTGTGTGTCTTACGAAAGACTGATGCAAAGGGAATGAAATCTCACATTTACCCTTAACCACATATGAACTTGCTTGTTTCTACAGTAGACTCTCCATGAAAGGTGGGGGTTCATGTATTTATGTAAAGACACATATTTCATTTAAAGACAGAAATGACCCTACTGCATTAATAGTTGATAAACATTTTGAACTCTCAGGTACTGAAGTAACAGAACACAGCATTAATGGTAATTTGTGTGTTCCGATCACCGAGTGGTGATGTGGATATTTTTTTCTTAAAACTAAATCAGACACCGCTGAGGTACCTTGCTCAGAAACAAGCACAATCGGCTGTAGGGGGCCTCAATATCAATACCACGAAGTCAGATGAAATCAGCCATGCTTATTTAAATGTTTTCTACAGTTATGGCATGACTTCACTTGTAAACTGTCCCACAAGAGTAACCAAACAATCTTATACATTGATAGACCATGTAGCAACAGATATAGACAGAAAAAATGCTGTATACATGTTCAAGATCAAGGCTTATCAGATTATTTATGTCAGATATTAAAAGTAAATATTTGTGTAGAAAAGCCCCCTAAATTAAAAGTATACAAAAGGCTCTAGTCAAAGCCAAGTCTGCATGAATTTTCATCCCAAGATATAATATGAAGGATGGGAGGAAGTCTATGCGGAAACAAATGTGAACAAAATGTTTAATAGTTTCATGTCCATTTTTAAATAAAAAAAGCGTTCCCCAAAAATTTGCATACCATTGCAACTTGAGAAAAAATATATGGATTACCAGAGGTATAAAAAAATCCTCTGAAACTGTTAGGCATTTCGTTTCAATCAAAAACAGACTGACCCAGCCTTTTTGCAATTTATAAAAACTGCAAGAGAACCTACAGAAAGGTACTACTAGCCGCTAAAAAAACTCACAACCATAAAATAGTACAGCAGGCAGAAAGCAAAAGCAAACCAGCCTTGGATATTATCAAATAGGAAACAAGAAACACGGGGTAAAAGCATCTGAATTCACAAATTAAGAACAAAAATAGACAAATGAACCACCTAACAGAAACAGTTAACTTTGTAAATGTGTAATTCAACAGTATCGTTAAGAAATTACAACAGAACTTTCCAGACACGTGTGTCTTACTCACACAGAACCATCCACCAAAATAAATGGCACTCAATGCAGCAACTGAGAAAGAGGTTGCACAAGTTATACATCAGTTAAAAAATAAAAAATCAACTGGTCTAAACGGAACCCAAGCTTTTATCTTTAAGGAACGTGAAAATTCCATAAAAGCTCCATTAAGAAAAATAATCAATGAATCATTCAAATCTGTTTTTCCTAAGCACCTAAAACAAGTGAAAGTAATACCCATACTTAGGACCACCCAATTAGCCCTGTAGTCCAACGCAGTCTGTGGACGGTTTTTAAAGTGGTTTTCCATCTGGCGAATGAGGGCTGGTTCCCATTATTCCGCCTTAGCTACATCTCAGCAATTGCTGCGCAAACACTGTCTCTATGTGCACACACACCACCATTACTCTACCATAGGAACATTTGGAGCCACACTCGTCTGGTGTGAGATGTTCCATCAAGGAGGGGGGTGGGCGGGGTCCACAGGGGGCCGAACCGCACAATAACCCTTGGTTCGGTGTGTGCCGGCAGTAGGGTGAGTGGACTGCTGTAGCCTGTTGTGGGGTTGTGAATCACTGGGGGCTATGGCACGGACGAAACCTCTCCATCGTTTCTGGGTCCCCACTTCAATACAATACAATACTTAAAAATGGTGATACAGAAAATGTAGAAAACTACATACCACTCTCTATGCTGTCCACCATTTCCAAAATTAAAGTACTGAAAAATACCTTAATGCAGTATCTGAATAAGTTTAACCTTATTTGCAGAGAACAACATCGTTTTGGGCCCAAAAGAGATACAGAATCGCCTATTACACAGCTTACAAAGCTCATTATTGAGGTACTGGATGAAGGTAACCACGTAAATGTAATTTTCTTTGACTTATAAAAGGCATTTGATACAGTGGACCACATAATTTTACTACACAAATTAGAGTTAATAGGAATAAGAGGTGTGGTTAAGAATTGATGTTAGTCCTACCTAGAAACCCGGATGCAGCATTTTGAGATTTCACATACTGCAGAAGGATTTCTAGTAAAACACTTATCAGATCCAAAAACTATTAATATAGGCGTCCCACAAGGTAGTATATTAGGTCCAATACTTTTTCTTATTTACATTAGTGATTTTCTGCAGAGTATCAGATGTGGGGGAAAATACTCTTTGTTGACTACAGCAACATAGTGATCACAGCCAAGATTCCAACCCACCAGACATCAAAGGCAAATGCAGCCCTCAAATATGTTCAGGAGTGGTCACTGAAAAATAAAGTAACTTTAAACGTAAGAAAACTAATTGTATGTACTTCCGGTTGAATAAAAGACATAATGATGGTAAATTAACAATTAATGTTGATGTACTAGAATGTTAATAGATGCAAAATCTTAAGGGGTGAAGACAGATTATCAGTTGAAATGGACAGAACATGTAAAAGCTTTAACAAAGAGACTAGCCACAGCATGTTATGCTGTACGAGTACTTTCCTCAAAATGACATATTTTGGATACATGTACTCAATCTGGGAATATTCAGTCTGTCTTCAAGGTACAGAAAATAGCTGTATGGGTAATAAAAAATAGCAGTAATAGAGCTCATTGTACTGATTCTAACTGTCCCATGTGAATACATTTTCCAGACTGTAATGTATGTAAGGAAAAATATTCATCTGTGTTCTACAAACAGTCCAATGCATGACCATGAAACTAGATCCAGCTACTACTTATACCTACAAGAAAACGAAGTCCAAAACACAGAACAGTATGCTATATAATGGCCTAAAACTGTACAACAGGCTGCCACAGGAAATAAAAGGTGTAAATGAACTTCATATCTTTAGCGAAAAGCCAAAAACATATTTCTTAAGTAAAATCTGTTATAAGGTAAATGAGTATTTAGATTAATTGTAGATAGCAATTTAGTAGACACAAATACACATAGACCTGTATAAAGCAACAGTATATGGCATGATTATAAATACTGTAAGAATTGACCTGTAAAAATTGTAAGAATTGAATTGTAAACATTGTAAGAACCCATGTATATTTTAGTTCATAAGACATAATTGACGACATCCATACATCGTTATTATATGGATGAATAAACATAACAATCAATCAGTTTGAACAAGTTCACAGCCATGCTTACTGTCCTTGCTTCATTTTTTAGATCTGAAACCCACCATGAGTCAAAAGAAAGAGGACAAATCGATCGAAAGGCATCCACTACGCACTTAAAGTGGTTTTCTTATATCATGGAATTCAATGGTTCATGCACACTTTTTCTTTTTCTCTCTGTTGCCATCCACTCCTGAATGTAGGCCAGCACCTAATCCGCATACATGCTCTGCAAACAAATGTGAAGTGTATGACAGATTTTAGTTAGAATTGTCCCAAGTATTAAGATGTCTCCCTGCTCCCATCACATGCTCAGTGCATGAAGAATGACTGCTTGAATGCCTCTGTACACGCTGTAAGTAGTCTACTTCTGTCTTCATGGTTCCTACTAGAGCAAGAAGTAGGGTATTGAAGAACATCTCTAGATTCTGCACTTAATGCTGGTTATTGAAATTTTGTAAACTGTCATAGGATAGTTTCAAGAGTCTGGCAATCCACCATTTTCCTTTCTGTAACACCCTCCTGTGAGTCAAAGAAGCTTGTGACCATTCTAATCCTACATCTAATTGATACTCTGCAAAATACTTTAAAGTACTAATTATTAGGACTTCTTCCTATTCCATTCACGTATGGAGCTCTGGAAGAATGGCCATGTGGTAACAACAACAGCAATAACGTTGAATTTTGGAAATAACGAAGTCGAACGGTATCGATTTTTGGACAGGCAAGACTTTCCTGCAAAGGTGGTCTGAGATGTGGTACGTTTCGGCCAGTGATCGGATCTGAAGCTCTCTGGCTTTAATGCTGACGTGAGTTTTGCTAATGTGCTTCTATCGACCTTTGAATAATAAAAAGTTACCAGAGTTCACAACCATATGATAATTACAGTACTTTTGCGATAACTTCATGCCTGTGTAAGATATTCAAAAGCATATTACTATCGTATACAGATGTAAGATAATTTCGAATGTAATACAAAATTGGACAAACAAAGTTCACACTCAGTGCGGTGGCTGATGTGAGTAACTGTAAATGGGAAATGGCTTTACAGTCGCTCCCATCAGCCACCATGCCGAGTTTCAACTTTGTACTCTTACGCTGATCGACAACAATTAAATGACAAAGATATAATTTTTCTCACAGCCCTACTGCCTTGTTACTTTGGTAGGTACACTTTTTGCCTTTTATCTCAGTGGCTGTGGACATCTACCGATCAGTGAGCGAGAATGTAATGATGTTGTTTGGTATGAATAATTTGACTGTTGTTCGCTCTTTACACATTTCGCATATTTTGTACTGGAGTGTTGGCAGTTGCGTTAAACCTGTTTGAAGCATGCGATCTTATGACGCGGCTGGTGGCGCTGAAGTTTCACGTGTTCATTAAAGGAAGCGATATTCTGAGGCATCACGCCATGGGGCCTGGGTTCGATTCCCGGCTGGGTCAAGAGATTTTCTCCGTTCAGGGACTGGGTGTTGTTTTGTCCTCATCATCCTTTCATTCCCATCTCCGGCACGCAAGTCGCCCAATGTGGTGTCGAATGCAATAAGTACTTGCCCTCAGCAGCCGAACGTCCCCGAATGGGGGACTCCCAGCCCACAATGCCATACGCTCATTTCATTTCTGAGGCAACAAGGAACTAAGCTCTTAAAATAACAGTGCTGCTCAATTTCTTCAAACTTTAGAGTGCACTACATGTACCTTTCCATGGATTTTCTGCAAGTCGCATTTAAGTGCCTGGCAGAGGGTTCATCGACCCACCTTCACAACAATTCTCTATTATCTCAGTCTCTAACGGCACTCGGTGAAATCGGACACATATATCTTTCCGTGCGAGCTCTTATTTCCCGTATTTTATTATGATGATCGTCTCTCCCTATGTAGGTGGGTGTCAACAAAAAATTTTCGCGTTCTGAGGAGAAAGTTGGTGATTGAAATACCGTTAGAAGATTCTGCCACAGCGAAAAACGCCTTCGTTTTAACGATATCCACAGAAATCCTGTATCATGTTAGTGACACTCTCTCCCCTATTTCTAGATGATACTAAACATGCTGCTCTTCTTTCAACTTTCTCGATGTACTTCATTAATACCATCTAGTAAGGATCCCACAACATGCAGCAGTTCTCCAAAAGAGGACAGAGAAGCGTAGTGTAGGCAGTCTCTTTAGTAGATCTGTTACCTTTGCTAAGTGGTTTGCCTTCGCCACAACATTTTCTACTTGGTCTTTCCATTTTAAGTTGTTCGTAATTGTAATTCCTAGATATTTAGTTGAATTTATGGCCTTTAAATCTGGCTGATTTATTGTGTAACCGAAGTTAAACGGATTCCTTTTAGCATTCATGTAGGTGATCTCACACTTTTCATTATTTAGGGTCAATTGCCAATTTTCACACCATATGGATATCTTTTCTAATCGTTTTGAAATTTGTTTTGATCGTCTGATGATTTTACTAGACAATCAATGACAGCATCATCTGCTAACAACCTAATATGGCTGCTCAGATTGTCTCCTAAATCGATCAGGAACAGCAGAGGGCCTATAACACTACCTTGAGGGATAGGCACAGCAAATGTTTAGTGTGTTGTGTAAAGAGCGTTTGAGTTGCTGAGACTGGTGGAATCCTTCTCCACTCGACGTGTCATGCCTCTCACCAGCATTTGTTTTTCCCTTTCATCTCGGTTTATTAATCATAACCGAATACCAAAAGGTAAAGGAGTCATGTCTCATATTTTTCCCTGAGTGTGGGGAAACGTGTGAGAGTAAATTGACGTGCTCAGAGCTCGGCACTGACAATCCACATTGTGCATGCGACTTGTAGAGCAAGTGCATTTCCGCATCGATCAGTTGTTAAGGTTTCGATGTACATTGAACTAACATTGCTTCGTGAAAGCCTATTTTCCAGATGATCGTCTACAGATCCACAACTACGTAATAACAAGGAGTACAACACTTATTGTTAGTTCCAGTCACGAAACTACTGCGCCACAATTGTTAGGTCGCTGGTGTTGGTAGCAATAAGAAAAAGCAAGAGTGGGTGCAAAGTGTTTGGCATGGAACCAACACATGACAGGACTTAATCAGGGGGCCACTGCACAACTTTTCATGGAATGGTTGTATATGTCATGCATAAAACATTAATTCTAATTCCAAAAAACTCTGTTGATTCGAAAACAGTAGTATATTTTACTAGAGATACACAAACAGATTTGACACTCAATATTATGTATTATGGTCATTATGCTGATAAGTACGATTATTTTGGTTAATTTGGCTCATTTACAATAATTTTACGCCCTTGTTAAGATAGCTGCCTTGTTTCAGTTTTGGAACACTGCTGGTTACTGTGTGTTTAAACGGTGTTGATCGTACTTACTTCCAACTGTCTATGCCAATTAACTACAACTATTTAAATGCCTCTGCTTGTACTATAATTAATCCAATATTGTCCTGATGATCTCTACTCCAACAATACCAAGGGAGTTGTAGTATATTCATAGATTCATCAAGGTTCTTGAAATTTTGTAAGTAGATTTTCTTGGGATAGTTTGCATCTATTTTATAGTACCATCCAGTTCAGTTTTGTAGTATTTTTATGACACTCTTTCACTGGTCAAACAAACCCCTGACCATTTGTGCTGCTCTGCTCAGTATATGTTCAACAAGCCCTTTTGATCCTACTTAGAACAGGTCCTCCATACTTCAGCAATATTCTAGCATAGATCACACAAGTGATTTGTAATAAATCTCCTTTGCAGACGGGTTGCATTTCCCTAATCTTCTGCTAATGAAATATGATCTGCCACCATTTATGTACAATTGAGCCTTTGCCATCCTTCCATTTAATATGACTACCGTTTTACACCCAAGTAATTATATGAGTTGAGCGATTGTAGCTATGACTCATTAGTATTATGAACATAGTGTACAACGTTTTTTCATTTTGTGAAGTGCAAACTTTTACATTTCTGAACATTAAACAAAGTCGCCAATTTTTCTTTTACTTTGAAATCTTATCAATATTTGACAGAATCCTTGAGCAGTTTTTCAGACAGTAGTTCATTATACATAACTGCACCATCAGCAAAAATCTGAGATTATTATTAATATCGTCAGCAAGGTTATCGGCATACAACATGAACAAGAAGGGCCCCAGCACACTTCTTTGGGCTACATGTATTTCAGGTAAAAGAAAGGGAGGTGGTGGATTACAGTTTATGATTATCAGACTGGGTTAAATTCAAAATCTTTCTAGAATGTCTTATAAAGTTTGAACATGTGACACAGTTGATGGTGACCCATCAGTCAGATAGGTACATTGGACTTAGTAATCTTCTATCTACTATGTAACAGAATTATACCAAATGACAATACTGGTTGTGACCCTGAAGCTTAACCTTAAATAACAAAAATGACATCACGAAAAACTACTAGGTACCAATAGTCAAACAAATTAAATTAGTGCACTCACATAATATAAACCAAACGAGTTAATTTGCACAAATGAAAGATATCATTTCCTCTGTGCAGCTGATAGTCGATTGTTGTTAGCTAGCAGACTATCATATACTAACTCTTCTGCCTTTTCAAGGATTAAATCGAATCTGTAAGGAAATTAAAAATTTTATTTAATGAATGGCCACTCAAATAACTGAGAGGAAAATAATCTTAGTGTGAATTTCACAGTTAACACTAAATTCACTCTTATTGTTGACCACAATTGTAATTAGGGCATGAATGTGTTGGCATTTGATTTGTTCCAAGGGTGACACTAATTCTGGTTTTTGTAACAAGGTTGGCACCACTCTGCTTCTGTGAGTCACTGGGCAGAGATGGTGTTTATTTATTTATTGTATTTCTTTGCATGGAGCCACCAATTAATGGTTTTTACAAACATCATAATAATGTTTTACAAGTTTCATGCAAACAGAGTAGATGCATTTTATATATGCATAAGTTATTAGAACAATATGATACAAAAATAGATATACTTAGTAAGATAACAGAATGTACAGGTTTCGAACAGACACGTTTTATATATACATACGGGATATCATGTACATGGTACAAATGTCTATGTACTTAGAAAGACAACAGAATTGGATATTACATCATAATTATTACAAATATTCAGTTTTTATGTAACAAAACATACGGAGATTTCAGTTTACTTTAATACAGCAAATACACTTCTCGGATTTGCCACCGGATCGTATTGTGTAACTCGCACAATATTTCATCGATGCAACTGCTCGACGTTATCAGGTGGTGGTAGCTGCTGCTGTCACTGTTGTAAGGCACGACTGAAGATAATCGCGTGGCGGCGTCGAAATTTATCACACCGGGAGCAGGCAATATGCACTCGCCGGAAAACGCTTACAGTTGGAGGCGCTACTAGTGCCCCCTGTTGGGAGTCACGGAAAGGCTATAGACGATGACTGTGCTGCCGAATACTCTAGCGGTTAAAGGCTGAACTAAATTCTAGTAGCACGTGCGTAACGTGATGAATCGGAAGTTCTTGTTTTCCCAGTTTTGTTTTAATGGCGGCCAGTGCTGGATTCCAGGCTGCACTTAGTTGAAAACCTGCATCGCTGTTGATGAGATTGTCCGCTGTACGGATATGTATGGCCTCCTTAACAACACAGTCGCAGAAAGATGACGCTGGGGATAAGATTTACGTCTGTTCGTAAAGCATACGATGTCCCGATGTCCCGCTTCCAGGCAATGCTCTGCCACTGCTGATTTATCAGGTTGTCCAAAGCGCGTATGACGATGGTGTTCGACGCAACGTTCTTGCACGGTTCGGCATTTCTGTCCAATATAAAATTTTCCACATTGGCACGGGATTTTATATACGCCACGTTTCCTCAGGCCAGAGTCGTCTTTGACCGAGCACAATAAATTCCTCAAATTTACTGGTGTCCGAAAAACACACTTGATGTAGTGTTTTTTGAGGATTCTGTCTATTCTCGAAGACATGCCACCAAAACAGGGCAAGAACGCTGTTGCAGTGGGTGCCTCGGCATCTTCATTTACATCCCTGCTTCGAGTTTGCTTAGAACGGAGTGCACAGAGTATCTGCCTATAGGACTAGCCATTCTGTTGGAATACCATTCTCAGGTGTTGTAGCTCACCAGGCAGACTGTCAGCATCTGAGAGTACATGTGCTCTATGCACCAAAGAGCATAGGACACTACCACGTTGCGCATGATGTTGACAACTTGTGGCCTGCAAATATAGCTCCGTATGAGTTGATTTGCGATAAACGCTGTGTCCCAGTGTACCATCAGCTTTTCGTCGGACTATGACGTCCAGAAATGGTAAGATGCCATCCTTTTCCACTTCCATTATGAACAGATGCAGTAGAAACACAGGTAATATCTCTGTTCCGTCGGGCCAAACCACAAAAGTATCGTCTACATACCGCCAGAAAGAGGAAAGTCTGAGACTTTCCGACTGCAGTGCTTTTTCCTCAAAGTCTTCCATACAATAGTTGGCCACCATGGGAGACAGAAGACTTCCCATGACGACACCGTCCACTTGTTCAAAATACTGGTCATTGAATAAGAAATAAGTTGAGGTAAGCATATGTTTAAATAATGCCACAATGTCTTTCTGAAACTGGCTGCTGCTGATAAGATCTGAGTCCTGCAGAGGTATTTTATAAACAAAAATATAACATCAAACCTAACCAAAATATCTTTAATATCTTTAATACCAAGATTCATTCAGACAGTATAAGCACTTATTAATCAAGAATGATTTAATTTCACTTTGAATGAGTTCCTTTTGTGACACATTATACAGATTGGCAGTTTGTTATACCGTCCCTGGCTGTTAATGTTTAGACTATGGCCCGTTGGTTTTAGCTTAGTTCTTTGTCTGTATTAGCAGATCTATCACTCCTCATCCACCTTACTTTGAGTGGAATGTCAATGTCACTGCTATGCAGCCTGTAAAAAGGAGGCAGGAACCAGGGAGTACATAGAGTGTTACACCCAGAGACCTAATCAATTAGTTTGAGGTGTTGACTCCTACTGAAACTATGCCAATGAGACCCATTTCGCCTTTTGGAAATCCCAGTGCTTCCTTTTTCAAGAGGTGGCAAACGCAAAATGATAGGGATTATTAATTGTCAGCAGCTCAAATATATGGTGAATATAGTACCCCTCAGAGAAGTGGCAGCAAAGGATGGGAGGGAAGAAGTGCACTCATTGCTTGAAGAAACAGGGTGCAAACAAATACAGATTGTGGTGCATGTTGCAACAAACTATACCTATTCTCTGCGCTCAGGGAGAATACTTGGATTATTCCAGAGACTGGCAGAGGATGTTGAGAAGATCAGCCTTGCTCATGAAGTTTCAGCAAAGCTCACAGTTTGCAGCATTGAACCAAGAACTAGTCACGGACCCCTGGTTCAGAGTCGCGTGAAGGGTGAACCAGAGACTCTGAAGTCTCTATGACAAGCTCTACTGTGAATTCCTGGACTTGCGTCACAGGATTGAAAACTGTAGGGTCCCCCTGAATAGGTCAATCATGCACTACACATCAGGGGTACCCAGGTATTTAACTGTGTTTGGGGTGCTCATGAGGTTTTTGGTTAGGTGTCTCTCCATCCAGTCCAGATAACAAAAGGTATAGGAGACCTGGAAGTTATCAGTAATAGATACAAACGCACCCTGCAGGCGAGAGAATTAAAATCTCAATGATTAATTGCTGAAGTATTCAGAACAAAGTGCCAGAGTTTGAAGCATTCCTAAAAAGCAGTGGAGCTCACATAATAATATGTACAGAAAACTGGTTTGAACTCGAAATTGATAGCAGTGAAATTTTTGAGCAGAATTTAAGCGTACATTGAAAAGGTAGGTTAATGGCAAATGTAAGTGGTGTTTTTGTCACAGTAGACAAGGAACTCAGCTCCACCAAGATAGAAATTGAAACTGCATATGAGATTATCTGGCAAGTCTCGACATCAAAGATGGGCATACATTTATAATCGGATCCTATCATCAACTATGAGACTCACCTCCATATGTAACCAAAACCTTTTGAGAGAACCTATCAAGAGAAGTGACCAATTCAACATGCGTAAGCCTGTGCTGCAATTTTTTGCACAGAAAGAATACACTGAAATAAACACAATGCCAACATTTTAGCAGCTAACACTCATGGCAAGTACTTTAAATAAAATTGGAAATTGCCAAATGCATAGCTCACCAGGTGGCTGGAGGTATTTACACACTTGTCGTAGCTGCAGCAGACAGAGCATGCGCAACAAAGCAAGTGCATAACCTTAGTTGACACCACAATGGTAAACACGGTAGAAAACGGTCATAATTTATGAAGTGATTCCCAGTGTCCGTTGATAGTTCCTCTGACACAATGGTTTGCAGTTAGTACTCACTTGAATTTGCAGCTCGTTTAATAGCCATAATAATTGTGATATCAGTAAATGTTGACAATGCATGTTTTAAAAATAGAAATAAAACTGAATTCATATTCTTTGTCGTTTCTTTGTACATGCCAGCTAATAGCATCTGCACTAGTTCCAGAGTTACACAGTTATATGGATTCCAATTAATGTTTTCAATCTTGTTGTTGTTGTTGTGGTCGTCAGTCCTGAGACTGGTTTGATGCAGCTCTCCATGCTACTCTATCCTGTGCAAGCTTATTCATCTCCTAGTACTTACTGCAACCTACATCCTCCTGAATCTGCCTTCAAAGATAAAATATGAAGAATATGGTGTGCAATCAAAAGCATCAACTTCTCCTGAAGAAGTCCATAGGTATTACTTATTAGTTAATTTCCTGGACATTCTTTCGAATGATGTCGACATTTAGTTAGAAATTATGGAAATATTAGAAGAAACAGGAAGTAACTGACGATTCTGTGAACTGTTGGTCGAACGTTGATTGTTGTGCAAATTTAAGTCCAGAAGAAAAACACACTATCTTCCTAACCCAAAGGAAACATGTATGGTAATATCTTTCAGTGTCAAAGAGAAGGCTGTAAATTTTTCGATACAACAAAGGAGTGGGGAGATGTGTATTGGTGTGCAAAACCAGTGAAATATGAAGTTGAATCGTGTGAATGGAGCAAAGATTTACGTGAAGTACGAAATACATTTCACTGGCAAAATTGTGAGAGAAAAACTACTCGAAAGATTTAGAACTGCACGTGAGAGTAAACTTCAACGTCACTGAGGAAGATGAGCCTTCTCTACTGCAAATGAGATTTCATTATCATTGCAAGTGAAAGAAAGACAAAGTCGCTTGTCCAGTCGATGAATGCTATGACACATTCGCTTACAACAATGCCAGGGGCAAGTATCAGTGAATTACTGTTTCTGCAGCGTTATACCTGTCTTCAGGAACCTCAAACCAAAGTAGGATCAATTCTTTTTAATGTACTGTTCAGTTGCAGGAATCTTGTAATTGATGCAGCAAAACCTGGAAAAACGGAAGAGAATCATTTTCAATATTACACCCGAAATTCTTCTTACCAGTTGCTGCAAGTAATTCATTGTTTTTGTTGGACATAACGTCACATCTGTTTGTAGGACACTGTGAAGATTCAGCCTTTCAACAAAGAAATTTTTCGACACTGTAAGGCATTTTTCATTAAATTGTTAACAGTATAATTTCTCATACCTCTTTGTCATTTCAAATTTATCAGCAGAATAGTGTTGTTAAACTTCAGTCACTTGTGCATTGTCAGTTTGCATCACCAGGTTTTTGAATTTAATCAAGTATGTCTGACATGCAGCACAATGTGCAGAAAAAACACTGTGACCATTTTTTTCTCTATCCCAGTACTGCATAAATAAAACTAGTAATTACCATGAGATCCCTAAAAGCATTAATTTTTCCTATCTCAAGTGAGAATTGTGTAAAGAAAATGCTTTTTACGTCAATCAATGGGCAATTCACACGTTTATGTCGATTACTGGAAATAATTAAGGAACTGTTTCATTGTCAGTAAAATAAACATTACTAAAAAATTATCGTAAAAGCAGTTCTACACAAATTGTTATAAAGTATTTCATGTCAACAAGTCCCAATTGATGGAAGTCATCTGCAATGTAACATCATACACTACCGTGATTTTCTTTCCTCTGTTTGTCACTTTCGTAGCAGCTACATCTGCAACAATTTGGCTTACATTCTTAACTGCCGGTTATTCAAAATATTAATAATTTGAGACTTTTTTGTAGTTAACTGCTTAAAATTCGCTTGTGTGCATTTTGGACTTCAGGCTACGTGGTGGTACATTCTCTTGTCGCGGCTGCAATTGATCATTCATCAATTCACGCACCAGAGAGGAAGGGCCATACAAATAGCAGTTCTTCATGGGGCTAAAACAAGTAACTTTAACATTTAAAAAATGCTTGCAGTGTACCTTAGCAGCTAAAATTTTGAAGTGCGTTCTTTTGGCATATTCTTTCTGTATGAAAAACTGCAGATTCCACTTAATCCTTGAAAAGACAGAAGAGTTTGTATATGATAGTCTGCTAGCTAACAACAATCGACTATCAGCTGCAGAGAGGAAATATCTTTCATTACTACAAACTAACTCATTTGGTTTATATTATATGAGTGTACTAATTTAATTTGTGTGAGTATTGGTACCTAGTACTTTTTTGTGATCTCATTTTTATGTTATTTACGTTTAAGGTTCAGGGTCACAACCAGCATTGTCATATTGTATAATTCTATTATATAGTAGACAGAGAATTGCTAAGTCTAATGTTCCTATCTGACTGACAGGTCACCATCAACTGTGTCACATGTTCAAACTTTATAAGACATTCTGGATAGGTTATGAATTTAACCCAGAATATTATCATACAGTCTGATAATCATAAACTGTAATCCACCACCTCCCTTTCTTTTACCAGAAAGACAATGGTTTATTCCATAGTCAGGACTAAAATCAACTGCCTCTCAATTCAGCACTTCTGCACAGGCCTTCATTAGTGATTACAGCCAAGGAGGTGGAATCTTTATTAAGATGCAAGATTTAAGAGTAGTCATAGCTTACATCAATCAGTAATTGCTACTTCTGTCACACTGGTATTGGATAAACACATTATCTTTATGTTTTCTTTTCTTTTCATGAGCATCTTGTTTTCGCAGCTTCTTCACATTCACATTCACTGGATTTCTTTTGGGAGGGCAATGTTTTTATTTCAAAATTAAGTATGCAGCAGAATGGTTAAGTCAATGGATTCATCTTCGAGAAAAATGATGGCCAGTTTCGATCCCCATCCTTCGCCAACTGAGATTCTGCTCAGCGTCTAATAACCATGTCGTTGATGATGTCACCAAACCTAACCTTCTTCCTTACATTAGGAAGGTGATTACCCATCATTTCACCCAGTGCATTCCTTTAGGCAAAATCCTTGAAACCCATTATGGTGCATGACTGATATGGCATCAACATTGGAATAATAACAAGTAAGATACAAACTCACATGGACAAGGATGGAAAAGGGAAGTAGGCATATGCCTACTCAAGAAATTATTCTACCACTAATCTTATCCGTTTTATGCAAGTTAAACTTATAAATGGAAGATGCCTGGAGATACTGACAGGTTCCAGATAGATTATATAATGGTAAGACAGAGATTTAGGAACCAGGTTTTAAATTGTAAGACATTTCCAGGGGCAGATGTGGATTCTGACAACAATCTATTGGTTATGAACAGTAGATTAAAACTGAAGAAACTGCAAAAATATGGGAATTTAAGTAGATGGGACCTGGATAAACTGAAAGAACCAGAGGTTGTACAGAGTTTCAGGGAGAGCATAAGGGAACAATTGACAGGAATGGGGGAATGAAATACAGTAGAAGAAGAATGGGTAGCTTTGAGAGATGAAGTAGTGAAGGCAGCAGAGGATCAAGAGGTAAAAAGACGAGGGCTAGTAGAAATCATTGGGTAACAGAAGAAATATTGAATTTAATAGATGAAAGGAGAAAATATAAAAATGCAGTAAATGAAGCAGGCAAAAAGGAATACAAACGTCTCAAAAATGATATCGACAGGAAGTGCAAAATGGCTAAGCAGGGATGGCTAGCGGACAAATGCAAGGATGTAGAGGCTTACCTCGCCACAGGTAAGATAGATACTGCCTACAGGAAAATTAAACAGACCTTTGGAGAAAAGAGAACCACTTGTATGAATATCAAGAGCTCAGATGTAAACCCAGTTCTAAGCAAAGAAGGGAAAGCAGAAAGGTGGAAGGAGTATATAGAGGGTCTATACAAGGGCAATGTACTCGAGAACAATATTATGGAAATTGAAGAGGATGTAGATGAATGTGAAATGGGAGATGCGATACTGCGTGAAGAGTTTGACAGAGCACTGAAAGACCTGAGTCGAAACAAGGCCCCGGGAGTAGACAACATTCCATTAGAATTACTGACAGCCTTGGGAAAGCCAGTCCTGACAAAACTCTTCCATCTGGTGAGCAAGATGTATGAAACAGGCGAAATACCCTCAGACTTCAAGAATAACATAATAATTCCAATCCCAAAGAAAGCAGGTGTTGACAGGTGTGAAAATTACCGAACTTTTAGTTTAATAAATCACAGTTGCAAAATACTAGCACGGATTCTTTACAGACGAATGGAAAAACTGGTAGAAGCCGACCTCGGGGAAGATCAATTTGGATTCCGTAGAAATATTGGAACACGGGAGGCAATACTGACCCTGCGACTTAACTTAGAAGCTAGATTAAGGAAAGGCAAACCTTCGTTTCTAGGATTTGTAGACTTAGATAAAGCTTTTGAAAATGTTGACTGGAATACTCTCTTTCAAATTCTGAAGGAGGCAGGGGTAAAATACAGGGAGCAAAAGGCTATTTACAATTTGTACAGAAACAAGATGGCAGTTATAAGAATCGAGGGGCATGAAAGGGAAGCACTGGTTGGGAAGGGAGTGCGACAGGGTTGTAGCCTATCCCCGATGTTATTCAATCTGTGTATTGAGCAAGCAGTGAAGGAAACAAAAGAAAAATTCGGAGTAGGTATTAAAATCCAGGGAGAAGAAATAAAAACTTTGAGGTTCGCCGATGACATCGTAATTCTGTCAGAGACAGCAAAGGACTTGGAAGAGCAGTTGAACGGAATAGACAGTGTCTTGAAAGGAGGATATAAGATGAACATCAACAAAAGCAAAACGAGGATAATGGAATGTAGTCGAATTAAGTCGGGTGATGCTGAGGGAATTAGATTAGGAAATGAGACACTTAAAGTAGTAAAGGAGTTTAGCTATTTGGGGAGCAAAATAACTGATGATGGTCGAAGTAGAGGGGATATAAAATGTAGACTGGTAATGGGAAGGAAAGTGTTTCTGAAGAAGAGAAATTTGTTAACATCGAGTATAGATTTAAGTGCCAGGAAGTCATTTCTGAAAGTATTTGTATGGAGTGTAGCCATGTATGGAAGTGAAACATAGACGATAACTAGTTTGGACAAGAAGAGAATAGAAGCTTTCGAAATGTGGTGCTACAGAAGAATGCTGAAGATTAGATGGGTAGATCATATAACTAATGAGGAGGTATAGAATAGGATTGGGGAGAAGAGAAGTTTGTGGCACAACTTGACTAGAAGAAAGGATCGTTTGGTAGGACATGTTCTGAGGCATCAAGGGATCACCAATTTAGTATTGGAGGGCAGCGTGGAGGGTAAAAATCGTAGAGGGTGACCAAGAGATGAATACATTTAACAGATTCAGAAGGATGTAGGTTGCGGTAGGTGGTGGTGGTGGTGGTGTGTTGGGGCTTATGGGCGCTCGACATCGAGGTCATCAGCGCCCTGACACATATTAAAAGGAACGAATGTGGACAGACCTAAGAAAACAAAAGCACACACTCAAAAAAAGCAGGAAAAGAAGGAAAATGCTACATAAGAAAGTAAAACCTAAGGAAAGGGGAAACATAGCAGCAAGAATGTCACAGGAAATTGTTATTGGATGGCCACTTACATAACATATGGGCGAGCTTGTCACACAGTGAGCAAATTAAAATCCTCTCCCTAAAATCTTTGTAAAAACATTTGACAGGGCACAGAACTTTAAAACTTTAACCACATTCGTCCGAGTGTTGCCTAAAAGAGATGGCAGGTCCGCTGGCAAGTCAGCTGCGACCCGCTGGTCAGAAAATAAAACGCAATCCAATAAAACGTGGCGCACAGTGACCTGGACGTCGCAAGCACCACAAATTGGAGTGTCCTCTCGCCGGAGCAGGAAGCCGTGCGTCATAGGGCTGTGGCCTATTCGAAGCCGAGTGAGGAGAACCTCGTCCCGTCGATGGGGCTGAAAGGAAGTACACCACACACGCGTTGTGGGCTTGACTATACAGAGCTTATTGTCAGTCACTTCCAGCCACTCATCCTCCCACTGACGCATGACCCATGAGCTCAACAGTGAGGTGACTGCGTGCAAGGGGATATCACACTGAGGTACTTGTGGGGCGAGCCACGCCTCCTTGGCTGCGAGATCTGCCCTTTCATTCCCAGCAATGCCAACATGCCCCGGAACCCAGCAGAAAGCTACAACCTTCCCCAGTCGCTGTAGTCGGAGGAGGGCATCCTGGATGGTCTGGACAATTTTGTCTGCCGGATACAAACGTTGGAATGAGTGAAGGGCACTGAGTGAATCGGAACAGACAAGAAATTTAGGAGAGGAAGAATGTCTCATGTGCTCCAGTGCCCGCAAGATCGCAAACAATTCTGCATCAAAGACAGTAAAAGTCTGAGGCAGTCGGACCTTGAGGACACGATATGGAAAAACAACTGAGCAACCCATCTGTAAAAACAGCTACATAGTCGTGGTGCTCAGATAAAATGGCAGAAAATGCTGCATTAAAAACGGTGGCAGGGTTGCAATCTCTCTTGTACTGCAATAAATCTAAAATCACTCCGGGCCTCTACAGTAACCAGGGTGGCAGGCGGTTAAAACCTTGGATTTGGGGTTGTACAGACTCCACACCGAGGGACTCTAGTACACGTTGCACACGGATCCCAAACGGCAACGTAGCCCAGGGACGGCGGGAAAAAAAGGCGGTCCAGAGGTGGATGGGCAACAAGATGGTGAGCAGGCGATCTGGGAGCTGCAAGAAACTTACAAGCCTGGCGCACCAGCAGGAGCTGCCGCCGGATGGTAAGTGGCGGTTCGCCAGACTCAGCACAGAGGCTGGGTACGGGATTGGTCCGATAAGCACCCGTGGCCAGTCGGATCCCAGCATGGTGAACAGCGTCAAGGATCCGCAAATATGATGGCCTCGCTGACCCATATACTGTGCACCCATAGTCCAGCCGTGAACGCACAAAAGCTCCATAAAACTGTAGGAGACGCGCCCTGTCCGCGCCCCAAGACCTGTGGCTGAGGCATTTGAGGATGTTCAGTGCCTTCAGCGTTCTGGCTTTCAAGTCACGTAGGTGTGGCAGCCATGACAACCTGGAGTCAAAAATTAGGCCCAGAAACCGCACTGTGTCTCTAAAATGTAGGACAGTATCCCCCATATGCAAGGCAGGCAAAGTAAAAAGATGACGAGAACGATTAAAATGAACACAAACACACTTTTCGGCAGAAAACCGAAAACCCGTCTTTGCAGCCCACTCCTCTAACCGCCGCACTGTTAGCTGCAACTGACGGCTCACGGTTGCAACACTGGAGGAGGAACAGAAAACAGCAAAGTCGTCCACAAATAAGGAGCACTGTACTGGACTCCTCACTGTAGACGTTATACTGTTGATGGCTATGGCAAAGAGGGTAACGCTTAAAACACTGACCTGAGTCCCTCGGTGTGGAGTCTGTACAGCCCCAAATCCAAGGTTTTAACTGCCTGCCACCCTGGTTACTGAAGAGGCCCGGAGTGATTTTAGATTTATTGCAGTACAAGAGAGATTGTACTCCTGCCACCGTTTTTAATGCAGCACTTTCTGCCATTTTATCTGAGCACCACGACTATGTAGCTGTTTTTACGGATGGGTCGAAACAAGGGGATCAAGAGAACGGTTGCGGTAGGTACTGGGAGATGAAGAGGCTTGCACAGGATAGAGTAGCATGGAGAGCTGCATCTAACCAGTCTCAGGACTGAAGATCACAACAACAACAACAACAAACTTATACCTAGAAGGTGCACAAGGAAATGACATGTGCTGTTCCTGAGTACAAGCTCAATGTAGCAATCACAACATCTCAACATTTTGTATAATGTAAGAAGTCTATGCTTTTTAGAAGGTTCTGTGGATTAAGGACTCAGATGAGCAATTGAACGGATTCGGTAGTGTCTCAAATAAATGTTGTAAGAAAACTTAAACAAAAGTAAAATGGGGCAATGGAATGCAGTAGAATTATATCAGACGATGCTGAGGGAACTAGGTTAGGAAATGAGACTCTAAAAGTAGTACATTAATTTTGCTATTGGGGCAATAAAATAACTGATGATGGCCAATATAAAGAGTATATAAATTAATGGCTGTCTATAGCACGAAAAGGATTTCTGAAAAAGCGAAATTTGTCAGCATCTATACTGCTATGTAAGGCAATTCGTTGGTTAATGCTGTTGGCAAAAATTCTGAAAAGTACTTGCTCGAGTTACTTCAGATTTTTACTTGATACTTAAATGAATATTCAGACAGACAAAGGCTGTGATTATTTTAATATACACACTATATAAACATCTATGTAATATGTAAAGGGGAAATGTGCTGCCACAAATCTATAAAAGTTCCTAACTGAATTAATTCAGGCTTTTAGTTGATACTGTACTGAACATTCAGATGGACATAAGCTACATTGAAATTAGAATTGTATATTAATACCTTCAGCTGCTGATGGGCATTGATTTATATTAATGGGGACAGGTGAAAATAAAATGTGTGCCCGATTGCGACTCAAAATCGGGATCTCCTGCTTACATGGCAGATGATCTATCAGTTTGAGCTACCAAGGGCACAGAGGATAGTGCGACTGCAGGGACCATCTCGCGCACGACTCCCACAAGACCCACATTCTCACCTTATATGTCCACACACTACACTCGTAGTGTTCGTACTCAACACACTCATTACTTATGGAAGACATTCTTGGCAAGTATCATAAGAGTTCAGGTAATATGTGTGCATCCGCACAGAAGAGGAAGGATCTGGTCGGTATTGCCAGAACTATATACTTATATGGATATGGTGTCTATTCTTTTGGATGTCCGAAAGAACAGACACCAGTGATGACCTTCAGCTGTCTAGAACGAAATTAGAATTATATAATAATACCTTCAGCTGCTGATGGGCGTTGATATATATCAACAAGGACAGTTGAAAATGTATGCCCCGACCGGGACTTAAACCCGGGATCTCCTGCTCACATGGCAGACACTCTATGCATCTGAGCCACCGGAGGCACAGGGGATAGTGTGACTGCAGGGACTATCTCGCGCATGCCTCCCGCGAGACCCACATTCTCACCTTATATGTCCACACACTACATTCGTAGTGTCCCTACCAAACACACTTATTACTCGTGGAAGACATTCTTACCAAGTCCCGTAAGAGTTCGGGTAATGTGTGTGCATCCACACAGAAGAGGAAGGTCGTGGCTGGTATTGCCAGAACTATGTACTTATATGGATATGGTGTCTGTTCTTTTGGACATGCCTGAAAGAACAGACACAATATCCATATAAGTATAAGCATCATTGTTTTTAAAAAGACAGTGTTAAAACCGATTGTGAGAAAGAAAATACTGTACTGTGCTGTGAAAATGTGTGGTTTTGATGATTCGCAGTTAGTTTCAGCTATGGTAGGATAGCATTTAAACCATTAGCCAGATTTTTTCTCCCATATTGTCTTTTTTCTATATACACACTGAAGAGCCAAAGAAACTGGTATACCTGCCTAATATCGTGTAGGGCCTCCACGAGCACGGAGAAGTGCCGCAACACGACGTGGCATGGACTCAACAAATGTCTAAAGTAGTGCTGGAGAAAATTGTTACCATGAATCCTGCAGGGCTGTCTGTAAATCCGCAAGAGTACGTTGCAAGGCTTCCCAGATATGCTCAATAATGTTCGTGTGTGGGGAGTCTGGCGGCCAGCGAAAATGTTTAAACTCAGGGGAGTGTTCTTGGAGCCATCCTATAGCAATTCTGGACGTGTGGTGTCGCGTTGTCCTGCCTGAATTGCCCAAGTCCGTCGTTTCTAGACGTATCAGAGGTTCCATATCACTCCAGCTGCACATGCCCCACACCATTACAGAGCTTCCACCAACTTGAACAGTCCCCTGCTGACATGCAGGGTCCATGGATTCATGATGTTGTCTCCATACCCTACATGTCCATCTGCTCGATACAATTTGAAACGAGACTCGTCCGACCAGGCAATATATTTTAAGTAATCAACAGTCCAGAGTCAGTGTCGTCAGGCCCAGACGAGGCATAAAGCTTTGTGTCCTGCAATCACCAAGGGTACACTTTATGGGCACTCGGCTCCAAATGCCAATATTGATGATGTTTCGTTGAATGGTTCGTACGGTGACACTTGTTGATAGCCCATCATTGAAATCTGCAGCAATTTGCGAAAGGGTTACAATTCTGTCACACTGAATGATTCTTTCCAGTCGTCATTGGTCCCGTTCCTGTAGGACCTTTTTCCGACCACAGCGATGTCAGACATTTGATGTTTTACTGGTTCATGATATTCACGGTACACTCGTGTAATGGTCGTACGGTAAAATCTACACTTAATCACTACCTCGGAGATGCTGTGTCCCATCGCTTGTGTGCCGTCTAAAACACCACGTTCAAACTCGCTTAAATGTTGATAACCTGCCATTGTAGCAGCAGTAACCGATCTAACAACTGCGAAGACACTTGTTGTCTTATATAGGCATTGTCGACGGCAGTGCAGTACTCTGCCTGTTCACGTATCTCTGTATTTGAATATGTGTGCCTGTACCAGTTTCTTTGGCGCTTCAGTGTTTATTTGCAAACAAAAATTGTTTGCACAGCAATGTATTGCCTTGTTTCCCTCCTCACTGCCAGTTTTACAGAAACTACTATTCTCACATATCCAGCAGCTGAAGAGGAGTCTCTCATTCTTCATGTACCAATGATCCTAACTGATTTGCCCATCCATTTAAAGTGACTTTATTTGCCAAACAAGCGTTCGTTTATAATAAAAACAAACAAGGCTCAGGGTCAAAGAGAGGGAGGAGGGAGGGAAGATGGACACAGAAGGTGAAGACGAAATATACAAAGAGAAGGGGAAGAGGAGATGGGTAGAGAGAAAGGAGAGGAAGAAATGGAGAGAGAGAGGGGGGGAAGGAGGAGATGGACAAAGAGAGGTGAAAGAATGTGATTAAGATGTACAGACAATAAATATTTACCAACTGTGAAGCATTGTGGGGATCACAAGTTGAATATAAATCTAACTGCTGAAAAGTATTTTGTGAAGTATTTATCTGGAGTGTAGCCTTGTATGGAAGTGTTGTGTGGACGGTAAGCAATTATGAATAGAAGAGAAGAGAAGTTTTTGAAATGCAGTGCTACAGAAGAATGTTGAAGTTTAGATCAGTAGGTTGAATAACTAATGAGGAGATACTGAATATAATTGGAGAAAAAAGATATTTATGGCACAGTTTGACTAAAAGTAGGGATAGGTTGATAAAACACATTCTCAGACATCAAGGAATAGTCAGCTTGATAATGAAGACAAGGAGGGTAGGAGGGATGGGGGAGTAAAATTGTAGAGGGAGACCAAGGAATGAATAGAGTAAGCAGGTTGAAATGGCTGTAGATTACAGTAGTTACTAAGAAATGAATAAGCTTCCACAGTATGGTCTAGCATGGAGAGCTGCACCAGACCAGAGTTTGGACTAAAAACCACAACACAAACAAGAACAACAAGTATTAGAGTTATCTGTCACAGTTTCTATGTCTGCATTAGTGTTCTAAAACGTGTTTTAGAACAAAGTTCCCAGTATCGATTCAGGTTGGTCGTGTATAGCTGACTGGTTTCCACTATCATAATCGATATTTGCTCTTTAGTAAACGTTCAACCGTTTATGAAAACGTGCTTGTGTTCCTACCTGCTATTAAATGTTAATTTGCGTAGCGATTTTACGTGGAAAGAATGAAGAGGAGCAGTTATTTTTTTTATTTAAATGAATAGAAGCACATTTTATTTTTATTTCATCGAAATAGATAATAATGATGATGCATTTACTGTATTAGAAAACTCGAACTGATATGCGAAAGTCCTATATTCTACACATGGCAGTGGTTTATTGTGTAAATTCCTACACTCACTCCTTTTAGTGGCAAACGCGTGTGTGCACTTAATGGCTGGTGACAAAACATTCACTACTTTTGTACTCAGGGATATGGATGTGTCTTTAGTCATTCAGGAGTTTTATGGACATTCCATGTCTCCTAAAACGCTGGACTAAATTCCGCCAGTGATCATTTTGCACTATTCTCCATGACGTGCATTACTTAGATGCCTTCATAAAACAGTTGCGATCGCGTTAACTGGAGCAGGTAATTTCTTTGAACATTTCGTTTCTAGGAAACTCCTCCTCATCCTTGCGAGCTAACGTCCACAAGGAAATCTTACTTTCGCCTTCTTAAAAATATTATGAAAGTACCAGTTCATCTTGTTCACGAAATCGGAAAATTTGTTTACAGATCCCATTCGTGTAAAATATCCAATGTTTGGAAAATCGATTTTTGTCAGGCTATCAAAACCCACCAACATGTAAACCGCATAAAATAGTTTCCGAAAATGAGTTTTCTACTTCCAGAAGTTGTGGGTCATGTAAAGGTGTTCAGCTCATGTTAGTTGCTTCACAGTCTAACATAACAGTTGCTATACCCCATCTCGTTTTTGTTATCTCCAGCGATGGCAGCGCTCTGAGCAGCCAGCAAGCAACACTTCTGAATACGATATCGAATACTAGCGTTTCAACTGATTTGTAAAACAGTTTTTACAGTATGTATTCTATTTAGTACCATAAAAATCGGCAACAACTAAAAAATCGCATCATATTTGTAATTATTTAGCTTCCTAAGGACCCTGGAGATACGAAACGATGCATTACGATACAGTTTATTTACGAATCTCTCGTAAGTACACACATTTAGGGGAGAGTGGTGAGACTTGATCAGTGGGGAGACTTGTTCCTCCCATTATTTTGGCCATTTTGGGGAATTAAATTTTTTTTTGTTGGCATCAGTGTTTCTTGCCATCCACTTTCCATTGTTGTAATTTGCATCTGTGAGTTTAACTGTTGGTGCTGTCCAGTAAGAGGGAAAGAAAGATTTTTCACCGAATTAAATATTATTTTGGTAAGTGAATCCAATTATTTTTACATATTAATTCAGAAAGAAATAATGCTGGTAACTGTTTCCTATAAAAGTTCATACTTTAAGGCATAAAGTATAACTGAAAATAAACGCTAATTGTAGGTTAGGGAGCATTCAGAAGCAATTTTGTTTACTTGTGTCTCATGGGGAGACTTGATCCTCAAGAACTTGGTGAGACTTGATCCAGGGTTCAAGTGTCCCTGTTCAAATGTTTCGCAAAGATTTAATTGTTTTCCTGGTATCACATTATTGTAAGACATACAACACCCAACAAATGATAATATATAGGCATTTTATTGTAATATAATGCATTGAATTATACAATATGGATGAAAATGAAACTTAGGTCTAATAAATTAAAACAAAAAGTATCGTAATTTTGCTTTATATTGCAGAACTATGGGTCTTACACATAAAAGGAAAGAGGGAGTCAAAGCTAGGAAAAAAATTGAATCTAGAAGTATGGAACTTGCAGTAATGGCGTTTCTTGGGGGAAAAAGTTTCTGAGGAGCATCAAAGGAATTTCAAGTCCCACTAATGACCTTAAAATGCTATGTTAGGAAGCAGTTAAGTCAAGATACTGAAATTTCTTATTCTTCTACATACAACAAGTCTCAGGTGTTTTCAACTGAGGAAGAAAATTCTTTATGTGAATACTTGAAAACGGCAAGCAAATTACACCATGGCCTGAGTGCAAAAAGTGTGCGTGCATTTGCATATCAATTTTCTTCTGAAAATAAAAAGAAAATCCCTGAAAATTGGAAGAAAGAGGGCAAAGCTGGAAATGACTGGTTCAGAGGTTTCATGAGAAGGCATCCTGAACTCTCTCTTTGTACACCAGAAGGAACCAGTATAAGCAGAGGAAGCAGCTTTAATAAACACAATGTTAGACAGTTTTTTGATAATCTGCGCCAGATTATCACTAGGGAAGTTTTTAGTCCAGAATCTATTTGGAGCATAGGTGAAACGGGTCTTACTACAGTCCACAAACCAGGAAAAATAATGGCTGTAAGAGGAGAGAAACAGGTAGGAAAAGTGACTTCTGCCGAGAGAGGGGAACTTGTGACAGCATGTTGTGCAATAAATACTATAGGAATCCACATCCCACCTTTCATGATCTTTCCACGTGTGAACTGGCAGGATAGGATGCTGCATGGAGCTCCTCCTGGAACCAGTGGTTCCACTCATTCCAGCGGTTGGATGACAGCTGATAATTTTGTTTTGTTTTTAAAACATTTTCATAAGTATGTAAAATGCAGTGCTCAACACAAAGCACTTATCATCATGGACAATCATGATAGTCATATTAGTTTGGAATCCTTACATTTTGCAAAAGAAAATGGAATTACTCTTTTGACAATTCCTCCCCATACATCCCAGAAAATGCAGCCCCTTGATAGGTCAGTGTATGGTCCACTGAAGGCATATTACAATTCTGCTGCAGGAGACTGGATGACAGCGCATCCAGGGAAAACTATCTCTATCTATGGTATCTCCGAGATTTTTGGTAGAGCTTTCCCTAAAGCTTTTACACCCAGCAATGTGATAAGTGGTTTTCGGGTTTCAGGCATATGGCCATTTAACTCTGATATATTTACAGATGATGAATTTTTGTCTGTATATACAACAGACCACTTACAATCTGTGGAAGTCTGTGATTCTCCAAAAGAGTTTGTTTCATTATCAACACCTTCATCTTCTGGAAGTAGACCTAGCGCTATTGGATACAGATCCTTTGAAGATATCAGACCACATCCCAAGGCAGCAGCTCACACTACAACTACACGAGGAAGGAAACGAGCATGTACCGCAATCCTAACAAACACACCGGTAAAAGATAAACTTGAGCCAGAACTCACAGCAAGAAAAGCATGAAGATTGAAACCTGTGGGAAGACCTAAGAGGCTGAAATTTGAAAACAAGAAACAAACGTATAAGACAAAAGTAGAAACTTCTGAAAGTGAAGAACTGTCTCCATGTGAGTTTGATAATGACTTGGAGAGTTTGAGTAACAGTGATTCTGATGAAATTTTGAATGATGAACCAGGCACTGGAAAATGGATCATTGCTACCTTCCAAACAAAGAAATCTGAAAAACATTATGTGGGAGAGATTGTCAATGTTCCTGACTTAGAGAATTTCACCATAAAATGTGTGAGGAAGATAGAGGGTCAATGGTTCAAGTGGCCAGAAACTGAAGACATATGTGACATTGAAAGGAACCAAATTGTACGAGTCATTCCATCTCCAGCATTTTCTTCAAAGAATGACAGAGTCACCAGTTTCATTTTTAACAGTGTCAAATTTGAGGGCTTTAATATTCAATAATTTGTATGTTTGTCTATAATTTCATCATGTTAAATACTTCAAACACAGGCAGCCGTTATTGACTTTCTCAAGAAGTATACTTGTTTTTTCTTTGTATGAATGTGCTTTATCTCGTATATGATCTTGGATACACTAAACATGCTAATTCTAATTTTTTGACAGTAATTTCAACTATTTAAAATACATATTTGATAACTAAGTGACTTCTTTATGATTTCGTAACATGTTTTGTAGGCTACAGATCACACTTCAAGCAATGCCTTTAGAGATCATCAATGAATTTGTTTTCTAAAGTTATTATGTGAATTTCTTTTGTTAGTAAACGTCAGTTCATCTTATAAATCTTATAAACAAAATAAAATTTAGTTTGAATAACGAATTAATTGTTTCATTTACCACAACGAAGTGGCGGATCAAGTCTCCCCGTAAATGGGATCAAGTGTCCCACATATGGTGAGACTTGATCTATTCTGCATGGCTTTAGTTTTTAATTTTTTATGATGATAGTAAATGGCAAAGGATTGAATTAAAAATAGAGGCAGAAAGAGTTAAAAACTGACTATTTATTACACATTTTAGTTCTTTTCTGATGTTTATACCTACCGCTTTAAAAAATAAAATGTAAAAAAGGGATCAAGTCTCACCACTCTCCCCTACTGAATAATATCGTTTTCCTTTAATAACAAAAAATTGCTAGTAAACATCAGAAGAACTGACCTTTTACAGAAAAACGTCGTATACCTATCCAACAAAACAGTGCCTTGTTCGCTACACTTCCAGCCAAATCAGTGAATGTGGAACATACGAAACCTATCTGGAGCGTAATGCCTACATTGTTTATCGTATCAAATAAGCCACAACTGTAGCTGAAGGGAAAAGTGCACAGACGAAAACGACAGGAATCTTCAACATATATTATTCAGCAAATGTCTGTTCTTACAAGAGATTCGTAAATAAACTATACCGTAATGCACTGCTTCGTATCTCCAGGGTCCTTACGACGGTGAATAATTACAAATATGATGTGATTTTTTAGTTATTGCACAATTAATCAGATTTACAAAAATATTCGTGTATTAGAAAGTCTAGTGAAGTGTTAGAAATGGCGAATCACTGGACTCAATAAATATGTTAAATGTAAGGAAAGTGCCTACCATAATAACAACAGAAATATATGCTTCTCATGGATGAAATGTGTTTGTATTCCCTGCTTTCGGCGGCATGAACTGCCAAGTAGAGCCGTGTTCGAAAATATTTCTTCATGAATGAGTTGCGTTTCACGATGATTCATGTCTCTTGGTAACTTACTAATGCACTGTAAGCAAAAACATAGCAACATTTCAGTCAATTAAGTAGAAAATAGAAACAGACATTATCCTTAAGACGCATGTGACTGTCTTTTTTCTCAATGCTTGGAGCGCAAGTATCTCTCCAGCTGTCAAACGGTAACAACGTTCGCACCAGAGAGTGTCCTGACGGTGTTTGTTTGCACCGTGGTGATAAAAAAAGAAGGGAGATAGCACTTACCGTGGCGGTAAAAAAAGAAGGGATGTGGTATTACAGCCTTAAGCTGTATGTTGCTTTGAAGCCAGAGTGGGCAGGGCCTCCCTCCATTTTAAATAGCCCAAAACATTAACAGACTACTGTTTACGATTGCTTTTTGTTCATTATTTCTGTCGTCTGCGCTCAACAACTTTTTTAAATACTAAAGATTACGGTGATAACATGAATAACATAATGTTATAAGAGAAGGAAGTGATGTAAAAGCGTGCTTCCGTAAGCTATTTTATTCCATTTTTATTGTATTTGTATCGATAGGAAAAGAAGCTGGAACTCCGAAACCGACGCTTGTTTGCTTACTGTTACTGCTTGTTGTTCGTTACATTTACAGCTTTCAAATCGGGTGCACAACATTCTAAATGTTCCTGTTTGCAAAAAACTCACCACATGTGTTTTGCTAGTCCATAAACATGTGCAATGAGGAAAGAACTAAGGCATGCTATCGTATCTCGTGCATGTCAACAAAGTGAACGATTACGGAAATGGCAAAGAAACAGACGTGCATAGAGGTATACCATAGAGGAATACCACCATGCAGAAGAGAGCTCTTGTTGTATTAGATTGTCAGTGCATTATTTTCGTTGTAATTTACACATCTTCTCACTTCGAAATCTTACTGTGATGCATCATGCAGTATGTGATCAATAATAACAGTTTACGGGGTAAAAAAACGATATAATTTTTAAATGTGTTACAGTGTTGTGCAAACACTATAAATATGAATAAGGGAATAGTCTCAAACGCTTAGGCCCTGTAAAACGGATATTTTGTTTTAACATCTAAGTAAGTCCTTTTTTTAGTAACGATTTCCTAACCTGAATAATTTATAGCCTTACCTCTCCAACAGTA
The DNA here is from genome assembly GCF_023864345.2 of Schistocerca serialis cubense. Classification (NCBI taxonomy): domain Eukaryota; kingdom Metazoa; phylum Arthropoda; class Insecta; order Orthoptera; family Acrididae; genus Schistocerca; species Schistocerca serialis. Next base: position 316,468,616 of record NC_064642.1, on the reverse strand, counting down.
ACCTACATGTATTTGGTTCTTTTCCTAGAATATTTAACACCAGTAATTTAGTCAATTTTTCAGGAATAGCCAAGATAGCCAAGCATATGATCATTGGAACGTAGTTCGTGTCTACTTCGATCATCTTCTTCTTCGTCCAAGATAATAACAAATATGTGGTAATATAAAAGACACTTCTGCACAGAAAAAGTAAATATTTTTATCCAGATGTTAACAAAGGAAACTAGGGAACGTATTTTCAAAAGCAGCAACCGATGACTCATACAGTACTTTTTCTAGTACTTTCATACCCCTATTTGAAATGTCTTTTTTAAAAAGCTTACAAAAATCAGTTTGACATCAAGGAAAAACCGCCAGTGGTTATCACCTACCATTAGACTAACTTGTCAAACTCTGAAACATTTGAGTCGAATCAAAAAGGACAATAAAGGTAAACACTTTACAGACTACGTTTAGACATATAAGAACATATATAGGAATGTGATTAAAAAAGTTAAACCAATGTACAATGAGCATGTAAATTTGGGGTCAGCAAACACATCAAAATCCGTATGGAATGTAGTAAAACAAGAACTAAACAAAACTGTCAAAAGTCAAGAGGACATTGTTTTAAAAGATGATCCTGTCTTGTTACTCAGAAATCTTACACTGGCAAATTAAATTAATGACTTCTTCATAAACAATCCAGTTAAACTGAATAAAAATTACCTTAGGAATAGTGGAATCTCTGTTCCAAGAGAACAAAGCGTCAATTCAATATGGCTATGCCCCATAAAGGAATCAGAAGTACTAAAAATTATAAAAACAATAAGGAATAATATGTCTTCAGGGATTGATGAAGTACTTGGTTCAGACCTAAGAAAATGTGCTAATGTCAGACTAGAACCACTCTCACACATCATAAAATATATCATTATTAGAAGGTGTGTTTATTCAAAGATTAAAAATTTAAAAAATAAAACCACTATGTAAAAAGGACAATATATATGAAGTGGGAAATTATAGAGCAGTGGCTTTGTTATCCGCATTTTGAAGAGAAGTAGAGACAATCATGAAACGTGTTGTTGTTGTTGTGGTCTTCAGTCCTGAGACTGGTTTGATGCAGCTCTCCATGCTACTCTATCCTGTGCAAGCCTCTTCATCTCCCAGCACCTACTGCAACCTACATCCTTCTGAATCTGTTTAGTGTATTCATCTCTTCGTCCCCCTCTACGATTTTTACCCTCCACGCTGCCCTCAAATACTAAATTGGTGATCCCTTGATGCCTCAGAACATTTCCTACCAACCGATCCTTTCTTCTAGTCAAGTTGTGCCACAAACTTCTCTTCTCCCCAATCCTATTCTATACCTCCTCATTAGTTATGTGATCTAACCATCTAATCTTCGGCATTCTTCTGTAGCACCACATTTCGAAAGCTTCTATTCTCTTCTTGCCCAGACTATTTATCGTCCATGTTTCACTTCCATACATGGCTACACTCCATACAAATACTTTCAGAAATGATTTCCTGACACTTAAATCTATACTCTATGTTAACAAATTTCTCTTCTTCACAAACGCTTTCCTTGCCATTGCCAGTCTACATTTTATATCCTCTCTACTTCGACCATCATCAGTTATTTTGCTCCCCAAATAGCTAAACTCCTTTACTACTTTAAGTGTCTCATTTCCTAATCTAATTCCCTCAGCGTCACCCAACTTAATTCGACTACATTCCATTATCCTCGTTTTGCTTTTGTTGATGTTCATCTTATATCCTCCTTTCAAGATACTATCTATTCCGTTCAACTGCTCTTCCAAGTCCTTTGCTGTCTCTGACAGAATTACGATGTCATCGGCGAACCTCAAAGTTTTTATTTCTTCTCCCTGGATTTTAATACCTACTCCGAATTTTTCTTTTGTTTCCTTCACTGCTTGCTCAATATACAGATTGAATAACATCGGGGATGGGCAACAACCCTGTCTCACTCCCTTCCCAACAACTGCTTCCCTTTCATGCCCCTCGATTCTTATAACTACCATCTGGTTTCTGTACAAATTGTAAATAGCCTTTCGCTCCCTGTATTTTACCCCTGCCACCCTCAGAATTTGAAAGAGAGTGTTCCAGTCAACATTGTCAAAAGCTTTCTCTAAGTCTACAAATGCTAGAAACGTAGGTTTGCCCTTCCTTAATCTAGCTTCTAAGATGAGTCGCAGGGACAGTATTGCCTCACGTGTTCCAAGATTTCTAGGGAACCCAAACTGATCTTCCCCGAGGTCGGCTTCTACCAGTTTTTCCATTCGTCTGTAAAGAATCCATGCTAGTATTTTGCAACTGTGATTTATTAAACTAATAGTTCGGTAATTTTCACACCTGCTTTCTTTGGGATTGGAATTATTATATTCTTCTTGAAGTCTGAGGGTATTTCGCCTTTGTTTCATACATCTTGCTCACCAGATGGTAGAGTTTTGTCAGGACTGGCTCTCCCTAGGCTGTCAGTAATTCCAATGGAATGTTGTCTACTCCGGGGGTCTTGTTTTGACTGAGGTCTTTTAGTGCTCTGTCAAACTCTTCACGCAGTATCGTATCTCCCATTTCACATTCATCTACATCCTCTTCCATTTCCATAATAATGTCCTCAAGTACATCGCCCTTGTATTGACCTTCTATATACTCCTTCCACCTTTCTGCTTTCCCTTCTTTGCTTAGAACTGGGTTTACGTCTGAGCTCTTGATATTCATACAAGTGGTTCTCTTTTCTCCAAAGGTCTCTTTAATTTTCCTGTAGGCAGTATCTATCTGACCCCTAGTGAGATAAGCCTCTACATCCTGACATTTGTCCTCTAGCCATCCCTGCTTAGCCATTTTGCAATTCCTATAGATCTCGTTTTTGAGACGTTTGTATTCCTTTTTGCCTGCTTCATTTACTGCATTTTTATATTTTCTCCTTTCATCAATTAAATTCAATATATCTTCTGTTACCCAAGGACTTCTACTAGCCCTCGTCTTTTTACCTACTTGATCCTCTGCTGCCTTCACTACTTCATCCCTCAAAGCTACCCATTCTTCTTCTACTGTATTTCTTTCCGCCATTCCTGCCAATTGTTCCCTTATGCTCTCCCTGAAACTCTGTACAACCTCTGGTTCTTTCAGTCTATCCAGGTCCCATCTTCTTAAATTCCCACCTTTTTGCAGTTTCTTCAGTTTTAATCTACTGGTAATAACCAATAGATTGTGGTCAGAGTCCACATCTGCCCCTGGAAATGTCTTACAATTTAAAACCTGGTTCTTAAATCTCTGTCTTCCATCATTTAACATAGAATGTTGTAATTCTATCATGAAACATAGAATTACAAATTCTCTTGTCAGCAAACCAACATGGTTTTCACAAAGGATTGAATACGGAATCAGCTGTTTCCCACTGCCTAGGAAATATTATAAGGGGATTATACAGACACAACAGTACAATAGAAATAAATTTGGACTTATCAAAGACTTGCTACATAAATTAGAAGCCGCTGATATACAAGGAGTTGCAAACAAATGGTTTCAATCTTATCTCTACACAGAAGATAGGTAGTAGAGATTACCTCAGCAAACAATAAAAACCAAAGGATTGCTTACAGATCCGATTTTAGGACTTTACAATTGGGCTACTACAAGGAAGTGTTCAAGGACCTCTCTTACTTATAATTAATGAAAATGACACCAAAATTCCAATCATGGTACTCATGCAATCATGTTTGCTGTTGACATAAATGTTGTTGTAACTGATGTAAACCAACTATTGCCAACATCTGAAACTAGAGTTTTGGAATATTTACAAAAATTATTTGAAATGAAAAAGTTAACGTTAAATATTTTAAAAACTAATTACAACTATTGCAGGAATAAGCTGTTATAGTAAATAGTGCAGTAGAACTATCTACTTTGCTTACATCCACACTGCTATTACCTATGGATTCATTTTCTGGGGAGTTAATATGATAAATTTAAAAACAATTTTTACACTATAAAATCGAGCTGTTACAAATAATTACCAACAGCTGAAGGCTAACACCCTCCAAGTAGTCATTTCAACAGCTAAATATTTTACCTTTACCATAACTCTGCATATGAAAAAGTGTAATTAATATAAAAAGTTGCATTGAAAATTACAAACCCAACTCAGATTTGCGTTCATTTAATACAAAAATGTGCAACAGTGTCCATGTAAAATGAGTAAACAAGGCTATTGCACAGAAATAAATAAACATATGAGGTGCAAAATTGTATAACAAACCTGCAGCACATATAAAAGAAATAAAAATATTGTCTACATTTAAAGAAGCAATAATCAAGTTTTTAAAGACCACCTGCTATTACAATGTAAACGAATACCTTCAACAACCTTGTAGTAAGTAATTATGCTTTGTAATACACTGATACCGTATGCTGTAGTCAATGTCAGTAGGATTTTCTATCAAATTTTTGCTATGATTTGAATTATTATTTTGAACGGAAGAGTTACAACTGTAATGTATTTTTGTTTAAATCTCAACTAAGTATTCCATGAAAAATATCTTTTATGTAATTAATCAGACTTATGCATGCAATTGTAATGTAAGATTGTGAAGGGTACTTTGTGCCCTTGTATTTGTAGGATACTGTACATCCTTTTATATGTGTATGCACGTGAAACCCATGCATTGTAAACTGTCTGAGGATAAATCTAATACTACTACTATTACTACTACTACTACTACTGCTTCTGCTGTTACTATTACATTTAAAATTACAATTTCATTTTGAGATTTTCAATGTATGTAAGTCTATACTGTGCTTTGTGATTCAGCGATAGTTTATTTGTTAGTTTTATGTTCCATGTGTCATTTGCACGATACATCATAACAATGTTCTGAGTCTTTTATATTAAAAGCAATTTTTTTGTAAGTATGCCTCAATGCTGATCATTTATTAGTTTTTTTTCTTTTTAAATAAGGACAGACAGATGTTAGTCAGTATTTCCTAGCAATCACCTTTTACACGTTACGGTAACAAATAGTCTTCTGCAGAATATGAGGAGCTGACGAAGAGGAACATTTTCTGTTTAATTTCAAATTTTACTTTACTGTCTGTCAGGTATTTTATACCGCTGGGTAAATGATCAAAACTTCTGGTTACAGCATTGTGAACGCTGTTTGTGCTACAGACAACCTTAATGTGGTGTAATAATGTCATTTTTTCTGGTATTTTAACTATACAGGGTGTTACAAAAAGGTACGGCCAAACTTCCAGGAAACATTCCTCACACACAAATAAAGAAAAGATGTTATGTGGACATGTGTCCGGAAACGCTTAATTTCCATGTTAGAGCTCATTTTAGTTTCGTCAGTATGTACTGTACTTCCTCGATTCACCGCCAGTTGGCCCAACTGAAGGAAGGTAATGTTGACTTCGGTGCTTGTGTTGACATGCGACTCATTTCTCTACAGTACCAGCATCAAGCACATCAGTACGTAGCATCAACAGGTTAGTGTACATCACGAACGTGGTTTTGCAGTCAGTGCAATGTTTACAAATGCGGAGTTGGCAGATGTCCATTTGATGTATGGATTAGCACGGGGCAATAGCTGTGGCGCGATACGTTTGTATCGGGACAGATTTCCAGAACGAAGGTGTCCCGACAGGAAGACGTTCGAAGCAATTGATCGGCGTCTTAGGGAGCACGGAACATTCCAGCCTATGACTCGCGACTGGGGAAGACCTAGAACGACGAGGACACCTGCAATGGACGAGGCAATTCTTCGTGCAGTTGACGATAACCCTAATGTCAGCGTCAGAGAGGTTGCTGCTGTACAAGGTAACGTTGACCACGTCACTGTATGGAGATTGCTACGGGAGAACCAGTTGTTTCCGTACCATGTACAGCGTGTGCAGGCACTATCAGCAGCTGATTGGCCTCCACGGGTACACTTCTGCGAATTGTTCATCCAACAATGTGTCAATCCTCATTTCAGTGCAAATGTTCTCTTTACGGATGAGGCTTCATTCCAACGTGATCAAATTGTATATTTTCACAATCAACATGTGTGGGTTGACGAGAATCAGCACGCAATTGTGAAATCACGTCATCAACACAGATTTTCTGTGAACGTTTGGGCAGGCATTGTTGGTGATGTCTTGATTGGGCCCCGTGTTCTTCCACCTGCGCTCAATGGAGCACGTTATCATGATTTCATACGGGATACTCTACCTGTGCTGCTAGAACATGTGACTTTACAAGTACGACACAACATGTGGTTCATGCACGATGGAGCTCCTGCACATTTCAGTCCAAGTGTTCGTACGCTTCTATACAACAGATTCGGTGACCGATGGATTGGTACAGGCGGACTAATTCCATGGCCTCCACGCTCTCCTGGCCTCAACCCTCTTGACTTCCATTTATAGGGGCATTTGAAAGCTCTTGTCTACGCAACCCCGGTACCAAATGTAGAGACTCTTCGTGCTCGTATTGTGGACGGCTGTGATACAATACGCCATTCTCCAAGGCTGCATCAGCGCATCAGGGATTCCATGCGACGGAGGGTGGATGCATGTATCCTCGCTAACGGAGGACATTTTGAACATTTCCTGTAACAAAGTGTTTGACGTCACGCTGGTACGTTCTGTTGCTGTGTGTTTCCGTTCCATGATTGATGTGATTTGAAGAGAAGCAATAAAATGAGCTCTAACATGGGAAGTAAGCGTTTCCGGACACAAGTCCACGTAACATATTTTCTTTCTTTGTGTGTGAGGAATGTTTCCTGAAAGTTTGGCCGTACCTTTTTGTAACACCCTGTATACATTGTTGTTTCTAAGCGCAGTGGATTATTTACGACACACTTCATGAGGGAAGAACAATACTATGAAGCGGATAGACTGCTACTCACGCACCAAGAGGTAGGCACGACGAAAAGAGTGTTCACATAAGTGTTCGTTCAAAGCTTCTTCAGAAAGGAAGCAAAGCGAGCGCGCGCACACACACACACACACACACACACACACACACACACATTCATACGATCATACGCACAGAACACACACACACGTGACCACTGTTTGTTCTAACCAGAATCTTTTTTAAAGAGTGAAAAATGTGAACAATGAATAATTAACGGCGGTAGTAACTTAAGGGTATTAGATGCTGCACCAAAAATCAGCACGGTCACGTAGTCCTCTGTTGTGTGGGAATGAGATCGTTGTTACAGTGTGGCTGGATATCTGAGTAAGGAAATACTACTTGAACGGCTCCTCTTACGAATAAAATGTGATTCCTTTAAACTTTAGATTACGATCAGATCGATTAGTACGCACGTAAATGACGCAAGCTGGCATTTTCGATGATACAACTACGTCTACACAGAACCAAAGCACCAGATGCTATTTAGGATATAACCACAAAAGTCAACAGACATCACCAGTGGACGAAACTGAGCATGGGCACGTGGAGAGTGACGTAGGGAGGAAGTATCGCTGCGGCTATTCATGGAGGTATAAATGCAGTAAATTTAATGTTTTGGACTACATAAGACGGCGAATGTCGGCTTCAAGTTTGTGACGTACTGACGACTCTCTTCTTTTTTTAGCTCCATGGTTTGCTACATAGAGCAAATAAATTATTTTTTACTACCGCTGGAAACAAATGATGACTGCCAGAGAGTGTGCCGGTGCAGCTGGTGAAAATCGGCGTCGGTGTCATCGCAGTGAGCGGTTGTCCACCATCGACCGAAGATGGACACGCTGGAGGATACGTGTGTGTTTTGTGAAGGTACGTACGTATATCCTGCAGTCTGTCGTGACTAAATCTAGGAAAATGTTTTTGACATGTGTTTTGTGAAGGTTAAGTACGCCTACCTCATAGTCTGAGATGACCAAAGCTAGAAAAGTGTTCCAACCTTCTCACAGTTCCCGACACCCTAAATTTAATGACAGTTCGTTCGTCACTAATGACAACGCACTTTCGTAAGCAATACACACGACTGTAATGTAACTGATGAACGAGTAATTTTATTTAGGGAAAGAAAATAAGCAATAGCATTCTTCGCACTGACCAAAAAATGCTCGGTTGAGTTACATTTTGCTGCATGATGTTGAATTAAACCTGTGTAAACTGAATATCTAACATTAGTCGTTTCTGCAGCAGCGAGTGAGATCGGAGTTTAACCTGGTTTCTCCATCCTTACAGGTTCATGTGACTTTGTAACATCCACTGTTAGACAAAATCGCATTGGAAGTGGTTCTTGACATGTGAAACGATATTCGCAGGCGGTGGTGAAGGATATTCTATTTTGAGAGGGAACGTGACACATGGTGCAAAGTTGAAATTTTTCACATATACGTAGCAAGGTACTTCAGATGACAATTGGTGAAATTCAAAACAGTTTTCCGTCGTTAGAATCGGCCGACGTTCTCAGACACGAAATACAGACTGTAAGAAATTGATAAGATTTGTTCAAGAGAGGAGTTCATGGAGTCATGAGAATGAAATATGTGGTAATCGGGATATAGTTAGAATCTGTGAGCTGAAATCGCAGCTTTATTGGAAACCACAAGTAGTAGAATCTTTATCGGAAATTTTAGGCGTTTGTGAAACAAGGTATTTAAGTGAAACGGGTGGCTTATCGTATGGTAAAAGTTACTGTAGTTGATCTTTTGTGGATTGTGGTAGCTCAGCGTTAGCCACCTACGACACTAATTATTATAAATGCTTACTTGCATTTTAATGCCAGTAGAGTGGTGTTCTATTATATGAGGTGGTCTTGTAAATATGTTGTCTCTTTGTCCACTTTTCAGTGCTTTCTGCGTTCAGAATATGTCATTCTAAAATTACGTTTGTTATTGAAGCTTATGTTGAATGACAGTCATTGAAATTTGACTAATGTCTGTTTTGCTGAATTTATTTCACGTTGTGCCGGTATTTGTAACGTTCCTTTCAGTGGCATCACGAATCATCTCGGTAGGTTTGTATAATACACCGTTTCTCTCTTCATCTCATAAGTTCGTACAACATGTCTGGTCATTCCAGTAACTGAGGAAAGAATGTATAGTTTTCGCCACGTTCTTTTCGAGACCTATAGCTCATTCACGTGCTTTCGGCGTCGTTTTAGTACCTAAAGCCACAACGCAACACTCACCTCCAAGCTTAGAGGTGTCGTGGTATCCATCCCACATTAGTAGCTTACAATCTAACCTACTTCACACGTAGAACAGACCCTAAACTAATCTAACTTCTTTGACATCGCCAACGATCTATGACCAACTTGTCGGCTGGTGTTATCGGACGACTTCTGCCGACGGCATCTGACGACTGTTGTTGGTGCCACTGTGAACGCAGCCTAAGAGCACAGCACCTACAGATAGATCCTCAAAGATCTGAATACGTAGAACGATAAAACTGTATTGTCAGTCATTACAAGTTCCATAAATCGTTTGGACGTATGTATATACATGTATATGTATATATATATATATATATATATATATATATATATATATATATATATATATATATATGGTGGAACAATGTCATGTTTTCCCTCGTTACTGTTCTCCACAACCCGCTGATATGGAACAAGTCACTTTATTGGATATATATCATTATCAGGGGAGGCTATGTTCGGCATTTACAGGTTCGTAAATAGCATAGTGGCCTAAATGTGACAAAAAAATGGCTCTGAGCACTATGGGACTCAACTGCTGAGGTCATTAGTCCCCTAGAACTTAGAACTAGTTAAACCTAACGAACCTAAGGACATCACAAACATCCATGCCCGAGGCAGGATTCGAACCTGCGACCGTAGCGGTCTTGCGGTTCCAGACTGCAGCGCCTTTAACCGCACGGCCACTTTGGCCGGCGCCTAAATGTGACAATAATGAACTCTACGAGCTTTTAAATTTTGAGAAATGATTTTAGGTTAGATTTAAATCTTGTTTTACTATCTGTCAGACGTTTTATGTTACTGGGAAAACGACCAAAAAATTCTGTTGCTGCATATTGTATATCTTTCTGGACCACTGACAGCTTTAATAATGAGTAATAAAGTTCGTTTTTCTTCTAATGTTGTAGATCTGAATATCGCTGTTCTTCTGAAATTACGATGGGTTATTTATGAGGAATACAAAACAAATTGCTTTACTTTTACTTTTGTACCATAAAATGTTTTAGTCTCGCAGGAAACGTCTTTACTCCACAAATTACAGTGCAGTGTGTGGAGGGTAGATAATATACCAGAATCTTTTTTTTTCACTTGCTGCCCTAATTTCTTTATTTTCCCGCTCGTTGTCATTATATAGGGTGCAAGTTGGAGGAAGGAACATGTACTGACTAAACGAGGTCGTCTTCGACTCTTCCCTATTGCCGACCGCGGTGGCCACGCGGTTCTAGGCGCTGCAGTCCGGAACCGCGCGACTGCTACGGTCGCAGGTTCGAATCCTGCCTCGGGCATGGATGCGTGTGATGTTCTTAGGTAAGTTAGGTTTAAGTAGTTCTAAGTTCTAGGGGACTGATGACCTCAGATGTTAAGTCCCATAGTGCTCAGAGCCATTTGAACCATTTTATTCTTCCCTATTATTTCCGCTAAGCCTCTTCAATAAGGGGCTCAATTAACGAGAAACAGCACAGCACTCAAGAATTGCTTAATGAGTGAATTGTACTGTCTTATGATTCCTCTGTCCATTCTCAACCTGGTAACTACCTTCTCCACATCTAGGTTTACGTGATCGACCCACCTTTAATCCCTCCTGTATGCTTGATTACTACGAATTATTCCAGTGATTAAGAATTCAACCTACCTAACAGTTATTCTGCTGACTAGTAGCTCTCTCTGAACAGCGTCCCAGACAAGCAAACCAGTTTCGATTTTATCTGATGTTGCTCGCACCTTAGGTAACTGGGCTGTGCACGGTTCTGTTAAAATGAATAGCTCAATGTAGCCATCTGCTTTCACACCGGGCAGCTATTTCGCTGGAAATAATTTGTATGTGTAAACCTGCAGTCAAATAGCCTATGAATTGGCTATAATTGGGAATTAATAAAATACACAGGAAATTAAATAAAAGATAAATAAGTAATGTAATTGCGTAGGCTTCCGCGGCCATAGTCCGTCAACATAAAAAGTTTTTCCGGCAATCTAGCTCTGAGCACTATGGGACTTAACTTTTGAGGTCATCAGTCCCCTAGAACTTAGAAGTACGTAAACCTAACTAACCTAAGGACATCACACACATCCATGCCCGAGGCAGGATTCGAGCCTGCGACCGTAGCGGTCGCGCGGTTCCAGACTGTAGCGCCTAGAACCGCTCGGTCAGTCCGGCCGGCGCTGGGTGTGGTACCGCGTCATAATGCATAAAACTATTGCTGCTGGAGAAACATCAACGTTTCGGCCACGGTTGCAGCGGCCTCCTTTCGGATCTGCTGGTGCGTTCTAGCTGTGCAGTGTTCCTTATATTTTGTTGTTACTGTTCACTGCGCGTGCCATTACGTCAAAATTTTAAAGAGATAGTTCGTTTCATTGGTTACTTAACGAAGGAGAGGGAACTTTATTTTAATACGTTGTTGCGGCGGAGGGAGAACGTATTTGTTGAGGAATAAAGGATGTAATTACAATGAAAAAGCCCTAACTTCTTTTATTTATGTTATTTACGTTCGTGCACAATAACTGGCGTTTGACAAAGCAGGAAGAACTGATACCTGTAGCAAAGTCACAGACCTCTGCTTATTCTCTTGAAATCCCATCACATTCCAACAGTACTATTCCATAGTTAGAAGACTGTCTAGTCATCCATCTGACACTGACTACCTAAAGTGCTATCACGACGAGAAAAATAGCACACTAACTCAGAGGAGGAGATTCTCAACCGTGCAGAGTATACATGGGCTGCACAAAGAAATTCAGAATTGTAACACCTACAATTCATCGATACCAAATGACAGTCTATAAATATTCTCATGTACATATCCTAATCTCCCTTTATCCTATTCATATGATTACCACACTAGTAGTGACAGCACAGTCTCTCTCTCCCTCTCTCCTCGGTACTTTTGTAACATCCAGCGGAGTAAAACTATGAACTATAAAAACATTGTAAACTTCACCTGGTAGAGAACTCAATAAGATTTTACCATGTCTGTCTGTTCCAGTATATCACAAACAGATACCATCTGCATGTTGACATCAACCACATGTGCCGATCACATTAAATATACACGTATTGTTCCACTGGACTGGGCGGCCAGGGATCAAAGTCACTTCCATGGACCAGGATACAGTTTTGTTGGCTATACTGGAAGAAGACTATATCTCAAAGACTATTAATCACAATAAATGGTTCTTGTGTTGTTGTTTCATAAACATTTTGATATGTTGTTTTTTGCTGTAACACAGTGAAGCAGTGTATGACTACAGCTATGCACGCATCCATACATTTTGCTTTTTTACAATGATTTTGCGGTCTCCATCAGGTACTAAGCCGATATTGATATGTTTCAACCCATCGACATGAAGCTGAACATGGCATGGTGTAAACTAAGCTGTTCTCACAACACACAGAATGGTTGAAATAAAACACAGAGGCGATGTGTCTTATTGACAAAATGTGGAAGACATCTCAATACACAGACAGTAGAAGAATTTGCGGCATTGACTAGCGTTTTCAAACAGCTATCCGAAGGTGATTACCTCTACATTTAATCTCATCTTCTACAGTGATGGGGTAGCAGATGTCTCAGCGTTCTGTTTTTCGAAGGGACCCGGTACTATGATTTCTCATATTGGTGGTGCATATTGCACCCAGGTACGTGATCGCTGCTTTTGAATCCTAGGTAATAGTCACTCTAACCCCCAAATCTGTGGACACAGCATCTTTCATTTTTATGACTCACAATGCATAATTACATGTGGAACAAGGGGATATTCTGCAGGACTAAAACCCATAGTGCATGGATAGTATGCACCATCAGTTGTCAATCCCACCGGTTGAGGAATAGAATGATCTACATACACCCAGACGAGCATATAATTACCCTCACCCTCCAAATGTGTTGTCGTATTTTCATCAGTTTTACGTATTTTCCGTCAGTTCTTTCTTTTACCAGGTTTTCCGTAATTTAAACCCATTTTTCTTCGTTATCTGAGGCCCGGACTGCCACTATCGACGAGTTGTCTCGTCAACAAAACGTCTCGTCGCGTCGATCTCGCGACGATATCTGCCAGCTACATTGCAGCATAGTTCTCAATTTCTGTATCATTGCTAAACCACCCCTTCCATTACTTTGCGAGGGTCATGTACCTGTAAATATATTGCAAATCCTGTTACACTACCTATGTGACTGTTTCTTAGTGTAGGAAATATCCATCAGCAGAGAGGAGGTGCAAAATCTACGTTTCTTAGCCGAAACACGTTATAAATTCGGTAAGATTTTATTACGATTTGCCATCTTCCCCCATGTGGATGGCAGTCATAAAGCATTCTTACATTCGTAGGATAAAGTCGGAGATTCAAAGGTCTAGCACTCTGCGCTCTATTTTGAAACGAGCTTCCAGTTCGTTGAACGTATCGGCTAAGGACCCTGAGCAAAACCCTATGGCTTGTCTCTATGCATCTCGCAACTCTTCCTCTGTCTTTAGCCAATTCTCCTTGCAACAATGTCTCCGATTTAATCTGGAACTGACTAGAAGTAGGAGGGCACTACACCAGCTACATTCCACGCCTCATGAAGGAACAGAATGAGCTGATTTCATGTAATCAACAAACATCGATATTTTGCTTTGGCAAAGAGTATAACATGTGTTCAAACTTTGTACTGACCGACGCTAGTGATATACACCGGTATTATCATTCCAATACTGTATCTGCCATTCTGCAAAGACTGTAACGAACTAAACTTAACTCACATCACCCGTCCAATTACACACGATCTCTCTATATGCTTGCATGCTGAGGAGCTTGGCACTCCTTATTGGCGTATAGTACGTACTACCCTGATACATTTGAGAGTACTGTGGTGAAATGACAGACGTTTAAGAGGAGGAGTAGGAAGAAGAAACGTATGATTTACGCATAATGGCGCTACAGATGGAAGGAGTTTGAAACATTTTACGTAAATCTCTTGTGTTATCAATTCTGTAGAACTGTTGTAGTGTTTAGTGTTTGGATTCCATACCAAGAAGGTATTGGGAACAGATAAATGATCGTAGATCATAAACACACACACCTAGGGCTGCACGGTTGTGCACTTAAGCAAGCTATAATGTTAAAGCAGCGTGGGTCTCGAAATATTAGTTCCATGAAATGACACGCTGTTAATACCCTGCAAGTTTTCAATCCCAATCAGTACAGTGACAAACTTTAAGACAATAAAACTATTACCTTCAACCCCCAAGGGAAAAAGAAACATAGATTCTTTGTGATCCAAGTATTATACAGTGGAACTTCGCTTAACGAGCACCTCTCATAACGCGCAGTTCGCAAAACGAGCTAAACAAATTTTTTAAAAAATGACTCGCTTAACGAGCGAGGTTTCACATGACGAGTAACGATGATTTAGTGTGACGTCACCAGCCGTTCGCACGCGGTGGGGGAAACGTTATGAATACTTTTCGTTGTTGACAGAGGCATATGAACCATGTCTTCAGTACGTATTGCAGTCTCTGTTTAGCGCTCTTTCTGCTACCATCTTAGGCCCGTTTCACACTGGGACACTGGCGACGGTCGCCAGTGACGGTCACTGGTAATTGCGGTGAACGCTCCCAGATCACCGGTGTCCGACACCGCAGGTACTGCCAGCTGATTAGTTAGTGAAATGGACTCGAGTGAGTATGAATTTTTTTAGTACTTCTAAGCTGGAGGAGGAGGAGGAGAATGAAGGCAAAACGTTCATTACACATACATCCACTGCGACGTTATCGGCTGGAGAAAGGATTGTTTTATACTCTTGGTGGCAATCTGAGACAAGATGAGAAGAAGTTTTTTCAGTATTTTCGAATATCGAAAGCTTCTTTTGAAGAACTTCGGGAGAAGTGAAAGAAGAAATCACAGGAATGGACACTGTACTACGGAAGGCTATCCCAGCAGAGAAAAAACTTGTCTTGCATTAAGGTAGGTACTGTAATATTAAGTTATTTTATTGAAAGCATATTTCACAGATTTGAGCTGGTATTAGTATACATTACCAGTTATTGTAAAACTTTCACGGATAGTCTACTTTCATTGTTGCTCTGCCTGTGCTGTTGAAATGTATATTAAGGATTCGTCACTGTACTCAGAGGCTCCTGGCGAACACACAGATGGTAACTGATCTTACAAACTGGACTGTCCTCCAGTATAGCCATCAACTGTTCCACGGTGTGCACGGTCGTGATATAGGGCCCCAATAGCATAATTTGGTACCGATGCCAATCCTATTTGGGATGAAGCAGAAGCCTTGTAATATTGTTGGGCATTAATAATGATATTCATCAAATCAAGTTTCACTTTCAGTCTTGCATGACTGGAAATTTGTTTAAATTTAGGCATTTTCCATAAACCACTCGATGTTAAATTAGATTTAGCAGTTTCTATTGTGAAGACGTGGTGCCTCCTCCATAACTTTGTGTGTGATCGCGATTGAATAGAGTTTGAGGATACATTAACTATTCAGGGATTGCGGGACATGCCACCTTGCCTAGTCAGTGGAGGAAATATTGCGAACAGTATCAGAGAAGCTTTGCAAACTACTTCGTTAGTCCTGAAGGCGAAGTGCCTTGGCAGCTGCAAAGAATCTAATTGCTAGAAATGTTACATGAACGTCAATGTGGATAGGCCTCATTGTTAATCTGGCATTGTATTTGGGATGTCCATTGTGCAATTATTACTATGTTAACTGAAACAAGTCATATTGTTGCATTCACTGAACTTATTGGAACTTACAAGTAAAATTACCGAGTGTCAGGAACTTGTACCTCAATAATATTATGAGTAATAAAATTCGTTACTGCAGTAGCCACATATGCGTAAATAATTGTAATTAAGAATAATTGTTTTTTAACTGTATTTTTCGGACCATAAGGCGGAGGGCCTTAAGACGATGATAAGTCGCACCCTCAATTTTATGAAAATTTTGAAATATAAGTATTTTTTTAGATTTTCTCTTCATTCACCATGTAGGGGTGAGCTCATGGTTTTCACGCTCATCCATTTTGCCCCTTTTTATCGCATGAAGACTGCATAACGGTACACTTGATACTGGTAAATGCAAAAGAAAAGGGGTGAAGGATGCAAATGTGCTTGAGGGTTGCTATCCTCCTAGCCTCGTACAGGGGTAGCAGCTAAATTTAGATAGTCTTCTATGGTCCGAAAAATAAGGTATTAAATTTGAAAACAGAACATACAACAGTTTTTTTTTTCATCCATGCTCTTCTCATTGAAATCAGGCACAAACTTCGTTACAATTTCTTGCAAAGCAATCGTTTTTCACCACTTTCTTGCTGTAGTCGTCGCTTTTGACATCCAAAATAGCGGGACGACTTTCTACTTCACTTAGAAAATCTTCTGTGTTAATCAAATCTAAACTCATGGGTACGATGTGTACAGTATAGCCGGCCAGTGTGGCCGAGCGGTTCTAGGCGCTTCAGTCTGGAACCGCGCAACCGCTACGGTCGCAGGTTCGAATCCTGCCTCGGGCATGGATGTGTGTGATGTCCTTAGGTTAGGTAGGTTTAAGTAGTTCTAAGTTCTACGGGACTGATGACCTCAGATGTTAAGTCCCATTGTGCTCAGAGCCATTTTGTACAGTATAATGTACAATGAATGTTTCGCGTCACGGTCTCAGAAACGACTGCCTGTCTGTTAGCAAATCTGCAGCGCTTTGTCTGTGATCTGTGTCCCAGTGCGAACACTCCAATTCAAACGAATGCATATCCGGCGGTGACTGCAGTGAACACAGTGACCTTGTCCGTCATATGTGGCGAGCGTGAGTCATTGCTGGGTCACAGTGGCTCGGTGAGGCAGTGTAGTGTCCCGATGTGAATGCTCTAGTAACTAGTTCAAACGAAAGTATCTCTGTTGCTGACCGTCGCTGGTGACCGTTACAAGTGTCCCAGTGTGAAACGGGTCTTAGTGCAGCTTGTGACGATACATTTTTGTAAACTTGGGTTCACACAGTGTTTTTTAGTGCAAATTTTAATAACCTTCATAGAAATGTCCCCGAAGATGAAGCCTCAAGAAGACGACGGTAAGAGAAAGAAAATGACGTTAGAAATGAAACGTAAAATCGTTGAAAAACGCAAACGTGGTGTGAGCTTGCTGGTTTAGCACACACATACAATCGTTTGCATCAACTGTTTGAACTATCCTCAAGAACAAGGACAAGATTAAGGAAATAGATGCTTCAAAGGTAGCGACAAGCGTACATAAACAACGGTTTTATATTCTGTACGATGTCGTAAGGTGGCTCCTTATAAGGATGAATGAAAAGCAATTGCAAAGCGGCACTATTAACGATAACATCATTTGTGAGAAGGCGGGACTGATTTTCACCGACTTCGTTAAGAAGATCATCAGTGGCTGAAGAAGTGCTTAAGGGAATCGGCGGGTGTTTCAAGAAGTTTAAGAGAAGAACCGATACCCACAGCATTGTGAGGCATGGTGAAGCAGCCAACTCCGACACAAAGGCAGCAAAGAACTTCATCAGAAACTTCAAGGTCCTCGTAGATTCTGAGGGTTATCTGCTACAGCAGATTTTTAATTTTGACGAGATGGATCTATTCTGGAAAAGACGCCGATGAGTACCTATATAACAGCAGAGGAGAATGCATTGCCGGACACAAGCCAATGAAAGACCGTCTAGCATTGCTATTTTGTGCCAATGCAAGCGGCAATTTGAAAACTAAACCGCTACTTGTTTACCATTCAGAAATTCCATGAGCCTTCTAGAAGTGTAAAGTGCAGAAGAGCAGGTTAAACGTGATGTGGAGTTCCAACAACAAGTCTTGAGTGACACGTGATCTTTTCAGTGACGATCAAAGAAGTGTTTGGTCCTTTGGTGAAAAAATATTTGCTTGAGATGAATCTCTCACTCCATATATTGCTTGTTATAGACAGCAGCCAAGCGGTCTAAGGCGCTGCAGTCAC
Source organism: Schistocerca serialis cubense (assembly GCF_023864345.2). Taxonomy (NCBI): domain Eukaryota; kingdom Metazoa; phylum Arthropoda; class Insecta; order Orthoptera; family Acrididae; genus Schistocerca; species Schistocerca serialis. Next base: position 316,450,502 of record NC_064642.1, on the reverse strand, counting down.
GGGCTGTGCGGCTGGTCCCGGCGGAGGTTCGAGCCCTCCCTCGGGCATGGGTGTGTGTGTTTGTCCTTAGGATAATTTAGGTGAAGTAGTGTGTAAGCTTAGGAACTGATGACCTTAGCAGTTAAGTCCCATAAGATTTCACACCCATTTTTTTGTTATAGACAGCGCTGCTGCCCATTCTCCAAGTCTACAAGACTACTTCCTCAGAGGAGTTTCAATTCATCAAGATCCAATTTCTCCCTCCCAACACCACTCCGTTACTTCAGCCTAAAAGCCAGCAGATTGTTTCTAACTTTAAGAAGCTCTACCCTGAAGCACTCTTCAAGCATTGATTTGAGTTGACTGAAGCTACCAATCTCACTCTCAGAGAGTTTTGGAAATATCACATCAACATTGTTGCCTGTTCAAGATGATCGAAAAGGCGTGGGAAGGGGCTAGCAAGAGAACTCTCACTTCTGCTTGGAAGAAGCTTTGGCGGGAGTGCGTTGTCGAATGTGACTCTGAGGCATTTGAATCAGTATCTGTGGAGCCTGTAGTCAATGAGACTGTGTCTTTGGTCAAGAGCATAGGACTAGAAGTGGATGACAATTATATCAATGAGCTTGGGGAAGATCACAGCCAAGAAATGACCACTGAAGTGCTTATGGAGTTGCAGTGTGTTTCACAGCAGGAAGTTATGGAGAGGAGATCTTCAGAGGAGGAGGCGGTACCAGCAAAGCAGCAGTCTTCTGCATAAGAGAAATGCTCGAAGCATGGGAACTGGTTGACTGTACACTGACAATCATCACCCTAATAAAGCAGAGGCTACTCGAGCTACAGATTTATTTGACGATAATGCTGTGTCGTATTTTCGTCAAGTGTTGAAGTGTCGGCGGAAACAACATTATAGATAGCTTCCTAATAAAACAGAATGTATCTTGAATAATGAGGCATACAATATTGTACGTATAATTTTCTTTAAATGTCACGAATAAGATAAAACTTTTAGTACTTTTCTTCACGGAACGCATTATTGTATTTTAGATCAATTTATGTGGGATACATTGTTTCGCTTAGCGAGTGTTTCGTACTACGAGTAAGATTGGAACGAATTATGCTGGCTTTGCGAGGTTCCACTGTATAGCACCCACTGTTCACATCAGATTACGGTTCAGAAATTATGCTATGCTCTCATCAGTACTATAAAATGATGCTCAGCAATTGTAAGGAAATAGACAAACGGATAGCAGTGATGTTCCACATGTAAAATTACACGCCATGCTGCTCCAACTTTGTGAACAGAACACAGTCTCTTTCACACACGCCATCTGTAAATCAAACATATACACAGGGATTGCAGTACCTTACGAACCCCTGTCATTAACTTAGAATCATTGCAGTAATGAAACTGAAGACTTGATTTATGTCCAATATGTGGCAGGGGAGAGGAGTACTTTGCGCACATCTTCATATGTCTAGAGGAGGGCGCTAAAATAAGTTTTCCATGTGTTTGGTGGACGTGATTAGTCACACACGAGTTGGAAGTCATCTTCTGACTGCAGTATGGAGAAGTTTTCTGTTAACGATCGCAGGCAGATGGCGCTCTAAGTCACACACACAACATGCAATATGAGTCGAATTCAGGCTATACCACACAACTGTTACAACCCGAGACAACAATGGAAAAAATTGGTTAAATATGTAATAAATGAGCTGCGGCGTCATTTTCCTCTTAGTAGAATACATCATGCCTCGTTACAGCCCCTCTCAACCGATTACTCCATCTACTTTCTATCATCCTTTATCGCAGTTCCATGTCAATTTAAAGGCAGATGGTTCTCTTTTCCAGGAAAGCATCAAAGGCAGCAGTCAACTTGTATGTATCCCTGTTATCTCAACAGACATGCAGCAGAATGTTGCTGAAAACCATGCAGCAGGTGTTCTGTAAGGTATTTGTTAGCTGACAGTATATGATTGCGATTGGTAGAGAGTACAGAGAAGCACATTATAAATACTATTTGTTAAAGAAGGGAAAGCAGAAAGATGGAAGGAGTATATAGAGGGTCTAAACAAGGCCAATGTACTTGAGGACAATATTACAGAAATGGAAGAGGACCTAAATGAAGATGAAATGGTAGGTATGATACTGTGTGAAGAATTTGACAGAGCTCAGAGACACGTAAGTCAAAACAAGATCTTGGGGATAGACAACATTCCATTAGAACTACGCTTTCGGTGAGCCAACCATTACAAAACTCTTCCATCTGGTGAGCAAGATGTGTCAGACAGGCGAGATACCCTCAGACTTCAAGAAGAATATAAAAATTCCAATCCGAAAGAAAGCAGGTGTTGACAGGTGTGAAAATTACCGAACTATTAGTTTAATAAATCACAGTTGCAAAATACTAGCACGGATTCTTTACAGACGAATGGAAAAACTGGTAGAAGCCAACCTCGAGGAAGATCAGTTTGGATTCCGTAGAAAAGTTGGAAAACGCGAGGCGGTGCTGATCCTATGGTTTATCTTAGAAGGAAGGATAAGGAAAGGAAAACCTACGTTTCTAACATTTGTAGACTTGGAGAAAGCTTTTGATGGTGTTGAGTGGAATGCTCTCTTTCAAATTCTGAAGGTGGCAGGGGTAAAACGCTATTTACAATTTGTACAGGAACCAAATGGCGGTTATGAGAGTCGATGGGTACGAAACGGAAGCCCTCTCTTCGATGTTATTCAATACGTATACTGAGCAAGCAGTAACGGAAACAAAAGAAAAATTTGGATTAGAATTAAAATCCATGGAGAAGAAATAAAAACTTTGAGGTTTGCCGACGACATTGTAATTCTGTCAGAGACAGCAAAGGACCTGAAAGAACAGTTGAACAGAATGGATAATGTCTTGAAAGGAGGATATAAGATGAACACCAACAAAAGCAAAATGAGGATAATGGAATGTAGTCGAATTAAATCAGGTGATGCTGAGGAAACTAGATTAGGAAATGAGACACTTAAAGTAGTAAATGAGTTTTGCTGTTAGAAGCAGAATAACTGATGTTGGTCGTAGTAGAGAGAGGATATAAAATGTAGACTGGCTATGGCAAGGAAAGCGTTTATGAAGAAGATAAATTTGTTAACCTTGAGTATAGATGTGTTAGGGAGTCCTTTCTGAAAGTATCTGTATGGAATGTAGCTATGTGTTGAAGTGAAACATGGACGATAAATAGTTTAGACCAGAAGAGAATAGAAGCTTTCGAACCATGGTTCTACGAGGTGCATTCAAGTTATAAGGCCTCCGATTTTTTTCTAATTAACTACTCACCCGAAATCGATGAAACTGGCGTTACTTCTCGACGTAATCGCCCTGCAGACGTACACATTTTTCACAACGCTGACGCCATGATTCCATGGCAGCGGCGAAGGCTTCTTTCGGAGTCTGTTTTGACCACTGGAAAATCGCTGAGGCAATAGCAGCACAGCTGGTGAATGTGCGGCCACGGAGAGTGTCTTTCATTGTTGGAAAAAGCCAAAAGTCACTAGGAGCCAGGTCAGGTGAGTAGGGAGCATGAGGAATCACTTCAAAGTTGTTATCACGAAGAAACTGTTGCGTAACGTTAGCTCGATGTGCGGGTGCGTTGTCTTGGTGAAACAGCACACGCGCAGCCCTTCCCGGACGTTTTTGTTGCAGTGCAGGAATGAATTTGTTCTTCAAAACATTTTCGTAGGATGCACCTGTTACCGTAGTGCCCTTTGGAACGCAATGGGTAAGGATTACGCCCTCGCTGTCCCAGAACATGGACACCATCATTTTTTCAGCACTGGTGGTTACCTGAAATTTTTTTGGTGGCGGTGAATCTGTGTGCTTCCATTGAGCTGACTGGCGCTTTGTTTCTGGATTGAAAAATGGCATCCACGTCTCATCCATTGTCACAACCGATGAAAAGAAAGTCCTATTCATGCTGTCGTTGCGCGTCAACATTGCTTGGCAACATGCCACACGGACAGCCATGTGGTCGTCCGTCAGCATTCGTGGCACCCACCTGGATGACACTTTTCGCATTTTCAGGTCGTCATGCAGGACTGTGTGCACAGAACCCACAGAAATGCCAACTCTGGAGGGGATCTGTTCAACAATCATTCGGCGATCCCCCAAAACAATTCTCTCCACTTTCTCGATCATGTCGTCAGACCGGCTTGTGCGAGCCCGAGATTGTTTCGGTTTGTTGTCACACGATGTTCTGCCTTCATTAAACTGTCGCACCCATGAACGCACTTTTGACACATCCATAGCTTTATCACCACATGTCTCCTTCAACTGTCGATGAATTTCAATTGGTTTCACACCACGCAAATTCAGAAAACGAATGGTTGCACGCTGTTCAAGTAAGGAAAACGTCGCCATTTTAAGTATTTAAAACAGTTCTCATTCTCGCCGCTGGCGGTAAAATTCCATCTGCCGTACGGTGCTGCCATCTCTGGGACGTATTGACAATGAACGCGGCCTCATTTTAAAACAATACGCATGTTTCTATCTCTTTCCAGCCCGGAGAAAAAAAATCGGAGGCGTTAGAACTTGAATGCACCTCGTACAGAAGAACTCTGAAGATTAGATGGGTAGATCACGTAAGTAATGAGGAGGAACTGAATAGAATTTGGGAGAAGAGGAATTTGTGCACAACTTGACTAGAAGAAGGTATCGGTTGGTAGAACACGTTCTGGGGTATCAAGGAATCACCAATTCAGTATTGGAGGGAAGTGTGGGGGATAAAAATCGTGGAGGGAGACCAAGAGATGAATACACTAAGAGGTTCAGAAGGATAAAGGTTGCAGTAGTTACGCAGAGAAGAAGAGGCTTGCACAGGTTAGAGTAGCAAGGAGAGCTGCATGAAACCAGTCTCTGACCTGAAGACCACAACAACGACATAGAGTTTAAAACATGTAAACATCTTGCACGGGTTCAAACATGCAATTCATTCTGTAGTTGTATACTGCAACATTCCCTCCCCCCCCCCCTCCCTCCCCCAGGCTGGTACTACAATGCTCTTAGGCGACGGGCACTTTATATAAATCTATAATATGCCAATAACTTTGGGGTCATATATGGGCTTGTGATCCGAAATACATAAATTTATTAGTCTAATTTTGGTGGTCATCCACGTTAAACAATCTGTTCCAGTCGTCTTATCGCTATCCACGAAAAATAACTGTTCTCGTATTCCTCTTGCCGTCACATCTTCGTTCCCATTTACAAGAATGTTACTGCACCGAGCAGAGATGTAAGTATTCCCTCATTCCCTCTCAGTTTCCTGGTATTTTTGCGTATTTTCCCTCAATTTACACGTATTTTCCGACAATTTTCCGTAATTTTGCCGATTTTATGTCACTTCTGCTCATGTGATCATGACATCACTTCTTTCCACGTATTCTAAAATTGCTTGTAAATGTAGTTCAGTTGTCAACACATAGCGCACCTCCCAAAGTGCCAGTTAATTCTAACTTCGAATCATTTGCTTAAATTCCAGTGTGGAAAGAGGACCTTTTCTTATTTTTCGATTCTCGCGAAGGGTAGGAAGACTATTGCTAACAAGTGAAGCCCTTTTTATGTTGTCCAGGCCAGTGTTGACTACCTGAAACTGTACAGCCACACGCTTTTGCTTTAACCCTACGTCGTAGTACTGGTTACCGGCGCCTGACGGCAAGTCATGACATTAACACTACTGACAATGAATATCCTGCAGCGCACAATCTGAATATCATACCTATAAAGTTGGATACCCATACGGTAAATATTTTACTGTCTACACTGGCTCAAGTAGCGAAAGTTTAATTATACCCACCCTGTACACTTCGGACAATGCGCCTCTCTGGTTGCGTAATGGACCTAACGTGGGAAAACTTTCTGAAGTCTGTACGTAAATCAGTACTATGAAAAAGACAGTGAAGTGCATGCAGAGGGTACTCCCCATTGTACCAGTTATTAAGTCTTTTTCATGTTCCATTCACATATAGATCGCAGGGAGAATGATTGTCTGAAGGCCTCTGTGCTGTAATTAGTCTCATCCTGTCTTTGTGATTGCTATATGAGCGATTAGTAGAAGGTTGTAGTATATTCCTGTTTCATCACTCAGAATTAGTTCTACAAACTTTGTAAGCAGGCTCAATGCGACTGAGGCCCTACAGAAGAAAGAGTACAGAACATAGTGCGGAATTGATACACAGGAGGTTCCCGGGGACGTGGAACGACCTCCTAGCAGCAATAACTAAAACAGATGAAAGCCCGCCCGGCTAGCCGCGCGGTCTAACGCGCTGCTTCCCGAGCGGGAAAGCGTGCCGGTCGATGGCACGAATCCGCCCGGCCGATTAGTATCGAGCTCCGGTATGCCGACCAGCCTGTAGATGGTTTCTAAGGGGGTTGAACTGCACAATAACCTTGGGTTAGGTGTGGCGCGGCGGTGGGGTGGGTGGACTGCTGTGGCCTGTTGCGGTGTTGTGAACCACTGAGGGCTACGGCGGGATGAATCCTCTGTGTCGTTTCTAGGTCCTCAGTTCAATACATAATACAAAAATCAGATGAGTGACTGAACTCATTGGAAATCGTACTGTAGCAGATAACCAATAAGAAATTAAATGCTTTCGACTGCGGCCAGGAAAAAGATCCTATGAGAACGGGACCAACGACGACTGAAGAGAATCGTTCAACGTGAAGAAGTGCAACCCTTTCTCAAATTGCTCCAGATTTCAAAGCTGGGCCATCATCAAGTGCCAACGTGCGGACCATTCATCATCGATATGGGCTTTCGGAGCTGAACGTCCACTCGTGTACCCTTGATGACTGCACGACATACAAGTTTATGCCTCTCCTGGCCCGTCAACACCGACATTGGACTGTTGATAACTGGAAACATGTTGCCTGGTCGGACGAGTCTCGTCTTAAATTGTATTGAGCGGATGGACATGTACGGGTATGGAGGCAACCTCATGAATCCATGGAACCTGGATGTCAGCAGGGGACTGTTCAAGCAGGTGGATTCTCTTTGATGGTGTGGGCGTGTGCATTTAGAGTGATATGGGACTCCTGATACTTCAAGATACGACTGTGTCAGGAAACACGTACATAAACGTCCTGTCTGATCATCTGCATCCATTCGTGTCCATTGTGCATTCCAAAGGAGAATTCCAGCAGGACAATGCGACACCTCGCACGTCCAGAATTTCTACAGAGTGGCTCGAGGAACACACGTCTGAGTTTAAACACTTCCGCTGTCCATCAGACTCCCCAGACATGAACATTATTGAGCATATCTGGGATGTCTTGCAACGTGCTGTTCAGAGGAAATTCCACCCCTTCGTACCCTTACGGATTTACGAATAGCGCTGCAGGATTCATGGTGTCACTTCCCTCCAGCACTACTTCAGACATTAGTCGAGTCCATGCCACTTGTGTTACCACACTTCTGGGTGCTCGCGGGGGCCCTACATGATATTAGGCAGGTGTAGCAGTTTCTTTGGCTCTTCAGTGTATATTTGCGTGTGAGCAGTTGATTATCTCTGCAGATACCATACGATAACTAAATAACTGGTCTGTTTGCCAGTTCAGTTCTTTCAGCATCTTCGCGACACTCTCCCATACGTTAAATAAACCAGTGACTATTCTTGCTGAATTCTTTTGTACACTTTCAGTAAACACTGTTAATCTTATCTGGTATGTGTTGCACACTATTGAGCAATATCCTAGGATGGGTCGCGCAAGTGTTCCATAGATGAACTGTAGTCTGCCACCCGCTTTCCCTTCGAATGAGTCTACGTGATCGTCCGTTTCATATCCCCACAGATTGTTACACGCAAGTATTTGTATGAGTTGACCGACTCTAACTGTGCTTCATTGATATTATAGTCATAGGACACTACATTTCTTCGTTTTGTGAAGAGCATAATTTTACATTTCTGAATATTTAAAGCAATTTGCCAGTTTTACAACCACTTAGTAATCTTATCAAGATCCGACTGAATATTTGTGCAGCTTTTTTCAGACACTACTTTATTGTAGATAGTTGGATCTACTGCAAAAATATCTGAGGTTACTATGTATAATGTCTGCAGGATCGTTAACATACAATGCGAACAGCCAGTTTCGCAACACACTTCCTTGAGGCACACTTGAAGTTACTTCTACATCTTAGCCTACTGCGTCCTCACTAACAAAATATCCTTAATCCAGTCACAAATTTCCCTTGATAACTCACATGATCGTATTTTGGACAATAAGCGTAGTTGTGGTACTGAGTCAAATGCTTTCATAAATCAAGAAATACTGCATCTACCTGACTGCCCTCATCCAATGTTTTAAGTACAGGGTGTCCGAAAAGTCTTTCCCTGATTACATAAATTGATAACTCAGGCTAGAAGTAAGACATAAATATGAAACTGGTGTCTAATTGTTTACAAACTATCAAACTTTTTTTCACACAACTTCCACATGAGCACCCTTGGTAGCACGTAGCACATCTAGGCGATATTCAGTTTCCGTCCACACATTAGCCGACATCACTGGATGGATCGATTCAACGACTGTGGTTATCCGTTGCCGCAGGGTTTCAAGATCTGGTACATGTGTTCGGTAGACCTCGTCCTTAACATAACCCCATAAAAAGAAGTCTAATGGGGTTATGTCAGGAGAGCGTGGAGGCCATATCGTTGGCCCATCACGACCAATCCATCGCCCAGGAAAGGTCATATCGAGATAGGCACGGAAATCCAAACCCCAATGAGGCGGTGCACCGTCTTGCTGAAACAAGACATCGGTGTGATACTGAAGCAGCTGAGGAACAGCATACAGTTGCAACATGTCCAGATGCACTGCAGATGTGATGGTAGCCTCAGCGAAGAAGAATGGCCCGATAATTCGATCGTGCAATAGCGCGCACCAAACATTCATCTTTGGACTGCCTCTGGCGCACTCCATGACCTCGCCAGGGGGTTGTGAACCCCAAATGCACACATTATGGCGATTCACAACTCAACTGACAAAAAAGGTCGCTTCGTCGGAAAGGCAATTCGTCTGAGATAACCATCATCGTCCTCAATACGTGATAGCATTTCGACCGCAAACTCATATCGACGTGTACTGCCATTGGGCAACAAGGCCTGAACGATTTGCACTTTGTATGCACGAAACAATAAACGTTTGTGTAAAATGTCATGGAGAGAGCTTTTTGGCATCTGTAATTCATGTGAGGCTCTGCACACCGATTTCTACGGACTTCGCAGAAAAGACTGCCTTACAGCTTCCACCCTGTCTGCTGAGGTTCTTGGTCGACCACACCTCGGAAGGTCAGCAACCGATCCTGTGTTCTTGAACTTCTCATACCAGGCTTTAATGCTCTTGACATCAGGTGGATTCCTTCCAAATGTTGTCTGGAAGTGTCTCTGCACTGTGGTTGGTGATCGTGTCTCATGGTACCACAGGACACACTGTGCCTTCTCCTGACTGGTTAATATAGCTTCTTGGGCACTGCACCTCATCCACTACTTACGTACAGCGAACCTAAAACAGAAAAAAACTTTGATAGTTGTAAACAATTTGACACAAGTTTCATATTTGTATCTTACTTCTAGCCTGAGTTATCAATTTATGTAATCAGGGAAAGTCTTTTCGGACACCCTGTATATCACATGACAAAAGTGCGAGTTGGGTTTCGCATGATCGATGTTTTCGGAATCCATACTGGTTTGCATGGAGGAGATCATTTTGTTCGAGATACATCACTATGTTTGAGCTCAGAATATGTTCTAAGATTCTAAAACAAATCAGTGTCAAGGATACTGGATGGTATTTTGTGAATCACCCTTACCACCCTTCTTGTAAACGGGTTGATCTGTGCTTTTTTCCAACACCTCGGATGGTCTTTTGTTCTAGTGATCTGCGATAGATAATGGTTAGAAGAGGGGCTAACTCAGGCGCAAATTCAGTATAGGATCTGAGAGGGACTCCACTAGTCCCTGGAGCTTTGTCCAGTTTTAACGAGTTGAGTTGTTTCTGAACGTCGCTTACAGTGATATCTATGTCACTCATCTATGGAGTGGTACGAAAATGGTTGAACTGGGGCAAAGGTTAAATTGGGACAATGTTCCTGGGTTTGTCTTTATAAAGGAATACTTAAAAATGGAGTTACATATTTATTCTTACGTTTCGCTACCCTCAATTTCTGTTCGTGTTTAGTCTATGAGTCTTTGGGCACTAACTTTGATGCTACTAATTGCCTTTACCTGAAACCAAAATGTCGTTGGGTTTTCTCAGAATAATATTCTGCTAGGGTAGTCGCTGAAGGCTTCATACATTGTCCTCTTAACAGCAAGATGCGTTTCATTCAGCATCTCCCTATCTCTACCTCTATGCTTGTTTTACGTCTATTATGCAGAAGCCTCTGTATCGTTTTAGCTTATTTACGGTGACTACATGCAGTGGACGGTACTCCCATCATAAACTGTTCTACTAGGCATGTCCATGAAGTGCATGATCAATTACTCTTTTAAAGTTGAGCTATAATTTCTCTATACTGCTCTCCAGAGCTAGAAGTTTTACGTTCTTTGTTGAGACACGACACCATTACCATAGTTAAGCTGTAGACAGTTTCACTAACCAGACGTTGTTGGCTCAGAACTTTAATGAAGAGTCAAGTTAACTTCAAAAAATGGTTCAAATGGCTCTGAGCACTATGAGACATAACCTGAGGTCATCAGTCAAAATGGCTCTGAGCACTATGGGACTTAACTGCTGAGGTCATCAGTCCCCTAGAACTTAGAACTACTTAAAACTAACTAACCTAAGGACATCACACACATCCATACCGGAGGCAGGATTCGAACCTGCGACCGTAACTGTCGCACGGTTCCAGACTGAAGCGCCTAGAACCGTTCGGTCACAGCGGCCGGGTAACTTCAACACAATCATTTTATTTCATCCATCTATTGCCAATATTTTTGCCTTGTATTTTCTTGCAATGGGTCTTATGTGGTTAAAAGTGAACAAGAGTAATTGCCAATTGTAACTGGTTTCAGTTCAAGAACTATTATCTTTATACTTTGCGCAAGAGTAAAAGTATAATATTTAAAGTACCTTAGTTATCAAGTTTATTTCAGTAGCTTACTCATGTTAGTTGTATCGAAGCTAAAAACAATTCAGATGTGTGGAGAAGGATCAAACTAACATGGTAAGGAGGTAACAGTGGTCTGTTTTTGATGACCAATCAGTTTAAGCAGTCAAGATTGCAGATTTGCCTTCAGATTGTTACTGATAAGACATCTGGCGATTCTCCCGTCCTCCAGTAGCACCTCGTCGGCGCCGCCTGTTAAGGATTCTGTTTCAGGACCGCCTTTGTCTCCCCCATCTCTTTCGGATACTCTCCTTTTGTCTCAGCTTCCCAAACTACTTCTGCGCCTTCTGTCACGGCCTCCACGTAACAACCTCTTGATGAGCATGACTTGATTGATTTCTAAGGGCAGGAGGACCCAGCTGTTACCAACCAATTCTCCATGCACGAGCCCCTGTTCGTCGACGAGTCGGGTGAGAAGGTCTCTCCCTCTCAGACTATAACGGGCTTTCTGCATGAGCCACCCACACAACTACAAGAGGTAGCTGTAATTCCGAGGAGACGCAGTAAAGAACTCGTCCAGCCTGAAAGAGTCACATCACAGAAGACGAAAAAACAGTTGGAAGATGGGGGAGATGTTCACACTTCGTCTCCCTCCGTTTCGTCCATTGATTTTGCCATGGATACTGGTACACAGGTCTGTTCTGCATGCCCCTTCTGGTCGGTCGTACTATGGAAAGTTCCCTTTTCTACAAAGAGAAAATTATTTACCTACTTCGTAAATCCTGTACAAAAATTCTATTGGGTGGTGATTTTAACAGTGTTCTCCGGTTGGTGAATCAGTCTCCTAATTTTAGTTTTAATAAAGAACTCGATGACGTGGTACTCTCCTTACATCTACGTACGCATGGGTTTGTCGGTATCCTACAAGTGTCCGACACACTTATTTTCCTGCCACCTCTAGCAGCCGACTTGATCACTTTTACCTTTCTGATTCCTCGTGCGGGCAGCTTTTAGACGTTGACGTGATACCCGTCTATTTTACTGATCACTGCGCTCTAGGCGTCACATTTAATAACGTTCAGCAGTCGGTTAAAATTTCAACGACTACCCTAGATGCTCAATACAGCCTATTTATAAGTTCATTCCTTGGAGTTGTCATTCATGATGTGTGGGCCCATTGCTCTCTTGCTATAGAACGGTTCTCGTGTATTGTGGAATGGTGGACACAGCATACCAAACCACAAATTCGTAAAGCTTTCATGAGTTTTGGTGTCATAATGGCGGCAGACGTACGGCGTACCCAAGAATTTTATTACTTCGCATAATGTCAGCTTTACGATAGCTCTAGGCAATCTCCTCTTCGGATTATGCATGTACGGCGAATTAAAGGCAAATTGCTACGGTTAAAACAATTTCAGATGGAAGGAATCCGGACGAAATCTCAACCACTTTCCATTTTACAAGATGAACTGAGTTCACTGTATCATTTCATGCGGGCACGTATGACACGCGTTTGCATAGCATCCCTCGCCAGCGTCGATGGTTGAATGTCAGCGTCCCACAGTGACATTTTCAGTTTAATTTTTAAGTACTTTACTGTCACTTCATTGACCATCAATGTTATTGCTTCACCTATGGGAGGTCGAAAATGAACATAAAAGTTTTAGGAATACCATCCAACCCAGGTTTGCCCACATGTCGTGGTCGTGCGGTAGCGTTCTCGCTTCCCACGCCCGGGTTCCCGGGTTCGATTCCCGGCGGGGTCAGGGATTTTCTCTGCCTCGTGATGGCTGGGTGTTGTGTTCTGTCCTTAGGTTGGTTAGGTTTAAGTAGTTCTAAGTTCTAGGGGACTGATGACCATAGCTGTTAAGTCCCATAGTGCTCAGATCCATTTGAACCATTTGAACCAACCCAGGTTCAAATGGCTCTGAGCACTATGGGACTTAACATCTGAGGTCATTAGTCCCCTAGAACTTAGAACTACTAAAACATAACTAACCTAAGGACAATACACACATTCATGCCCGAGGCAGGATTCGAACCTGCGACCGTAGCGGTCACGTGGTTCCAGACGGAAGCGCCTAGAACCGCTCGGCCACAACGGCCGGCCCAACCCAGGTGACTTGCGTGATTGAGACCCAGTATAATCATATACATCGTTCTCGGGAAATCAATAAAAAAAAAACGTTATTTAATTCAGGGATGACAACGCAGTCTAGCAAAGGGGAAAAGTCGTAAGGAAAATTTTCAACCGGAACGTGGGTATAGGTTGAAAATTTTCCTTGCGACTTTTCCCCTTTGCTACCCATCTAATCTTCAGCATTCTTCTGTAGCACCACATTTCGAAAGCTTCTATTCTCTTCCTGTCCAAACTATTTATCGTCCATGTTTCACTTCCATACATGGCTACACTCCATACAAATACTTTCAGAAACGACTTCCTGACACTTAAATGTATACCCGATGTTAACAAATTTCTCTTCTTCAGAAACGCTTACCTTGCCATTGCCAGTCTACATTTTATATCCTCTCTACTTCGACCATCATGAGTTATTTTGCTCCCCAAATAGCTAAACTCCTTTACTACTTTAAGTGTCTCATTTCCTAATCTAATTCCCTCAGCATCACCCGACTTAATTCGACTACATTCCATTATCCTCGTTTTGCTTTTGTTGATGTTCATCTTATATCCTCCTTTCAAGACACTGTCCATTCCCTTCAACTGCTCTTCCAAGTCCTTTGCTGCCTCTGACAGAATTACAATGTCATCGGCGAACCTCAAAGTTCTTATTTCTTCTCCATGGATTTTAGTACCTACTCCGAATTTTTCTGTTGTTTCCTTTACTGCCTGCTGAATATACAGATTGAATAACATCGGGGAGAGGCTAAAACCCTGTCTTACTCCCTTCCCAACTACTGCCTCCCTTTCGTGCCATCTGGTTTCTGTACAAATTGTAAATAGCCTGCCGCTCCCTGTATTTCACCCCTGCCACCTTTAGAATTAGAAAGATTAGGTTAGTTAGGTTTAAGTAGTTGTAAGTTCTAGGGGACTGATGACCTCAGATGTTAAGTCCAATAGTGCTCAGAGCCATTTGAACCATTTTTTAAAATAGCAATCTATGAGCGAGCGCTATCCTGTTGGAAAACACCGCATGGAGTGCTGTTCACAAATGGCAGCACAACAGGTCGAATCACCAGACTGATGTAAAAATGTGCAGTCAGGATGAGTGGGATAACCAGTAGAGTCTACTCCTGTCACACGAAATCGTACCCCAAACATGACTCCAAGGCCGGCCGTGGTGGCCGAGCGGTTCTAGGCGCTTCAGTCTGGAACTGCGCGACCGCTGCGGTCGTAGGTTCGAATCCTGCCTCAGGAATGGATGTGTGTGATGTCCTTAGGTTAGTTAGGTTTAAGTAGTTCTGAGTTCTAGGGGAGTGATGACCTCAGAAGTTAAGTCGCCAAGTGCTCAGAGCCATGACTCCAGGTGTAGGTCCAGCGTGTCTAGCATGCAAAAATTTTGGTTGTAGGCCCTAAACTGGCCTCCTACTAACCAACACACGATCATCACTGGAAATGAGGCAGATCCGCCTTTCATCAGAAAACACAACAGACATCCACCCTGTGCTCCAATGAGTTCTCGCTTGACACCACTGAAGTCGCAAACGGCATTGGTTTGGGATCAGTGGAATGCACGCTACAGAGCGCCGGGCATGGAGCTGTCGTTGAAGTAACCGATTTGTAACAGTTAGTTGTGTCTCTCCGGTGCCAACAGCTGCTCAAAATGCTGCTGCAGATACAGTACGATGCGCCAGAGGCATACGCTGAATGCGATGGTCTTCCCTCTCGGTAGAGCCACATGACCTTCCGGTTCCCGAATTTCTTGCGATCGTACATTCACGTGACCACTGCTGCCAGCAATCAAGTACAATGGTTACACTCTTGCCACGTCTTTCTGTAATATAGCAAAAGGAACATCCAGCTTTTATAGCTCTATTACACGACCTCGTACAAATTCAGTGGGGTGTTGATAATTGCGTCTTGTCGCCTTAAATGCGTTCTTGACTAGCATCAGCTCACCATGTCCTATCTCAAAGGTAAGCAACCCTCACGACGGTTACAGAGCGTATTTAAAGCAAACCTGATTTGCATCCACAAAGCAGCGTTACTAGCGCCACTCTTATGTGACTGGAGCGAAATTTGAACAGACATCTTTCAGAAACGCCTGCTAACTTTCTTTTATGTTCCGCAGCTCCTACTTTGTGCTGTAGTTTTTTTCCGCCAGTGTATTAGTTCCAATTGTAACAGAATACTTCAGGCTTCATTCCACCCCCACCCCCCCCCCCCCACAACCACTACCACCACTTTCTTTTTTCAAAATTCTGTGAAGCACGCTTAGGTAATTCTCAGGTTGGACAATCTGCAACCAAATAATTGGGAGCTTCCTGTGTACACTATAATTGCTGAAGAAACAAAACGGAGAATAGCCTTTGTGTTGAAGTAGAGTGAATAGAGGTCTGCAGACGCCAGATGAGTGTGACGTGACGTGTTCTTGACAGCATGGAAGCCGACGGGCGGGGCGTCGGGTGTGCCGGAGCTGGTTCAGAGAGCTCCGGGCGGCCCAGCCGTGGTCCAGGTGCCGTGGAGACGCTTCGCGCTGCCCGCGCTCACACCCGCCACCACGCCTGCCAACCTGCCACGACCTCGCTACATGACCTACTTTGACAGCGACGTCATGCGCAACCCCTACTACGTACCCGCCGAGATGGCCGCTGGACCGGGAGCAGGTGGCGATCCCTGCAAGGAGTTTCAGGAATGAACGACTGCGGTGTAAAAAATTATTTGTTTACAATTTAAATCTGTGGTAGCAATGATTGTTCTATTATAAAAGTTAGAGGTGAATCGTCAAGAACTTCGAAAGAATAAAACTTCACTCTGTTTTGATTTTGTTTCAGCTGCCAAATACTGAAAAAATTGAGTTCTGTACAGAGTATGTAAAATGCAGTACAGAAGTTATAAAGACATGTCTGATCTTAGAAAACAAATGCCTGATGTTTTACTTCCCCGTGAAAAAGGTTACCATACATACACCTACATTCTGAACCATGTTCAAGCAGGACAAGAATACAAATTATCTGAAACAAAGCTGCGTAAATGAAATAAAAGTTACGACAATTATTGTATTTCTGTTCTAATACATCATAAAGTTTATACTTCCATTTTCTTTCCTGACTATTTTCAGTTTGAAGATGACATTTACTTGACAACAGATTAATAACACTGGTCTACATACAAAATCTATCCAAGTCAAAAATTCTGAATTCCTCTTCATTTCGACGTCAAATAAACGTATGTAATGTTTAAAATGTTCACTTAGCTCTCATTTCCTCGGAAAAAAAACAGGAATTTTATAATAGAAGGATATTTTGTAATGCTGGTAATTTTTTTATTGTTACGAATAAAGACAGTCGACACTATGAATGCCATATTTTGTTCCTAGAGAAGCTATTTTATTTATCTAAATGCCCTTTGTTATGCTTATAGAACTTACTTGCTTACTATTCTAAGCAATTTTCTCTGTTTGAAGTTAAATTTTGACAGGTAAATAAGAAATGAAGCACAAGCCTTTATTTCTTTTCATGGATGCAAATGACATAGTCATAATCTAAATTTTCTTAAGCAAGTTTTTTTTTTACATTACAGATTAATTCCACTGTAAGATGCAATGTAAATGTATTAAAGTGTGAATAATGTTTTTTTATATGTGTGTGGTGAAGTGACTTTTGCTTCTCAAAAACATGAATTGACTCCATTAATAATGACACCGTATTACCATTACTTCAACTGTAAAATATATAAGGATAAACATTCGGTACGAAATAATTTGCTATAACTCATGTGCAGTAAATATCCGTTGTAAGTTAAACAAAACAGTAAAGTCAATGCCATTCGTAGTTCCCATGACATGGCGGCAGCTCCTAAATCATTTCAGTGATTGTTATTTTTGTGTGGTTGTATGGTCATGGTTGTATGGCTTAAACATGGTATGTTGAGAAAGAAAAAGCGGACCATAACATATCCAACGTCGATATCAGCTGCACGATCAGTACCACACGGAGAAGGTCTGCCTGTTCCTATCTCTCCCAGAATACGTCGAAGATGTGGAAGGTAAATGCAAACAGCCTGAGTCTTTACGGCAAAATCCAGATTACACACCAAAATTGATCTCGTGCAGTAGGACACATAAAATTTCTCAAGGTGAACTTCATTATTTAATTTGTGATCTGGAGTTACCAAAAAGTAAGTTCGCACGTTTTGGCCCCCAGCTTCAGCAGCAGAATCTCCTAGGGGAAAAATGTGAAAGTGTCTATATGTAGAAAGAGACTTAACCTCAATCGTTGAAATGGAAAGCAACCTTGTTGCATGCAGAGGCGTAAATGGTCTTATGGCATCTTCGAAAATGGCGCATAATTCCGAAGACTGAAAACTTCTCATTGACTCCTCTAAGTTAAGCCCGAAGGCTGTTTTGCTTCGCAATGGAAACCCAGTGTAGGTTACACTATACAATTGAAGAAGAGCAATGAAAATGTAAAATTGCTTCTTGAAAAATTGAATTATAAAATTCATCAATTGCAGATATGTAGCGTTTTGGAGGTTATTGCTATCATACTCGGTACGAAGTAACAATAAACTAAGCATTTCTGCTTCCTTTGAGAGTGAGACAGTCGCAACAGGAAATCACAATACAAACGATTAATTTTGTTTGAAAGGAACATAATGAAGCCTGGGAAAAAAATATATAGTACACTAAATTAGTGTCCCATGATAAAACTCTAACAGCATAGAGGCAGAAATGATGACACTTTCTGCAGGACCTGACCATAATTTTGCAGGACAATGCTCAAGCACGTACAGTGCAAGCTGTTACTGATTTGTTTGACTGATGGGGCTGCTAAGTTCTGTACCACCTACTGCTCTCCCCTGACTTAAGCCCTCATTAGTTCAGCTCGATTTCCAAACTGAAGGAAACACTTCACGGCATTCGCTTCACAACTGCTACAAATTCGTCGGACAATAGACCGCGCTGCTCGAACTGTCAACACAACTGGCACTGCTAAGAATATCCTACGACTTCCACATCTCTGGCGACGTTTTATACACGATGCTGGTGACTACTTTGAAGGTCAGTAAAACATTGAAACCCGTATCTATTTTGTACGAGCTGTAAATAAATAGTGACCACTATTAAAGTTCCAACCCTCGTACATGTCTTGTACTAATTAATGATTACGAACTTATTAACTAAAAAATTTCTAACAAATACAAGACAATGGCAATAAAGCATCTAACTGCTTAATTAAGCATACTGTATCTAAATACTGGTACTGAAAATCATGGCCTTAAGAACAGTATACAAAATATTAAACGTAGTACTACTGAAGTTTATAAAAAACTTTCCAAGTGCAATGTGTTGCTGCGTCGTAAAATAACCAAATACCAATAACCCACAGTTGTTAAAACTACGAATCCACCGAAATGATTCTCTGACATCTGAGATTTCCATGAGCAGCTTGCCTGTAATAAAGAAAACATTTTATCAACAACTCTTTTAGTTGTCTTCTTTTGGAAACAACACGAAGCAGCAAATATCGTAGGAATTACTAACATTCTAAATGCATCTCCTTCATTTTCGTTTTTTACAGACATACTAATTATCGAGAAAGTCTTTTCATAACTGATATGTAGCGACACAGGCATAAGCTAGCACCTGATGCCAAAATCCGAACGCTTGGTGACACATGCAACCTCAGCATCTATGCCTTGCCAACAGCTCTGCAACCACGAGTTGGGTGCTGGAGGGAATAACCGGCGTTTCGAGACGTTTCGAAGGCAATTGGTGGGCCATGTACACGACCTCAACCTCACAATACCTGCCTTCTCTTGCATGAAAGCTGAACATCCGGCTAGGCTGGGCATGACGACACAGTTGGCACTCGAACGACGTGTGCTGTGTGTTGACTTCCGACATGAGCGTCCAATGTCTCCGCCATCTCGTCGGCACCACCTGCCAGGGTCCAGCCACAGCCTCGATGGACTAACATTCTCTCAACTCTGAGTCGCCAGGGTCTGTCAGCATCTGCCACCGCCTCTTAGTCGTTAGTTCTGGGTCTGACCCTGGGCCATGCCTTCAGTCACTTGGTCTACACGCCAGCTCGGTCAGACCACAGTTATGAGAGAAAAAATATGACACTGTATAGGGCCGAATGATGCACAAGTAGCAGGGCCACCACTGAGCCACATTGTCGAAAGTGCCGACACTGACACCTGTTCCCTGCTGTGTCGGTCTGGGTCGCCTTAACTTCCACCACTGCCTGCTTCCTTTTGCACACTATATCTATACCTGTCCAACCTAGAAGTCAATAAATTGTTTGCCACCACTAGCTACCTACAACGTCTGTACAAACCCACTGCCTCCACCACAGAACCAGAGAACCATTCGCCCACACCCATTGACCCACTGTCAAGTGTTGTCAAAAGATCTGTTGGAGGCTTGGAATAATGACGATGACAGCGACAATACAGCAGCAGTATTCTACGAAAATGAACAAGTAAATGCCGACTTCCAGTTTTCCTTGCTGTATGGGCTTGAACGCTATTTTCTGGGTTATATCTTACGATTGTGGAAGTAACAGATAGCCAAAATCGATAGTAGGCGAGAAAGCGCCAACTAAGAGAACAATTCAGTACTTGTTGGATCAGTTGTCTCAATAAGTGATAATAAGGATTTACATTGAGAGGTACACTAGCTAAGGGAGGACAGATGGGAACAATCAATTACAAATGTATTCCCACCTGTCCTAGATGCAAGCACCCCTATTAGTGACTCCATTCCTGGTTTAATCAGAGGAGGATATTTCGGTCTTTTATAGTTTACACACAGCTGAAAAATCAAGGAATTGGAATTATGAGCAATGGCTCGACTGAAATTGGCACGTGGTGCCATATTATATGTGACGTATTATGAAAAGTTGCAAAATGCTCAATCCTTCCAGGATTTGCAGGAAGGACTAACGGAACGTTATAGACGAAAGAATATATCTAGATACTACTAAAAACAACTTAATGGAATAACTCACAAGGGAGCCGCACATACTCATTATCGCTGATTTCGTCCACATTAGTGGTACTTGCAGGGCTTGGCCTGAAATGAAGTGACGGAAGTTGGACCTTCAGTTGGGCAACCATTTAGAAATAATAGCATTTATGACGTGGGTCGTGCGGGACATGAGCCATTTACGTTAGTGTAGTTTCCAGCCAGCAGTCGACACAGTGGAAGGAGTACAGAACGGCAATCCAAGGGTCTTTGGCTGGAGTTCTATTCATGATTTTTTTTATTTTCAATTTTTACGTTACTTACACTACAAATAAATCTAAATAATGCTCAGTATATTGTATTTATAAATATTTTCGTAAAAGGCAGGAAGAGGAAAGAAAAAGGAAAATTTGGGGTTCCAAATACATTTTCAAGGAAGGATTATTCTTACAGCGTCCACAAGTACTCGTCAAACAACTTTCCAAGAAAGTACTGAAATTAAAGTGCACAGGGCTTTGTATTCTGTTAGTTTAGTTGTGACTTTCGAGCAACCCTTTGGCGGCTGTACATTAACAATAGATTCCCAACGCAGATGCCAAGAAAATCATTGACTTCCCTTTTTCTGATATCACCCCAGCACATGTAAATCATCAACTGTAAAATAATAAAGATATCTAATTTTGCATATGAGGTTCTTGTGTATACTTTACAAGCCATTCCTAGAAATTTATTTGCAACCCCAAATTTTCCTTTGCCTTTCCTTTTCATGCCTTCTATGAAAATGTTAATAAATACAATATACTGAACAATGTTTCGGTTTATTTACAGTATAAGCACCGTAAATATTAAGAAAAATGAAATACATTTCCGTGTAAAGACTTGACTCCACAACCCTTGGATTACCAATCTGTACACCTCCTGCTGCACTAGCCACTGGCTATAATAAATGGCTCATGCCTTGAAGAACCTTGCCAAAAATTCCATTTTTTTTAAATGCTTGGCTATCTGAGACTCTCACTTCCATTATTTTCATTACTGGCCAAGCCCTGTACATACCATAAATTTGGGCAAAACCAGTGATGGCGAGTAGGTGCTGTTCCCTTGTCAGAGACAAGGAGAGTATGTAAAGAGCTTTGTGGATTGCATTAGAACAATAAAAATTAACTGAACTAGCAGTTGACAACACCACCAAGACTATTTTACAGGAGGCAGAACAAAGAGCTCTGTATGAATTTCAGTGACGGCTGCCTGCTGAGATGTCACGTAAAGTAAGAATGGAATAAGCAAGGCTGTAACAGCCACAGCATTGTTAGCAGAGTTTGTCGTAGTGATGATACCTAGGGAGAAGAAAGTGGTTTTTTAATACTCAGACCATGTGTTGTAGATGTGGTCTGCTGGGCCACATTCAGCGTTATTATAGGAAGTCACAATGTAAGAAGTGTAAACACATAGGACACCATGAATGTGATTGGGTGCACTGGGATAGTCAAAGACGAGAATGCAGGTCGCAGAGTAGATCTCACTCCCAAACGTTAAATGACAGAGGGAACGTTCCAGCTACTGTGTAGTGTTCCTAGCAAACGTAAGCGTGAACCCCCCCCCCCCCCCCCCCCATAAGGAAGCAGTGGCAGACTATTTTTTAACCAGTTCTGTAGGAGAACAAGTGTGCAAACTTTTGCTCGACAAGGTATCACAATGTATCCATAGCCTGTCACTGCATACTTAATGTAAACAATTCGAACCCACCACAGAACAGGGTGAGCAGTATGTATATGTGTTTGGTGGGGGGGGGGGGGTATTATTCACTTTCTCACTTCAGCAGTATTGGGATTCTGAGAGGGTGGGAAAGACTTTTGGACTCACATTGAAGTTCTAACTAGCATAGGCTTAAGCTACGACATCATACTTGGGCTAGATTTTTTCGTTAAACATTAAAGTCCATCTATAACAGTGCATAGTGAAGATGGATGGGGGAATATTACATTTCAGTTTTCCTGCTGAGGGAACCACGCAGATGAAAGGCATACCAGAGTGGATGGGGAAGTTGAGTAAACTGCACTCTAGCTGTCTTATACTCGACTCACAGGATACAATACCAAGAGTTACAGAAAACATAGAATGGATGGACATAGGAGGAGATACGCCAGTTAATACTTTATATGTAACTGAGCCCTTAAGGGACAATGAAGAAATGGATAAAGAACAGAGTTTTATTTTCCTATGTACAAGATTTTAATGGCAGCCAGGTAGTACTCATCAATGCAAACAATTTTGGTTCACTTGAAGTGAAGCTATCTGTTGACTTAGCCACAGGTGGCACATTTGCAAGGACGTGATATGGAGAAGATAGAAAGATTATTAGAAGACTGCAGAGTTGTTTAACCCTTATATGGACACTGCCAGCTAAGCCACTAAGGCAGCACAGGATTCCCACTGGAAGTGAACCACCAGTTTATAGAATGCAACATTGATTTTCACATCACCTACAACCAATGATGGAGGAATTTATTAACCAGCAACCCCATGATGAGATTATTGATGGGAGTGCGTTGATAGTGATTGTATGAAAGAGGAGGCCAGATGGGAATAACGCTAATGGATTTTGTTGTGATAAAAGGTATGTAAATCAACAGACAATTACAGATGTATACCCTATGTCTAAAATAACAAAAACACTGGATAACTCGGGGCAACGCCATTACTTTATAACCACAGATTTTTGGCGTGAAAATAAATGTAGAAGTAACCCCAGCAGATAGTCCCAAGGCAATGTTTAGTCCCAAATCATCATTTTCACGACTGGTGAATACATTCCATCACCTATTGGACAGTGCACAACATTCTGTAACCAAAACAATGTATTGTTTGCCTGGACGATATTATACCCTTTTCTACAGACATCCAGGAACATATGGTACAATTATGTGATATCTTTAAATGGTTATGCTTAGTTTAGCAAAGTGTCATCTTGTACTAAACGAATTTCGCTGTATGGACCACATTACTGGCCAGCATAGTGCGAACCGGCCCTCAGCTTGTACAAGCCATGCAGGAGTTCCAAACACCTAGCACAGTGATAAAGTTACAGTCTTGTCTGGGTATAGCTGATTGTTATGGAAAATTTGTGCTGAAATTTACAGAAATAGCAAGATCTCTGACACATCTGATGAAGAAGAGTGTGATGTTTCAGTGGACTCCACAGTGTAAAAAACTTTATTCTGTCCTCCCATTCCCAGATTATGAGATAGTACTTATATTGGTCATCTTGGGTCAGCAAACTGGCAGTGAAGGCACCCACTAGCACACAGATGTAGAAAGATAAGTAAGGCAGAGATAACGTGCTCAACAAGTGAGAAAGATCGTTTCAGCTTGATCTATGGAATCACTTATTTCCATTGCTATTTGTATAGTCGATATTTATACTTTATAATTGATCATACAGCACTGAAATAGCTTTTGGGCCTTAAGGAGCCATCTAGCTTCCTGACACAGTGGACTTTATACAGTTAAATGAGTTCGATTTTGAGGTTATACAGTGTACTGGGAAGAATCATAGTGATGAAACTGCAAGATACATACGAGCAAGTTTATGCAATGGTGTGTTAAGGCAGGCCTATGACTCTCTTAGTTGAGCATGGAGGCCAACAGGCTATCGAATATGTTGCAGAGAACTATTCATGAAAAATGCAGAAACAAGGTGTAGGACAATGCGCCATTGTCTAGACAGAAATTGCGTTTTTCTAGCTCTTTGTCTTTCAAAATGGCTCTGAGCACTATGGGACTCAACTGCTGAGGTCATTAGTCCCCTAGAACTTAGAACTAGTTAAACCTAACTAACCTAAGGACATCACAAACATCCATGCCCGAGGCAGGATTCGAACCTGCGACCGTAGCGGTCTTGCGGTTCCAGACTGCAGCGCCTTTAAGCGCACGGCCACTTCGGCCAGCTGGTCTTTCAACCCGACCCATTAGCGTTCATCTTCGAGGCATAGCTTAATCAAATACAATTTCAGTATAATAAAAGAAAACTCATCTACTCAAAATGAACAAACTGAAAACTAGAAACTTACTTTAGATTTTGTGATAGCGATGGCAAATGAACATAAAGTTAGTTCCATAAAATCTTAGACAAAAGTAAGCGAAAAAACGACGCCAATAAACGATGTTATGTAGAGTCTGCATTGCCCCCAAAGGTCTCTTCACTACAATGCTTTGTTTTCCATTGCTGACAGTATCAACGATTTAGTAATTGTGTCATTGTAGCTGCCCAGTATGTGAGTGTTACTTCAAATGAACCATCTGTGACATTTAAACATGAACGTCCATACCAAGAAATTTCATTCCATCATAGCATCTGATCAATATGTGGGGTAGAAGGTGGTAGCGGTATGAAAGAGCAAGAGTTTTCTCATGTGTGAGTGTGTGTGTTGTTTGTAAAATAAATAAATAAATGACTAAAATTGCATATTTATGCATGTGGAAAATAATTAAAAGTGATAATACAATTGCGTTATTAGAAAATGTTATGTGCTTGTACGAATCTTTTGGCTATCGGACTATTTCTCTTACATTTCAATTATAGATGCAGGCAGCGGACTCCAAGTACACCAGGGGGTGTCATAATTAAGAAAATCCTCCTTACTTGGTTTCAATTCGCTTGAATAAAAGTAATTAATACTAGTATCAATTTTTTTTTCTTATTTCGAAACATGTATGACACAAACACTCATAGCCCGCCACTTGAATAAAAAATAATACTAGTATCAAATTTTTTCTTATTTCGAAACATCTTTGATACAATCACTCGTAGCCCGTCATCCTCCGCACGGCACTTCGTAACAGAACTTCTACATACAAGAGAGTGTGAATAACAAAATCATGATAAAAAAATTAATGATGGTTTTTCATTTGTCTGCGCCTTACCGCGCATTCATAATTAACGTCGTTACCAACCTTGTGGTCGATAGGTGTTTCATTTTTGTTTTTAATAAATTTTAACTTTACGACATCCTGTGGGTCTTTCATCATGTAGGCCTACCTACACAGTATTTGTGTACTTTCTTTTACCTCTCTTAACGGCTATGTACACATATAGTTTTTTTGTGCACATCTATGCCAAAGTATCTTTCGAACTATGCAAGTTTCATTGGCCTCCCCGTATAAGTGATATTAAGAATAGGTGCTTCAATTTTCGACATTCACGTTTTAATATGATGATTAGCGAAAACTATTGGCATGTGGATAGACGCAGAACTTCGTAGATTTTCGTAACTCGGGTTTCCACAAAATCGTAACTTGTTAAGGTTCATAATCGAAAAAAACTCTTTCATGCACATATGTTGATCGAAACGGTGATATCGCATTTACAACCTTATTATGGAGATGTGGAACTCTTCCCGAGGAAAACAACTTAATTATTTTTTTAAAGAGGAATTATATTGTAGATCGACCAATTCCATCTGTATATGCACAGGAGTGCTTATATCTGAATTGTTTTTATTATGTTTCCTCACGCTTTGAATTATTTTTCATATCAAAGAAAGAATTTAAATGGCAAGGAGAAGCAGAGAGACTTTTTCAGACTATTTATAGTGGGCTGTGTATTTGTGTTCTGAACTGGAAAGAGAATTGCTGCAGACAGTATATGATCAGATTAATCACGGTATGGAAACGAACCTGCAGATTTATAATTCATTTCAGAGATTACCTTTTAGGACAACTTAAGAATAAATTATTTTCAATTTCTGCTGTCTGCTGACAGATACGACAAACAATGATAATATCTGTTATTTTGCTTGCTAAATACGTGTGTTCGCTAATAGCATGCATTGCTGAAAAGACGCACATGAGAAAGGGAAACAATGTCACCTCTGAATTTACCGTTTCAGAGATTTGGGGGTCATTACGCCCATGCAACTTTAAGTTTTCTTGCACAATAACACGTGGACCTCCAAAAGATCGTGTTACACGGTGTTCGTGGGTGCATTACGTGTTGAGGGTATGTCCAGAATCATTAATCACACTGAATCTGTTCTCGTTTGGGGACGCGACCCCACTCGTCGACAGTCCAATCTCACGCTCTTGGCACCATCGCTAGTGATGCAGTCCTCTTAAATATGGCTCCAAATGCAGCCACTGTATGAGGTGGATCCTTTCATGCCTCCTGCAAAATGTAGCAGTTTCTGACACGGTAGTTGACAGTGACACGGTGGCTGCATGGTGAAATTAATGTGTTATGCTGTGAAACTTCGTGGCAGATTAAAACTGTGCCGGACTGAGACTCGAACTCGGGCCCTTGGCTTTCGTGAGCAATTCCTCTACCTACTGAGCTACCCAGGCACGATTCACGACCCGTTCTCACAGCATTAATTCCGCCAGTACCTCGTCTCCAACCTCTCAAACTTCATAGAAACTTTCCTGTGAACCTTGCAGAACTAGCTCTCCTGGGGGAAAGGATATTTCGGAGAGATGAGATGTTTTCAGAATGAAATTTTCTCTCTGCAGCGGAGTGCGTGCTGATATGAAACTTCTTGGCAGATTAAAACTGTGTGCCCAACCGAGACTCGAACTCGGGACCTTTGCACTTCGCGGGCAAGTGCTCTACCGATCTTTTTCATTTCATTTTGTTCCATATTGTTCGTTGAATTTGTTCGGGGCGGACATCCGATGACACCCGTTCAGGTTCTTCGTATATCCGTTCACTAAGGTTTTTTTTTTTTTTTTTTTTTTTTTTTTTTTTTTTTTTTTTTTTTTTTTTGCAGAGGACAGCTAACACTCTGACCGAACACGTTGAGTTACCCGTGCCAGCATCCGACTGAGCAACCAAAGCACGAATCACGACCCGTACTCACAGCTAAATTCTGCCAGTGCGCTGCAGAGAGAAAATTCCGTTCTGGATGTTAGATATGTTATCTACTTCGTCCTTAAGTTCTGCACAGTAGGCAAAGTAGTGAAGCCGCTATTCAATCTATGTCACACGAAAATATGTCATCCAACACTCTGTGAAACTACCAACACCTGCCACTGAGAGGAGATAGTATGTATGCGACTACACAGTTCTTGAAAAATATCGAAGATATATACAACGACTGATAAGATCACATTAACTATAGATACTGTCAATATTAAAGATGATAAAGGGAGGTGATTTTGAATTCTAAATGAACTTTATGTAGAAGGAGATATACCTACATGTTACTCCATATTTGGGGAGGGGGGGGGGCATGGGAGACGAAGCAGGATTATGAACACATTAGCCATCTCCAAAAGGTAAGAACCAAAATAATTCTGCACATATACTGACAGCATATTACGAACAGAAATCAGAGAACCAGAAATGAAACCAAAAAAAAGATACATATAACAACAAAACATTGAAAAAGTAGGATGTGTTACGAGAATATCAGGTACAAAGACAGCTTAAAAAACTAGCAGTTTGGTAGAGCAAACTTCTGACGTCTCGTGTCTACCCATTAAGCTACGATAACTGTTAAGAGATATATTAGGCAATGACTAGTAGAACTTTCGACATACTACACGAAGAACACGTCAGATCATGAAAGTACAAAACATTCCATTTGACGCCAATGAAACTTTTAAAGCAAATACATGACTAACCCAAAAAAATCACATATGGAAATAATCAAAGCTGATAATAACATACACATCACTTTTTTGGAAATCTACAATACGTAAACTGATAAGTCAAAACCAAACACATTCCACGTTAGTTAAGTCACATGTGTATGGAGACAAACGTCTCCTTCACAACAAACTCACAGTGTATTCCGACTGCTGTGAGCTAAATAGACTTAAATGTAACCTACTAATGTAGTGTTGGCAGAAGAGCCAACACTGTTTTTCTAGAGGAAGGCCGAAATGCACGCGTTTAATTACACGCTGACTGGCGTGAGGTCTGGAACAGGACAATATCTTGAGAATTGCAAATAAAGTACGTAGTTGATGTAATACTTAACTTTAATCCACAATTGTAGAACATCTCTCGTTACGGTACATGCTTCATAATATTAATTATCAATTGAATACGTCGCCTTGCTAGGTCGTAGCAAATGTAGCTTAAGGCTATGCTAACTATCGTCTCGGCAAATGAGAGCGTAGTTGTCAGTGAACCTTTCCTTGCGAAGTCGGCTGTACAACTGGGGCGAGTACCAGTACGTCTCTCTAGACCTGCCGTGTGGTGGCGCTCGGTCTGCTATCACTGACAGTGGCGACACGCGGGTCCGACGTATACTACCGGACCGCGGCCGATTTAAAAGCTTCCACCTAGCAAATGTGGTGTCTGGCGGTGACACCACACTAAAGGTGTAATCTTCTTCTAGAAAGCAGCAAATCTCTAGTAACTAAAATTACTTACTGCTGCTTTTAGTTATCTACCTTCTACAGTAGTTACAAAAGTAAAATGTTGACACCTGTCCACACAATAGATTTCCGCAGTTCTACTGGTGAATGTCACAGGATTACATCGATAACTTGTCATGGCCCACAATGTACTCATAAATCAATTATCTGCTCGACGTTCAATATTTAGCATTGCTCTATAGAGATTGGAGAGCAGTGAGGTAGATAGCAGATTACAGCAATTTTTTTAGACTTGTGCCTCGCTTATGTGTGCATTTATTGTAGCCTGGTATTCGAATCTAATGCATGCATTTTGATAAAAATTACAAACGTTAAACCTACAAATTTAATCGAACTACGCTGCACTCTTACGCCTGAAAATTACACTCCGTATCAAATTCTTGCCACATAACTACATTTGCCTAGCTATTGACACAAATAAGGCGGCCGTTGTCGTCGATCGCCAGCACGGTAGCTCAGCGTGTTCGGTCAGAGGGTTTAGCTACCCTGTGCAATAAAAAAAAAACTGAGTGAACGGAACAACGAACACCCTGAACGGGTGTCATCGGACGTCCGCCACAAAAAAACAAAAAAAAAAAACAAAAAAAACGCGGTTCTAGGCGCTTCAGGCTGGAACCGTGTGACTGCTACGGTCGCAGGTTCGAATACTGCCTAGGGCATGGATGTATGTGAAGTCCTCAGGTTAGTTAGGTTTAAGTAGTTTTAAGTCCTAGGGGACTGATGACCTGAGATGTTAAGTCCCATAGTGCTCAGAGCCATTTGAACCATTTTGATATAAATAAATTATTTAAAAAAGGAGTGATCTTATCGCAGAACTGTTGCTACTTCAAGTTGTGGGGTTACCTCAGCTTTTTAATCAGCTATGTATTGGCTTTTACAGCTCCTTGTTTACCTTAGCATCTCCACTGACTCTCTCATTGTCCCACAGCATGTTATTTTACAATTTAACTATGGTCCTACTCCTAGTCAACTGGTAACTGTGTGATATGAAAAAGATAAATTAAGTATTGTATAACAGGGTCGCTACTAGACTTTAACATCTAGAAGACAAAGAGTAAGTTGTGGTGCTCTTCATTCTGCTCCAGAGCTGCATGATGGTACCTGCGTACCATGAAGCACAATAAGCACAATAAACATTCATCGGCACATACTGAAATGATTACATTACCACAATTCGACAAAAAAATCTTAGAAACACAGAAACAATAAAACAGGTAAATAAATAGCGATAGACTGTCTACACAGCTAATCCTAAATACTCATCCGTGTGTGGTACTGCAGTTCCATGGAATTTTTACTCAATCAGTCTCATGGAAAACCGAGAGCACATCATTCTTCTATCATATCGAAGCCAAGACTAAGGCCCCCCATATTGGTTTTAGTAATGTGGAGTCCGAATCACAATTAACTGCAGGATTTTGAATTGAACTAATCGGCTTTTACAAGGTTCGTCACCGCAAGTACGGCCACTCTCTTTTTTTTTAAATACTGAGTTATTATTTAATATTAATAAACTATACATCTCCCTTTAATAAAGTCTTTTTATTTCAGAAATTTCTTATTACTTCAGGCTGGGCACTGTGCTAATAATTGGTAATTTAGGAGCTGCTATTCTGTGCCATGGCCTCTTCCCATGGTTTGTCTGTTCATTCAAAAACTTACTTTTCTCAAAAGATTGGGAAAAGAGGGGGGGAGGGGGCAGGGGATAAGAGTAACTTCTGGTAGGCTCCTTCAAGGATACAAGCGCCAGACGCTAACCTTTGACCACTGAAAGAACATCTCAAGATTGCAGCTTTATTGCAAAATTTTGCCATCTCGTTCCATTACAATAATATATATATATATATATATATATATATATATATATATATATATATATTCGGTGGCTGGAAATTTAAAAATTTATACTGTGTTTTACTCTTTGTAATACTAAAGCTACCATATACAAATGGGTACTATTCTTTGTTCTATTTCACCTCTATTTTCTGTATTGGCTTTCCATACGCGCTACTTGGCAAGTCTGTGCTGTCATATGTTGCTCGTTTATGTAATTTTTTGTAAATTATCGTATTCATATTTTGTTTACTGTTCTGCATGTAGAATCACTTGTTATGAAAGTATAGAAATGCATACTTCTGCTTGCTTTTTTTATAGCCAAGGAAATACGTACGGTGTCTACTGTTTGTTACATTTACCTTACCAGATATTCCAGCAACGGATTTCCAACGATACCTCTTACAAGCACAAGGGAGGGGCATATGAAAGTGGACAACTGTCCACTCAATGTACAAGAAGGATGAATCAGAAGTTCTATGCTACACCTGACAAGCAGACCCAGAATGATTTCATTCTTAATTACACAATCGCGGAGACAATAAGGCGGAGAAGATCATCGGAAGGACTCAAGAGTAGGTAGGTAACTACTAAATATTTCATTCCATAACTACACAATGGGCGACCTCAGAGATTCGGGGTCGGTGAAAAAGTACTCGTTGAAATACTGAGGTATGGCAAGATCGTGTTAAGAATCTGTGAACACAGTTTCTGGAGACTGAAATAACTTCCAAGGACGAGAGACGTGGTCACTCGAGATCTCGCACTTATGATAATTGCAAGGAGGGCTATGAAACAGTTTACTGAATCACTAAAATCAAATGAGAAACACTACTGTTAGGGAACAAACATTCACAAGCAATATTTAAATAGTGACCTTTCAGTTTCGAAATTATACAAAATGTAAAACGAAAAATCTGACAAACTTCTGCAAATGAACCATGAATGCTTTCGAAATGTATTTGATAATGATTGTAATATTGGTTTTGGATCTGTTTTGCTTATGGTTCAAAAAGCAACTAAAGCAGACACGAGATCCCAAGGAGAAAAACAAGTTGAAGGCCAAACTTGTCATACACAAGCTGAAAGCAGACGTCTTATACAATCAACTTTGTCGTGAAACAGAAGGGGAGAGAATAATGAGCTTTGATTGCCAAAATAATCTGATCAACCCTAAGCTTCCTATTATTTAAGACAACTTTATTTTTACAATTTCACTGTTAGTGAGGGACACTCACATGGTTCCCAGAACAAGGACAACGCATTTTGCTGTACATGGTTAGAATTTCATCGACTGTGCCATAAAAATCTAGAAAATATCCATAGCCGACGGTTGTGGAGGACAAAATAAAAATTTAAGGTATTATTGACGTGCTATGTACTTGTTTCGATTAAAATTGCCCTCAAAATGTGAAACACGTCAAACTTATTTTTCCAGCTGTCAACCATTCATAAATTCCTCTCTATCGCAGATTTGGCCGCATTGAAAAGAAAGCACGTTCAAATAGCAAATCCTTAACCCCAGTCATTATTACGACATTATCGGAAATTTTGTGACTATCTACAAACTTGGATCAGATGTGCACGTTGCTGACCGGAAGACATCTCTTAAAGATGCCAGGAATCCATCCTCTGCATGGCACTTTCAGTTTAACCATTCAAAAAGTATATTAATTAAAAACAAAGGTCAGAGCACTATAATTCTGGAATAAGATTTGGTACTGTGATATTGTTGCTTTGTGAGTAAATCGGCTTTGTGGATCCTGCTTTCAAAGACTTTCGCTCACTTAAATAACAATTTCATGAAAAACATTTTACAAAATTTGTTTGCTTTGTTTTTGTACACTTGTGTCTCGTTGTGCGATTTCGAAGTTCAGAGCTTATAACGATATGTTTACGTAATGTGTATACATTAACATACAGTTATAAATGTCCCCGTTCGTAGCCGCTAATTATAACAATATGTTTACTTTTGTGCTGTAACATATAGCTATAATCAGCGGTGGAAACATATTTGCGAACGCCGACCGTGTGCGGCTGTTTCTTGTTGGATCGTCTGATCAGTCGGAAGTTGCATTGCGGAAGAGAGTAAATGCCTATTCAAAATATAATTATTTTTGGATAGCTCAACATGAATTTCCTAAGGGACCGTAGTTTATCATGCATTTACCAATAGAATATGGCGCGGAGAAAATATTTCGCCGCATACAACTTCCGTCCGATTTCGACGAAAGAATTCGTGACTGTGAACTCTCTATTTGGCAGAAACATAAAGAAAATTAAATAACTTCATGAAGGAGTGAGACATAGATTCTATATTAAATAAATAGTCCATACACCAGTTCCATTTAAATCTGAATTTATGGCAATTAATAGACGAACTTACACTGCAATGAAGGATTTAACATGGATGCCGTTTTGACTGGCACTTCTCGTAATGAAAACAATTCCTTTGACGTTTTCACATACACGTCGCACAATAAATCTACTGCTAGGCACTTTTAGTATTACACATTTACTTTACACTAGAACAATATTATTTTTAACAATAATAATACGGCGGCAAGACATGCGCGTCCGACACACGTTACAGGAGACAAGAGAAGAATGAGTAACTGTTCATCGAGAATATCTCGTACATAAAAAAAAATGTGTAAAAAAGTGTTCTTCTTCTGTCCGTTTTTCGCGCCGCGGTTTTCAAAGTCAATAACTCACAGCATCTCTGACGGCGCTTCGACAATAAACAAGTTACGTCACAGGTCGTTCACCTTTTACATTCTCGCAACATTATTTGCTAACTGTAGCTGTTGCCGAGCGACTGCTCGATTAGTGAATGATTTAAAATGATAAGGCAATCACATAATGTTACATTGCCTTCCATGGGAATCTTGGAAATCAAGGAGATTACCAAGATTCACATGTCGCCGTTAACATTATGGGATTGAGTACTTTATAGATTTACATTGATCAAACACAGTATTCCTGTCATTTGATTATTAGGATTACACAAATATGGTGATCTCTCATTCATTGACAAAGTCAGTTCTTAAGGTAAAGATACACAAAAAAATTTAAAAACTAAGACAGTAAATCTACGAAGTTTACAATGGACATTATACATTATACTCATTACAGTCCTATTTTTGCAGAGTTCATACCGACCATCTTTGTGGCCTCAAGTTATTGTCCAGAGCTCATAGGCTCTTTGCTCCTGAAAGAAAACACATAGGATTCATCTTTTTATGCACACATAATTCTCACACAATTCTCACACATGGAATTTCTCACACGTGTCCATTTTTATACGCATATACTTCTCACACATGGAATTTCTCACACGTGTCCATTTTCCATTGCTCACTAGTTGTTATAATTTTTACGCTTTCATTGTTTGTGTATTGACAGGAAAGTTAAAATTTGATTCTTCTCCAGGTGAAGCTTATGCCTTGAGAAGTTGGATCGCTACTTTGCGGTCTCCGAGTAGAAAACTTTTCATCAGCTCTCGCGGGCGAGTCTCACTCGCACGTTACGTACACACGTTACATGTAACAAAAAATATAAATACCCATTAGTCTAAGAATTAAGCTTAAATCTAGTTTTAGGACTTGGGATTCATAGGAATTTGACTTTGTCACTATTCGCGTGTGGTTTGGCTGTTCGCATTTCATCCACGGGATATAACATTAGCATAGTATATGATATGTTGTGAACTCATATAAGAGTCTTTTATTTTGGGAGCGGCTTTCATGGAAAGTCCGTTTCGTCGAACTGCAGCGGGAGTGCTGTGCAAGTACATCACTTTAAATTTAACGCGTTTGTTGCGTCGATGGACGTTGACACAGGCTGATTGTTAGAGCTGAATCGCAACTCGAGGCGCTCACCAGCCTCCACGCGGTACTTCAGCTTTTCCGCGCACGGTTCAGTGAACACGTTGCGTCGATGGTGTTGTGGTTTGCTGAGCTGGTGCGGAGGGACGAGGATTGCCAGGGACAGAGACTCCATTGAAACCATCCCTGTCTCCACATTTTCCAGCCGATTTTGAAGATTTTAAGGTAGGCTAGCGCTCGCACTTTGCAAAGCAGCTAACACACTTGGTTTCCGATGCACTGCACGTAATCACATCACCGCCTTCGGTTACACAACCGGACTATCATTGTCCGTCGGCCTATCTGCACGTTTAACACTTTTTATCTTCATCGTGTCTGTGGCAGACTTCCACACCATTTTAAGCCTTCACTTATACACTACTATGTACACAATTTTTTTACGGTTTATAATCAAATAGTTTGTCTCACTTTGAAGCTTGCTAATTGAGAGCTTCGATTATCATGTCCATTTCAATTTCTGTTACTTTGTTGGTAACTATCTTTAACATTTCGCTTTACATTGTTCATCATCTTTCTCGAAGACTAATTATGCTTTTAGTTCACAGTCACAATACATTAGTTTCTCCGATCTGTTAGCAACTATTATTATTTTAATTCATTTCAACCGTTCTTTCTATTTATTAGATTCATTAAAGTTATCACTGTCATTTCAACAAAAATTCTCTTTTTACTAGATGTGAGGATCAATCAGTCACATTTGATCGCCCTCTCACATGAGAACAGAACACCATTCAAGAAAATATTCAAATTCCTTATCGCGATCTCGGTTTCCGTCTCGGGATTGACTTTAAAAGGAAAAATAAAGACATTTCAAAACTAGCTTTTCCCGATTTCGTTCACGCGTTTCCTTTTGAAAATCGTATGCCAAACCAGCCTTCCACGTCAACCGCATTTCTCAATCTGTGACGTCAAGTCTACGGGACGGGTTTAGGCGGGTTAGGGTATTTAAACAAATTCAGAAGAAAGACATAGGTATAATAATACATAGAACAAGAAATCTAGCAAACAACTCCTTGTTCCTTATGACTTAGAAATTAATTTCCCTTTGCGCCGTACGTCTGCATACGCGCTCCAATTAAGAACTAGTTGCGTTGTTTTGCCGGCTGTTTCATTGTCATTTTATTCTCGCCTTGACGCCTGCTTGCGCTACACTGCATTGACCTCCATATATGACCTTAAGTCATCATTGCTTTGACCTTGCCACTTACGCTCTTATACTTGGTATTTATTTCACTTATGGCTTTGAATGTATCTGTCCTGCGTATTGCAGTTACAATTAATGCTACTTTGTTTATCTAGCTGAAGGATAGCGCTTTCGTGGTCATGTTGGTACTTACAAGTAACTCACTTGCTTCGTAAACATTACGTTATTTTAATGCAGAGATGAACCTGTTGCAGATTTCTATGTACATTGGAACTTAATCTAGACATAGCTGACTTAGAAACTAGTTACTTGTTTTCCTTTTTAGTGGGATCAGGAACCAATAATTGTCAAGCGACCCTTGTCCTTGACGAAAATAAATTTCGTTTCTGGATCATTGCTCCTTGAACTTAAAAAAAAAAAAATCTTACATACTATGTTTTATTTTCACTTCTTTAGCATTTCATATCGCAGAAGCCGGCTTGTTAGGCACATCCTTCGCTTTATATTTCATTTTTATCTCTTAAATATTATCTCCTTAAAACTAGAGTTCTTGGAGTTGATCACTTTTTTGTTAAACAAGAATTTTTTTTCATTTATCAGCTTGTCTGTACTTAAATTATGGCTCAAGATAACATATTTTAAATTGTCTGCTGTATAGCAAGATAGACTCACTGTCGTGTAATATATTCTAAGCATTTTTTTAACGAAGTCAAATCAGTTGTCACTTAGTCACTAGCGGCTAACCTTCTCTTGTCATTATAAAGCTTTCCTTTTGACTTATTCTGTAGCATGATATTTTTTAAGATCAGAGTGATGGTATAACCCTTTTATTTTTCCATTTGCGGGATCAGAAATCAGATAACAACCTGTATGCGGTATACGAAGGATCTCGTAAGGTCCCTCAAAAAGACTTTGCCATTTTCAATTCTTGTGTAAGAGCAACGATGGTTTAAAGTGTGTTTTTAGCAAGACCTTTTCGCCTACTTTATAAGTTAACACCTTATTAATATGTTTGGCACACGCCTTCTTGCGTAAATTGGCTTGGGTGGTCAACGTTGTTAGAGCTTGTCTTATTCTGGCGTCTAAACTAGCACTTGTGTTGTTACACTTAGGAATTGAATTGACCCATTCATTTTTCTCTTGGTCAGAAGACATCAACTCACTTGGAGTGAAACCAGTAGACAGGTGTGGTAGATTATTCACAATTTCCTCGAAAGGTGACACAAAGTCAACCCAGCGAGTCTGCTGATTTGGTATATAAGTACGAATAAAACGATTAAACTCCTTGAACACCCGCTCAGTCGGGTTCGACTGCGGTCTAAACTTGGAGATAAGGATTTGCCTAATTTGATGACTAGCAAGGAAAAGTCTCCATCTTTTGCAGACAAAGTTAGACCCATTGTCTGAGAGAATTGATTCAGGTTTTCCGAATCTAGGAAAGTAGTCACGTTCTAAACGATTGATGATTAGTTGAGTATTTGCAGGTCTCATAGCGTACAATCTCAAATGTTTGGTAAATAGATCATGACAGCTACAAGGTACCTTAGTCCTCCACGACCTCGTGGGAGGGGTCCTGCCAAATCTATGCCTAGGGTTTGTCTAGGTTTCTCTGTGATAATAGGATTCAAAGGCAGTATATTCGAAAGATTAAAAGGTTTTGCCTTTTGACAAATGATACAGTGTTTCAAGAGCTTGTGAATTCTGCTATGAAGGTTAGGGATGTAGCAGTACTTTGCTATTTTACGCTTGCACTTTTCTGGACCAAAGTGTCCCCACGAAATATGTGTATGCCAGAGTAAGTGTTCTACATATTCCTGCGGAATGCATACTAGCCAATTTTCTGATGACAGTGATGTTCGATGGAAAAGAACTTGATTATGCAATTTGTAATATTTGCACATGCGATGGGTAGGATTAGTTTCGAGGATCTGTTTCACACCTCTCCATTTTGGATCAGTTTCCTGCAATTGGACAATCTGGTCACAAAGATCAAGAAAATATTTCCGATGTATTGGATCCTTCATCAATAGAATTCTGTAATTTGACATTTGTTCCAAAAGTTCAGTACTGTCCGAAGAGCCTTCAGGCATGCAAGATAGAGCATCCGCAATAATGTTATCTTTGCCTTTTATGTAGATTATTTCGAAGTCATATTCCTGTAAGAAAAGACACCACCTCGTTAAGCGAGGATGTAGGAGTTTACACGTCAGAAGAAAACTAAGAGCCTGATGATCAGAATAGGCTTTGATTTTCTTGCCATTGATGTAGTAGTTGAATCTCTTGAAGGCCCAAACTACTGCAAGAGCTTCCAACTCAGTAACAGAATAGGATCGTTCAGTTTCTGTAAGAACCCTACTAGCAAAACTAATTACTCTGATGTCTGGTTTTCCATTGGTTTCATGGATCTGGAAGAGACATGCGCCTAATCCCTGAAAACTTGCGTCAGATGACACACAAAATTCCTTATCCATATCTGGATGATAAAGAATGTTGCTATTTAACAAAGCTTCTTTGATATCGAGGAATGCCTTTTGACAGTCGTCAGTCCAATTCCACTGAGTATTTGTCTTTAACAATTTCAATAAATCAGGGTTGTTCATTACTTGCTTTGGTAAAAATCTTCTGAAGAATGAAGCGAGTCCAAGATAACCTTTAAGTTGTCGTTTTGAAGATGGGATAGGAAAATTTTTAATTGCACTTAGCTTAGCCGGATCAGGACGGATTCCGTCAGATGAAATGACGTGTCCTAAGAATTTGATTTCGGCTCGGCCAAAGTGTGACTTTTGCAAGTTGGCAGTGACTCCGTACTCCAGGAATCGCTGAAACACTTTCTGTATTAGTTCAACGTGGCCTTCCCAGGTTTTAGTGGCAATTAAAAGATCATCAACGTAGAGAGTGACTTCATCAATAAGATCTGGACCAAGAACATGATCTAAGGCAGAGATGAATACTCCAGAACTAACATTCAATCCAAAAGGCATGACCTGAAATTGATAGGATCTGCCGGCGAAGATAAACGCCGTATATTTTCGTGAGCTAGGATTTAGTCTCACTTGCCAAAATGACATTTTCAAATCTATGCTACTCAAATGTTTAATTCCATAAAATCTCTGGAGGTGTTCTTCAATCGCTTCAGGTCTCGTTCGTACTGGCACAACAATTTTATTTATGTTTCGTGCGTCAAGTACGAGTCATACGGTGTTATCCTGTTTCAAAATCGTCAAGGCTACTATATGGTGAATTAGAATACTCTATGACTTTCCAGTTCAACATTTTCTTAATTTCATTACGAACTGCTTCCCTTCTTGCATACGGTATGGGATATGTCGTGCGACAGAAAGTTTGGTGCGGCACCACTTCCATAGTATATTCATAGTCTTTTATAATACCGGGTCGTTTTGAAAACACGTTGATATAGTGTGATAACAAATTGAATAATTCCTGTCGCTGAGGTTCGGATAACTCTGTTGATTCTGTAGTCTTATTGGTTATTTCCTGCTGAGAGGGTAAGTCACTGACTGTTATTGTATCATTAAATGTATGACAGTTACCATAAAACAAATTGAAATGATTACGACCAGGAGGTTTTCTGCTTATCCTTTGTAATCTAATGCTATTACAAGTGCCAAAGTTTTTTACTCTTTCTTTCACTAACTCCAGTGCAACTTCTGTTTGCTGTACTAACAGTGTGCAAATGCCTATATAAAGATCTATTCGGGCTCTATATCGTCGTAGAAAATCCATTCCCAAGAGACATGGCACTGCCAAATTCTTGACAACGAGGAAAATACATTTTATGGGTATTGATTGAATCTCCAGTGGTACCCAAGCTTGTATACTGACCTTTTGTGTCTGGGAGCCGATGGCTCCTGTTATTGAACATCCTTGGACGGGTAATGTTGGAATTTTAATTAATGTACTAATTTGCTTATAGAAACATAAGGACATAGCATTAATATTTGCACCTGTATCTAGGATTACAGTCGTCAAAATTCCGGCTATAGGAAGTTTTGTCACAGCTTGCACTTGGTCATCTATCGGTTCATCACCGTCAGTCGTCTCTTTCTCTTGTAATAATTCTTGTCTCATGTCAATCCTGTCATTGTATCTCAGTACAAGTACGTCATGGTTAGTCTCTCCGTCGAAGTGGTCGCCCCTATTCTGTCTCACAGCATCACTTAGGGAGCTTTCAGATGCTGAACGTAGTTTTCCTGCTTGTGTGGTTTTGATTGGCCTTCATCATTAGAAAGTTCGACCAATCTGACATTGTGAGAACACTGAGGAACAAAATTACTGTTATGCACAAACCTCGTGTCAAAATGTTGCTGCGTTTGTTCTGGTGTCCAATACGTGTTACTGTCTTCCGCGTTTGCGAAAAATACAGGGGGATTGTAATGCCTTCGCGGGGTCTGATGATTTTTATTACTATTATGATTTCCGGAATTGTTACTGTGAAATCCACCTTCACACTGTGGTTTGCCGTTAAACTGTGTGTTTCTGTACATTCCCTGCGTTTGATTTTTACTAGGCGCGGAGTTGTATTGGTATGAGTGGGCGTTATCAGCTGTTTGTTGCTGCCCGTAATCTGAGTGTTGGCTGCGCGAGTACGGTGCATTCCATTGCGATCCGCTCTGCTGTTGCCAACCTTTTTGACTGAAACCGTTTCCAAACTTCTGCTTGTACAATTGATTGCCGTACTGGTTACCAGTCGTGTTATACACGGGATTGAATCGGTTGTGTTGATTATGTCTATTCCTTTTGTGCGGATACCCACTGCCTTTATTTCCGTTTTGCCAATCGTTACTATTTTTTGAATCGTTCCCTGGCTTTTCATAGCCGTTACTGTCGTAATGTTGTGGCCAAGAATTGTGCGTAGTATTCCGCGGTTTGTTAGCTCTCATGTCCTCATAGATCAAGTCTAGGGAATCTAATATCGACAGAAAGGTATCTGGATCATCATCTGGTATGGCTATCAACTTTTCACGAATCGAAATGGGTAATTTAGACTTGAGAATCATAATTACATCTTTACTATTGATAGGGTTATCCCAATACCTAATTTTGCCAAGATATTTTTCGAAGTACTTTCTCAGGCTACTATTCCTGGGGTCAAATTGTTCTGCATTATAGACTTCTTTACGAAGGCGCTTCTGAACACCTTCGCTCCAAAATTTGCTGAGGAAACAGTGCTCAAACTCCTCATATGTTCGACACTTATCAACCATTTCTGTTCCCCATATTGCCGATTCGCCACCCATATATCCGGTAACAAATTGGATACGCTGTCTGTCAGTCCACAAATTTGGAAAAATGCCTGAGAATCCACGAAGAAAAACAATTGGGTGGATATTTCGTTTTTCCGGGTTAAAGGTTTGAAAAACTCGATGCTTTATCATGCTTTCTTCCTTCATCATTTTTACTACTGAGTCAGATTCTTGGTTTCGGTGACTAACTGGAATATGTGGTGGTGAAGTGTGTTCATTAGATACAATAGGTATTCGGAATTGACGAAATAATTCATCTTCTTCCTCTGAGGCTAAAGAGTTAGGAAAATTCGGTCTCTGTATTCGGGAACTACTACTCACTTGTGCCTTCAGGTTATTTAGCTGTTCCGTAACCTCCGGCTTCCAATTTGGTAATTCTTGCTGAAGGGTACGCCTAATGCTACCGAGTTCAGACATTACGGTATCTCCGGAGCTTCCAGGAGCTGACAAGATACCAAGAGTGGTTGCTTTCACAGTCTCTACTAGGTCTTTGTTAATTTTATCTTCGACAAATTTGTCCTTTCCAGCAATCCAGCTCTCATACTTTTCTCTAAATTCTCTCTCATGACTATCTAGCCTCTCCTTTACTTTCGTTTCCGTTTCCAGAGTCAAGTTTGACATTCCCTCGGTTAATTTTTCTACCTGCGTAGTTACTCTGTCTAATCTGTGATTAACCGTGGTTACGGTGGAATCAAGATTCTTGGTTGCGTTTCGGATGTCAGCTGTCTCGCTTTGCATGGTAGCTAAAGTGTCATTCAGTTCGATAATTATTCCACTTCGCATTTGAGAAACAGCATCCTTAACTTGCTTTGCTACTTCTTTGGCTACGTTTTCTCTAACAGTTTTTATTTCTTCGCTTACTGTAGACAGACTTTAAGCGAGGCTAACATTTGGCGATTTCCGTCCTGCATCATTTGACTTATTTGACTCAGTAGCTGTTTGAATACATCGTCTGTCACTACCCCTAAATTGCTTTCACCTGCCTCCCACGTAACCGGTATATGGCTACGACTACTAGTGGCAGAAACTATGCTGGCATTGTCTAGTTCAGTACCAGTAA
The DNA here is from genome assembly GCF_023864345.2 of Schistocerca serialis cubense. Classification (NCBI taxonomy): domain Eukaryota; kingdom Metazoa; phylum Arthropoda; class Insecta; order Orthoptera; family Acrididae; genus Schistocerca; species Schistocerca serialis. The sequence continues at coordinate 316,408,779 of NC_064642.1, read as the reverse complement.
CATTATGGTGTGAGGCATCAAAGTCCGTAAGATTTCCCACTTCACTTTCTACAATTGTTTCGATTGGTGTCTCAGCCCTACTAATTATTGTGCGGGACCGTAAGCGACGCGACACTTCACTCGTTTCATTCTGTTCATTTGAATCTAGTGATGACATTTTATCGTCTGCCATAGCTCACTTATTTATAAACAGTAAGTCAATGGAGTTCGTTTGAGCTACGGCCGTCAGCTGTCGACAGAGATGTAATTTATCGGTTGCGAGTCGGTTGTCACTGCTACGTCCAAGTTCGGAATGTCGGGAGTTACACGTCACGAGAACAAGAGACTATTCTGGACCGTAAAGAAAGTATGGCTGCACACTGGTCAAAATAAATGAAAACTAAGGCTGGTCAGCTCCGTGAACAGGCAGCGGACATTTAAAAACAATTGATATGCAATACACAACAATGTAATTTAAACAATACTTGAAGAAATTTCTGCTCTACTAAATGCAATCTACTGAATTCAAAGCAAATTTTTACTGCAACTATTAAAGATCGTCACAAATTGATTAATGTCGGATGAAATTAAGGAAGCTTGGCTATGGCTAACGAAATTTTAACTTACGTTGTTGATGACTGCCTTGGGCGTTGCAACTAGATTTTCGCACAAATTCTGTTCCAAAAAAAAAAAAATCTCTCTTCCGTAATTTTCTCTGAATATCTCGTTTCTTTCGCTCAATGGAAATTTTATTGGATGGCGTTTGATGTCATGTAACAAATAAAAAGCACAAGATTAGCTACAATTATTTATGAATATTTCCACAATGCCTATCTTACATAAATTTTTATTCCTTTAAGGTTTTTTTTTTTTTTTTTTTTTTTTTTTTTTTTTTTTTTTTTTTGTCCCTGTTCGGGCGCCAATTATAACGATATGTTTACGTAATGTGTATGCATTAACATACAGTTATAAATGTCCCCGTTCGTAGCCGCTAATTATAACAATATGTTTACTTTTGTGCTGTAACATATAGCTATAATCAGCGGTGGAAACATATTTGCGAACGCCGACCGTGTGCGGCTGTTTCTTGTTGGATCGTCTGATCAGTCGGAAGTTGCATTGCGGAAGAGAGTAAATGCCTATTCAAAATATAATTATTTTTGGATAGCTCAACATGAATTTCCTAAGGGACCGTAGTTTATCATGCATTTACCAATAGAATATGGCGCGGAGAAAATATTTCGCCGCATACAACTTCCGTCCGATTTCGACGAAAGAATTCGTGACTGTGAACTCTCTATTTGGCAGAAACATAAAGAAAATTAAATAACTTCATGAAGGAGTGAGACATAGATTCTATATTAAATAAATAGTCCATACACCAGTTCCATTTAAATCTGAATTTATGGCAATTAATAGACGAACTTACACTGCAATGAAGGATTTAACGTGGATGCCGTTTTGACTGGCACTTGTAATGAAAACAATTCCTTTGACGTTTTCACATACACGTCGCACAATAAATCTACTGCTAGGCACTTTTAGTATTACACATTTACTTTACACTAGAACAATATTATTTTTAACAATAATAATACGGCGGCAAGACATGCGCGTCCGACACACGTTACAGGAGACAAGAGAAGAATGAGTAACTGTTCATCGGGAATATCTCGTACATCAAAAAAATGTGTAAAAAAGCGTTCTTCTTCTGTCCGTTTTTCGCGCCGCGGTTTTCAAAGTCAATAACTCACAGCATCTCTGACGGCGCTTCGACAATAAACAAGTTACGTCACAGGTCGTTCACCTTTTACATTCTCGCAACATTATTTGCTAACTGTAGCTGTTGCCGAGCGACTGCTCGATTAGTGAATGATTTAAAATGATAAGGCAATCACATAATGTTACAAGCTACAATCATTCCAGATTGACTGCATTCAATAATTAACTTTGTCAGTGAGAAATAGAATGTAGCTGCACTACCATGATTGGAATTTTGGACAAACAACATTTACTTTTGAGGCAGTTTAGTGTTACCTTAACACGATCTTCCTTTTGTTACTCGAACTGCATTTTAATTCAATTTTCAATAGAAAATTCAAAATTAATTTATATTGTACTTTATACATTGTCTGAGAGGTGTTCCGTTACAGTAATTACCAGAACAGCAAGAAACAGAACACCAGTTCACCTTTCTAAATATTGTCACTCATCTACAAAAGACAGTATACACCTCAGAGGCTACTTCGCGGAACAAGTGAACAGAATGATTTAGCAAACGTTTTATAGCTTTAACAAACACTCCTATTTAATTGTCGTCTATCCGCGTGTTGCTGATATTCGTCTTTCTCGTCAGCCTCTGTTAGCTACAAGTGAAGTAACCTCAAACTAACACTGTGTTATCAACCGGAACTACCACTTTTACGAAAATCTAAGCTGTAAGTACTGATAAGCGGCTATAACTACTACTTCTACATACAGCTGTGGAGATTTGTTCGTCAAGTCATCTTTTTATAAGTAGAATTTCTGCGACTCACTCTCACAACAGCGACAGCATGAAATGACATGACATTTCTTCAAAATTAAAAAGGCCTGGCGGAATGTAAACAGCTGGATGAAAATGGCGAACTTGATCAGCAAAATCCGGACAGATGGGAACCCTGTCAGTAAAGTAGTGGACTCATAAGAAGCTAGACTGGCATAAGTGGTTTCGAATATGCCATAGGCAAACGCAATCAGCTCATTAATATTCATACTGTATATCAAGTAAGTACATTGTTTGATGTTCAAATGGCTCTGGGCACTATGGGACTTAACATCTGAGGTCATCAGTCCCCTAGAACTTAGAACTACTTAAACCTAACTAACCTAAGGACATCACACACATCCATGCCCGAGGCAGAATTCGAATCTGCGACCGTAGCGGTCGCGCGGTTCCAGACTGAAGCGCCTAGAACCGCTCGACCACACAGGTCGGCCATTGTTTGAGGCACTTAGAACAGCAGATAGTGTAGATGCAATTACAGACTTTTCGCAGATGATGGACGAATCTATAAGCAGATTCCATTCGGTCAAAATTGTAGTCAGGTTTTCATTTAACACTTCCGGGCTGAGAGAGGCCATTAAGATTGCCAAGTACTCCAATAATTTTAATAGAAAAGATGAAGGCATTAAGCTGGGTAAGATATGGATGTCAACATTGCAGCAACAGCGTGACAATCGATTAATTTCAATTGATAAAGTTGGCAATATCAGAGATCATAGCACAGCCGACGTCACGTGATTGACAGCGGTGCCCTCTGGATGGCTTGTATATACGGCGCTCACTCGCGCTCTCCTTGCAGTTCGCCCATTGTCCTCGGAGGATGCCTTCCGCAGTTGAAGGCGACACGTCAGGGGAGAGTTTTATGTATGGACCACGGCATCTCAACCCGGAAGTATTAAGTGATGACAACACCTGCCGTGAAAGCCTTCATTCTATGATCGAACGCCTCTACGGGGAGGATTGTCAGGATATGTCAGCATCACTTCGACGGTCCGAGAGCATGCGCAAGAAGAAGTCACAACAACTGTGTTCACTCACCTTCCTGTTACGCTGCAGGGACACGTCAACCGTTCCGAAATTTCTGCAAGTGAAGAGGACGTTCCGCTCGGCACAAGCTCATCGAATTTACAGCCGTATGGAATCAGCAATGTTACGAGAGAGGGTTCACAAGACGCGGCGAGCACTGGCGGAAACCAACAATAAGCTATTTGAACGTCATATGCTCATTAGTAATACCATGCAGTATGACGATTAGAATAAGATTGACAACCTTACATTTAGAACTATGGAAGTAAGAGCAGAAATATCAGTGATTAGACAAAAGAGGAAATTCGATAGCTTAAAGAAGATCACGTCAGGAGGCACAAGAGAGAATAATGCTCGGACAGTTATTAACCTGTCAGACAAAGTCTTGACTGTAGATGAAGTTTCAGTACTTGCTAAGGGTGGAAATTTTGCAGTGACGCCCGGAATGGTTCCCACGGATGATATTGTGGCTAATGTTGAGGCAGGTCTCCGTCAGCTGTCACAGCAGTCCGCTGATGTTGTAAGAATGGAAACAGCTAGAATTTTGCCCACATGTAAGCCATCTAATAGTAATCTATCACAGGCACAGGGGAAGGCACTGAGGGACATCAACGCAGATGACAACATCATAGTGCTTTCTGCAGATAAGGGCAACACTACTGTCGTAATGAAGAGTAAAGATTATCATGAAAAAATCATGGACATTTTGGATCCAAACAATTACAAACAACTTCAGAAGGATCCGACATCGAAGCTTTAAGTGATGACAACACTTGCCGTGAAAGCCTTCATTCTATGTAGTCACGTTTGGTGGAGTTGTGAGAAAAAAATTAACCTATAGGACAAACAATCCTGTCGGAGGAACACCTGCAAGTGAGCATTATACCAGAGGTTGAAAATACCGCTACAGTTGTAAGGTTCTTTTAATTAGAACACCACCGGTTTCGGACTATTATACGTCCATCTTCAGGTGTCGTAACTTGGTGCTGTGATCCCGAGCGCCGCCGTGGACGAGTACAAGGCGCAATGTGCTACCAGCGAGCGCAGAGCAGTGGTTTGTCTTGGAGACATTCTGGACAAGCATTAAAAATTGAACTTCAAAATATTACTGTCAAACTCTCTCAGACTGTGGCTACATATAATATTTGAAAGGTTTTTGCTGTTTTTAGGTACTGCAACTTACTGTATTTTCTAAAATTTTTCTTTTTACCTGTGTCGTATCATAACCAAGAAATTATTAAGATACTGGAAATAATTATAAGAGGGGAATAAACTACCACTCACATTTAGACGATAGTATGGATGTACTTCTTTAGATACTGGACCCATCCACAAATATTCGTTACCAGGTCATGTCCTTGGGAATGCTACAAGTTTCGATTTGAAGCCACCTTAAATTTGGCCTAAATTGTCATAGAACTCACACGACATTTTGCAGCCATCTATTGAAGGCCTTGTGAAATCTTGAATGTCTTTTATTTTGATCTCAAATTTAGTACAACTTATTTTTACTTTATAAGGAGCATCTGTCCAATAATTTTATTCAGATTACTCATGATCGGATCTGTGACTTGGTCCATTGCATTGGAGGGGGGGGGGGGGGCAATTCGAAGCGAGACTCATCACTGAAGACAGTTCTACTCCAGTGAAAGAGATCCCAGGCCAATGACATGTCTGGAGACGCCCCTGGCTGCGTTGGGATACCGACGTGACTGTCGTTCGCAGTACGGCGCGGCAGCCATAAGATATGGTCTGGGGTGCCATTTCTTTTCATGGCAGGACCACTTTGGTTTTCATCCGCGGCACCCTTACAGCACAGCTGTACGCTGATGATATTCTACGTTCAATTTTGTCGCACTCCATGGCAAGCCATCCTGGGCTTACATTCCAGCAAGATAATTGCCACCGGCACACGGCAGGAGTTTCTACTACTTGTCTTAGGTGTGTACACATTGCCTACCGCTGTAGTTATTGATTACAGCATCAAATTTAAGATCTAACGCGCAAAATTGGATAGATTTTGGCGCGATATCCCTCAGGAGAACAACCAACAACTCTATCAAGTAATGCCAAGCAGAACAACTGCTTGGATAAGGGGCAGATGTGGACGAACGCGTTAGTAACTTGCTAAATTTGTGAACCTCTTTTTCTTGAATATATCATGCAATTTTTCTGGAACTGTTTGGTTGTATATGCATGTACATTACATCTATCAATTTCCGCCCCGTTAGGATAATTCGTTCACGGTGGTCGCTTTCTCTCTCTTTTTCTCTTTTTTTTTTTATCTAAGAGTGTAGTTCCGTACCAGTGAGCAGTTTATGTCTCTGTGTTCCTTCTCTACTATCTTTTATTTCCATATAAGGAAGAATGATTATTCATCAGTAGTGACTAGTGGGCACAGGCAACCTGTTGTATAAACTTTGTTGAAATTAAACATGTACCACGAACGCCCATACGGAACTAATAAAACAGATGCGTTTGAAACACGAGCAGCCGTTGGATGGAGTGCCACTGATAACACCTCACAGTATGACTGGAGTCCTGACACCGAGCTTTTATTTGTTAATCGCTCGCAGCACTTGGCGATCACGAGCAGATCAGTTGTTGAAATGTTGAGCGCATTACTGGAATGTTCGTCTTGGCTGGACAATTTAAAGCACATCTCCTAGCAATCACGCGAAGAAAACCTCAGATATAACGGAATAACAGTTTTGGACTGTAAAGTGGTGAAGGCTACGAAACCGAATAACTACAGTGCTTACTGTAACGTTAGTGTCGACACTAGAAATAACGCAAAATGTTACTTATACTGAAGTGACGCACCAACTGACGCCACATAGGGATTCATCAGTTAATGAAGAGAAATATTAAATGTGAAACTGACACATGAGTGTTTAGAAATGAACTATGTCGCTTAAAGAAATCAAGAAAAACTGTGAGAGGTATACTAAAAAAATACGTGATGATACTTTGAAAAAATGCGGAAAATTTCGTGTTGGATGTGTGTCAGACTTCTGATAGAATAACTGATATTTTCTTAATACATTGCCTGACGTATCATTTCATCCAGGATCACTAATTCGACAAGGCAGTACTAAAGGACAAGGTCATTCATGGGGATTTCGTTTTTCACAGTTTCCTTACACTACTACACGTAGAGCCTATGATTTTATTTCTTTTAGTGCATGACTGGTACTTTTCCCATACTTTTTTTTCAAAGCTACTCTCCGTCTCCAGTGATGCTGCAGTCAACAAATATTAATCTGTTGAATGAATGAGCCGGATGCGGTGGCTGAGCGGTTCTAGGCGCTACAGTCTGGAATCGCGCGACCGCTACGGTCGTAGATTCGAATCCTGCCTCGGGCATGGATGTATGTGATGTCCTTAGGTTGGTTAGGTTTAAGTACTTCTACGTTCTAGGGGACTTATGATCTCAGAAGTTAAGTCCCATAGTGCTCAGAGCCATTTGAACCATTTTTTGAATGAATGGAATCTTATGTGTTTACTAACACCGTGTATGCCATTGTCGACATAGAGCGAGGCCGAACTCTGCCTGTCAAAGAAATGACCATCGGTCTAACTGCTCCAGCGTGTGAATATTACAGACCATATCAGATCTGGGCCTGAGAGCTGCCCACATGGCGACCGCGATAATCGCGGCCGTGTAGATCGTCAATGGAAAGGGTGCTACAGCTGCTAAGTATAACATTTGGAAAGTGTACACACGAACTTCCTGAAAGTAGCTTTACTCACAACAGCAGTTTTCTCTTGAAACCCTAGTTCGGATCAATACTTCGGTAATCGTGGAAGCAAAGTTATGTTCAAGACACTCAGGTGCCTCGTCAGGTCAATTTGAAAGGCAAGACCTAATATTCACTGAGTGTTTTCAAGCTGTTTTACTCGCTTTCCTTTGATACCCACTATCTGCACTATGTCCTTACACGAAATGAAAAAAAAGTCGAAAATACCTCTACTCAACCAGAGTAAATGAGACGCTATGCTATCTTCACAGTTGACTTCTGCCAGGAAGAGTTTGAACTGCCGTCTCCCCAAACTGTACAAGCTGACAAGCTGAATATTTTAATTGCCTTTACAATTACGTCCACGACACCATTTACTTTGGTACATTTTGCCAGCAGATTAACGCGATATAGAACGTACTGTATTGCTGCTAATTGGTGCTGGATACCAACTTCCTTCGTTTTTTCCTTATGAAAGCAACGAAATAGGTCAAGGTCATGCATGTCGATTACGTTTTGTAAGTTATAAAATATGCCATTGGCCATATACGTGTCACGCATTGGCGCAAAATCAAGAACTTGTTGCATGATGTTGAATTTAGCATCAACCATCTCAGAAACATGGCAAGTTGAGAAACGTCAGCTATATCAGTACTTTGGTCCAAAGCGAGAGAGAAAAATCAAATCTTTATTCTTGACATCCAACAGCACTGCTACGTCGATGTCCCTTTCTTCAGTATGTTTGGAATTGTTTCAAAAAGAGAAATTTTCGCTAGACGGAAAATTCTCCAAGGTTTAGAGGGCGTATTGCTTTCACTGTTTTACAAGCTATATGATAACTCAGTTTCATAACATCATTATGCATCACATGATTTTCTTCCTGCACATATGTTGCAAGGAGGGGTAAAATTAAGGGAAAAACATAATATATTATCAATAACAATTATAATTCCAAAAAATGACAGATGAAGTTCAGATATTTTGGAATACCATACAATTTTCTAGTTTTATCTCAAAATTGAACTCATTCTTAGATCTCGGACACACATAAACTATTTGGCAATATGTATTTGTATTTAACTTAATGAAATAAAGAAATTACCACCAATAATTTTTTTTTTTAAATCCGCATTTAGAGCTTAATATGGAATAGTCAGGAAACATGGAATAAGATACACAGATAATGATGTACATTTGGAGAAAAACATATTTAATGTACACAAAATACAATTCTGAGATATCTCTCATATTCTTATAATACTATATTCTTAATAGTGTTACTTGCCAGTAACACAAAAAATTATTTTGCTCGACAACAAATCTATTAAATTTACTAACTTCAAAACAATGTTCTGAAACGATTATTTATTTGTGTCATAGAGCTGATTCGTTTAACATCCAGGTATTTACAGAAGACACAAACCTAATCTTTGCTTTCAGCACGAGCACAATCAAGGTGGTCCAACATTACACCATGTATTTCATATTACCCGACACGCTACCTTGGACTTCACAACATAAAAACAGAATCAGCTGTATCCATAGTCAAAAGCTGAGCAATTATTAACGATCCACTACTCATTTATTCAAGAAATTGGGTAATTTTAATCGTTAGTATATATTATAAATAATTATTGCATATTTTTTAAAACTAAGTTGCAAAAATTTTGCCAAACTAGGAAAATAATTTTTCTGCACTGCGACTCATGCGATGTTTGGAAACTAACTGAACTCCCTACAGAGGATCATGGGAATATTGATAAGTAGTTCACGCATCTCCCGCTTGTGAGTGCCACTCGATGGATGAGAAATTGCCGCATTCCATACTGCCCGACTATTCAATAATACCGGAGGTTTATCTGTAACTACCTACAGCAACATTTACGTCTCTCTCCCTATTCTATCTCATCTCCAGAAGTTTGGCTTACTTTCTTAAGTGCTTTGGCTGACGCCAAGTTTCTCAGGAAGCAGCTGGAGAAACATCACTTCATGTTATACGTCTTTTCTGCAGATAATTTTACATCACAAAACACAAACTCAGGGCCGCATTGTCTTTCGATAAGTATGTAATCTTCTCACTATGGTGGAAACGTAAGGTTTCACTGTTTTTTGTTTTGCAGGCCGTAACTCCTTCCTAGTCATTTCCCTTCTCTCTGGTTCTGGATTTTTAGCACAAAGGTGACCTTAACACAATTAATCTAATGACACAAGATCAACAAGCCACACTGCTGCACCGTTGTTGGTTTGAGAGAGGCGGGAATAGAAGTGGTTAGGGGGTAGGGAGATGGGAATTTCGCCTGGCATAGTAGGTGTGGTAGGGTGGTGCGGGGGAGGGGGGAGAGCCAGCAGGCAGGCAGTGTGAGCCACAGCAGGCAGCTGCCCAACCATGGACTAAACTAACATGTAGAGAAATGAAAACCATAATTTTATAGATATGCCGTTGAGGTCAGTTTGGTTTTAGAAAAGTTAACTTAAGGTGGTTAGCTGCTTATTTTATTTACAATTTCCTACTTGTCATAACATATCACCAACAAACTAATTTAAATTTTCTGTGTAGTATCGTTTATGCTTATCGGAAATAATTTAAAATTATACCAAATTTTTCGTTTCTTAATTTGTATTTTCTTAATGTATTCAGAATGTATATTGCTACACTGTAATATATAAAGGTCTTTTTAGTCAAATACAGTTTTACTGTTATTGCTGATTACATCTCAAAGCCAGTTGTTTCATCTTCCTGTAATGATTATAACGAAAACTCAACAATATTTAAGCTGCTCCATGAGTACTTTTTATATGATTCCTGTTAATACATGTAGTAGTTATTTTGTAGATTTATCAGCCAGGTTATATGAGTAAAACAGTAAGTGCTGTGGTACTAATAAAGCAATGAACTAGCACTGTAGATATTTGTGGAAAGTAATAGATAAGACCCTACTCTTAAGGATATTTACTTGTAATCAGTACATGAAAATCAATTCGAAATATTACAAACACATTGTATAGCTATAAAAATTCTATTTTTTATATAAGGTAGTGTTTATTTACCACCAATTTTCACCATTGTAACTATTTTTGTTATAGATTATAGGAAGTGGGCATACAGTGTTAAGTAAATCAACTTTAAAGTGTTGGTAATTCTACTTTGGAAGTATTAGCATGTAGTCACCAATACAAATGCAGTAAATTGAGTGCTGATCAGTTATCCAATTACTCTGTCTAATAACCAAAGATCTATCAACTAGCTTTCAGAACAAAGAGATGATACACATAAAATACAGAGTATTCCGTTTTTAGCAAATAGTGTCTGTGTACCTAGTGGAATCATTGAGAGCTTGAAGCCGTGTAGTATACCACAGACGTGTGATGGCTTAAAACTTATTGTTGTTATAATACTTGCACTGTACTGACTAACTTTTTTCACGAGTCAGATTAACACTTATTTTGTGTGAAAATAGAATAAATAGAACTAAGGACAACTAGAATATATAGATTTGCAATGTACAGCCATAGACACACTTGAAACTGTTATCAAGATGCTTTCACATATCCATGTAATAAATAAATTTTTGTGCTTAGAAACAAAGTTAAAATATTCTTAGCGTAGTAGTGAAAGATGGTATTTATTAGGTAAAAGTGCCACTGGGCGATAATCTGGTGGGTGTTGCAAATTTTTGCACTTCAAGGCTTTGATTTTTCTGATTGGCAAAGAACTTTTATGAGCAGATACACAAACACAATCCTGGTGAAAGATGAGTTTTTGTTTGGAATTCTGGTCTATATTACCACATTTTTGTCATGCAAGCAGTCTGAACGATTTACATAATATTTGGGGGTAGTTAACAAGAAGACTTCCTTTTGCATCCCAGAAAACACAGATCACAATCTTTGATGCAAATTAAAATAACTTTGCTTTATTTTGCTCTAAAGTACTGCATCCCTCCTACTGCTCTAGAGGCTGTTTCATGAACTGGTGTATCAATGTCATTCTTAGAAACAAATCTGCGTGAAATAACAGTCAGATTCTATTTAAATTGGTCCAAACATTACTAAGAAATTAGTTTTCAACCGATACAGTAGCGATCTTCAGCAAAGTATCCTCATACTTAAATTTCAATGCATTTTTTTCAAACACACTTCTACAATAGTTTTTTTATAACACTAATTGCCAATTTTCGAGTATAATTTGTATTACGGACTGTTTCGATCTTCACACCAGTGGTTGTAATTTTTGGACTTTTATAACCTGAAAGAAGTACTGCCATATTTAAATTCAGCTGCCAATTTCTCAAGTGCTCAAAAACTGATAAATTGCCTAAAATAAGAATTTGTTGACATTACGGTGCCACAGCTTATCCAGTTTAATGAAACGAACAGAGCATAATTACTTTAAAAAGCTGTAAACAAAACTATGTGGCTTGGTGGCTCTATGGTCACATACTACAACACGTATCTGAAGTTCTCAAGTTCAGTGCCTGGCCAGTCCTATGATTTTTATATGTCACATTTCACTCCTTCTGCCTCTGGCAAAGTTTGTTCCATTCAAAACGCTCATTCAACTGTAAGTGTCCCTATTCACTGCATATGTCAGTTCAAAGACCAGATGCATATGAAATGGCATACCACTTCCACTGGACCATGCCTGGGAAAGCACTGTGATGTTCAACTCTACCCTTGCGTTGATGATAATTTTACTATTTTTTTAATAAATAAAATTATTCCAAAGAGTAAGCTAAAACTTGACCTATGGGATTGCCTGTCTTGCTCTGGCGAGACTGAAACATTTTTTTTTTCTTTTATTATTGCTACCATTATGTGTCACGCTAAGAGCATTGCTCCTTGTCTTCTTTTATCCTCTTATTTCCCGTTATCGCTGTTTGAAAAAAAAAGACTAGTCTCTGATTTCAAATTAAACGTCTCGAAAACTAAGATCGACAGACGAGTCCAATAAAAGGTATATGTATTGCGAAATCTGTAAGAATTTTGCACAGAAGTTCCGAAATAGTTCGAAAAGCTGTTAACAGATGCCGCTGTACGCTGCGCAGTTTGTATGTATCAGCATGTTTATCTAAATTCGTCCTTTATTCGTCCTTTGAAAGCAGTCTTTGCAATCACATTGGAATCTTTTCGAAATGTCCCCCATTCGCAGTACGAAGACGGCGCAAACGAACAATGAAATTTGCCACCACATCCTACTGTACCTCAACGGAAGGGCTCAGATCCCACACAGATCGCCGATTCATGCTCGTCGAGCTTGGTGGTATGGTCCCAGTAGACACTGACTAACAATGTGCCCCACAAAAAGTTCTCACAAAGAGTCAGATCGGGCGAATACGTCGGCTAATCCATCCTTGGCTCAGTAAATTTGCAATAATCCAATGTAATGAATCTATTCCTGAAGTATTCATCAAGAAGCGAAACTCCTGTTCACTGTAATGTGGTCTGGTCCCTACTTATATGAACACTCGGTGCCTCGTTGATACTCCAACACCAGCTAAGTGGTGACACATTATTCCGAAATTGCAACGTAAGTTCACTAGTGATCGTTTCCCGCATGAAAAAAGTGCCAATAATGCCTCTGAAGCGTACCACAGCCCAAACAGCAATTTTGGGAGATTGCAGTGGTTTCGCTTCACACAAATTGTGATGTTTGGAAACCCAAAACTGCCAGTTTCGTTTATTCACGACTCCATTCAGGTGGAAGTGTGCTCCGTCTGTGAAACAGATGCAGCCAACTTCAAATCCTTCATTTTCAGTCATTGTGAGAACCTTGTTCGCAAAGTAAGCCCTGTGTCGCACAGCCCACACAGGTAGGGCTCTGGATTCTGAATGGAGATATTTGTAAGCTCCGTCTCAGTATTTTCCGGGTGATGGAACGCTTCAAACCAGTCTCTGTTGCAATTCTTCGGACTGATTTCCTTGGATTTTGCTCAGTAATTCTAATAACAGAGACGACATTTTCAGTAGCATTTACAGCTTGCCTGGGGGCAATGTTCCCCGCTGGATCATCAGACACACTGCCTGTGCGCTGGAATTTGACGCAAATCTAGCGGTTTTCAAATAGGGTCCTTTGGAACGTTAAATTGTTTTTGAAAACTGCACCTTGTAACTGTAAGGTCGCGTTCTTAGATGTGCCATTCGAGTACCAGAAAAACACGTTATTCATTGGAATGCACGATTTCAACCTCTTCGTTCGGTTTACTAACCTGCTTTCATGTTTCTGCAGTGGAACTAATCATTTTGAGCTGTGGCGCACTATTTACAGAAACTGCGTATTGCGATTACATCTGTTATACTTTTGTATAACTTCTGTATAAAATTCTTACCACTTTTACAATAAACAAACCGTTTGTCACACTTGTCTATCGATCTACATTTTCGAGATATTTAATTTTGAAATCAAAGACTTTTTCACTGCACATCCTGTAGTGACCACTTACTGTATAAAACTTCATCACACGATGATATAGCAAAGACAAGTGACGACTTCTTTTTCTTGCTCATTAGAATTTTGACTGGCTTGCCACGAATTCCTGTCCTGTGCCAGACTCTTCATCCCAGAATAACATTTGCGCCCTATGTCCTCAATTATTTGTTACATATCCCTGTCTCTGTCTTCTCCTATAGTTTTTACCCCCTACACGGCTTCTTCAGACATCACAGACATGTTTTCTTAATTTCGTAACATATGTTCTATAAACTTGTTGCTCCTTCTTGTCTGTGTTCCCATTATGTTCCCCTCCTCACCAGTTTGGCGGAGAACTTCCTCAATTCCTATCATTGCGCCTAATTTTTAACATCATACTATAATACCACATCTCAGACACTTAGATTCTCATACAAGGTTTTCACAGCCAATAATGAATCCTTGGAAATTTTTGTTTTATAGGTATTAGTTTGTGGTAAAGAGCAGAGAAAGAAGGATCAGACTACTGCCTAAAACCCATAATACAACGCCAGAAAAATTAGTACTCCCTTTTAGAGGTTTCCAGTTCATCAAGATTTATTGTTACAACAGTGTATATGGAGTAAATGAAGTGATTACGTTTATGGATCAGTAGTAAAAGAAGTTCTCGTGTACCAGATATCGACCCATGCTGAAACACCCATACTAGAATGTAGTGCAGCTTACATGGGCAGCAAAGCAGTTGCTAACTCTGGTATCCAGTCGATCGTCCAGTTGGTGAATACTGTCCTGGGATACGTTGTGCCACTCCTGTTCGCCCTGTTCACCTAGTACTGTAAGTGTGGTTGGTTGATGAGTTGCCCAAGTCCCATCATACCCCACACTTGCTAGCCAAGAGACAAGTTAGGAGGTCTTGCTAACCAGGGAAGGCTGGCCAGGGTGGCCGTGCGGTTCTAGGCGCTATAGTCTGGAACCGCGTGACTGCTACAGTCGCAGATTCGAATTCTGCCTCAGGCATGGATGTGTGTGATGTCCTTAGCTTAGTTAGGTTTAAGTAGTTCTAAGTTCTAGGGGACTGGTGACCTCAGATGTTAAGTCCCATAGTGCTCAGAGCCATTTGAACAATTTTTAACCAGGGAAGTTGCTGCACATCTTGCAGAGCATGTTGAGTTTCGTGGGAAGAATGTAGGTGAGCATTATCTCTGTTTCAAGAACGGCGTAAGAACTACCAAAGACAAGTGATGATTTCTTTTTCTTGGTCATTAATGGTTTGTCTGCCCAGCCAAGAATTCATCTCCTGTGCCAAACCCTTTATCTCAGAACATCATTTGCACCCTATGTTCTAAATTATTTGTTAAATATTCCTGAGCACTGATTAGTGTCCCCTCCAGAAACACCAAAAGTGAATGAGAGTTGTAGCTTACAGCAATGCAGACCATAATGGCTGGGGTGAACCCACTGATTTTGGACGAATGAACTCAATGACACAGTGCTCACTAGGTCTATGGTGTATGAGCAAAAGAAATGGGTGCAAGCAGAATCTATTTTCATTACTGAAGTCCACAGCATGCCATTACATCTTCCACATGATCCTCTGACTGTACCAGTCGAGCTGTGCGTGTTGATGCTGTGGCATGCATGGAAGATGGGCTAGAGGTGTGCAAGCCCATAGTCCCACTGCTAATAACCGGTTTGCAACAGTTCGTGTTGACACATCTGGGCTTGTGAGCTCTCTTATTTGTGCTTTGGCACCTGTACAGTCTGCCAATCCTACCCTTGCAATATGACGATCCTGGTGGACGTCTGTGCAGCACATCGAACTTGTTTGGCAATTTTCCAAAAGGACATCCCTACCACCAGGTAGACCACAATTTGGCCCCTTTCAAATTCGATCAATTGGCTATAGGAACACGAGTGTGCCTCTGTGGCATAGTTGCCTGCTTGCTTCATATGTTTACACCATGCTGAGCCTTCTGAGTCAGAGCATTCCATATTAAATGGCAGACACAGATTGCATTCTGGTAGCTATGTCACTATGTTGTCTTTTGAGGATAGATCACAACTGACGTCGTTTTGCCAGGTGCACTAACTAATTTTCTTCTAGTGGTGTACATAAATCACCAAGTACTTAATCTCTTCCTTCCAAGTTTTCCTACAGTCATGACAGAGATGATACAGAAATTTTACTCTGTAAAGAAGAAAGAGTCATCGATGACACGCCGTGGTGGCTTGCGGTCCTTGTGGGGAGCGGCGGGAGCCTGGCGACCAGCAGAGGGCGTCCTCTTCCTCTGTGCTGCGGGCTGGCGCCTGGCGCCCCTCTCTGCCGGCCTCCGCGGCCTGGTCCGCGCCGACGGCTGCGCTGGCGGTGTGCGCAGGGCGGCCCTGAGCCTCCCCTGGAGGCGCTGCAGCCTCGCCAGCTCGCTGGTGGCGCTCTGCGCGGCCCACCGCCGCAGCTGCTCCTCGCGCACCAGCTGCGCCTCAGCGCGCTGCACGAGCGCGCGTGGCAGCTGCTCCAGACCCAGCAGCAGCTCCGAGTACCTGTCACCCCAGGATCAGTTCAGCTCCTTATCCTCACACATCCCGTGACAATGCATAACTACTGTGCAGGAAACAACAACAACAACTAAAGAGAATTTTAAAATCTAAAAGTGGTTTTCTGGCCACCATCTAAAATTTCAGACCTCCAGGGATCAGTGAAGGACGATTTGTTATTGTGGAAGCCTGGAATCTACAAAATAAGGTGCAAATGTGGTATACTCTGCAAGTCACCTCACAGCGTGTTGTGGAAAGTACCTCTCGTACCACTAACTGAACCCTTTCCCTGCTCCACTCACAAATGGCACTTGGGAAGAATTATTGGCATTAAGCTCCAATTACTTGATTTTTCTAATTATGGTCATTTTGTGAGGTGTATGTGGGAGGAAGTAATAGCATCTGCAACTGGAATTTATTGAGCATCTCTGTAATGCTCACGCATCAACTAAATGATTCCGTGACGAAGTGTGCCACCCTTTGTTGGGTCTTCTCTGTCTCTTCTATAAGTCCTACCTGGTAAGTCCCACACTGTTGAATAGTACTCAAGAATCATATAAATCTTCTATGACACTTCCACGGCTAATCAACTGCTTACCACGAAATGGGGTCAGAGCTGTTCCTCAGCTAAGTAACGCAGCTTGACATGGTACCAGGGTACTTTAGCTTTTTATGTTTGACAGTGCCTTATTTTGGCATGTATTAGTTTATTTTATGCTTATGAAGAAGGCTAGATTACTCTAGCTGAAACCTGGATAAAAACCAGTAACATTTTGGAACTGAGGCGGATTTTTGGCCTATTAATTTATCACAGTTGCTGACAGGGCTGCAACATGTTAAAAATTCTTCAGTTTCGATTTGAAAGCGCATGGATTACTGTTAAGATTTTTTAATTCAGTTGGTAGCTTACTGAAAATGGATGCAGCAGCGTATTGCACACCTTTCTGCACAAGATTTAGGGAAGTCTGATCCAAATGCAAGTTTGATTTCTGCTGGGTATAAACTGAGTGAATGCTGCTTGCTCTTGGGAATAAGCTAATATTGTTACAAGAAATCACAGTAAGGAATATACATGTTGTGAGGCCAATGTAAAAATACCCAGACTCGTGAACAGGGGTTGAGAAGAGGTTCGTAAACTTACATCACTTATTGTCCGAACCGCCTGTTTCTGCGCCAAAAATATCCTTTTAGAGTGGGAAGAGTTACCCCAAAATATAATACCATACTACAGAAGCGAATGAAAATGAGTAAAGTAGACTAATTTTTGTGTTGATCACTCACTGCAGATACCGCTCAAATAGTGAAAATGGCAGCAGTAAGTCTTTGAACAAGATCCTGAATGTGGGCTTTCCATGACAGTTTACTATATATCTGAACATGTAGAAATTTCAACTGTTCAGTTTCACTAATCATATATCCATTCTGCGAAATTAAAACGTCAGGTTTTGTTGAATTGTGTGTCAGAAATTGTAAAAACTCAGTCTTACTGTGATACTGTGATTTAGTGTTAGTTTATTTTCTACAAGCCATGAACTTAGGTCATGTACTGCACTATTTGAAACTGAGCCAGTGTTGCACACAACATCCTTTACTAGCAAACTAGTGTCATCAGCAAACAGAAATATTTTAGAGTTACCCATAATACTAGAGGGCATATCATTTATATAAATAAGGAACAGGAGTGGTGCCAACACTGATCCCTTAGGCATCCCCCCCCCCCCCCCCCCCCTTGACCATACCCTACTCAGACCTCACATCACAGCCATTCTCAACACTGTGAATAATGACCTTTTGGTGTTTGTTGCTAAAGTAAGAGGTGAACTAGTTGTGAGCTACTCCCCGTATTCCATGGTGCAACTTCTGCAGCAATAGTTTGTGATCAACACAATCAAACGCCTTAGTTAAATAAAAAAAAATGCCTAGCGTTCGAAACCTTTTGCTTAACCCATCCATTACCTCACAGAGAAAAGAGAATATAGCATTTTCAGATGTTAAGCGACTTCTAAAGCAGAACTATACATTTGACAGCAAATCGTGTGATATAAAATGATCAACTATCCTTACACACGCAGCCTTTTCAGTAACATTAGCAAAAACTGATGGCATAGAGATAGGTCTAAAATTGTCTACATTATCCCTTTTTATAAATCAGCTTTACTACTGAGTACTTTATCGTTCAGGAAACCGACTATTCCAAAAGGAAAAATTACAGATATGCCTAAATGCATGGCTAACATGTGCAGCACAGTACTTTAATATTCTGCTAGGCACTCCATCATAACCATGAGAGTCATTAATCTTCAGTGATTTAATTATTGACTTAATCTCCCCCTTGCCTGTATCACAGAGGAGTATTTCATACATCAATCTCGGGAAGACATTCGCCAAGAGAGTTATATGATTCCCTTAGAAGCTAAATTTTTATTCAATTCATCAGCAAAGCTCAGAAAATGATTGTTAAATACTGTACATATATCTGATTTATTAGTAACAGAAATGTTTTTACTGCAAACTGACCTTATGTTGTCGGCCTTGTGCTGCTGACCAGACACTTCCTTCACAACTGTCCATATGGTTTTAATTTTATCCTGTGAATTAATTATTCTATTTGCATACCAAATACGCTTTGCCTTCATAGTAACATTTTTAAGCACCAGACAACACTGTTTGTAATGGACTACTGCAGCTTGATTGTGACTACTTCTAACATTTTGATATAATTGCCACTTTGTTCTGCATGATATCCTTATTCCACTAGTCAGTCTCCTGGGCTGCCTATTACTGCCAGTACCCCGTTTAGAACGTTCTAATAGAAGGCAGCTTTCAAAGAGCATGAGAAATGTGTTCATCGTCTATGTTATTGGCGCTATAAACATCCCGCCACTCTTGTTCCTTGACAAGGTTTAAAAATCTCTCTGTTGCTATTGGATTAACTTTCCTATATAGTTTGTAATGTGGCATTTGTTTGAGTACAAAAGCCTTTTAGTGTCAAACTTTGTGCATCATGGACTGAAAGGCCATTCACACTTCAACTAGCAGAACGCCCATCTAGTAATGAAGAATGAATAAAAAACATTGTCTATGGCTGTGCTACTGTTCCCCTGCACCCTACTTGGAAAAAACACAGTCTGCATCAGATCATATGAATTTGGGAGATCTACCAACATCCTTTTTCTTGCACCATCATACACAAAATTTATATTGAAGTCACCACATATAACTAATATCTGGTACTTCCTACAAAGTGAATCAAGAGCCCTCTCTAGCTTTAGCAGAAATGCTCTGCAGTCATAGTTAGGGGACCTATAAACAACAACAATTAGAATTTTAGTTTCACTAAATTCAACTGCCCCTGCACAACATTCAAATATCTGTTCAGTGCAGTGCCGTGATAGGTCTATGGACTCAAATGGCATATTGTTTTTTTATGTACATAGCCACTCCCACACCCCACAAAGAATTCCTTGAAAAACAGCCAGCTAATCTGTATCCTGGTTTATCAGACATTCAATAGAGTATGATAGAACAATTATTTTGGCCACAGCAACATCGTTTTGGGACTTCATTATTAAAGAACCTATGGAAATATTCACGGGGAAAACATGATTAACAGTGATAGTGACTACCAGTTGGATATCAGCTGGATAATGTGTGGAACTCTATCGTTTCCACAGTATGCTCCAAACAAAGAAGACAGAATGTGCCAACATCCATAACGTGAGACAACCCTGAGAACAGATGAGTTTCGCAGTTCCACTGCTGATGGTTCTTCTTGCATGGTTATGTAGTCATTCAGCCAGCATTATGTATGGAATGCACACAGCACACTAATAACTTGTGAGGCAGAAACATCTCTTAAGTCTCTGATGGATTGTATGAAGACGACTAGAAAATACTCAGTAGAAATATCACGGACGAGGAACTGCAGCACTTCTTTGAACACAATATAGGCTATGTAACGTAAGCCGCCAGGGCAAAACATTAGACAACACTTTAAAAGAGCACACTTCTCACTTTTGAGTGCTGTAGATGATGTAGAATTTGTACCAGACTGTCAAGTGACATTCTATCAGGGATATGAGTCATGCCAGTAATGTATTTATGTTGCATGGAATCATTGCAGTATGATGTGATAAATAAGGGGCTGTGACAGAAAGGCTCTATCGTATTTCGACATGCCTGTAACTGCATAATGAATGAAGTTGTACGATCAGCCCATGCAGTAATGCAGATTATCCAATGTGTCTACAAGTAATGGTGCACCACTCACAGCAATTTGTTTGAGCAGTCTTTGTAAAATGGATCTAACTGATATGGAGAGAGACGAGTGTGATTATTTGGCATACGCATTCGAGTTACCATTGAAATTAACCAGGACTTTTTTTTTTAATCTCAGTGACAAAGTGACTCCTTTTATTTCCATATCCTCATAATGAGTATGCTATGGACACTCCCATCTTTCAAGATGATAGAAAATGTATTCACAAGGCTGCAGACATACTTTCCTGGTTTACTGAACACTAAGACATATTAAATCGCTCGACCTTAATCACATAAAAGGTGGATAGGACTATTTGGAACAGAGAGTGTAATGCAGTAAGCAGTATCCTCTCTATATGGAAACTGGATGACATCTAATCGTGAGTGAGTGGCTCCATCTGGATATGACATACCTGAAGACAATTTTAGACTCTTCTTCGCTAACTCAATGCGTTATAAAAAGCTAGGTGCGATGTTACACAGTACTAGCATGATGCCTTTGGGCTTGACTATTTTTTATCTTATGTGCTTGTTATTCCCCATATTACTGAGTTGAGTGCTTGATGGAATAATTATCCAATTCGGATTTTTATTGGTGCATGGGTTTTGTTCCTTTCTCAGTATGACCCGATAGGCAGCCCACTGTAAGGATATGCTCTTGGCTCTTAGGTATGCAAGAGTATACGCCCAGCATCTGGTTAAATTCGGGGTTTCTTCATCCATGAGCTGATGGGTTGGTTTTTCCCTAATCTCTATGAAGTTAGCTGTAGGGGAAATTCAGAATGAATTGGTGACCACAGAAACCACACAGTTTTTTACAATACGTTTCAGGTATTTGTCGATTGTCAGTGGTTAACACACAACTGTGTCAAGAAATCATAGTAGTCTGGTGTGTTATCTTGAAGTTGTTGATGTTGTTGTTGCTGTGGTCTTCAGTCCACTGACTGGTTTGATACAGCTCTCCATGCTACTCTATCCTGTGCAAGCTTCTTCATCTCCCAGTACCTACTGCAACCTACATCCTTCTGAATCTGTTTAGTGTATTCATCTCTTGGTCTCCCTCTACGATTTTTACCATCCACGCTGCCCTCCAATACTAAATTGGTGATCCCTTGATGCCTCAGAATATGTCCTACCAAGCGATCCCTTCTTCTAGTCAAGTTATGCCCCAAATTTCTCTTCTCCCCAATTCTATTAAATATCTCTTCATTAGTTGTGTGATCTACCCGTCTAATCTTCAGCATTCTTCTGTAGCGCTACATTTCGAAAGCTTCTATTCTCTTCTTGCCCAAACTATTTATCGTTCACGTTTCACTTCCATACATGGTTACACCCCATACAAATACTCTCAGAAATGACTTCCTGACACTTAAATCTATACTCGATGTTAACAAATTTTTCTTCTTCAGAAACGCTTTCCTTGCCATTGCTAGTCTACATTTTATATCCTCTCTACTTCGACCATTATCAGTTATCTTGCTACCCAAATAGCAAAACTCATTTACTACTTTAAGCATCTCATTTCCTGATCTAATTCCCTCAGCATCACCCGATTTAATTAGACTACATTCCATTACCCTCATTTGGCTTTTGTTGATGTTCATCATATATCCTCCTTTCAAGACACTGTCCATTCCGTTCAGCTGCTCTTCCTGCTCTTCCAGGTCCTTTGCTGTCTCTGACAGAATTACAATGTCTTCGGCGAATCCCAAAGTTTTTATTTCTTTTCCATGGATTTTAATTTATACTCTGAATTTTTCTTTTGTTTCCTTTACTGCTTGCTCAATATACAGATTGAATTACATCAGGGATAGGCTACAAACCTGTCTCACTCCCTTCCCAACCACAGCTTGCCTTTCATGCCCCTTGACTCTTATAACTACCATCTGGTTTCTGTACAAATTGTAAATAGCCTTTCACTCCCTGTATTTTACCCCTGCCACCTTCAGAATTTGAAAGAGAGTATTCCAATCAACATTGTCAAAAGCCTTCTCTAAGTCTACAAATGCTAGAAACGTAGGTTTGCTTTTCCTTAATCTGTTTTCTAACATAACTCGTAGGGTCATTATTGCCTCACATGTTCCAACATTTCTACGGAATCGAAACTGATCTTCCCCGAGGTCGGTTTCTACCAGGTTTTCCATTCGTCATAAACAATTCGTGTTAGTATTTTGCAGCCGTGACTTATTAT
Source organism: Schistocerca serialis cubense (assembly GCF_023864345.2). Lineage (NCBI taxonomy): Eukaryota > Metazoa > Arthropoda > Insecta > Orthoptera > Acrididae > Schistocerca > Schistocerca serialis. The sequence goes on along the minus strand of NC_064642.1, from coordinate 316,386,100 downwards.
ACTGATAGTTCGGTAATTTTCACATCTGTCAACACCTGATTTCTTTGGGATCGGGATTATTATATTCTTCTTGTTGTCTTAGGGTATTTCGCCTGTCTCATTCATCTTGCTCACCAGATGGTAGGCTATCAGTAGTTCTAATGAAATGTTGTCTACTCCCGGGGCATTGTTTCGACTTAGGTCTTTAGTGCTTTGTCAAACTCTTCATGCAATATCATATCTCTCATTTCACCTTCATCTATCTCCTCTTTTATTTCGATAATATTGTCCTCAAGAACATTGCCCTTCTACCTATCTGCTTTCCCTTCTTTGCTTAGAACTGGGTTTCCATCTGAGCTCTTGATATTCGTGCAAGTGGTTCTCTTTTCTCCAAATGTCTCTTTAATTTTCCTGTAGGCAGTATCTATCTTACCCCTAGTGATATACGCCTCTACATCCTTACATTTGTCCTCTAGCCATCCCTGCTTAGCCATTTTGCACTTCCTGTCGATCTCATTTTTGAGACGTTTGTATTCCTTTTTGCCTGTTTCATTTACTGCATTTTTGTATTTTCTCCTTTCATCAATTAAATTCAATATCTCTTCTGTTACCCAAGGATTTCTATTAGCCCTCGTCTTTTTACCTTCTTGATCCTCTACTGCTTTCACTATTTCATCTCTCAAAGCTACCCATTCTTCTTCTACTGTATTTCTTTCCCCCATTCTTGTCAATCGTTCCCTAATGCTCTCCCTGAAACTCTCTATAACCTCTGGTTCTTTCAATTTATCCAGATCCCATCTCCTTAAATTCCCACCTTTTTGCAGTTTCTTCAGTTTTAATCTACAGTTCATAACCAATAGATTACGGTCAGAGACCAAATCAGCCCCTGGAAATGTCTTACAATTTAAAACCTGGTTCCTAAATCTCTGTCTTACCATTATATAATCTATCTGACACCTTCCAGTAACTCCAGGCTTCTTCCATGTATACAACCTTCTTTCATGATTCTTGAACCAAGTGTTAGCAATGATTAAGTCATGCTCTCTGCAAAATTCTACCAGGCGGCTTCCTCTTTCATCCCTACCCCCATTCCATATTTACCTAGTAGGTTTCCTTCTCTTCCTTTTCTCACTGTCGAATTCCAGTCACCCATGACTATTAAATTTTCGTCTGCCTTCACTATCTGAATAATTTCTTTTATCTCATCACACGTTTCTTCAATAATTCGTCATCTGCAGAGCTAATTGGCATATAAACTTGTACTACTGTGGCAGGCGTGAGCTTCGTATCTATCTTGGCCACAATAATGCGTTCACTATGCTGTTTCTAGTAGCTTACTCGCATTCCTGTTTTCCTATTCATTATTAAACCTACTCCTGCATTAGCCCTATTTGATTTTGTATTTATAAATCTGTATTCACCTGACCAGAAGTCTTGTTCCTCCTGCCACCGAACTTCACTAATTCCCACTCTATCTAACTTTAACCTATCCATTTCCCTTTTTAAAGTTTCTAACCTACCTACCCGATTAAGGGATCTGACATTCCACACACCGACCCGTAGAACACCTGTTTTCTTTCTCCTGATCTTGAAGTTATAGGGTCAATAAAGCTCCAGTTATTTCGGAATCAATGTAACTGAACAAGTCATACGATCTCTATTCCCATCGGTAGAATTTATTACAAGGCTGAGTTAGTTTTGTGTAATAAAAGAGAATCATAGAAAACAGCCAGCAAAGATCATAGTAGCTGTGAAAATAAATAGTAGAATCTTTGTCTTCTACACTATAACGTCCTTACTTTTTTCTGGGTGTTGTGTGGGGCAACAGCACAACCACATAAATATTCGATTTTCTATGAATATAGGTATTTCAATAAGTTAATGCATTTTTTCCATTAGAGACTATCTCTTTCTACACACCTATTTACTTTCAGCACTATAAAGAAAAGTGAAAGAAAAATGACTGTATATGTTCCAGAAGACTATCACTCCTTGAACAATCGTATTCTGAGTTTCAAGTGACAAAACTCATAGCCCCACACGTTTTAGTTTTTCATAACTGCTGGAAAGACTATTACAAGAAAATCAGGTTTGATTCCACTGTGAAACAGATGTGCCCAGTAGCTGTATTTATTTGAAATGGTAAAAAGTACATCAATCAGCTGCAAATTTACAATTGATTGCTGTAGTGTTTACCAGTTGTATTACAAGAAAAGGTGTCTAATCTCGGAATTACCAGGCAAAACCATTACTGCTCAATATAAAGTTGAAAATCACATAGTAAATACATGAAATTTTAGTGTGATCCACAAAAGAAGGGGCTAGTGACTATCAACAGGTTTATTAATGGCTTAATATGCCACATACTCAAGTTCAAAAAACCAAGTTTACTTCAGAGCATCGTGTGTGCCAGCTCTCTACATTATCGTCCTTAGCCTGTTCCATTGAAAAACAAAGCTGAATGATATGAAGGAAGGGGCTAAATATAAACCTATGGGATTCACAAATTCTGTAACTATCTCTTGCAATCGACCAGTACTAAAATCACAGTTTAGGTACCGATTTCTTAAATTTAACTCTCTTACATAAATTTTTTGTATTATTCCTGTATCTGTAATAAATTTCTGGTGCGTTGCTTTGTATAACATATTACTTATGTCAAATGTTTTAAGAAAAGTATTGAAAATATCATGTGTTTTGTAGTACTTCAGTGTTTGTTCTTGATCTGGAAAATAAAGACTGAAATTTCTATTCTCTTTGTGTATTAATGTTAACCATTTTGAGCAGAAACACTACAATTTTTTAATTTCTATTTTTGGAAGCTATAATTATAAACCAAATTCAGAAGTTCTTATATTCAAGATGTGCACATAGAAAAGCTGCAATTCAAACTCAATTTTTAAAGAGTTTAGGTTTTTCCCTGTCAAGTTTAATTTAGGGAAACAGACATATTTCATTGCAGCCACTGATTCAGAAGTAGCCTGTGTTGCGATTGGGGACTGTAAGGCTAGTATAAGATTTATTTAACATATTTAATGAAAAGCGAAATAGAGTATATACCACAGTACTAATTTATTTTGATAAATGGTTTTTGATGTACAAGGCCATCGTCTGACAAAGAGTCTGATAATGGCCTTGCAAGCCAAAAACAAGTAAACATAACAAAAATTTGGAACACACATAATATTATGCTTTTCATTTGTAATTATGAAGTTATCATACCAAGAAGGACGAAAGAATCAATTACCATGAGATTTAAAAACTGATTATTGTAGTTGTGAGGATCAGAAGAGTAGTATACTGCATCTCCACTGTTGCCATATTAGCACCTGCCTGAGGAAATATGTAGGATACATCGTGATACAATCCACTTTTCTCTGTGACATAGAAGATACTTGGACCATTGACCTAAGTAGAATATCACTAGCTGTTCAAGCATTAATCACAGAAAAACAAACTAGATTCTACCACAATGGTCACTACAATGACCATGTCCAGTCATTAACTCCCTCTTTGTGAACTTTTACTGAAAAGTGATGCACCTGAAAGTTTAGGTCTCTCCTCTAGCCGATTCAATACACATACCCACGATCAGCCAGAAATGGTGTCTCGCAGATTTATACAGGAAGATTTTTCTCCACCGTGTACAAACTCTAGGGACTGATCGCTGAGAGGATAGAGAACAAAAAAGGTCTGATGGACATATATCCCTAAATGTGTGGTTTCCATGCTAGAGACCATTTATTCAATCATACACTGTCACAGAGACTGCAGTGTAATACGCGCTGTACCATGCGGCCATAGTTACAGTATGTTCTGAAAACGATTTCCATGTGCCTCAACACCTGCACTTACACATGACAGCATGTTCTGTTTCACATGTTCACATCGGGCAGGCTGCATCCGAACAGTATCAAAGGCAGCATGAGCATGCTGCTCTAGTATCTCCACATCTGGAATGGGATCTACATACATGATGCTTTTGAGATGGCCCCATAACCAGAAATCACGTGGGCTGAGATACAGTGAACTAGCAAGCCATGCAATTGGGACTCCTCCTCCAATCCATCGACCACGGAAGACAAGACTGAGATGCGTCCAGTGAAGTGGGAACACCAACCCTTCGAACTATCAATGGCACTTCTTTCAGAAGGGAAGGCAAAGTCACCTGCAAGAAACGCCCCGATAGTCGCCTGTTAGGAGACGTGGAAGGAAGACTGGCTTCAAAATACAGTCGCCAATTATCCTGGCTTACACATTCCAGTTGTACCAATGCTGATGATTCCTTGTCACCATACTATGAGGGCTCTGCATACTATTCCTCAGATGACTGTAATGAAAGTTGAAGATACCACTGTGTGTTAAGTGGCCTCATCTGTGTATAGGAAGGATGACACAAATCCTGAGATCGTGGTTGCCTGGTGAAGAAACCAGTGAAAAAACTGCTCCTGATGTGGAAAGCCTGTCGCTAGTGAGCCCTGCACACGCTGTAAGTGATAATGATAGTAACAGCTGTCATGGAGAATGTTCCACACGGTCCTCTGGCTTACCCTGTACCTGCAGAAAAAACTACATGGTACTGACAAGGAGGTTGCCTTCCACAGTGTTACTCACATTTTCCTCCAAGTCTGCTGTCACAAGATTTTGGGTACGCCTCCATGATTTCCTGTTTCCTGAAACGACCCTGTCTCAGACAAAGGGCGTAAGACTGTTGCAAACATTTAATGCTGTGGTTGTTGTTGCTAGGGATAGGTCTCCTGATGCAACTTTGCTGCCCACTGCATGTAGCTATTTGCCTTTCTGTAAGTAAACACCACGTTGGCAAGCTCTCGATTCGAATATGATATGGAACGTTGTGTATAACGCCGTATCACATCCACTACAAAGTGAGTTAGGAAGGGAAGTGAATCAGACAACATTACAAATTACTATGGTAGGACAAGGCGCCAGGTCATGACGTATGAGGAACAGTACCACCCTCTAGGCAGAAACCATGCACACTGTAACTGTGGCTGCATGGTACAGTGCGCATTAGACCACAGTCTCTGTAACAAAGTATGATTGAATAAATGGTCTCTAGCATGAAAACCATGCATCTCTGGACGGAAGCTCGTTACACTCTTTTCGTTCCATACACTCTTATCGATCAGTCTCTAGAGTTTGTATATGGTGGAAAAATCGCCCTGTATATGCTGATGAACATTTGTCTAGTGGCTCTACGGGCCAGACTGTCAGAGGCAGATGGAGCAGAGACATAGCACCTGCATGTATTAGATGAGTATTCCGGAAGATAGGCGCAAAAACCAAACATACTGAAGGCATAAATTGTTACAGCATTCAAACTGAGCAACATATATGTAAACTGATTTCCACAAGTAATGTTCAGAGATAGAGTATTGCAATGCTGCTACACCACAAAGTACCTGGGGGGTCACTTTAGGTAGGTCAGTTGCCTGCCAGCATCATATTTGGAAAACAGTTACAAAAGTGAAGACCCAGATTAATTAACTGGAACTGAGAACAACAGCATTGGTCCCTGATTTGTTCATCAGCTGAGTACTATTTAGTCGAATGGCTCAACAACTCCGACACCCACTTCACCCACTTAATGGATGCACGTTGTGTGTGGTACACTTCTGTCTATCTATCCTGTGGTTCCCATTGCTAAGTAACATCCATCCATCTCACATGCTCTTTCTCGATCCCGGATAAGAATGCAGAAGAATCAGTCTCTCATCATATATGACATAGTCGAGAAAATCTGTATAAACTGAATGATATCTAATCAACCAATATGTAGTACTGTCATGAGCTATTAACCAGTGTTCTCTGTCTTGTGGCTGCTTGAATAGAGAAGCGATCATCTTTAACCCATAAAGCCTTGTTACGAGTCGAAAACTCGACTTTCACACACTCTCGTTTTTGAACCTTCCTCACTACATGTGGCGCAACTGCGTCAGATGTGGGACAGGAAGAATCATTCCCACTCTCTGCAGATGAAGATGGAGATACTTCCAGTGCAGTGATTATAGTGAGACGGGGCAGATAGTGAATGTTAGACACTTTACAGAGATACTATTATATATGACATTGCTGTGATGTCATAGGGCCACATGTTTTGGGGCAAAGTGACATACGTGATCAGCCATATCCAGATGATCACCTGTAATTATTGATGAACTTGTACAAAAAGTGGAGCAAACACACATTTACGGTTCCTTAACTCAGACCAAAAGTTAGTTTCCAGCATTATTTGCATAAAACTTTACACTTGAGGGAGGAATTTATACTGAATCTTTAGTCATTCGTTGAATATAACTTAAGAAAGTTTTTGGCAAATGAAACACATCTACTGTCGTTTCATAATCTTATCATCAATCCCATTTAACAGTGGTCACCTAGGGAAAGTTGCTACCAAAAAAGGTAATGGAGTCAGAGAAGCAATTATTATCTAACATTTAGAAATCGAAGGAAAAACAAAGAGGAAAAAAGGACACTGTCACGTCATTTATGCACTTGTTGAAAGCCTTTGACAATGTGAGAGGGAACAAGACGTTTCAAATAACAAAAAATCATAAGAGAGCAATAAAAATGGAGGATCAAGAAAAATAAATTTTTGGGAAGAAAGGAGTAAAGTAGAGCAGCAAATAATCGATGTTTCAATAATTGCTGAAAAAAGAAAAATGGTGAATGAAAATTTAACAGAAATAAAAGTTCAGTGGCTACAGATGTGCACAGAAAAATTCGCAGACGACACAGTCCATTCAGCTAAAAAAAAAGAACGATGTGGAAAGTCACTTGAATGGTTTTGACAGCACTGAAAATTGTTAAGACTGAACAAAATTATGATAAGATGATGAAAAGTAATAGTGAGGAGATTATTGGTATAGTTGAAATAAAAACTGAGTAAGATGCAGCAGTAGAATAAGTGAAAAATCCTCCTGCCTACGAAGGAAGGTCAAACACGATGCCCAAACTAAGAAATTAAGTAGAATTATATTAATTCTGATGAAGGAATCTTTCTTTAATGAAAGGGGTCTACTACTATCAACTACAGACATGTGATTAAGAAAAACGTTCTCAAAAGTGTACATTTACGACGCAGCAAAATACTCACTATCGTAATACTACTAAAGAAGGCATGAAGAGCATTTAAATTGTTGGTTTGTGTATAGACGTGTGCTAAAAATTAAGGGGACATTTAAGATAGGAAATGAAGAGGTGCTGGAGCGAAGAGGTGAGGCAGGAAACCCCCAGAAAGCGTTTATCAGAAAGAGGTAAATCTATCTCTACATCTCTCCCGACTATTGACAAGTGCACTGCATATAATATATGTCATTCTATCATGTGCTAGGATTTCTTCCTGTACCATTCGTGCATTGTGCGTAGAACGAAAACCTCTATGCAGATGGTAATTAATGTAATTAGTGAAATGTTGTTTACATGGTGCCTATGGATGCGATACATAGGGAGCTACCTCTTTATACTTTAAACTTCACACAGAACTGGTTCTTGAAACTTGGTAAGATGCATCTATCTTCAAAAGTCTGCCATTTCACGTTTCTTACCATTTCTGAGGTGCTTTGCAGTGGCTCAAATAAACCTATGCAGTTCATGCCACCCTCCTTCGTATACCTGTAATATTCCCCATTAGTTCCACTTGGTTACAATTGGTATCCGTCCCTCACACTTGAGAGAAACTATATAATTGATCTTAAGAGTGTGCTAGACTAACTTAGTGCATTTTCCAGTATCCAAATAATGACCCAAAACCTGCGAGCTGTCAATTTCATTTCTCCACAGTTTGTTACACCAAAGTATTTCTATGTATCGATTGATTTCATTTGTGACTCATTGATAATATAGCCAGAGAAGACTATGTTTTGCAATTTTTGAAATAGTTAATTTTACGTTTCTGAACACTTACTGCCAGACACCAAGCTTTCCACAGCTTTGAAATATTATCAAAATCTGCCGAAATATATGTGAAACTTTTTAAGATATTACATCATTATATAACTTGTATATCTGCATCACTTACAATATGTTTGAGATTACTGTTGATAGTGTTTGCAAAGTCATTTATATGCAACATAAACAGCAAAGCTTCTAATCCACTTCTGCAGGGCATGCCTGAAATTGTAATGGAACATGTTGAGATGTGTATGTGTATGCTCTCAAAGAAAGATTATGCTAATAATTAAAAATCATTCAATTTGATAATTTGGTGAAGAAATCAGGACACTGACAGTGAAACACTGACCAGAGTAGTCTTTTTTATATCTATTTGTTTATGAGTTCTTTTAATTTTCAAATGCTGTTTATCTCGTTAATATAAATTGGAAGAGAAAAGAGATGTTGTTATAATTACTCCTGTACGGAGAAACGAAAATGTGGAATTGGATTACAGCTGCAGCCATTTTGAGAGAAATTAGTTATTCACTCAAAATGGCAGCAGGTGTTAAAAGTTCTTCAGGTTTTAAATGGTTCCTTTTTGTTTCAAGTGGAATTGTAGGAAAACTGTGAGGACTGCTTTTCCAATGTTGGAATTGAGTCAAAATGAGCCATTTCTAAGATAGTTACTGTACATGTATGGTAAAGAGCCACCACTGACTAAAGTATGAAATATTGCTCTAGTACAAATTTATTTAAAATATAACCTTTTCGACTGAGTCACCATGCAGTTGGGTTAACATTCCACTCGTGGCCCATTGTTTGGGACTGTGGTACATTTATGATGGGATGCTGACTTATTTTGCTGCTGGTGTAAGACGACGTTTTACATGCCAATATGGTCCAAGACGGATAGGTCAAACACAGACTCCACCTTTGCATCCAAGATGAAGTGACTGCAATCCTCTGTTTCTTTTCTGTCTGAGGTAATGTTAAAACATAACTTTACAGCACGGCTGTTGATATCATTGAGAAAATTAAACTGCGAACTGTATAGTCTAGACAAGATTTACAGTATGATTGAGAAGTGTTCGAAAGAATTCGAAACTCACTGAAAGTGTAAAAATGTTTACAATACCATCCAAATGCAAGGATGTTTGAGAACACATCCTTTAACAGACGAGAATGTATAGTAGACTGTAATATGCAGTGTGCTGAAGTAGTATGGAGTTTTTTTTGTTAAAGTATGTCATGGGTGATATTTGAACCCGATTTCATACGTACTGAATCGAAAAGATTACATTACAATTGTCCTAATGAAGACAATATTTCACAATGGAGTCAGTAGCAGCTCATAACCACATATTTGCTGTTCTCCCGCTAATGGCTTCATTTGCATATCGAATGGAATGTTTTTGCTTTACGAGGACTATCCAGACAGTAGATTACGTTTCCACCTGCAACAACAATGGGCAGGGATAGCGCAGCCTTATTGTTGCCTGGGTGTTTTTCCATTCAGTATCATCCAGCTGTGCCAGCGCCAGGTATTTGTTATTTCCCGTTATTTCACAATAAAAGTTTTAAATGTATGTTGCAATTGAAAGTACTTCGAGCTGTGGAGTACTGTCAGTAGTAAGGTTTTTGTTGGCAAAAAAAGTTACTAAAATTTATCGGTAACTGTGTGAAGTGTGCAGAAACAATGTAATCACTGAAGGTGGAGTGCACCAGTGATGCATTAGGTTTGAAAGTGGCCAAACTAATGCTCACGATGAAGAGTGAGGTGGATGGCAATCAATGAGACTGATGAAATGGTCAGAAAGATAGATGAGAAGATTCAAGAAAACTGCTGATTCACAATGACAGAGCTCTCGTTTGGTTTTCTACTAATTTCATGAGGTTTGTTGCATCAAATCGTTGCACAGAAGCTAGGCTATCACAAATTTTGTGCAAGATGGGTACCAAAAATCTTGTCAGAAAACCACAAGGTCTGCTTCATTGAAATTTATGAATTTTTACAAACAAGATAGTGATTCATTACTTGATTGAATCGTAACTGGAGATGAAATTTGAGTCAAATATTTGAATGGAAAGGGCAAATTGCAGTCTTCACGGCAAGGGCACACAAATTCCCACAAAAACCAAGAAAATGCTTGCGAACGTCATCTGCGAGAAAGTTTATGGAGACTGTTATTTGGGACAGGAGGGTTGTGCTTCTTGTCAATTTTCTTGAGCGTGGTGTAACAATAAACTCTGTGAAGTATTGTCAAACTTTGGAAAACTTAAGGGCAGCAATTCAGAAGTAGCACAGAGAAAAATTGAACTCGAAAATTGTATTCTTGCTCGACAAGGCTCGACCACATATGGCATATCACACTCGAGAAGTACTCGGTGCTTTCAAGTGCTTCATCTGCTTATGGTTCGGATTATGACGTCCCGTGGCCCAGATTAGGAAAACTACAAATTTTTAAATATTTTTCCACGATACTGAGCAATTATATTTGTCATATGTAAAAGAAACTCTGCTTAAAGTCAAGGAATAATTCGATTACAAAGAAAAACTATTATCTGAAACATAAGCATTATTATTATCTTCTTTCTTTTTGGTATCGGTGTGAAGCAGAAAGTGCCAGACACTCTCTTCCTTGTTCTTGTTTGGTTAGGACACTATTGTGCGCCATCTATATAATAAGGTGTGTACATGTTTTATTGTTTGAGCAGTGCGCTGTAATAGATGTCTGAAGTATTGCTGTTGTTAATTTTAACTTTAACTTGCATCACATACCGTTTGCTTGTTCCATCATTTTTAAAAGAATTTCAGACGCCGCGCCGACAGCAAGCTGAACATCGCTGGACGGCGACAACTGGCCGCCATTAAGCGGAAATTTCAAATTATCGTAATTATTCTTCTGTTCTTTCCACAGGCGACGCTGGAGATCGGCGATATTATTTCTTTCATCCATGATCTTTAGGAAACCGTCATTTTAAAAGTAGTTAACGATATTTTCAGACGATTTATATTACGTGCAATAGGACACACACTTGGCCAGTACTAAGACGTAATTAAATGACACGTAGGTCCTTTGTATTCGAAATGGTGAAATACATTTTGTATATGTATGTAGCCTATAATGATTAACTCAATATAGGTTTCATGGCTTCCATTTCAGCAGCTGGTAGAGAGTTCCTGTGATGATATACTTCAGCACCAGCAATTGAGCAATTGACCTTTGGTTGCCACACCGTGACTCACTTCCTTTTGGGCACAAGTTGTGGATAGGATTACTGTCTGAGGACATTTTGGGGAAGTATAAGGCCCAAACTGGTTGCTTCATGTTTTAAAAGTCCCGTGTGTTCCTTCTTATTGCCAAGCCATAATATGTCTGTAGCTTGTCAATTTCTGCATCTGTCGTTGCCCTCTCCCTTTTATTCCCTTCCTATCAGATAATTTTTTCCTGATAAATCTTGTCTCACCCTTGTAAGTCTAGTGACAAGTCTTTTCTGTACATGTCCCACATATTCTAACTTCAGCACAATAGTCTTAGCTCCGTTTGGAGCACATTTTTGAACCTCAAGGAAAGGTTTACTATCACCATCACCAAGGCACTTCACATATCGCAGACCACAGGAGGCAACAAATCTGGTAAACAAGCTGACAACTCCCTGCACTTCCATACGTCATCTTGAGCCTTTATAGTTCATATTACATTCATGATCTGGAATCCCTTTCACACAACTATGACAAAATTTGCTCAACACTTCAACATCTAGTACTTTGCCAGTGTCAACAGATGTTGTTGTAACAACACCATTCAATGAAGTGTGCCCTCTGTTTTGCCAGGTACCATCAAAAGCGGCCTCTATGTCCCTGTCACCAGCATGTTCGATAATAGATTCTTCTGCAGCACTTTTTATTGATGATTCTGCAACTTCTTTTACAGCCCCATGCAGTAAGCAATAATATCTCCCAAATTTTGCTGGAGGAGGTGGAAGATTCATCACTGCACAAAGTGTTCCTGCTGCATTCTGCCCCTTCCAATACAGTGCATGCCATATGCTACCCTTAATTCACATCATAACCTTTGTTTACGATTTTAGATTTCATGCAAGAAGCACCAACATTGCATTTGCTGCATATCGCAGATAAGTTCGTAGCAAGGCCTTTCCTGGCACTCTCATCTTCCACCTCAGAAACACACTGCACACTAAAGCAATGCTTGCACATAACATTGACCAATATTAACATCAACAATAATATAACATGAATCTTCAGATTCACAGCCTTTATTTTCATTAGCACCAAAAACAAGTTTCCTTCTTGAAGCACTCGGCGGTGGTTTGTTTGCCGGCTCTGAGAGGTTGCAGTCTTGAGCCACTGGTGTAACATTTGTTGTAGCGCCCTTTATTGTATATCTGTTGCCCTAATGACGTTGTTTACGGCTGAAGCAACGAATTCTAGGCATCCTGTGCGATAATATGCTACAAACGAAGACAAAACAACACAGCCAAATGAAAATCGTTCCGAAATTCACAACACCACACTGCAAGCCTTTCAAAACAGAACAAACAAAATCAGCTATCAAAACAATGCACGTCGATAACAGCAGAGGAAGTATCGGTATCGATAGTCCTTTGTTTTCCGTATGACAATCTCTGGCGCAAATATAAATATTCGAATGCTACAGAGCGAAATACACTTATGTATGACAGAAGAATGCTATGAAAAGGGGTGTGGCGCTGCATGTTGGTACAATTAAGACCAAATAACGTGCATTATAATCTTTCAAATATATATTTTTATACATCAAACTACTCAGGAAGATGTGCGCTAGAAATTGGCATATTTTTGAAATAAGTGTCGCTTACAAATAACTACAGCATCATCCTTTTCCTATTTTTTTTAATACCAAAACGTAACCTGCTTTTATTATCGTATTCATTTACTTATATCAGTTTTTGTTATTATTAGGTTGGTGCGTAAGTTCGTAGCGTTTTTGATTTGCATGTTGATATTCTGGTTCCCTTGATTGTGATTTTTTGTTTGTTGTTCAATGTTGCTATTTGAGTTTACATATTGTTGTTCTGTCATTAGGAGATACGTGAGCTGTGGACACTAGAAAATGGAGTGCCAAGTGGAGAAATCGGAACATTTCCGACATGTTCTTTTTGAGTTCAGTAGAGGGGTTATGACAGTTGACATAGCCAGAAAAAATTTGCGCCATGTATGCGATAAAGCCATTGGACAAAGCACAGCAAGAAAATGATTTTCTTGTCTAAGGAGGATCATTTTGACATTAATCGCTCTCTACATTCAGAAAGACCCTAAGGTTCGATGAAGATCATTCAAACACATTAATCCGCTATGATCTGCTCCAGTGTACCCAAGAATTGGCAACTATGATGAACTGTAATCATCCCACCATCGTGCGACATTTGTACACAACAGCTAAAACATCGGGTGTATGGATGCCGCACTCTCTAAACAAAAATCACAAAAAATCGGCACCTGGCCATTAGTGTACCCCTGTCTGCTAGTCACCAATTGGCTAATGAACAACACCAATCATTCCTACGCTCTATCGCTACTGGTGACGAGAAATTGTGTCTTTATGGTAATGTAAGGAAAAGAAAGAAATGATTGAGCCCAAACAAAGCAGCAATTCTATGTACGAAAACCGGCGCGCATGCACAAAATGTAATGGTATGCATCTGGTGGAACAGAAATGGTATGATGTACCAAGAATTGCTTCCCTGAGGTGTAATCATCACAGCTGACATTTATTGTCAAGAACTGGGATGTCTTGCAGGTGCAATCCAAGAACAACGACCAGGAAGACTGCATAAAGAGATGCTACTCCACGATAACGACCGACTGCATTCTGCTAGATACAAAAAACGCAATACAGGACTTGGAAAGTCATTCAGCACCCATCTTATTCAGCTGATCTTGCGCCCAATAATTTTTATCTTTTCTGCTCTCTATCGAACAATCTTCAAGGAGCTTTCTTTCCAGAAGAAAATGAACTCTGAATATGGTTTGATGAGTTCTTCATCTCAAAGCCAAATGGTTTCTATAGTTGTAGAATCTAAAAGTTACGCCAGCGTTGGCACACTGTTGTAAATAGTGAAGGAGAATATGTTATTAGTGACTAAAGTCTCTGATATGTGTATCTGTTTTGTCTTTCAAACTTATGGAAGAACACTATGAACTTAACCACCAGCCCAATAATAATAATATATCTTTTATGAAAATGAATATAAGGGTTGTGTAGAAGGTAAGTTCCGATCGGTCGCAAAATGGAAACTACAGTGAAAACCAGAAACGTTTTATTTGCAACAGTTAGGTACACCTTCCACCTACTTCTGTACATAGTCGCCGCTCCAACTTCGAGTTTTGTCGTAGCGTTGTATCAACTTTCCAATATCCTCGTCATAGAAAGCAGCCGCCTGTGCTTTCGGCCAGTTATCTGCACTGGTCTGCAGCTCGTTGTCTGTCGAAAAATTTTGTCTTCATAGCCAGCGATTCTTGTGAGTAGAGATGAGACTCAGGGGGAGCCAATTACGGACTGTATTGTGGCTGATCAAACACTTCTCATTGGAAACACTGCAGCAGCGTCTTCACTGAATCTGCAGTGTGCGGCCGAGAACTGGCATGAAGAAGGAACTGCTCGACAGTTGTGTTATGTGGGCTGCATGATACAGGCTAAATCTCTAACCAGGTCGTCATAATTGGCAGGAGACGCTATTCCCTACACATCTTTACATGCGCACTATTCACTCAAAACTGAAAAGAGCGACGCGACACGATCGACGAACATACTAGATACACTGCCCAACACATCTATGCAAAGCTAAAGAATTACCCAGTGGTTTCCATTTCGCGACCGATCGGAACCTACTTTCTTGATAACCTTGGTATAATCGTACTTGTAATTGTGATGGATCCTTGGTATTGAGTGGTTGGATAACCATATTTATGGTGGGTTTAGGGGCTAATTTTGAAATTGTTTTAAAAAAGATTGTTAATCTTTTTACTTTAAGTAGAAAAGAATGCACAACATTGAGCTAACAGGAGGTCCAAATCTGCAAATATGCAAACGTACGTGTTTTCTAGCTGGCACATCATGTGCAGCGCCGACAGCTCACTAGTGGTCTGCACTGGCGCCACGCAGGCCGTGTAGGCGTCGGCGACGCAGACGAGCAGGCGCAGCGCGCCCTCTGAGGCGGCCGCCCTGCGCAGCTGCCCCGCGCGCAGCTGCCCCAGCGCCTGCTCCTTCAGCGCCGTCGCTCGCTCGCGCTGCGCCGCCGCCTCCACTCGCAGCTGTGTCGCCCGCTCGCGCAGCCGCAGCTCCTCCGCGGACAGCTGCTGCCGCGCCTCCGCCAGCTGCGCGCGCATCGCGTCCAGCGGCTGCGACAGGTCGGCGACGCGCAGCAGTGCGCGCAGTCCTTGCCGCTCCAGATCCTCCAGTGCTCTCACCAGACTGCCGGGAGGCGGCAGAGACTCCAGCGAAGGAGACGGATCGGCACCCGGTGCCCCACATGGCTTCTCTCGCTCCAGTTCACTATGTGAAATGCAGCCATACATATACACTAGCATCTACGAAATTTAGAAGTAGAATCTTATGATGTCGCTATGTCATAAACAGAGAACTGCTAAAACTATTTGTAACCTCCATAATTATACTCTGGTTGAAAAAAATCCCAGCATCAAGAAGTTGTGCGAGATGAATGATAGATGGTAGGCATGTTTCTACATCTCAAACACGCCATCTATTCAACTTTCGTGCAAGTCAGACATGAGTCCCGCTGGTAGCACCATAGGAAATCGGTTTTGCTTCAAACATATGCTATAATATAACGGTCATGAGCATTAGTTACCTTTGAGATTCGATGCAGTGAGTTGATATTAGTCAAGAATGCCTTTAAGATGACGAAGACGCCAGTATCAACAGCTCGTTAAGTTTGAATGAGGAAGAGTAATAGGGCTACAAGAAGCTGCATGTTCCTTCCGTGATATAGCAGAAAGACTTGGCAGGTATGTAGCCACTGTACTGTACATGACTGATGGCAGCGGTGGCCACAGGGAGGTACATCATGGAAAGGTATAGTTGCAGGAAGACCAGCTCCAGACAGCCACGTGGCATTACCGAGAGAGAAGATCATCGTATTTAGCGTGTGGCAGTGGTGCAACATACTGTGTCTGTAGCAGCAATTCGAGCAGCAGTGATAGCACGAACCTTTACATATCAATTTCTTTAAGGGCATGTCCAAACCAGATTCCCTGTAGCAGGCACCCCACTGACCCCAAACCACCGCCATTTGCGACTTCAGTGATGTCAAGCAAGAGCTCATTGGGGGTTGGAGTGGAGGTTTGATGAGTTTCCTGATGAAAAGTTGTTATGCCTCAGTGCCAGTGATGGCCATGTATTGGTCAGAAGGAGGCCAGTTGAGTGCTTGCAACCAACCTGTCTGCCACCTATACGCATTGGATCCACACGAGATATGGTTTGCAGTGTAATTTTGGATGACAGCAGGAGCACTCTGGTGGTTATTCCAAACAGTGGTAACTGGACCTGTTGTGGTGCAATTCAGGAACAGCATTACATGAGGTATTTTCTAACAGTATAATGCTTGTCTGTGTACTGCTGCTGTAACCCAACCTGTTCTACAGCTTGTCAGCATATTGCCTTAGCCTGCTTAAGTGAAACAGGCATGGTCCTCCATTGCACAAACTGACATCCAGCACAATGCATGTACGTTTGCTTGCTTTCATTCAACATTCTGGCAGCTACACCAGTTGTTAATGAACCACCATTCAACATTTTCAGTGTTTATATCTTGCAACTTTAATCACTTAAATATGTTACCTAGGCAAATGTATTCCCAAAATTCATTACTCTATATTAATTATTCTTGGTTCAAATGGCTCTGAGCACTATGGGACTCAACTGCTGAGGTCATTAGTCCCCAATTATTCTTGGTGCTGGGATTTTGTCCATCACTGCATAATGTCCAAAATGTAAAGCAAAACATATTAAACACAGGTATGTATATGACTCCTAGCAAATAATAAAGACAAAATGCAGGTGACAAGAAAAATTTGTTTTATTCTGTTACGATTGACTGGATCTAAAGTAACAATCATCATCATAAGATTTCTGATTCGTATTGCAGAATACAAAGTGAACATTGCAGTGCAAAATGTGTATACTTAGGGCACCGTAGTTAAATTATTTATTTATTCATTTACATATTTATTTAATGTTGCAAGATTAGGACGTTCCACCGCTCTCTTATCTTTTATGTACTAATAATAAATCTATGAAACTGTCACGTATGTCTGCTTCAACACCCTATCCACAACCTTACTTACTTACTTACTAACACGATCAGGCGCAATGAACCGCACACTGCTTTGAGAGATTGCCTCCACTTCAGCCTGTCATTGGCTCCTTTCTGCCATCCTTCTAGCAGTCCCACTCTCTGAAGGTCTTTAGATACACAGTCACTCCATCGAGTTCTAGGTCTTCCTCTGGACCTTCTGCCGGTTGGCTTGGTGTTGAGTACAGTTTTTGGTCATCAGTTGAACTGCATTCAAGCAGCATTCCCTGCCCACTGGAGTCGTTGTGTCTTCATTATAGCCACAATGTCAGGCTTTTTGTAAATATCATACAACTCTGTATTGTGACGAATCCTCCATTTCTCACTCTCATTATCGTAAACTGGTCCAAAAATCTTCCGAAGGACTTACCTTTCAAATATCGTCAGTCCGTTCAGATCTTGCTTGGTTGTACTCCAGGTGGCACATCCATAAGTATTACTGGCTGTAGGAGTGTTTTGTAGATGTTTATTTTGAAATGTCTTGACAAACTTCTGGTTTTGCGGAGAGCATTAAGGCTGTGGTAACAGCGATTACCTGGCTGTAGTCTTGCCTGTATTTCCATTTTACTGGATGGTTCATCTCTGAATACTGCCCCCAGATGTTTGAACTCCCTGTCTTGACGATAAGAACCTTCAGTCGTCTGTAAGGGTGGAAGTGGTCCTTGAGTTTAATTATGTCTACCATGTTTTCCATCTTGTCACGATTGATTTGAAGTCCAATTTTCCTCCCTGTTGTTTCCAGAATGTCAGCCATTTCCCCTAATTCTTCTTGCGACCCAGATAGTAGCACTATATCATCTCCTCAACCGCTATACTAATTTTCATGGGGTTTCCGCAAGTAACTTGAGAATAGGTTGGGGTGCTGTGTAGGCTTCATTTCATCAAAATCTCATCATGGATGAAAATATTTTGTGATTTAAAATTTTATCAAAATTCGTTATAGATGTCTGTCTGAACATGTTAATCTCTTTCATGTGGTTTTCACAGTTAACTTGAGCATATCTTGGGGCACTGTATAGGCTTTATTTCATCAACATCGGATCACAGGAAAAAGATATTGTAATTGAAAGTTTTATCCACATTTATAATATAAGTGTGAAAGTAACTTGTCTCTATTACGTTTTCACGACTAGCCCACTGAACTGATTTTGATGAAATTTTGCATGGCTATAGCTAGAACCCTGAGAAAATACAAAGGCTATTTTAGAAGATGTCTAGTATAAGAAATGGGAGAATATTAAGTGAATTAAGGAAAAATATTTACCCTTTGAACAAGCTATGTATTCTTTGACTTTAGAACTTTATTGCATCTATGAAAATGCTTTTATCAGTTGATATGTGCTACAAGATACTATTAAAAAATCAATGAAATGCTTATGTATCTTCAGTGTGCTTCATCCACACTTCTACACTATTTGTGGCATAATGTAGATGTTGTATGATGTATAGCTACTTCAATAGCACTATATATAGATGCACACGCCTGGCCATGCCCCTGTGTACACATTGCTTGCCAGTGATGCTGCACATGCCACTGCATCATGTGCTGGGATAGCTTGGGAGGAGGGCAAATGGAGCACATACCATGAGCTATGCTTAGCTGAACAAGCAGACATGTGGCTGCAGAAAAGTTTGTTACACATGTAGTATCCTGCTTACTCACCATCACTCACCATATCAAAATTATATGTGAGTTGAGACATGGTTAACAGCCAACATTTAGAAATGCCTGTTGCATGAGCAGTTGATAATGACAATAATAATACAGTCTTATTAATATTGGTTAAGTAATTTCCTCTGTATGCCCCTGTTGAAGATGAGTAGTAACATATCATAAATGCAAGACGATGGTACAGAAGGAATCAAATGTGCAAAAGAAGTTGACTGGTCAGAGAAAAGCAAAAAATAATAGGATAAAAGTAATAGATGATAGAGAAAGAAGAGAAAAGAAATAGATATGTATCAGAAGAGCGTGGATGGTTTTATAATTCACCAGTCTATGTTTTGTATCTATATCTGATTAAGTAGTATCTTTGCTTGCACCAGGACAGTATATTTGATTTACATTGATATTATATGATTCTCAGTTGAAGAAAGATTGGTGGGTATAAAGACATGCATTGGTTGTAATACAAGGATTACAGAATGTAGCCAAGACTTGTTTCAACAGCATTTCACTGCTTCCTTTATGTGTGAGAATCATTGAATGGTGATTATTGTGCTAATTTAGAGTGCTGTGCAAGTTTATCCTTTCACTTAATGGATATTTAATGTTTCACAAGAATTAGTTGTTCCTTGAAACTGATATTCAGTTTTTGAAACTGAACTTCAATCATTGTAGGAAATGCATGTATGTATGCAGCCAGATGCACATTTAGGGTCACAAAAATAGTTTTAAATAATTATCATTGCACACTGTTGGGGATTTGGGTCTTAGGCCCATTTTTGATGGACAGTTCAGCAGGCTAGAACTGTATTATTTGTGAAGCAGTTGCGAACAGAAGATTTGTATAGTTGTTGGTAAAACCCAATCATTTGAAATCCCATTAAATAAGAGAACTACCACAGACTGATTCACTGTTTTACAGAAAAAAGCAGCTAAGAAATGCCGAGAGGAAAGTTTCAATCTCCTCTTGGAAGCAGAGCGCTTTGTATAAGATGCCGGTTAGGCCCTGATGGGTAGTTTGTTTCAGAATCGTATGGCCAAAGTGGAGATGGAGGAATTTAATGTTATGCAGATGTACAGCCAAGATGCTGGACGTGTCTGATCTGGTATTCTAGCCCAGTGACTAAGAAAGCTACGAGGAAGACAGAATGTATGAAAACCACATCATCTATCCCGTTGCATTCGTTTGCATAGGAAATACCAACGTATTCAGATCGAAAGTTAAACACGCATCTTATGCAAGCAATCATCGCTACATATAGTCACCTCGAGTTTTTACTATTGGTGCCATGTTGAACTAGATCACTGTAGCAAATATATGGCAGGACTATGGACTGGATTCACTGTCGTTTTATTTGATGTGGCGCTATTTTCCTAAATTTTTGGGTTCATGTAGGCCAGAGAGGGTTTTGCAGGACGCTGAAGCAGTTTCTTCTGCTCAGTTTACATGCTCATCCAAAATTATGCCTAAATCTTTTACTGTACTATTTTAAATAGGGTAACTGGATCCCATCAGTGAGCATTGGAGGAACTGCTTCAAGAGAATCTTCACCGATTAACTTTAGTTGTATATTACGATTGCCTGTGACTTCTTAAGGTTTAGTTTAAGATCCAAGTTGTGAGCCAATCATGTTACAGAAGCAAATGCTGTCACTCATAACCGATAAGGTAGCAGCAATGTATTTAGCGCTGGCACTTGGCTTAAAAATGCCAGACAACATTGTTCATGTGACTGAATAACTTGCTGACGTGTTGCTGATTCATTTGTTCAAAATTGTCTCATTGCAAATATGAACTAGTTCGACGTGTGTTCCTCATTGACTGTCAATTAAAGAAAGTGTCTGCAATAACAAGAAGAAGACAATGAATACCCACTGCAGAATTAAGTGGCTTTTAGGAAGAAGTAGCAGTGAGGTTATTGTAGGCTATTGTAGGTAGTTCTACAGAATTCCAGTGCAAGTGAGTGGTGATATATTAGCAATCCAGCATAGTTTAAGAAGACAGAAGACAGACTTTTAAGCACAATGTTCCGTCAGTTTCGCTTCACTACACTGATGTATACCTGGACAAAAATAACTTTAACATAAACATGAAAATGATGGTAACTGTCACAGTAATCAAAGCCATCATAGCCCTTCCTGTGTCCACATAAAGAATCAATATCGATCATACAGCGCAGGTTTTCACAGATAGTGTTTACATCCTTGGTGATTTGTATTTTGTGGGCATTATGCCGCAGTGTAATCTATGCGTCAGCACCTAACATTTTCGTCATTAACATACCATTGCATTGTCACGCACAAATAGTTCAGTTTTCTGAGCTGGTTCAATTTTGAAACTTAACTAACTACAGTTTCATAGTCTCTGAATAATTTCCCAACATAAGGAGACGAAACGCTAGGCACTGAAACATGCCTTGGACCACGACCTAATAGCCATAAAAAATAAATAAATATTGACTTCTTACTAGTGAATTTACGTTCCCAGGGCCATATTCCTTTGGCACAGTAACTCGTAACAGCAGTTCATTGGTGGTGAAACCTACCGTGTAGAGAGGAGAAAAATCACCGCAGAGGTGAATGCAGATAAGTAATACTTGGAAATGGTAATTTTACTGCAATTATAATACGTGATGCAACTTTTCTCCAACAATGACCACCAGATATTTATCTGAAAACTAGCTGAGTATCCGATGTTGGCTGAGTACGTCTATTCCCCTCTCGCTGACCATCTACTCCTCCCCCTGCCTGGAGAGTGCAACACGAGAACCTACTGCATCCGTACCATGTACGGCATGTGCACGTAGTATCAGTAGCTGATTTTCCTTCACGGGTACACTTCTCCGTATGGTTCATTTAACACGTTTGTCAGTCCTCACTTTAGTGCAAATGTGCTGCTCTTGGATGAGGTTTCGTTTCGTAGTTACCAGATGGTAAATTTTCACTATCAGTACGTATGAGCTGTAGAGAATCTTCGCGGAATTGTGCAATTACATCATCAAAAAAGATTTTCTTTTAACGTTTGAGTCGGCATTGTTGGTGACTGATTGTTAGGGCCTCATATTCTTCCACCTCAGGCTGAACGGAGAACTTACCAATTTACCATGATTCTTAGACAATACTCTATCCGTTCTGCTGGACTAGCTGGAGTATGACAAAACATGTACTTCATGCACGGCGGAGCTTCTCCTCATTTCAGTGTTAATGTTAGTAGGCTTCTAAAAGATTCCGTGAAAGGTGGATAAGTAGAGGTGGATCAATTCCCTGGCCTCCAAACTCTCCGGATCTAAACCCACTAAACGTTTATTAGTGGGGATATTTGAAAGCACTTGTGTATGGAAAGCTGGTACAAGATAAACAGAATCTTCGTGCCCATACTGTGGAAGGCTGTGAGACAATACGCAATTCTTCAGGGCTACATCAGCGTATCAGGGATTCAATGCAATGGCGGGCTGATGCATTTCCATGCTAAAAGAGGGTATTTTGCTAATTTCATTTAGGAAAGTTTTTCTAATTGTGCTGATACAGCCTTTTGCTGTGTGTTGAAGATTTGTAGAAAATGAACTCTAACGCGGAAATAAAGCATTTCCGGGCCCATGTTCATGTAAATCTTTTCTTCCTGTGCGTGTGAGGAATGTTTCGTGAATATTTTGGGTATACCTTTTTGTAACACCCTGCACGGCCGGCACGTATGACAAATTAAATGTAACTGCTTTTGTCGCCACATTCTTATTATAATGAATGTTATTGTTTTGAGCAGGCTGTATTTTAGTCTATAAAACATGCACTTCCATCTCAATACCAGCTTTCTATTCGCATGTATGCGTTCTTCAGTGAATTCATGTTTGTGTATTTTGTTTCATTATGTTCACGACCTGTCATCTGAATTTGTTGTACGAACTGTTCCGTTTCACAGTTGCATATGAATTTGTCATTCATGATCAGACGCACCCCTGTGGAGGAGAAATTGGATTCTTTTCAGAATGGTCTGAACATTTATTTTAGCATTTTCTTTTTGTCTACATTCAACAAATGTATTAAATCTTGCAGAAAGTTTGCTCATACAGAGTTTTTACAATCCATGTTACACATTTCTAGAGATTGTACAGGGGATCTGGTAGATCAAGTTTTACATAGCAACTCATGTCCGGAAACGTCAATCAGCAACGCTACAAAGAGTCAAAGCTGTAGGCGCCGGCGCCTGTAAATGTATGTTTTCAGTGATTCAGTGATGATGTCACAAAATTTCAAGGATGATGCAGAAGGTTAAGTGTATCAGTTTGAGGTGAGGGTCCCTGTACCAGATGCGATCGAGTCGAAAGTTGTAAGCGGAAACCGTTCTGATGCCTCTGACAGTGAAATACATGTACTGGTACTGTTGTTGCTAATATTTTAGGGTAGGCAACTTTCAGAGGTGGTAATATGCACAAAATCAAGAAAAAATGTCTGGTAAACGTGGGCTCTAAAATGCATGCTGAGTGCTAGTGTGAAACACATCTCTTCTATTGAACAAGAAGATGTGTTTCACACTAGTGAAGATGAACGAGTGCTCGTAGCTCCTCAGGTAAGCATTTTAGAGCCCATGTTTACCAGATTTTTTCCTCGTTTTGGTCCATACTACCACCTCTGAAAGTTGCCTACCCACAATCTTAGCAACAATAGTACCTGTACGTGTATTACAGTAAGAGGTATCAGAACGCTTTCGGTTATAGCTTTCGACTCGATCGTTTCCGATGCAGGGGGCCTTACCTCAAACTGATACACTTATCCTTCTCCATCATCCTTGAAAGTCTGTAACATCATCACTGAATCATCCTGTAGATAGATACATTTACAGGCGCCGGCTCCTATAGCTTTGACTCTCTGTAGCGTCGTTGGACGATGTTTTTCGGGCATGGGGGTCCTATGTAAAACTTAACCTAATAAGTCCTCTAGAAGTGTGTAATATGAATTGTGGAACACCCTGTAGGTAAGCCATAATGTGAAATGTTCTGACGCTGCACACAATACCATACTTTGTTCATTTTCAGTGTTTTTATTTGTGACTGAACTTCTGAGAGGCCTTTCTGTGGATTGTTAATACTTACAGAAAGTAATTCAAGGTTGATGAAAGCATACCACGAGGATGATCCTTCATTTTAAAATTTAAAAGTAAGCGTCTGAATTCCAACATGACCATACTTCTCCTGCAGATGTGCAGAGGTGTGGCTATTCTAGCGCACATTTCTTAAATTTTAAAACGAAGGATCAGACTCTTCACCAATTTGGAACTAATTTCTGTAGTATTCACAATCAAAACCAAAGAAATTAGGAATTGCTCGATTTTTTTAGTTTGTCCAGTGGACAAATCACAAGCATTACGAATACTTTAAAAAATTGTAAATAAGGCTATTCTGCAGGTCAGGCTGACACGTGAGTTCAGTTACTGCGTAAGCTAACAAAACAACGGAAACGAAATTTCATAGAACTCAGTGACATCAAATGCCAGACTGCTCCTTACCCTATGATCTGACTCACAGCTATGAGAGTATGCAGAGCTTTTATGTTCAGTTGGAACATGACTTGGGGACATACCCAGTAGTGCACTGCAGTAGACGGTCCAGAAGCTTGTCTGGCGCCTCCAGAGGTGGTAAGGCGGTGCCTCCTTCCTCCACAGCGCCAGCGCCAGCTCTCCCGCCACTTGCTGCGACCACTTCAGCGAGGAACCTCTGCAGCGACCTGAGGCGGCACCAGCGCTCGGCCAGCTGCTCTGCTGCACACCACGCTGCCCACGCTGAACCCTCCAGTCTCGCATGCTCCACCTGCAGAGTGAGTGGTTGTATAGTTTCATAATTAAGGTTTTGTTTGTTTGAAGGTACATATCTATAGTCTTGATACGTATAAAGGGCGTTAAAAAGGTTTTGCACAGTCATCTCTAACTTTTTACTTTTTGCAGGAGAAGAATGTAATTTTTTGTGAACATACTTGGAACATTTAGCTATAATTTAGTATATAAAAGTATTTTCTTTTATTTACCGGTGAGCCATAATGGACAGTGAAGTAGATGTCAGGTTGCGACAACGGTGGGTGATGGAGTTCTCTTCAAGACTGGCAATGACTCTGCCACATCGATTCACAGGAAGTTGCTCCCTGTTGATGGGGAGGACACAGTGGATCGCAGCAGTATCCAGTCGTGGTTGCAGAGGTTTAAAGAAGGTGGTTTCTCTCTACTGGACAATCCACGATGCGGTAGATCATCGACGGCAGTGAGTGATGTGAATAAGGAGACCATTGATTAAATCATCCAAAATGACAGATGTGTGACGACACGAGAGCTTGCTGAAATGACTCGTTTGTCATTGGGTAGTGTGGTATCACTGGTACAGTCACTAGGGTACAGAAAAATCTGTGCACGTTGGCCCTAGATTATTGACAAGAGAAATGAAAACGATGAGGAAGAGTGAGTGCGAGGGTCTCACGAAGACCGTTATTGAAGAGTGGAAACAGTGTTTTGACGGCATCATTACCCAGGATGAAATATGGTTGTTTTTGTTCGAACCTGAGAGCAAAACCCAGGCCATGGAGTGGCGTCATCCGTGTTCCCCTCGGAAGAAGAAACTGGTACTTTCACGAACAGCAGGCCGAAAGGTGATGGCCTCCTTCTTCTGGGTTCAAATGGTTCAAATGGCTCTGAGCACTATGGGACTTAACATCTATGGTCATCAGTCGCCTAGAACTTAGAACTACTTAAACCTAACTAACCTAAGGACATCACACTATACCCAGTCATCACGAGGGAGAGAAAATCCCTGACCCCGCCGGGAATCGAACCCGGGCGCGGGAAGCGAGAACGCTACCGCACGACCTTCTGGGATCAGTGTGGTGTTATTTTCATTGACTTTTTGACTTTTTGGAACGTGGCTCCACAATTAACCGGGACCGTTACTATTTGTCATTAGACAAGCTGCAACGTGCTATCACGACCGAAAGACCACAGCTTCAGGGTCAGCTCATCAGACTACACCATGGCAATACCATAACCCATACAGTCCTTAGGACGAAGGAGAAAATCAGGAAAAGGGGTGGAAAATTGTTCCTCATCCTCCCTACAGTCCGGACTTGGCTCCATCTGATTTTTAACTCTTTGGTCGTCTGAAGGCACACCTGCGCGGTAAAACGTTTGATAGTGAGAAATACGTTATTTCCTGTGTCAAACGATAGCGTAAAAGTCAATCCTCAGGATTTTACTAAAGTGCATTTACAGCATGGAAAGAACGTTGGGCCAGATAATTCACAGCTGATGGAGGCTGCATTGAGTAGGCTCAATGTATAGCTAAATGTTCCAAGTACGTTCACAATAAATTTCATTCTCCTCCTGCAAAAAATTAAAAAGTTAGAGACGACTGTGCAAACCTTTTTGAACTTCCTTTGTATCAAAATCTCCGCACCAAAGTACTGCAGTAAGTTGATAGAGGAGTGAAATCAAAATGGTGCAGCGCATTGATAAAGTGGAATATCGTGTGACAACTAGTTTTCTGCATTCTCAGGAAATCAACTCTGCAACAATCCTTGATGGGTTGGTGGGAGTGTATCACATCAATGCGCCATCGTAACACACAGTGGCACACAGTGATTAGATGGTGCAATGTTTCCAATGTATTCAGGAAAGCCTGAATGATGAAGAACGAAGTGATAAACAATTTTTCTGTGAAGAGTCGAGAATTACAAGCAAAATGGAGGCCCTGGTGCTCTAAGGCCAAACTATCGTAAACGAGGGACTAGCGAAAAAGTGAATACCAGCCTTGGATTAATTTTAAATATCTTGCATGACATGACAAACGTGAGACAGGTCTCCAACTGCTGGTTCAGCAACAGCTCACACCCATTGAAAAAGTCTGTCGAACCGAAGTAGCAGCGGACATCTTGAAGCTCTGTTAGGCCAATCAGGACAAGTTCCTTAGCTGCCTAATCATCGTAGACCATTCGTAGTTATATCACTTTGACCCCAAGATGAAGGACCAAATCAGGCAGGGGATTTTTTTTTCTTTTGGTGCAACTATCATTGTGTGGAACTAATAGATTGTACAAGAGTAAAGTGAGACTGTAGTGTCTACGGAACTCGCCTGACAAGGTTACTGGGGGCTGTCGAAGGTGGTGATTTAGCTCCACGACAACGTCAAGCTCTTTTCCACTGAACAAATCAACAAAGTCACAGGTGCTGCTTCTTTCAGCTTTCTCCCCCCTCCCTCCCCCCCCCCCCCTCCTGTAATCTGCCGACAAGAAAACCAGAGACCACTTCCTCTTTCCTTGGATGAAGAAATCAAGAAGGCAGGCATTTCCAGAATCACGACGAAATGATTTTTGAGGAATAATGATCCCAGAAAAGCCAAAATGCTGGCTTCTACAATGAAGGTCACCGTCAAGTCATCTATCACTGGGAGGTGAGAACGCATAGATGGGGACGTCACCGTCATCTAGTTTCATGGTTGCAGCTTCATTTTTTTCGAGCGGATAATAAAAACTACATGAATAGCTCTCGCAACTTCTTGGATTCTGAGCTATATACAAGGAAACTAGAGTGAAAAAGTCAGTGTTTCAGCCACAGCCAATAACCTAATTGACTCTAATATACGAGACATGTACAAAACGAACCTAACATGTTTTACACAGAAATGAAGTATGTTAGCGACGTGCTGTTGGTGTACTGTACCTCTCTCAACCTCCACAGTAGCCACGTTGTTTCACATTGTTGGACTATCGTCTAGTTTCGAGCTGTAGCTGAGTAATTGTGGTACACTATTCGTGAATATTTTTGCAATGTCTGGTTTATTGGAGCAACAATACAACATAATATTTTCCTGAACGTTGAGAAAATACTCGCAAAACCATTTGAACATTTGAATCAAGTGTACCGAAGTGCTGCTCTGAGTCTAATACAATATAAGGGTTCTCCTGATGGACTGCCGGCTGTCGTTCAATCGAAGATAACCTTCACCCAGGAGGGCCATATATTCAATTGATAGCATTTAAATTTAGAAAACCATGGATCTAATTTGCACCATGCGTCGTTTAACCCTCAAAGGATTTGTAAATGAGGCTGAAAACTCAACTGTTTCATTAATAAAAGGTAATGGAGAAAATTCGAAATAAGAGACCACAATATGCGATACAATATTGAGAAAGGCCTCGCTCGATTAAAAATGTATCATCATTGGTGGCATTACTGAGCAATATATACATATATCGATTAAACGTACTACAGTACTGTACTACGTGTATCTATAGTGTAAATCCGTACATATTATAAGAGTGGATGATCATATATACTAGATGGTTAAAAATTAAAGTGCAGTTACTCAAAGTAGTCCATTGTGGGCTGTCGTTATCGTATGGCAGCATGACTTGGCGTTAAAGCGGAACCGATTTGCCCTGGGAAAAAATTAGTTCCAAGTAGGACAGCAGGTACAAATCTGGCGCTGTGCAGTGTTTTTTATGACGGTATGACATCCACGCTGTCATTTGACAAACCATAACACTATGGCTATCGAGAAGAGAGACCGTGCGCTGTTAGCGAAACTGTTTTATGTAAATGGCAGTAATTACAGTGCTGGACTGGTAGGGTATCACCAACTGAAAGTTATGAGTAGAGAACCCATGTCATTGAATGGTTTAAAGGAGAAGATAATTAAATTCAAATACACAGGTGAGACACCTGGAAGAGGAAGGTGTCTTATCCTGTTGGAAGTTATTGACAAGGTTGCTGTTGCTGTAACTGACCATGCAGCACGGTCCCAGTGATTGTTAGTACTCTCGCAGTGTCACGAGAATTGTTCATCCCATGGTCAATAGTATGTAAAGTATTGCATTCTATATTAACTTGGTATCCACACAAGATCCAAGACAGTGCAGCAACTGAAACCTCATGATCTGCAGCAATGTTCTGAATTTTCTCTTCAGTTTCTGGCACGGTCGTTGATAACATGTGACCGGGCAATATTCTATGGAGTGGCGAGACACATTTTACACTGCAGAGTGCAGTGAATACGCAGAACTACCGAATTTTGGGTACTGTTAAACCGCGTGTTTTGGAGGAAAAGCCATTGCACTTGCCGTTTGTAACTGTGGCGTGGATTTACAAGCACATTTATTCTCAGTCCGTTCCTCTTTGAAGAGAATACAGACAAAAAACCTGTCACGTGTGCCACGACGCCTGCACGTTATCGAGACCTCCTTGTTCAGGTACTGACTCCTGCTTTGGAAGAGCGTGTAACCTTCGCTCGGCCTATTGGATTGTGATGTAAATGACCGTGATCGCGTATGCCTAACGACATTTTACAGTGAGTGAGGCTATCGTTAGCGAAGGAAAATAATGACGGTTAGCAGGTGGAAAGTGTACAGCAGACTTTTCTGATGGAGCATTGTATTCGAAATCGAATGTAAATACTGATAATTGGCAATGGTGGAATATAGTGCAGACACTCACGGACCACACAGTGGGAAAAGGGTAATGGGTACCACGTAAAATTTAATCAAAAAATACTGATTAGCAAACAAAAGGACAATTAAACGGTCGCCATCCCATTAGGGCAATGAATACCCATGATCCTAAGAAAGGTAACGACAAAGAAAATTAAGGAACTAATCACTGGCGTGGCAACAGAAGGTTGTCAAGCTTTTCCACAACACAATAGTTCACGAGAAAATAAATTAATCAGAAAGTATTGAGATTGCAGTTACTTAATCTGAAATACTCGGCCTATTGGATTGTGATGTAAATGACCGTGATCGCGTATGCCTAACGACATTTTACAGTGAGTGAGGCTATCGTTAGCGAAGGAAAATAATGACGGTTAGCAGGTGGAAAGTGTACAGCAGACTTTTCTGATGGAGCATTGTATTCGAAATCGAATGTAAATACTGATAATTGGCAATGGTGGAATATAGTGCAGACACTCACGGACCACACAGTGGGAAAAGGGTAATGGGTACCACGTAAAATTTAATCAAAAAATACTGATTAGCAAACAAAAGGACAATTAAACGGTCGCCATCCCATTAGGGCAATGAATACCCATGATCCTAAGAAAGGTAACGACAAAGAAAATTAAGGAACTAATCACTGGCGTGGCAACAGAAGGTTGTCAAGCTTTTCCACAACACAATAGTTCACGAGAAAATAAATTAATCAGAAAGTATTGAGATTGCAGTTACTTAATCTGAAATACTAAGTTTTGAAAGTAAAGTTAAATGCAGTTGCTGGTTAAATAAATGACTGGCTGTAACAAACTTTGTTACGTAAAAAATGACTTTCAAGAACCTCAGCATAACGTAATGCAAAATTTGGAAAAAGGCACGCATTTTACTTTTAATTATTAAAAGACTGGATTTAATTTACTTTAAACAAATAAGCAATAAAATACTTACCAGGCTAGCAGAAGTCACTTGCTAAGCTAAATACAGAATAAATGAGACCGTAGACTCTTAATTTGTGCTGTATCTTTAATTATTAGTTTTGCCAGCGAACTTTTACGTTACTTTGAGTGAAGCTGATACTCAAAACTGCAAATTAGTTCAGCCTCTCTCATGGAACACAAAAATGAGTGGTTACTGAGGCAGCAAAATTTAGACTGAACTTGGTCATTAGCAAACAAACAAAACTGGCAGTAAATAATAAATTTTCATTTTTTACGCCACTCGGTGATTCCATGGAAAGGAAAGTGATCCTGCCTGGTAATAACGTCTGAGGACAATGACTACACAGGTACCCTACAAGTTTTAACTATTTCAGGTTATTATTCAAGAAAGTTAGTTATTAAAGTATGTGAAAGAAATGCCATTGGAAAACGCCTGCAGGATATTACTTATTTTTGTCAGTTTACAGACTTACGATGTTGTAGCTGTGTGGACGAAGTAGGATGTAGCGAACGACTATGCTGAGCTGCTGCTGGTGCTGGTGGTAGCAAACCACGAGTCGTTTCCAGAGCGAAAGATAATTGTTAGACAGGCAATAGCTAGAACTGCAGCTTCCTCCGCCTGTCCACTCCGACCGTCCTCTCAGTATTCGCAAGTTAACAAAGTAGGTACGCCTGCACTGGCGCCATCATAGCTGCAGACAGCGTCTGCGGGAACGCCCAATTAACAGCTCCGCACTCTTTTAACACTCAATCTGCTCTGCCCCCTCTATGCTTGAGCGCGACGGAGATAAACAACGGCACAGCTACTCCATTTCGTCAAAGCTATCGATACGTTTAAATAAATTTTCCTTGGCTATTGCCCAGCAATTTACATTATTTACGTTATAATTACAATCAATTATATACATTCAGAAATAACTACACTATTACACCCAATACGTATTAAATATAGTTTCTGTAACAAATCTTACAGATTCAAAATTAGCAGTGTATTACAATTTATCACTAGGTATTGAACAGCGAAAAATTTTGGATGGTGCAGTAGGTATTTTATCTGCATTTTTGGTGTTACAAGTGCACGAGAGTGGAAACCACTGTTTTCATACGAGATGCGGCAACATCTCTTGTTGCTCACCCTGCTTAACGCAACCTTCAACGAACGTGTTATTCCCAGAGTTTTCCAGATATATAGACTGGAAGATCATCTGATCTAAATCCATGTGACTTTTGACTCTGGAGATATTTAAAAGAACGCATTTACCATTGACACGTTCGGTCTCTAACTGATCTGAACTGCTGCAGCAACTGTTGATCGTGTTTTACGGATGCAGCACCTCTTCGACAAATCCATCGCTCATTTTGAATAGATCGCGAAAGTTGTGGTTAAAAATAAAATCAACATTACGTTGTTTGACCTTTTCTACCCTAGTTCTCTTCCTAATCCATTACATATGGAAACATTTCTATACCTCTTTCTTGCGCTCACGGTGTCAGATACGCACTTGTCGGGCAAAACTGAAATTCATTTTCTTCTAGCGTAAATCGGTTCTGCTTTGGCATATCTGCCAAGTTTCGCGCTATGCAATAATTACAGCCCAAAATAAACCTGTATGCATAGCTACACTTTAATTATAACCATCCATTATGTATGTATGTTTTTATGTATGTATGTTCGTTCCATGTCTCCTCCTAAATCACTGCACCAATTTCAACCAAACTTGGTACACGTATCACTTTCCCTCTGGATATCATCACTGGGATAGGAAGGGGGGGGGGGGAGGGAGTAAGAAACACCTACCCCATAAAGGGTTAGAGGTGAAAAAGCAGCGTAACCCACGACGCACGAATAGCCATAATTTAGTCGTCCAGTACTTGAGAATGAGGGCGCTTACTTACCTGTAACAAACTTTACCAGAACCATTTGTTCTCAGGCTTCGACACTCTCCAGCACCCAAGACTGCATTTCTGGTTTCTTCTTGAAACCGATCACTTTTCCTTCAAGCACAGTATACTATGCGTTGTCATTGTTTTTTGGAACGATCTGTATATTTGACACGTGCTAAGTGGCCAAAGCTAAAGGTAAAAAGCTTATCGTAAGACCCTGGAACGATTTCAAATAAATTTGTAACACATATGTTCTGGAAAGAAATGCTGTGGCAGTAAGAACCACCAGTGGGCTATTGGCCAGAGGGCGATACCGTGGGGAGAGAAGAGGGAGGAGGAGATGGACAAACAGTGAGGGGGAAGGAGGAAACGGACACAGATATGAGGCAGGAGGAGATGGGAAGAGAGGGGGTGGAGGATGAGATGGACAGAGAGAAGGGGAAGGAGGATATGGACTAATAGAAGACTAGAATAAATACATACCCAGGCAACGCCGGGTACTCAACTAATAACATGTAAAGCAACATATATGAGTGTACATCTGGGACACCATCCCAAACCCTGGATTGACTTCAAGCAGATTTCTCACACAAACAGCAAACTTAAACCCTGGGGGGCTTATAACTTCCTAGCCCAATAGGAGCAGAGATACGAGCACAAATTGTTTTTTCAGCCCCATACTGGCTGCCCTGTACAACAGCCATGTGGTGTGGGAATAGTACTGACCTGCTGTACTGATGTGCTTAGCAGTTCAGACACCACACCAGGGGCAAGAAACGATTTTTCCAGACACAGATATGTAGACAGCTCTGCAAAGCAGATGTATTGTGTTGATGTAGTACCAGCCTTGCTTGCTGAACTACTTTGCATGGCAGACTGTATGTCACGGACAAAAAGCTGTTTACAAACCCTTGATTTGCAGGTTGCTTTCCACGACATATGTGTTGTGGGAGTGATATCAGCTAGCTTCATTTATCTCTTTCTTGCTGGTACATGTGTGGATGGCCATGTCTGGGAAAAGACTGAGAGGGATAGAACAGGGGATGGACAGGAAGGGGGGGGGGACCGGATGCATAGGGAGAAAGGGCAGCAAAAGGGGATGGTTAGGGTGAGAGAGGGGCAGGAGTGAATGGAGAGAGAGAGGGGGGGGAGTAAGAAGGAGGAGATGATCTGAGAGAGGCAGTAGACGAGATGGACAGGGAGAGAGGGGAAGGAGGAGACAGGCAGAGAGGGGGAAGGAGAAGATTAGCTATGAAAGGAGGATGACACACACAAAGACAGGGGTGAGGATGAGATGGGCAGTAGGGGGGTGAGGAGGTGATGGGAAGAGAGGGAGGAGAACGAGATGGACCAAGACAGGGAGAAGGAAGAGGTGTGTGTATTATATATGACACACAAGTACATGGGCAAAGCCTTGGGAAAATGGCCAGTTGTAAATAAGAAAACATTACTGTAATTACAGGTTTGCTAAATTAGGTTCTCTGTAGGTAAGCAGCATTTGTACCTTCTCTTCCTTGTCTTAGACTGTACTCACATATACCTTCAACTGAAGGTTGTTGGCTGAATGACTTGTGTGTATTTTCCTCATTTTTCCATTTATTTACTGTCAGTTCCAGCAAGCGGACGAGTTATGTTACCACATGTACCAGCACTTTGTGCTGGCTGGGGTGGCCTAGCGGTTCTAGGCTCTACAGTCTGGAACCGCGCGACCGCTACGGTCGCAGGTCCGAATCCTGCCTCGGGCATGAATGTGTGTGATGTCCTTAGGTTAGTTAGGTGTAAGTAGTTCTAAGTTCTAGGGGACTGATGACCTTAGAAGTTAAGTCCCATAGTGCTCAGAGCCATTTGATTTGACCCATCACTTTGTTCTAATAGGGGAGAGTCAAAGTTATTTTGTGTTATACTTTAAATAACGTCATGTTTACATGAATGGCACACCATGATATGCTTTTAAATAGGTCTTGAGGAAAGGAAATGGAATGGAGAATAATAAATGTAAGGTGCTATTTAAAAAAGAGATACTGTTGGTCATATCTTCGTGAAGAACTAAGTTACAAGAAAGGAAATGTGCCCCTTGTAGTTAAACAACGTTTGCTTAGTATATTTTTTATTTTGATTTCGGACACAAAGTCAAGATAAATGGGCACACTGTGCATATGACATGTGGTGCACAATATTCATGAACGCATTTTGACACTGACCTGTGTTATATTGGATGATGAGGTTACTCAGAGTCTGTGGATACGTTTTAGTTATCAGGCTTGAACACAATACCAGCAGTCAACCTTCTCCTGTACTCTGTACTTGTTCCAGCAGCTCGTTCCTTCCTCAGTTCTGTTGTTAGCTCAGAACATATGACTCACACTGATTGTTCAAAAACCCAACAAATACAACACTTTGCAGAATTCAGACTTCTGTCCTCTGTGCCCCAGAGAGCTATCTGTGCTGATAAATCGTTTCGCTTCTTCTTTCTCTCAAACTTGTGCCTTTACTATCCAGTGACTAATTCTATCTACATGACTAAAAGGCTTGTACAACAGTCTATTAAAGAAGAATCACACAGCTGATTTTAAAGCTTAATAATTTGTTCATAGTTCAATGATAATTCACGTTATAACTATACAGCTGCTAGCTCACAGTAGAAGAATTGTGTAACTGGACATAAACTATACAAAGTATTGTCAGTAATCCAACGTTTGTTATGTGGGACCCAGTACTATTGGACATTGTATGCTTTACTCTTCTTGTGATCTCACAATCAGAAGTGGGTCATCCAACCATCTATAGTGAGATATTAGGGAATTACCTGGAAATGTTGCAAAGTTGCTGAAACAGTGGTCTGTCATTCGAAAGGATTAAGATTTAATTCTTCGTCCATCAACCTAAATTAACGTTTTCCGCGATTTACCTGAATAACTGAAGACAATTGGAGCGCAGGTTCTATTGAAGCAGATATAGCCAACTGTTTCCCCATCCTTTCCCAATCTGAGCTTGCACTCTCTCTCTACAAACAGTTCATTGATGGGACATTAAAACCTAATCTTTCTTCCTTCTTTAACTTGGGATTAGAAAGATGGTGCAATACAATATTTTTAACATACATAAAGTACCGTCAAAGTTAATTATTGTGTTAAGTGCAAAAAAGTCCTTAGCATAATTGAGGGTCAAACAATGAATCTTTCCAGTCTTAGGTACCTCGGATTCACAAATTAAATGTGTCATTCAGTTTATGATTCGAATGGCAATATTAGTAATATCTAGACAAATATACTGATGGAAATGGAAAGCGTTACTCCATGAAACACTACTATGATATTTATCAAAGTATGTGCAGACGCAAAGTCCAGACACATTAATGTGGCCACCACCTATGTTCGACGTCAACGTGCAATAACCACTCACCGACGGCAGGTGGCAGCGCTGGCAGTGAATGGTGTACAAAACGTGTTGGGAGAGAGGCGGAAAACAGTGGAGTCATTCTAATGTGGAAACGGCGCAATTTGCCTGACGCCCAAAAGGGTCACCACGGACATAGATGGCAGGGGTAAATGACGGCTGCAGATGGGCGAATAGATGTGCAAGAGTTGAGTAACTGACCATCAAGATGGACCTAGAGGCTACCAACAGCATCTCCTCAATGTCTGTTCAACGAACATTGCTGTGTATAGGCCACTATAGAAGGTGCCTGGTTCATGCTCTCATGCTGATTGCTGTTCATCGACGACAAATGCTGGAATTTGCACGTCAGTACGGCACTTGCACATCCACTGAGCGGCAACAGGTGGCCTTTCAAATGAATCATGTTTTATGCTCTATTGGACAGATGGCTGTTGACACATATGGAACGAAACTTCTGAAAGTAAACGCCACAATCGACGGAAGGCTCTAGGCTGGAGGAGGGAGCATTATAGTTCAGGAAATGTTTGTGAACTCATCATTTTGGAAGGCACAATGGATCAACACAAATATGCATCAATCCTTGGGGCCCATGTCCACCCTTACATGTGATTTGTTTTTCTTGTCCTGATGGCAGCTAACGACAGGACAATGCAATGTGTCACACAGCTGGCAGTGTACTTGCGTGGTCTGAAAAGCACCAGGATCAGTTTACCATACTCCCATGGCCACCAAGCTCCCTGGATTTAAACCAAGTCGAGAATCTGTGGAACCACCTCTGTCAGGCTGTATGCGGCATGGATCCTCAACCAAGAAACCTAGTGCAGCTAGCCATGCTATTGCAGTCAGCATGGCTCCACACCGATTTCGGTATCTTCCAGGACCTCACTGACTCCCTTCCTGCACGTCTTGCAGTTGTCTGCTCTACAAAAGGTGCTTATTCAGGATTTTGACAGGTGGTCACTTTAATGTGACTGGACAGTGTATTCAT
Source organism: Schistocerca serialis cubense (assembly GCF_023864345.2). Classification (NCBI taxonomy): domain Eukaryota; kingdom Metazoa; phylum Arthropoda; class Insecta; order Orthoptera; family Acrididae; genus Schistocerca; species Schistocerca serialis. Next base: position 316,349,521 of record NC_064642.1, on the reverse strand, counting down.
CTCATAACGGGTATTAAATGCACTGAGACACATATTGCATTAGTTTACAAAGATTTCTTGCTAAAGGCTGGTAGTATACGTCTTCCATTGCATCTCAGGCATGCGCTGTGGGTGACAAATCAGGGGACCAGTCATGGCAGTCAAGGATCTGAACACTACTCAAGGTATTTGTTGTGTGAACTGGAGTGTAAGGTCTTAAATTACCCTACTGAGATATACAGTTTTCTATCCTGGCCACAAAAGGCATGATAATAGGATTCTTGTCACATACTGGTGGACCTTCAGCCTCTCTTCAATAACTAACAAATCAGTCCTGCTGCCATTCGAAATAACTCCATACATCATGGTTCCAGGAGTTGGAGTGTTGTGGGTCTCGAGGATTGCTGCTTGCTGTGATATTTCGCCATATCGTCTATTTTGGTATGTTGGCATTGATCTGACCACCACAATCAAAAGTGAGATTCATCGCTCAAACACAACAAAATGTCAATGATCTATTTCACCCTTCCTGTACCTTAGCATGTCTCTATTGTCTGTGTAATGCTGTCAGATATAAACGACAGATAGCATCTCGAGATCTAAACCCAGCTCCTGGCAATCTGGTTTCAATGGTTTCTTGTGACACTCTGCCAGGTTTACGACTGTTATCATTCGTCTCTTCATCAGAGCCAGTCAAAAAATCCTACGATCTTCTCATGGTGTCATTCTTCTGGAAGGATCTGTGCCTGCTCGTCTTACTACTCTATTGTCTTGATTGCACTTCGTCATCACTAGTTCAGAAGTCATTGCACTACAGCCAACTGTTTGCGTGATCTATTAGTATGATGCTTCCATTTTCAAATGGCTCTGAGCACTATGGGACTTAACATCTATGGTCATCAGTCCCCTAGAACTTAGAACTACTTACACCTAACTAACCTATGGACATCACACAACACCCAGTCACCACGAGGCAGAGAAAATCCCTGACCCCGCCGGGAATCTAACCCGGGAATCCGGGCGCGGGAGGCGAGAACGCTACCGCACGACCACGAGCTGCGGACTTCCATTTTCCTCGTGTCGCGGACTGACATTTATCAGAGCCCAAAAGATGGTGATAAGCTACTTTTGTACGTTCTCTGATCATGCTGTCTTGTAATCTCCATCTGAAGAGTTGCAGTAACGTGAGACACATCCAATATTAGTCTCCATGTACTCTCACCAGTCCTCATCTGTATGAAGGCCTTTTTCTTTAGTGAAAATAAGCTCACAAACGGATGAAATTTTCATCAGTATATTTCACAGGAATGGCAGTGCTGGAGTATCAGTTGGTAGTGCATAATTGTACTGTCCATGGTGTGAAACTTTCCATTTTCATCAGTGTATAAAAATGAAGCACTTTATTAGTTATCTGAGAAGAAAATCATTCATTTTATACCTAAGCCAATGAATTGGATTTTGCAAAAAATATTATTTATTATTTTTTATTTGCACGTCAAGTTCCGTAGAACCAAATTGAGGAGCAAATCTCCGAGGTCATGGAACGTGTCAGTACATGAAATTGCAACATAAAAGTAATAACAGATAAAAATAAAATGTTTATGAACCCGAAAAAATTCAGTCCATAAGTTTAAGTAAACGCAATCAACAATACAATAAGAATCAGCTTAATTTTTCAAGGAACTCCTCGACAGAATAGAAGGAGTGACCCATGAGGAAACTCTTCACTTTCGATTTGAAAGCGTGTGGATTACTGCTAAGATTTTTGAATTGGAGCAGTAGCTTACTGAAAATGGATGCAGCAGTATATAGCACACCTTTCTGCACAAGAGTTAAGGAAGTCTGATCCAAATGCAGGTTTAATTTCTCACGTGTATTAACTGAGTGAAACCTGCTCATTCTTGGGAATAAGCTAATATTGTTCACATGAAATTACAGTAAAGAATATATATATTGAGAAGCCAATGTCAAAATTTTACACCTACGTCAATGAATTGGATTTTCCATAAAGTATAATTTATTATTTTTTATTTACACGTCGTGTTTCGTAGGTCCAAATTGAGGAGCAAATCTCCAAGGTCATGGAATGTGTCAGTACATGAAATTACAACATGAAAGTAATAACAGATAAAAATAAAATGTTTATGGACCCGAAAAAAGTCAATCCATAAGTTTAAGTAAACACAATCAACAACACAACAAGAATCAGATTAAGTTTACAAGCAACTCCTCGACACAATAGAAGGAGTGACCCATGAGGCAGACTCGAGAACAGGGGTCGTCAAGAGGTTCATGAACTTACACCTCTTACTGCCCGAACCGCCCGTTTCTGAGCCAAAAATATCCTTTTAGAATGGGAAGGGTTATCCCAAAATACAATGCCATGCGACTTAAGCGAATGAAAATAAGCAAAGTAGATTAATTTTCGTGTCGAACGGTCACGCATTTCAGATACCATTCGAATAGTTCCTACTGGAAAACGCCATAGCCATTTTCCTACTGGACCCCGTATATGTATTACAGAATTTGCTAAAAATGGCAAACTTGGTTGAATAACCATTCATACATTGCATAAACTATGGCTTTGGATTCTTTTTACTAGACCCTATATAGATGAAAGAATTTGAATGGAAAACTTAGTTGAAAAACCATTTATCCTCTGCCAGAAAGTCTATAAAGAGAATCAGTCAGATGCTAGATCAGTGAGTCTACCTTGAGCTGTGTCATTGTGTCGACGACTTGCTGGTAGCGCACAAGTGCCTGCTTGGCTGAGCTGTAGTCTTCCTCCAGGAAGGCATCGAGGGCGCGCTCGTAGCGCAGCTGGCGGTCTGTGAGCAGGCGCAGTTGTACGGCCTCTGCTCGCAGCTGCTCCTCGCGCCACATGAGCTCCTCCTTCAAGAAGGCTGCCGCCAGCTGGGTGCGGAAGCAGCTGCGCACTGCTGCTGTGTACGCCCTCCTGTCCAGTGGAGTCCTGCACATATGGTCACATTTCTCTTCTTAAGTCTACCTGCTGCTGTCAGTGGCTGAGACGTCACACATGAGATACCAACAGCTATTTTTCACACAATATACCATATCCCAGTAGTGAAGGTGAAGAAAAGTCAGTATATATAGACCACTAGTTCAGTTGGAATGGAATTCAGGACACAAATTTGTATTTCCCATAGATGGAATAACTTTGGGATTTTCATTGATTTAGTAAAACCAGGGAAAAATAAATCTGTTTGGTGGGATGCTGTATTGAAACCATTTCTAAACAATATGAGTCAAGAGATAGTACTGCTTTGCTCGATGGTGGCCCATCAACAGCTGCATTTCTCATGCAAGCTGTTATGTGGGCTGAGGTTCTAAATACCATACAGAAAGCCACACTTAACATGGGCTACAAGACCCCTTTGCAATAAAAATATTTGCTTGGATGGGCGACTCATGTAGATAATCTTGTTCATGGTTTTTAGGACAGTGCTTTGAATAAAGAGGTTCAATTATGAATGGGCCTTGCCAGTCTTGGTAAATGAGACTGCACATTATATGTTCAGTTTCAGGGGTTATACTCTCCAGAGCAGTCCACACACACTGCATGGACTGAATGGATCTGTTTACATTGTTTCATCATTTGTTGTGATCTATGACTCTTCAAAAAGTGGATGTGCTGTCTCAAATCACTAATAGCTCTATTGATGATTGTGTAACCAGAGCTTACACGTACTGATAAAAACCAAACAAAATATAAAGACAGTATTTTCTACAAGGGAACCAAACTGTACAATAAATTACTCGACGAGTACAAAGACGTAACTAAAACCAAAGTAAATTAGGATTTGGCAAATAATTTTATGATTGCTGAAACTTAATAAATTAGACGTCTCTATCATTCCGCAATATACTTCAATGTAATTGTGTTATTCAAGTTACTGGAAAATAGAGTATCTAAGTTCTGTGATGTAAAATGCTAATCCTTAGTCCATAATTATGAAAAGACGCCATGGTAAACACTGGCTATTTACATGCAAGATAGTGGAAACAGACATTCCGAGTACTACTTCCTGCAGGGGGAGCTCAAGCCACAGCCTGCAGGAAGTACCGCTACGTCAAAACATGATTAGCTGGAGACAGCTATTTAGCGGCTAGAGCCAGACCCAAAGTTCAGTTCACTCGGGATGCCGACCTCGTGGACTTAGACCGCTGAAGATTACGTCTTCGTCTCGGTACTGGACTTTTACTAGTGTGTGTGGTACCACGAACATTTGTGGAAAATCAGAAGTGAATTTTTTTTTTGCCTCAATTATTAGACTTTTACCAGCATCGTTATGGTTACCTTTCTTTTGTTGTTCAGTCATCAACCTTGTAAACATATATAAATAAAAGTTCTGTTTGTGAACAATTGCGAATTGTCAGTCACAACAGGTTACATATGAAACATTTCAACCGTTCGAGGAAAGTAGGAAGTACAAAAATGTTCAGGGAAAGACAGGAATACAGCAATATAAATCACTCAGGAATGAAATAAATAGTAAGTGCAGCGAAGCCAAAGCGGAATGGCTACAAGAAAAATGTGAACTAATCGAAAAAGAAAGGGCTGACCCAGCATATAGAAACAGTAAAAGAGCTTCAATGAAGTTAAAACAAGGGGCGGTAGCATCAAGAGGGCAATCGGAATTTCATTGTTAAACGTAGAGGAAAGAGCGGACCGGTGGGAAGTGTTCATTGAAGGAGTCTATGACGGGGACACATTGGCTGATAACATGACAGGAGGAGAAATTGGAGACCATGTGGAAGAAATAGGGGATCCAGTATTAGAGTTAGAACTTAAAAGAGCGTTGGAAGACTTGAGATCAAATTAGGCACATGGGATAAATAACATTCTATCGGAATTTCTAAAATCACTGGGGAGGTACAAACCAAACAACTATTGAAGTTGGTGTGCAGAACCTGTGAGATGGCGATGTACCGTCAGAAAATGTATTGTGATCCGCACAATTACTAAGATAGCAAGAGCAGATAAGTGCGAGAACTATCGCACAATGAACTTAACAGCTCCAGCTTTCAAGCTGCTGATAAGAAGAAAAATACAGAAAAAAGAATTAAACTGAGGATCTGTTAGATGACCATCAGTTTGACTTTAGGAAACGTAAAGGCAACAGAGACACTGTCCTGACGTTGCATTTGATAACGCAAGCAAGACTGAAGAAAAACCAAGACGCTTTCATACGATTTGTAGACCGGTAAAAAGCGTCCGACAATGTAAAATGGTGCAAGATGTTCAAAATTCTGAGAGAAATGGGAGTAAGCTATTACAAACTGCAGGTAATTTACAATACGTGCAAGAACTACGAGGGAGCAATAAGACTGGAAGACCAAGGAGCAAGAGGTGGGATAAGGCAGAGGTGCAGTCTTTCGCCCCTACTGTACAGTCTGTACATCGAAGAAGCAACGATAGAATTAAAGTAAAGAGTTAAGAGTGGGTCCAAAATTCAATGTGAAAAGGTATTAATGTTAAGATTCGTTGATACCATTGATATCCGCAGTAAAGGCGCTGAAAAATTACAGTATCTGTTGAATGGAATGAACAGTCCGATGAGTATATGATATGGGTTGAGAGAAAGCCGAAGAAAGATGAAAGTAATGAGAAGGAGCAAAAATGATAACAGAGATAAATTTAACGTCAAAATTGGTGCTCGCAAAGTTTAGGAATACTGCTACTGGGAAGCAAAATAGCCCATGACGGACGAAGCGAGGAGGACATGAAAAGCAGACTAGCACAGGCAAAGAGAAGATTCCTGGCCAAAAGAAGTCTACTAGTACTAAACATAGCTTTACTCTGAGAAGGAATGTTCCAACAACGTACGTTTTGTGCACAGAATTGTATGGTAGTGAATAATGGACACTAGGAAAATTGGAACGAAAGAGAATCGAAGCGTTTGAGATGTAGTGCTACAGAAGAATGCTGAAAATTAGGTGAACTGATAAGGAAAAGGATGAGGAGGTTGTCCTCAGAATCGGCGAAGAAACATATGGGAAATATCGACAAGAAGAAGCGGCTGGATTATAGGACATTTGTCAAGAGACGACGGAGTATCTCCCATGTTGTGGAGGGAGATGCAGAGGGTAAAAACTTTAGAAGTTGGCAGAGATTGGAATATATTCAACAAATAATAGAGGACGTAGGGTACAAGTGCTACTCTGAAATAAAGAGCTCGGCACAGGACAGGAATTCGTTGCAGGCCGCATCAAACCAGTCAGAAGACTGAGGACTAAAAACTAAAAGAATAAATTGAAAAAGTCTCTTAGAATTTCTTGAACAGTCTAGCACAAGTAAATATTCGAAGTGTAATGCAGGCAGATACTCCCTGTCGGCACATATGAAAATATTACATAAGGCTAGTCAACCGCCCACTTTTGTACCTCTGTTAGTAGCAAAATTTTCTAAACAGCCACCATTTACACAGAAATGGCGATTATAAAGTAGGGACGTTACTGCATAAAATTTATAATACAGAGTTACAGTAGATTAAAGCATATAATAATATTAATTAATATTTCAATATGTTAAAATTTTACGATAACCTACAACCCACGACCCACCACAAAAGCTGAAGTGCCCTCTAGAGGGCGGTAGGGACTAGGCTGACTATTGCTGAATTATAAAAAAACAAATTAAATTATGTAACTAGTAGTTGTGTCAACCACATGTACTATATACATACTAGCCTTTTTCCCACAGCAACCCCCTCATATGGGTTTGACACATATATATCAAACACATCTCCTCCTCCTCCTCCTCCCCCTTCACTGTGTCCACTTCTGCCACGCTCTGTCTCTCTATCCAACTCACTCTCCAACTTCTATTTGTTTATCTGCACCTTCCCACCCTCTCTGTCTCTTCACCTCCTCCTCTCCCCTCTTTTTATCCATTCCTCTCCCCCCTGTCTGACCATATCTTCCTCCCTCATCCCTCTCCATGTTGTCCTACCTCTGTCTCTTTGCACATCTCTTCTTGGCCTATCTCTCTCTCTTCCCTCCCTCCCTCCCCCCCCCCTCTCTCTCTCTTTCTCCCTCTCTCTGGTCCTCACTTCCTTCCCTCTTCTCTCCCTCCCTATCCGTTTCTGAGTCAATGTCCTCCTGCCCTATTTCTCCCTCTTCATAACCTACTGGCTCCATTTCTTTGTCCAGACCCCTCTCTGTCTATCCAAACCTTGCCCAGCCATGCCCATGCACAAGTACAGTCCCTGGAAAGCAGGCCAGTGAGGTAGGTTGTACAACTCAAACATTACACATCTGTTGCCCAGTGCAGCTAATATTTCGTGGTTTCCTCACCACTGTTTCTGTATCTTCATTACTTCCTCCTCCTGTATTTGTCAGTATCCTCATCCACCACTTTCTGAGCTCATCTTCCTCCCCCATCCCTCTGTCCATCTCCTCCTTTACCCCATTCTCCCTTGAAGCCATCTCTTCCTCTATCCCTCACAACATTTCACCATCCATGGCCATCTGCATATGCAGCCTCTGCAAAACAGGTCCATAAAGCAGACTTTTACTGTTCCCACAACACACCTGTTATGCAGGGCAGCTTATATATATATATATATATATATATATATATATATATATATATATATATATATATATATATGTGTGTGTGTGTGTGTGTGTGTGTGTGTGTGTGTGTGTGTGTGTGGTGGGTGGGGGTGGGTGGGTGGGTGTGAATGTATTAAATGGTGTAGCAGTTCTAGTTGTGCAGGTGGTGTTCTGGGGCAAATCGGTAGGCAGGGACGGCTGTTACTGGCACTTTCTAATATTAAAATGATTAGAGTCAGAGAAATTAGTCATAGAAAGACACACAGTATTCTGTTATGTTGTATGGAAAAAAGATAATTTTCATTGAGGTAGTTGCCTATGTAATCAACGTGTCTAAACCACAATTGTTTCCGCCACTCAAGTAACAACTAGTGGATTTAATTAATTACAAACAGTAAATTAAAGTGGTTAAAGTGGTTGCAGTCCATCGGACTTTCGCGTCCCAGACCTCTTCTGTATTATGAAAATAATAATGAGCCAGGATCATGCACTCATATCACGATATTTATCTCGTGAACACAATTCACAACCGTAGTTCATAGTAACAACAGCCATCGGCGATGTTTCTTCACTTTTACCAATCTACGTTTGGAAGTAGTTCAGAAAAACGCAATTACTGTCGGTCTCAACGACCTACCTCGACATTAGCTCATGGCGTCTCTCAGATGCCTATTTACAGATACACTCTCTCCTTCGGTTTAAGGGAGGTGAGGTTACAAAAATCGAGGTATAAATGTGTACTTCGTAGTAGAATTAAGCTGCCTGATACCTAGCGCTGTCTTAATTTTCTATTACGTTTAACTCAAAAAATTTTCTTATTTATTAAATTATTCTGATTGTATAGTAATGTGGTAGCAACCACACTGGAGTCAACTATTGTTTCACAACCCATTCTGCCATTTAGCAAAATAAGATGACTGTATTTTTACAAATTCAAAATGACTGCGAAATTATGTGTAAAAGTATCACAAAGAGGATTTTTTTGTGTTTATTGTAAAACTGGTCTTAGATCTGGTGTGTCTGTAATATTTTCGAAGTAATGCAGAATTTAATATTGTTATTAATATTTTATTACGGGAAGCATTCAGTAAGTAAAGCAAAACTTTTTTTTCTGCAATCAGATATTTTTTATTCAGGATTCCAATACACCATATTAATCCCCACTGGTCTGGCCGCAAATTCGTATTTTCAACATAATCCCCGTTCAATGCGACGGCCTTACGCCGCCTTACTGGGATGGCCTGTATGCCCGCATGATACCACTCTACTGGTTGACGACGGCGCGAACGTCTTCCTGCATCAATAACTTACCCGTCATCCACGTATTGATTCCCGCGGAATCCACCCTTCATTGGGACAAAGAGATGGTAGTCGTAAAGTACAAAATCCGGGCTGTAGAGTGGAGGAGGAAGAACAGCCCAATGAAGTTTTGTGAGATCCTCTCGGGTGTGTAGACTTGTGTGGGGCCTTGTATTGCCATGGAGAAAGAGATGTTCGTTTGCATTTTTGTGGCGACGAACACATCGCAGGATTGTTCGCTATGTGTGGCCGGCCGACACGCGGGAGGTCGCACAGATTTGTGGGACGTTGTTGCGATGATGCCATACACCTCGCCTGACTCACTGTGCTTTTGTTCGCTGACATGTCTCCGTAGACATTCTGCAAGCGTCTGCGAATACCTGCCATGCTATGGCTTTCCACCAAAACAAACGCACTCACAGCTCTCTGCTTGGAACGCACCTTCGTTTCAGACTCCATTTTGAAGGCTATGTATAGGGACGCCACCTACTGGAACTTCATGAAATTATAGGGGCTGAAGCATAACAAATTCCGAATTTCTTCAACCGAAATTGGCCGAGAAAAAAGCGTTGCGTTACTTACTGAATATCCCTCGTATTATTAATTGATAAAGCGTTTGGCTTACAGTTGTACGTTGTAGACATATTCTTTTATGCTGCAGCATTATTTGAATGAATACTGCTCTTGGAAACAGTCGTTTAATTGAATTTCAAAACAGTCATAGCTTCTGTCGTTAATATGTGCTACAATTTTAGAGTTAGCCAAATGAGTAGGTCCCCGATAAAACCTAAAATCCTGTTAAGATCTTCAGATGTTACAGACCCTCGATGCACGGTATTGAAATATGTGTTGAATTTAACTGGTTTCACGACTCGAAATATGAGCTTCTTTCAGGAATCCTAAAATACGAAATTCAGAAGGACTGTACGGTATCTCTGGAATCAGCACCCAATCAGCAGTGTTTTGCTCTTTTCGTAACATCAATTTATTGTAGGCCATCGTCAAAGCGTCTGTTGCTAGGTGCCATAATCGACTCTGCTTCAGCAATCCATAATCGATAATGAAATGATATGTTACCATTGGTCGAAAGAACCTCTTCAATTAGGTCATAGTTACAATGTTGACGTAACTGCATTCATGAAAATACTGTTAGGCCTAGCGCATTTCACCCGGCTCGCTGCTGCACTGGCGACGTGCGCCCTCCTTTCTGCTGCCGACAGCGCCGCCTACCTGTTGGGCCGTCCGCGCACGTCTGCCAGGCTGACAGGGGGCGGGGGAGGCACCAGCAGCGGCGGTGACGTCACCTGCCGGCGGCGCAGGGCGCTCTCGTGGCGGCGGCGCTCCTGCACACAGCGAGGACGGCATGTTTCAGTTGGCAACAGTGGAGATTACATATTGTATCGACAAAGTACCCCTGATATTAGACCCTATACACAGCAAATAATCAACATGGCAGACACCTCAGAGGAGGATGGCGGACCTGACCCAAAAACAACACACACGATGATGACTAAATCATTTACTGTATAAGCCGTTACAGGTTATTGTATCTACAGTCATGTAAGACCTGCACAGTAGTTATTGGCACATAACCTAGTAAATACAAGAACCAGCGATGGACACATGGCTCGATGTCTTTCCAATATATCCATCCCCCCCCCCCCTTCCCTACTGGACTTTGGTGGCGGGTATCTACGATTCATCTCTAATCTTTCCTATCGTCTTTAAACTTTCTACAGTTTCAACAATTTACTAACAATTTTTCTAACATCCTCCATTTCTGTTAATTTTTTTTTTACTTCGTAACTCGTTATTATTACTTCGATTGTTATTGGTAGATACAATATTTCCTTGGAATAATGGAACAACTGCTATCACGTGGAAAATTGTAGAATGTACGACCTGTTTTAAAATACTAGGCAACAGGGCTCTAAGTACGGAATAAATAAAATAATTAATAAATCCACATGTACACAGCGCAGTTCGCATGCAAGTGTTTCGCAGAGGGATCAGTGAACCACCTTCAGACTATTTGTCGACTGTTGCAATCCCAAATAGCACGGGAAAAAAATTAACATCTAAATCTTTCCGTAAGAGGTCTAATTTCACATTCTGGATGATTATGGTCTTTAGTCGCTTAGTAGGTGAGAGACAACAAAACCTTCTCTCATTAAGAGAAGGATGCTGGTGTTGTACTTAAGTAAAAACGTGTCGCTGCAACAAAAAACCTTTGTTTTAATGACTGTCACACAAACTCGTGTATCAAATCTGTGATAGTCTCTCCTCTATTTCGTGGTAATACAAAACGAGCTGCCCTTCTTTGGAATTTTTCGATATCCCCTGTCAATTCTATCTGGTAAGGGCCCCATACCGCGCAGAAGAACTCCAGAACGAGAAGCACAAACCTAGTGTAGGCAGTCTCTTTAGCAGACCTGTTCATCTTCTAAGACTTCTAGCAATAAAACGCAGTCTTTTGTGCGTCTTCCTCTGAACAAATATATGTGATCGCTCCAGTTTAAGTTGTTCTTAATTGTAATCCCTAATGTATATAGCTGAACTGACAGCCCTTAAAATTGTGTTATTTAGTGTGAAATCGAAATTTAACGGACTTTTTGGTACTTATATGGATAACCTCTCCGTTTTTATTTTTTAGGATCAATTTTCTTTTTCCGCACCACACAAACATCTTATCTATGTCATTTTGAGATTCATTTTGACCTTGTGATGACTTTACTAGACGGTAAATATGAGCATTATCTGCAAACACTCTTAAGAGGGCTGTGCAGGTTGTCTACTCAATCGTTTATGTTCATTAAGAACAGAAGGGGCCTAGTAACACTTTCCTGGGGAATCAAAGATATCACTCCTGTTTCACTAAATGACTTCTCGCCAGTTAATGCCAACTGTAACCTTTCTGACACGAAATATCGAGTCTAGTCGCACAACTAAGGCGATACCCAACAAGCATGCAACCTATTCTGAAGTCACTAGTAAGGAACGGCCTCAAAAGCCTTCTGGAAATCTAGAAATATGGAACTGAATTGAAATCCCTGTCGATATCAGACATTATTCTGTGTAATTAAAGAACCAGTTGTTTATCACATGAACGATATTTTCTGAATACTTGCTGGTTATGTGTCAATAAATCGTTTTCTTCGAGATATTTCATATAGTTCGAACACATTGTAAGTTCCAAAATCCTACTGCTGTTCCATGTCATTGATATGGGTCTGTAATTTAGCAAATTATTTCTATTTCCTTTCTTGTGTATTGTTGTGACCTGTGCAACTAACCAGTCTTTCATCGAGAGAGCGATTTTTTGAATTGTCAGTCATATGGGTGGTTTGATGCACCCCATCATGAATTTCTTTCCTGTGCGAACCTTTTCATCTCAGAGCAACATTTGCAACATTCTTCCTCAATTATTTGCTGCTTTCATTCCAGTCTCTGTCTATAGTTTTTACCATGCACCACCATGGAAGTTATTCCCTGATGTCTTAACAGATCTCCTGTCATACTGTCTCTTCTTCCCGTCAGTGTTTTCCATATATTCCTTTCCTCCCCGATTCTGCGGAGAATCTCATCATTCCTTTCCTTATCAATCCACCTAATTTTCAACAATCTTCTGTAGCATGTAGAACCACATCTCAAATGCTTCGATCCTCCTCTGATCCGGTTTTTCCACAGTTCATGTGTCACTGCGATAGAATGCTGTGCTTCAAACATACATTATCAGAAATTTCTTCCTCAAATTATTTGATACTAGTATATTTCCCTTGGCCAAGATGTCTTTGATTGCCGAAAATGAAGCTATTTTGTGATCGTATTCCAAAAGGTACTAACGGCTATACCACCTGGACTAGAAGAATTGCCTTTATCAAGTGACTTAAGTTACATCCCTGGACCTGGGGTACCAACTCCCAAATTACTCATGTTGGCAGCTGTTCTTGATTAGAATTATTGAATATTTACTGTAAATTCCTTTGGTAAAGGAATTTCGGGAAACGGTGCTAACTTCGCTTTAGTGGTGCTGTCATCGGTAACATTATAATGATATCATTTCATTGCTAGCAACAAAGACAGTTATCTGCGTCGCTGTTTAGGGTGTTAGGGAGGAGTTACAGTTTCGACTGCTCTATGTGGTGTTCTCTTTTTACAAAATCCCAAGATGAACTGATGCCAACACAGAGGTCTGATGCTATGGATGCTGCATAGCAAAGGTTCCAAATTTTATTCATGCGAAACACAGCTCCCTTTTTTTTACCTAAGCACATTGGACAATAAATTAATCAGCTCCAGAAGACGCCACTATAATATTGTGTAACATCAATTTTAGCCTTGACCATGATGTCTGTTCGACGAGGAAGGGGTCAGAACTGTCTTCAGAAATACTGTATCCATCTGAAGCCAGACACTGGTGACGAGATCCTGTAGAGCTAACCAATTGCAAGAGGTTAATTTCTGAGTTTCACACGCTGTTCCAAATTGTCTGACATTTTCTGCAGGATGAAGGGGAGACTCCACCCTAAAACTTCAGTTTTTTCAAAAAAATTTTAATGTCTATTTCACATCTTTGGAATGTTTACTCATATACATCAAAACGATTTGGCTGTATTTGAATTACAAGTACTAGGCGAAGTATCAGGATATCATGGAGATAATATTCACACTTCTCTCAGTACGGATGTTGTGGTAAAGATAGTACCTATCTATTAGACGCTTGCATTTGATGCACTACTGGCAAGATGCATTGACGGGAAGACACAAAATCCAAATTAAAGCCGGCACAGTGTCATTTGGTCAAAGTATCCCAAAGAAATTTTAGTGTCAAATAGAAGTTACTTTAGAGTCTTGTAGAAACTGTTGCTCAGTTCAATATGGGATGTTTGTAGGCTGAAGAGAGTAGGAGTCCCAGCACTCCTTTAATATCCTCCCAGAAGAAGATCTGTTTATCTAGATCTCAACGAACCAGTCCCCAAGAAGCTGCCTGGAAAAGGAAAAATTCAAGAAAAGTTTACCTTTGTCTTGAAATTACAAGAAGAAGAAATCTTACAGCATCATGAAGAGAAAACGTGCAGTTCTGGTGAATTTTAATGGATCTGTGTCTTGCACTATCATTCACTTTTAACAAAATTTTAAAATCAAATTTTCCTGAGATGGTTTTTTCCAAGTTCTAAGCCAACTTTTCTATCCTAAATATTAACCAATCTCAATGAAATTATCGCAGGATATAGTCTTGAGGTATTCGCATACTTCTATGCATTAATATTATCGAAAATTCAGTTCATCTATTTTATCATCACATTTATGCACGATAATGATTGAAATCTGAAAAAACACTGAAAGTAAATTAATAACATTTCTCATAAAATCAATGCAAAGAACTATTGAACTATGTCTTGTGAATGTACCTAAAAATCTGAGATGTGAAGACAGAGGTCTGAGCACCATAAGTTGATTTTCAAGAATACTATTGAAAATCTTATTAAAAATTCGAAACTCAAAACCTAATGAAGTGCTGTACTTCAAAATTTGGGCATTGCAGTATCTTTACATGATAGACATGATTTTAAAATTTGCTTAAAGGGTGGAAAAGTAGAAGAAAAGTTACATTTTTAGATGGAGTCTCCCCTTAAAGTCAAGTGGTTTATTTGTTCCGTAGAGGTGCGACTGGGTGCCAGAGTATTAATCGAACCAGGAAAGTGAGTGCTTGGTCTTGTGGACGCAGCTGATATCACCTTGAAAGACCGAAATCTCCAGAGCATAATCATCACGAAGAAGGGAAAAAATTGCCACTGAGAATGTTGAAATAAACCTCTTCAACAACATTCACAGTAACGTGAACGAATGGACCCAAGTAGTGGTACAGAAAACACCTCCAAAGCACCAAAGAACCATCTGCAATTTGAACTACAACCTTCAAACGCATTACGCGTTAAATACCTCACTGGGCCACTGGTGCACTGGTGCTACCCAAGCACGACTCACCTGTGAGGACGCGTCGTGAGTAGTGCTTGGGAAGCTCAGTTGGCAGAGCATTTGCCCGCGACAGGCAAAGGTCCCGAGTTCGAGTCTTGGTCTGGCACGCAGTTTTAATCTGCCAGGAAGTTTCATATCAGCGCACACTCCACTGCAGAGTGAAAATCTCATTCTACTTAAACCTCATTAACCTAAGGACATCACACACATCCATGCCCGAGGCAGGATTCGAACCTGCGACCGCAGCGGTCGCACGGTTCCAGACTGTAGCGCCTAGAAAAGCTCGGCCACTCCGGCCGGCTAACAAGAAGAGCTCAGCTCAGAGACATACCTGTCTTACTCAAAGACTACTCGCAACTTCTTAATACTTGATAGCATGGTTTTCTCTGGCGTCCCCACGCTCAAGTTGAATATATCTATGTACTATTTCTGATTATTTAATTTTTTTACGTTTCATGGAGAAAATAAAAATAATTAAAGGAAGAATTGCGTAGATAATTTGTCCTTCATGTCCAAATAATTATTTCCTCCCATTGCGACCTAAAGTCTCACACCTTACCGCGTCACATCCAGCAACTCCACAAAGCGTTATTCAGACTCGCAGTGGGTAGTGGGCATAATATTTTGGCTCATCAGTGTACGTAATTGGCTCAAATAATGTTTAGCAAATAGAACCCCGTACATTAAAATGGACAGCGGATGTTTAACGAAAATGAAAGTAACGTCGAGTAGTCCCAAGAAGCGTAAAAGGGTCGCTAATGTTCACAGTATACCTAAATGATCAATCGAATAGCGTAAGCCGGACTGTTCACTCACACAGACGACGCTGTTAAATTTGGTGACTACTGAAAGATTTGAACTGAACGCAGAGCCTTTGTTAAAGCACTTATTCGTTCTATACTAAATGGTAACGCTTTTTAAATGTGGACTACGGCAATAAAAGGCCCCTAAGTAAGAGAAATAATTTAGTATAACTCTATTACAAAAACTGTGGTAAACTGTAGAATCTGACAAATTGTTTAAATATCTAGCGTGATACATCAGAGGGATATTAAATAGAACAGACTCCTCAAATCAGCGGAAGAGAGGGCAAACGGAAGATAGATTTGTTCGGAGGATTCTGGAAAAGAATGTTTTATCTTTAAAGGCAACCAAATACAAACCTCTTACATGACATAAGAGTACTGCTTCATTGTCTGGTTATCCTTAGGTATCGAGGTACCAACCTTGAACCACATCCATAGCGTTACTTCAGCCAGTACCTTTATTTTAAAATCTTCTTGGTGACTTTGTAATTGCAGACATGATATCTAAGCGCACCATGACCACTTTTAACACTTTCACTACAGTTCTGACGTATGGGTCCCACTATAGGCTATCAAGGAACCACTGGAAATTTGCTGCATGTTATTGCTATGTATCAGTGTCCCTCTAGTAAAGGAAAGCCTGCTAGTGGTTTGCAGAATTCTTCGGGTAGTGGCATCCAAACGACTATTCGTTTTGGTGTGTAGGATCTATGAGACTGGCGACGTACCATTAGGCTTTCGGAAAAACATCATCCACACCATTCCGAAGATAGTGAGGGCAGATAAGTAGACAAATTTATGCTACCTGGGAAGCAAAATTACCCATGACTGACGAAGCAAATAGGACATAAAACGCAGACCTGGCCAAGATAAGTCTACTGGTACAAATATAGGCCTTAATTTGAGAAAGAAATTTCTGAGAATGTACGTTTGGAGCACAGCATTATGGCAGTGAATCATAGACAATGGGAAAACCGTAACAAAATAGCATCGAATCATTTGAGATGTGGTGCTACAGAAGAAAGTTGAAAATTAGGTGGACTTACGAAATAAAGAATGAGGAGATTCTCCGTAAAATCGACTATGAGAAAAACATATGGTAAATACATACAAGAAGAAATGGACAGGATGATAGCTAATCTGTTAAGACATCAAGGAATAACCTCTGTTGTACTAGAGGGAGCTGTAGACGGTAAAAACTGTAGGGGGAGACAGATATTTCAATATATCGAACAAATGATTTAGAACGTAGGGTGCTAGTGCTTTTCTAAAATGAAGAGGTTAGTGCAGGAGAGTAATTCGTGGCAGGCCGCATCAAACCAGTCAGAAGACTGATGACTCAAAAAAAAAAAATCTTCGTAACTAATCAAAAATGTTTCAAATGGCTCTGAGCACTATGGGACTTAACATCTATGGCCATCAGTCCCCTAGAACTTAGAACTACTTAAACCTAACTAACCTAAGGACAGCACACAACACCCAGTCATCACGCGTAACTAATCCCTGAAGTTCCAAAACAAAAGCTGTTTATGGATGGGAGACGGAGGTCGGCACACCATATAACCCCCATAACTCCCATAGGACTGCGAATCTCGCTTGTGAAGTTTAGCAGCACTCATAGACACACCAAACTTACATTTATTATCCACTATCTGAGAAACCCAACGTTGCCGGGGTTTTTATTTATAGTTGTGCCCAAGACATCGCGCTCGCGGAATTTGTTCTTGACTGTTAAAGCTTCACTGTACACAAAATTTGAAGTAATATGATTGGGGACGTGCATGAAGAGCTTATTTGCTTCACTAACATGGGAAAGGGCCATGTAGAGCTGGGTATGCGAAAAGCAACTGACACTCAGGTCCACCCCCGCAACTTGCACCGTCTGGCCTTGCGCTTTTTTATGGTCATAATCTCTCAAGGAATTGTGCCCGTTTAAAATGAAAAAGTAAACTGTTGGGACTGACGTCTTCCTGAGTGACAATATTCACTCCTTCAATATTGACAATGTAAGTGTAGACCAGATGCGTCTTGAATTAAAAGAAATAGTATCGACTGCAGTTTAGAGATTATACAAAATAAATTAGCAAACGGCGGAGCTGATACTCCATGGTACACAAAACAGGTCAGAACGCTGTTGCAGAAAGAACGTAAAAAAGCATGCAAAATTTAACCAATGGAAAATCCCCAAGATTGGCGATCTTTTACAGAAACTCGAAATTTAGCGGGGACTTCAATGCGAGATGGTCATAACAGTTTCCACAACGAGTCTTTTGTCTCGAAACCTGCCAGAAAAACCAGAGAGATTCTGGTCGTCAGTAACGTATGCTAGCATCAGGACACAATCAAAGCCTTCTCTGCGCCATAGCAAAGGAAATACTATTGATGACAGTGCTGCTAGAATGGAGTTACTAAACCCAGGCTTCCGAAATTCCTTCACCAAAGAAGACGAAGTAAATATTCCAGAATTCGAATAAAGAACATGAGTAACCTTGGAAGTAGATATCCTCGGACTAGTGAAGCAACTTAAATCACTTAATAAATGGAAGTCTTCTGGTCCAGATTGTGTACCAATTAGATTGATTTCAGAGTTTTCTAATGCAATAGCTGAATGCATAACAAGCATATACAACTTCTCGCTCGACGAAAGATCCGTACCCATAGACTGGAACATTGCACAGGTGACACCAAAATTCAAGAAAGGCAATAGGCGTATCCACTAATTTACAGGCCCGTATCGTTAGCGTCGATATGCAGCAGAAGTTTGAACATGTATTGTGCTCGAACACTATGAATTACCTCGAAAAAGATAGTCTATTGATGGGTTTGGAAAACATCGTTCTTGTGAAACACAACGAGCTCTTTAATCACACGATGTGTTGAGTGCTATCGACAGTGGATTTCATATTGATTCCGTATTTCCAGAAGGTATTTGACACTGTATCTCACAAGCGACTAGTAATCAAATTGTGTGCATATGGAAAATTATCTCAGTTGTGAGACTATATTCGTGATTTTCTGTCAGCAAGGTAGTTTTGAGAAAAGTTTCAGTTTGTAAATTAATAAGCGTATATCTTTTTACACATCTCTTCACGAGATTTTAAATTAAGTAAAAACGTTAGGATGCTCTATTAAAAATGACATGAAGTAATACTTCGCATGGTACAAGAGTATTAAACATGGATCAGTAATCCCGTACCTCTCTGTGTACTATCATCTGCTGAAAATCTCGTTTTGATTTCTTAAATAGTTCACGAAGCAAAAGAGACGTTTATAGACGTACGTAGTGTTTTCAATAATGGAACCTGTTCGGAACTACTTATGTCACTCACTCAGTATACACCAAAGAGGAAACACAATCCAACCTCGCAAACAGATTCACAAATTTCAGATTAAAACTAAGGTGCAACAATTTGTAGCAACAACATTTCACTGTAATCTTTTAAACGAACATAGAACCCACGATAAAGTTTTCTCTTTTATGTAAATTAACTTGCTTGGATTCGACTCAAGCCAAAGTTACTCTAAACATCTGGCTGTAGTAAACCTAGCACAGATTGTAAAGTCCATTCATGCAGTAGTGCCATGTTAAAATCTACAAACTGTTTTATTGTAGCAGTTGAACGCAGTCGGTGACCAAATATAGCTGATTAAACGCTCCAGAGAAACAAAAATATGGATACACAAAGAAACCGCTAGATTTATCGGACAAACTCACCATCAGTGTAACTACGGGAAGCGGTGGCTACTGCGTGTTCTGGATCTGCCGGAGTGTCGAGAAACGTCAACAACCAGACAGCGTCCCTTGGCAACAACCATCGATCTGCGCACAGCAGCCAACTCTCCCGACGCCGTCTAGACGGGGTAGGCTCTATTTACGGGGTCGGCTGGATTATTCTCCTGTTAGACTTCATTAACTTCAACCTCAACTAGTTACCCAACGAGGCATTGAATCTAGATGCGTGCTGCGCTAGCTTAAATGGAGTTTCCGCGAACTGGTAACTGTGTGAATATTTGTACTTGTTATTGAAGTCATGACATCTCACGTCGCTCACTTGGTGTGGTGCAGTGTAATAGTGGATTATTTCTTCAAGAACAACGAGTTTCATTTCGGTTTCAGGAACCTATCTGCAGTTGACTACGCAATAAAGGTGAAAAGTATCGATAAGAAACTGCGCAGTTAGATACGTCCTGTGATTTAACGAAGTAACAAAGTTTTTTGACTTTCTGTTACAGTATATTGTTAGTGGATATTGTGGAACTGCAGTTGATTTCCGTCTTGTCTGAGTAGTAGAAAGTACAAAATTGGTTTTCAATTTCTTTCAACTGTAAACGTGGTAGCATTCGTTAGAGGTGTTATAACGAGGGATTTTCTTCAGGGTTCCATACTAGTACCGTTTCTTTTGTTAATACACATTAATGGCTTGTATGTAACTGTTGCTGACAATAAATTTGTTTCCTTATTTTGGCGATGACAGAAGATTAATTGACATAGATTTAGGTCAGAAGTGAATAACACAGCAACCATGTTTTGCAGAATAGACGTTCATGGTTCACTACAAATAGGATATCTCTCAGGTGCAATAAAACATGGATCCAATTTCTTACACATTATTCTGTTTGTGTTGACATACAACTTTCTGTCAACGGAGGTACGATTTGACTATTACCTCCAGTGAGCGACAATGGAGCATTGGAATGTGCTGACATCGATCTGTGATGATATGTATATAAATATTTTGGGACAGTTTACTGTTAGTTCATACAGGAGAAATATGTTTGGCCTAAAGGTGAGACTATATGTAGTGCTAACTGACAAATTCATGTAAGCTTCTAACGAGGTTGTGGTTGCTAAACTAGCAACACAGAGTACCCATCTGTTTATAAGTACTGTGACTGTCAGCATGAACTGGTTCATAGGAAACGCTTGCGTCCATTCTGTAATATAAAAAAGGGAAACCGTTGTGTATGTTGTGAGCGCACTGTGCCCAGCACACTGCTACATATATTTACGTCAGGATTTCACGAGAGTTAAAAGCAGTTAGTGTCATGCACAGGGTTTTGAAATCCAAATTAGAGACTTTTCTCCAGGAAAACATGGTCTGCTTCCTTCATAAATAGTTTAAGTCTATTTAGTTTTACCATGGGAAATTAATTCACTGAAATATGTAGAACAGTAGGCAGTGCTGTTAATACAGGAGTATTGCAGCCAAACGTGATTATGTTATTCTGAATGCAAATCACTACAGTGCATTGGAAAGTACACAAATTCTTCATGTAAAGGGAATATAAACTTATTTACCAGATTCAAGTAGCATGACATGGAATTCCTACAGTTTTGCCAAATCAATGTAAGTGAGCGCTAGAATGGTTGCTATGAACATCTTCCCTTCCTTTTCGCCGGCCAGTGTGGCCGAGCTGTTCTAGGCGCTTCAGTCTGGAACTGCACGACCACTACGATCGCAGGTTCGAATCCTGCCCCGGGCATAGATGTGTGTGATGTCCTTAGGTTAGTTAGGTTTAAGTAGTTCTAAGTTCTAGGGGACTGATGATCTCAGATGTTAAGTCCCATAGTGCTCAGAGCCATTTGAACCATTTGAACCTTCCTTTGTCCTTTGTTGAGATTTAAAAACTAAGCAAGTTCTTCAACCACGTTATCAAAGTGGAATTTTAAGCTCTGTTCCAATACTTGCAGAAAATAATAATGAATTAAAGAGGGTCTGCCTTCTTGCAAGAGCACAATTTTTTTTTTAAAATACCAAGTATGTTTCACTGCAGATGTGGCATCCACACTGTTCTTTTTATTGTTTCTGAAATATGTACAAGTAGTGCGACAAAGATAGTGCTACCTCATTCTTCGTTGTTGCCATATTTAATGAAGATGGCGGATCCAAAATGGCGACCATAGACGTGGCAATGTCACACTGACATCATGGTGGGAAGTTCAAATTTTGATGGGAAAATAAGTCAGCTAGGTTACCTCCACTAACCTAACCCACCCCCTCCCCTTTCCTTCCCCCTCCATCTGTAAATTAGTGAGAAAAGGACCTACTCTGTGCTGGGTTGCTTGATAGGATGGACATATGTTTTTATTTTGTTTTCATTGTCTATTTAAACAATTTGAGTTGCCATAGGCAATGGCTCCATCCAGTATGTTCATCCTGATGTCCGGAGTCCACTTGCCCTAGTTCAAACACCGCCACCAGAGGCCACTGTCAGCTCTCCCACTCTACCCTCCTGTGATATAATCCTGGGGAGAAATGGTGGGAAATTCACTCATTCTGTGTGTAGCTGCTGGACTGGAAGGATGGATGTATTTGTTTACTGTGTGTACTATTTGTTCAATGGATGAGATCTCTGTGCTGGAGAAGGAGGAGTTTAATGGGTATATTAGCTGTAACCACACAACTGCAGACTTGTCTAGAGCCAACTGCATGATGTTTGGAAAGCAAAGATATTTAGTTAATTTTTGGAGAAGACGAATATGCTTCATCAAATAATGAAGATGCAGCAGGATGGAGCTACGTTACACTTCACAACTCATGCTATAAACTCATGTGCTGTGACTGTAGATCATTCGATAAAAGTTCAGTCAGGCTTTTGAAGTGCAAGAGGCAACACGTTCACTGACTCAGGTGCAAGCATCTAAGAGTAAAATTTAGGAAATGCTGGTGATGAACAGGGATGAATTTAATAAGTGTACTACATGCAAGCACACAGCTGAGGACTATATCCATAGTCTCCTACACAATGAATGGAAAAAAAGATAATGGGTGACAATGCAGCAGGATGACGTGAGATGTGTTTCAGTACTCATGCAGATAGATACAAGCTGGAACTACCTACTTTTTTTGAAATTGCATAACCCCCACATCAACTTTGCTCTATTCAACAATGAACCACAGGTGTTCACCATGAGACTTGGACACCAACTGGCCTAGTTCGAAACACCACCACCAGAGTTCACTGTCAGCCCTCCCTCACTCCACTCCTATGATGTAATCCAAGATCGCAGTCCAGAAAAAAGAGTGTGGGAACCAACAGGAACCACGAATCAGCTCATGTGATAGGCTTCAGCCAATAAGAGGGCTGTATCTGCTGACATCATTGGAGGAGATATAGGGTAGGCTCAGCAGCTCCATAACATCAATCTCACTCAGTCTGCTAGCAGCAGCAGCAGAAGAAGAAGAAGAAGAAGAAGAACCGTGAAGTGTCAGCAGCAGCAGTCAAGATCTCATAGGCCCCACAAAACAGAACAGAACGATAAAGTAAGTATCCCATATCACATCTTTGTCTGTAGTTAGCATTATTATTATTATTATTATTATTATTATTATTATTGGTTGTTTTTCTGTCTTGGTCTGTATATAATGCTTCCTCCTCCCGCCTTCACAGGCGAGCACCAACATGTCGACCTCTGCCACATCTGGACTTGCAGATACCTCAGCTGCCATCTTGTCAAGACCTGCATTGACCTCTGGGCCTGTGGCATCAACAAACTTCAGCGTGTCCAAGCTTATAGCAACCACATGGGATCCTGTAGCGTACACAGCCCACTTGCTAGACAAAGACAAGAAGCAGTTATTGTCTGTCCTACCCATTGATTTGGGTTATGAGAACACCCAGTCTGTCGTTTCAAAAGCTTCTGGTGGTCCTAAAAAACAGCAAGATGGAGGTCAGTACTGGTCACTGACATATGACCCAGCCCGTCAGAACATCCCTGTGGTAGTCCAGGGAAGGAATGGAAAGCCTGCAGATAGGAAGGTTCCACACATAGCCCACTTGCTGGAGCAGGTCACAGAGCTGTTATTGTCTGTCCCAGCCATCGATTTGTGTGATGAGGATGCGTGATCTGCTCCCAGGGCCTCGAATGCTGTTGGTGGTCCTAAACAACAACAAGATGGACGACAGTGCAGGTCACGAACATACAGCCCCTCCCATCAGAACATCCCTGTGCTAGCTCAGTGACAGAGTACAGATGCTGTGTATAAGAACGTATCAAGTATACACATGCTTTTCAGTCCTACATACAATTTAATTCCTAGTGGAACGAAATGTGTTGGTATGGAAGCACATCATGACTGGGGTTTGCATGTGAGGATAGAAATTGAAAATGCATCGAAGGGAGTTAAAGTGCATATTTTTGAGCTTGACTGGGACGAAATACGTCATGCAGAGCGCTACATCAATCAGCAGATGACCACAGAGTGTTATCGAACTCGTACCCCCTGGACATTCACCTTACTGTTGTAAGGTATGGTGACTCTGCACAATGAGTGAAATCGGATGACAAGTGCATTTATCTATGGCATGCTTAAATTGTGAACTTTTACAATGTGGATACTGTGCTACACCTTGCATTGGAGAGACTGAACCGTTGGTTACCTAGCATACACTCCATATACAATGATGTTGTAAACTTTCTGAATGTGCATAGTGTACATGTTGATGATTTGGAGCATTACCTTTGTTTGTACATGAAGCCAGAGTCAAAAGAGAAACAGGTTAAATGTGGTTGTGAAATACCAGAGTATTGTGAGGTACCCATCAGTTTGAAGGAGATATGCGTGGAATTTATTGCATATCAAAAAGCTTTATTTGGGAAATATTGTACAGGTGCAAATAAGGTAAAGAAAGCGTCTGATGATTTTTCTGAAATACTGAATCCAATGTACGATATTTAAATAGAAGTATGTATATATACAATCTCAAACTGTGTTTGCGTTTCATTTCATACCTCACTCCTTATAGTCATTATAGTCAAAGTATTACAGTTATTAATATCATTATTTTCGATGCTGCACCTACAATCATGCAGAAGAAGACAATTGCCTCAAACACCTCCTCACCAGTCATAGTCAAAATGAATATATATATATATATATATATATATATATATATATATATATATATATATATAGGTCAAACGGATGTCAACTGCGTTTTTTAAAATAGGAACCTCCATTTTTATTACATATTCGTGTACTACGTAAAGAAATATGAATGTTTTAGTTGGACCACTTTTTTCGCTTTGTGATCGATGGCGCTGTAATAGTCGCAAACATATGAGTACGTGGTATCACGCAACATTCCTCCAGTGCGGACGGTTTTTGCTTCATGATACATTACCCGTGTTAAAATGGACCGTTTACCAATTGCGGAAAAGGTCGTTATCGTGTTGATGTGATCAAAATGCCCAACAGGCGTGTGCTATGTATGCTGCTCGGTATTCTGGACGACATCATCCAAGTGTCCGGACCGTTCGCCGGATAGTTGCGTTATTTAAGGAAACAGTAAGTGTTCAGACACGTGTGAAACGTCAACCACGACCTGCAACAAATGATGATGCCCAAGTAGGTGTTTTAGCTGCTGTCGCGGCTAATCCGCACATCAGTAGCAGACAAATTGCGCTAGAATCGGGAATCTCAAAAACGTCGGTGTTGAGAATGCTACATCAACATCGATTGCACTCGTGCCATATTTCTATGCACCAGGAATTGCATGGCGACGACTTTGAACGTCGTGTACAGTTCTGCCACTGGGTACAAGAGAAATTACGGGACGATGATAGATGAAACATCGTCGCCACAAGGACTGGACTTGATTGTTGATGACTGGTCCCGTGAAGATGCAAAGGAAGACCAGGAGAAGAAGAAGAATGGAGTACTCCTCCCTGATAATATACGAGCAATTATTGTAGGTCCATCCAATTGTAACAAGACTAATGCCCTCATGATGCTCCTAACACATATAAATGAAGTCCAATTGGAACATGTTTATGTATTTTCAAGAACACTGTTTCAACACAAGTGTAAGCTATTACAGGAGACATTGTGCGGTGTAAGAGGCGTTACATACACGACATTCAGTTTAAGTGATATCCCCCACCCCCACCTAAGAAAGTGAAGCCAAACACAGTGTTCATACTTGACGATGTTGTTGTGGAAAATCAAGACCAAATTCGAAAATATTTCTGTTTTGGTCGTCATATGGTGCTGATGCATTTTATCTAAGCCAAACATATTCCAGAATCCTGAAACAGTTGGTTATAATGCAAACCTCATTACAGCCTTCACGCAAGACAATCTGAATTTAAAACACGTTTACCATGCACGTGTAGGAACTAACCTGTCGTTCAATGATTTTGTAAAGATATGTGCCGATTGCTGGAATCGTTCGTAGTATGGGTTTCTCGTTAATGATAAAACAAGAAAAATGAATAATGGCAGATACAGGCAAAACTTCCAAGAGTTTCCGTATATATAGCGCGGTAAGAGAGCTGAGTACATCAGTATATGCCGCACCAGGGACAAATTAGGACGCATGTCTATCTCTCAACCCGAGAGAATGGGTCTACATAGACAGAACATTCGCTTATACATGGATGCGAACATTCAGGCTATCGTACATTAAGTTGGAGGTCTACGCATGGAGTGAGAGACGTATTATCAGACTCTTGTGAAAATGATCAAATGAGATAGTTAATGAAATCGGTAAGAAAGTAACCGACTTAGCTGAAAAGGTTGAGTATATTGAGGAGAAAATAGATGTAGAGGCTCTTGGCAGGCACAAAATAAGAGGAAGAAGAGCGTATATATAAAGCCTCACGCTGCAGAGATGTCAACGAAGGAGAAAATCATTCAGGCGCGGAAAGCCATTCGAGAGAAATTACGGTTGCTAAGGTTAGGGCATGTGGATCAACAGCAACCATTAAGAGAGGCCTTTAAGCCGGCTACTGAATCTCTTAGAAAAAAAGCCCACAGCCCACGTGATAACGATGATGTTGCCATTGATGAATTCATTATCTGCACTCCCCTGGACAGATAGATAGGACATTCGCCGTCATCAGGGAAAGACAGTACGTGCTGGGTACACATCTTATAAATGTAACTGAAAACACAATACAGATTGGTGATAGGTGGTTTGAGAGAACACCTGGCATAATTAATCTTATTTTCCTAAGGCCTACGGAAAAACTCATAAATTATTCAGTTAATGATAAGGAAATGTACTATGAAATACTGCATATGAGTGATGTACGTAGATCGCGAAAAGCTAGAGCAACAAGAAATATGAAACCATCATAAAACAAATACTTGACGGTGAAAACAACAACAAAAACAGCAGCACCAGCGCTTTTGGTAATGACACTGAGCATAAAGCAGTGAACAATCGAATCTCGCAGTAAATATATTATGACGACCCCATCGAGCTAATAGATCGACAACGTCTGCTCATGGCATCAGCTGCTGCAGGTAAAACAGCTCATTCGAGTGAGGCTGTTTCAATAATCTCTGATCTTAGAGAGAGAGTTATCATCTAATAAGTACAGAGACAATAGTTCGGGAACTACACAAACCAACATGAAAAACATACCCTCATAGGCATGTTATGATTAAAGGTTTGGATGAGTTATGGCAGGCTGGTCTTGTAGATATGATGGAATATTCACATAAGAATAATGGATTCAAATATATTTTAATAGTTATTGATACATGCTCCGAATTTGCTTGGGCATTACCTGTTAGAACAAAAACGGAGTGAAATGTTGCGGATGTCCTCGAGTGTTTACTGCAGACAGGGACAATTCGATGCCTGGACAACCTCCAAACCGATCACGGTGGAGAGTTTTGCAATAGGTATTTCAAGACAGTGGTGCAGCGTTATGGAATACATCACTACTCAACTTTAGATATCTTCCCAGAAACAATTGCTCAGTATAATCGAATAGAACATAGCACAATAAAAACGAGACCAGGTTCATGATAATAGACTCATGGACACGGTGTACTATAGCATTAAAGTTCTCGATACACGCAAACAGAAATTTAATGTAGGTGACCTGGCATGTATCTCAAAACACAAGACAGCGTTCGACAAATCATAACTACCAATCTTGTCAACACAGATACTTACAGTTTCAAAGGTACAAAGAACGAATCCTAGAACTTATATCTTGAAGGATAGTAAAGGTGAAGAAATTGCAGGTTGCTTCTACACCGTGTAGTTGCAGAAAAGCTCAAAACTATGTATCTCGTGGAGATAGTCATAAGACGTCGGGGAAATATAGCGCTAGTCAAATAGCTTGTATCTCTGCCACACAAAGCAGTTGGACTGATGCTTAAGATGTGCTATATAATAGGGTGCGCAATTCTCAACCGCCACAGTAGCATAATATGAATGCTAAAAGACGTATTAGATTAGGTGGTGGTATTCTAGACAAACTGCTAGTGGAATTACACATTCCAGGCTATAACTACTGTGGGCCTGGAACAAAGCTTCAAAAACGCTTCGCACGAGGAGATAAGGGGATTAATCTGATCGACGAAGCGTGTATGGAACACGACATTGCATATGGTGCAAATAAAAGTCTCGCAAGTCGTCACATTTCGCACAGGATTTAAGCTGATAAGGCTAAAGCGATAAGCAGAAGAAAGGATATCGGTATACGCCACCGCACTGCAGCATTTGCAGTTGATAAAACCATACGTGGAAAAATTATTTGGGTTTGGGAGTGATGAATTTCAAGCCAGTTATGAATGTGCACTAAAGAAGAAGAAGAAGGGTGAGCAGCGAAGGTGTTTGAACACCTGTATCCTGACAGCGATGTATGCAGTTAAAAACGCTCTGAAGCAGAAAGATGCGGGAAGAAAAAGAGGGTCGGTTAAAGCACCTCGA
This sequence comes from Schistocerca serialis cubense, assembly GCF_023864345.2. Classification (NCBI taxonomy): domain Eukaryota; kingdom Metazoa; phylum Arthropoda; class Insecta; order Orthoptera; family Acrididae; genus Schistocerca; species Schistocerca serialis. The sequence goes on along the minus strand of NC_064642.1, from coordinate 316,321,205 downwards.
TTTCTACCAATACCCACAACGTCTGGTGGTTTTCTTCCATTCCTCATTCCAGCCCTCTCCGCTCTCTCGGCGGTTATATCCCTCGCTGGTGGTGCTGCAACTACAGTCACGAATGCGCCACACTCCGAAGCGTAGTTAGAAGAAGCAAGAAGACATAACCGCGTGATGGAAGCCACGGCCATCGGAAAAGGAGTAAATTTGAAACTGTACAGGAAAGGCTTGGTCTATTCACAAATAAAAATAAGTCAATAAGCAGTCTTACCAGATCGGCCACTCGCAAATACTGATCTTCTTAAGTTTGTCAAAAAAAAAAAAAAAAAAAAATCAACACTCCAAGGTCCCGTGTGTGTTCGTGCGAGATACATCACTGAAGACTGTATGGAAAAGTGGTGAATGTGGTACTGTGAATTTAGATGTTGCTGGAGGTCCCGGCACCCATTGGGTGTCATATGTTATGACAAATGCAAATACCTTCTGCTATTTCGGCTCATTTGGTGACCTGCAACCGCCAGAAGAATTACAACGATACTTCTCTCGCAGAGGACGTGTATTCTACAATTTTCGGCGCTATCAGGACTTAATACACACCTCTGCGGACATCTATGCGTCATGTTTTTCTTGAGGTTTACAAAGAAGAAACAAAATATATCAGGAAGAGCTTCAAACATTCTTTCATCAGTTGAAGTTCAGATTCTATGTCGTACCTTTTGAGTTTAAAAGATTGAACATCTGCATTAAGTGCAAATTACTTCCCGCCCGCCAGTTGATTTGAGCATTGGTGAGTGCATCATTGCATTGATTGGAATGGAGACGTACTACCAAGGCTAGCACTAAACTGCATTTGGATATTAACGGTGGAAAAGGCATTGTCGAAATAGAACCTGGTGCATATGGTATCTATGATTTAAATGAAGTCTTGAAACACTCTGGAAAAGATATTGAGCTATGTGTAAACATCAATGCACTTAAATCTGAAACAAGGATTGTAAATGCAACGATTGACTTTAACTAGAAACATTCAATAAGGTGCCTACTAGGTTTATCAAAAGGACAGGTTTTGAAGAGGGATCCTAGTAAATTTTACAAGTCAGATCAGACTGTGGACATACTGCCTGTTAGCACAGTCCGAGTCGAGTGTAACATTTCAAAATGGCTCTGAGCACAATGGGACTTAACATCTATGGTCATCAGTCCCCTAGAACTTAGAACTACTTAAACCTAACTAACCTAAGGACATTTCACACATCCATGCCCGAGGCAGGATTCGAACCTGCGACCGTAGCGGTCACGCGGTTCCAGACTGAAGCGCCTAGAACCGCACGGCCACACCAGCCAGCCGAGTGTAACATTGCAACGAACTCCTGTCTCAACATCAGTGTGATTCATACTGTTTATGGATGCTTCTCGTCAGTTACAACAGGGTATATGACTGTTGAGACTCCCACCATTGCAATGTATCTTCCAATTACAGTTCAGACACTGGACTATTTGGAGTTGCGCATTGTGGACCAAGATAATCGTGGTGAGGAAATCATTGTAGGATGACATCTAAGGCAAGATGGGCGTACAACATAAAATCAATGCACGCAATCCAGAGCACGTCACTTCCCTACAGAACCGCAAAGCGATAACACGTGCGAACTACGAGTTTCTTAAATCTGTTGGTTGGAAACCTCGCAATGACGTCCTCACTCAATATAACCGGTTCAATAGAGTATTATGAGCGGATTATACGTCAGGAATACTTCTCGCATAAAGGTGATGGTTCAAGCACATTTAACAAGAACGATGAAATTATCAAGTTTAGCACTGTGCTACTAGCATAAAAGGCTGTTCCAAATTCTCGGTGGTCATCACGATGTCCATGTAGAATACTTCCTATACTTGTTCTTACAGACCCTGTTCCTGGCCATCTGATTTCCTGCAGCGGTACTATTTCTAGTGTGTATTTTTCTGGTTGGCTGACTAGAGTTTGCATGCTTCCCGACCTGAACAAACTTCTTGCATTCCATGTTCCAAATCTTAAGTCCGGTTTTCGTTTCCGAGTTCTGTCCCAATTAAGACAGTCCTGTTTCCGAGGCACGTGTAGAGTATCCTGACCAGATCTTGGTTTTCCTTGAGAGGGGAGGTAGCCCTCTGCACAACCCCCAACGTGGAAGATCAGAGACCTTGTATTTTGGGGGTCTAGCCCTAGGAATATTGCCTTCTCTATGGCACAATGACTTGTCCAAGCCACGTTAGTTTTGGTCCACCCCAAGTATTTTATTTCCCTGGTACCCATCATATCTGGTGAGTGTTCCCCTATCTGCCTCCTGGGGAGGCGCCCGATGGGGGACTAGCAACCCCACACGGGAAAGATATGGTGACGTCGCTTCGATTATTCGACCACATGAATACCATTCTTGAAGGGGAAGAAGAATATTTCATGTATGCGTAGACTCTTCAAGTTTGCTGCTATTCGAGACCTGGAACTCTTCAGGTATCCTGCTCTCCATCGACTCAAGAAGAAGATGCGTGGAAATAGTTTTGCTGTGGCTGCTTATGAAAATATAAAATTGCTTTTAGGCTGGATGAGAAATAAATGAAATTTTACTTCATAATATGAGTATGATTTCTCTTCATCCTGTTCCCGCTTTGATAGTATACAGTTTCGTCCAGATACTATGTCTGTGGTTTTCTTCAAACATAGGAGATACAGTTTGAGATATGTTTGCTTTATGTCTTTGGAAGTGGACGCGGTAACGTGCCTTCTGCTCCCATAACCCAATTCGTGCTGCACAATAGTCATAATTCCATGCAACCATTCTATATATTTTGTCATTCTCTGTCCTAAACTTCACCTCCTGAATAGCACTTATCTTCAGAAAAATTAATGTCATTTGTATCATGCACAGCCTTTGCATATACATACATAATGCGATAGGAGGATAGGTTTTAGGTAAACAAAAACAACAACAACAAAGACGTATGGTAACGATTTTTTCGTTCATTCTGTTTACACAATTAAAATAGATTTCTTGAGATTACAATTCAGTTCATGAGGTACAATATAGTTCTTGAGGTACAATATAGTTCTTGAGGTACAGTTTGATGCTGCTATTCCAATGCAGTGATACTTTTAACTTACATATTACAACAGTAACACTGGCCAAGAATCTTTTTTTCACAATTTTTTTCCCGCTAGCAGTGGATGAGAATGTTTAGAATATTTCCAGTTATATAAATCTACCCTATAAACTAATGTGGAGACACTTTTTTTACTACTACTACTACTACTACTACTACTAAATTCGACAGTCCAAGCAGCATAGCTTTTACAATAATTCTGATGGACTGCGTACAGTTAGAAACTAATTTTCACAGTCCCAGTATGAAAGATTTTTACAATAATTCTGCTGGACTGTGAGCTATATGGATATATACACTTAAAAGTTAATCTGACATGGTTGGCTAGCTGCAGGCGAAAACTTTAATACACTGCATATGAATAAATAAATATAAAAATAATTTTTTTTGTTTATGCTTTTTTAATAAATATAAATATTTTTTGTTTATGCTTTTTAAATTTTTTTACTTGTTTTGTCACACATATAGTCCACACACACACACAAACACACACACACATACACAACAAACACACATACACAAAAATTACTTACACTATGGTAAAAGGGTCAGCTACTACTCTACAGACACTCTCTCTTCCTCTCTCACTCATTCTCTCACTTTCACTCACAGTCCCCACCCCTTCTCTCACTACAAGCAGTTAGAGTGAGTATGGAAGGATTCCAATCCTGTCATCACAAATGACCCTCTTATTGCCATGAGGCGACAGGCCGATTTTTGACTGTAACACAGTGTAACCTTGTGTCCTCTCGATCGAATACTAGTTTTCCATACCACATGCAGTGGCTGCAGTGCAGCACCATGAACACCACTGTACAGGCACCACAAGTAGTCTTCGATAGAGATGGCTCTCGATGCCTTACAAAACACACCCTTAGCCCACCTCTGGGTGCCACCTTCCAATGTGTGATATGCATACATTTTTGATCACAGAGCTACAAACTTCACAATCAGCAATCCATTCGCTATGTCTTTCATTAGGCCGATAACCTTCTTGTTCTTTGGAACAATACCATAAGGATTATCAGCTGTGTATGAGGATGTATCGAACTCATTACCATGGTACCTTATTACTTCAAATGGATTGCAGTTCTTCACCCAATAGATAAAGCTATCTATATACATATAAAGTAATTTACGAACTGTGAAACGAGTTTCCGCAAACTCATAACGAAAGCAATAATATGGAGTAGGATAAGACTAGTATACACATACGCACATAAATAGGTTTCGTAAGCTCTACTGCAGTCTTCACCATCTCCACAGCAACAAAGTTGTTATTGAATATGGTGACCTGCCTAAAATTTGGTCTGGCAGTGCATTTTCTTATGCCATAACGCCCGTCTCATTCGGTTCTAATCAAAATTTCACGTCCTTCCCTCAAATTCTCCATTGATTGGCCGAAAATTGAATTATTCATTATAAAAAACTCCGTCTTCAGGCCACAATTGGCCCACCGGGACCATCCGACAGCCGTGTCATCCTCAGCTGAGGATGCGGATAGGAGGGGCGTGTGGCCAGCACACCGCTCTCCCAGTCGTTATGATGGTTTTCTTTGACCGGAGCCGCTACTATTCAGTCGAGTAGCTCCTCAATTGGCATCACGAGGCTAAGTGCACCCCGAAAAATGACAACAGCGCATGGCGACTCGGATGGTCACCCATCCAAGTGCCGGCCACGCCCGACAGCGCTTAACTTCGGTGATCTGACGGGAACCGGTGTATCCACTGCGGCAATGCCGTTGCCCAAATTATTCATTAAATTATAAAAATTTTCTCGAAGTCACACGTCGAGGAAGCTCTCTATCTCGTATTGAAATCAATATACTTCTTCAACTAGGGGGACTGCTTCCACCACATACCCTATATCAGAATCGGCTGCTATACTCCCCATGATTTTTCCACCTAATCCCTTGCGTTTATCTTTGGGCACCCATCGAAACTCACCAATCGGCTGTAACTGCTTCATGACATGTCCATATAAGTTGTTTCCGTCCAAGCACAATATGTAACTCGAATCACCCATTCGTGGGTTATTTGCCTTCATGTGCCTATGGACACATTGGCAAAGTTTTCCATGGACCCCTCATTCAAAGGAAAGAAGCTTGTCAGCATCGGTCAATAATTCTATGCTGCACTTCGTTTTCTTGAGCATTGCGTCCTAAGACAAACCAGCTACCGCGTAATAAAAGGCGGTATCCAGAGAATATGTGGTCGTGCACATACTCTGGAATTTCTCGAAAACGTTCGCAAGGAAGCGCACGTCTGTGTCCGTGTAAAGCCATGTGTACTCTCCTAAAGAGGAGATGCTGAATTCCTGCCAGAGATTCACAGTATCCTCCTATTCTGCATCCATTATGGCAGCACCTGTGAGGTTGCTGGGGAATGCAGACATGTCAGTCAGCCTGGTTTCTTTGAGTTTTGTCATACTATCCACATACTCGTATGGGAAAACCTCCTTCCTAGTCACAAACAGAAACTATTCCTCATCGGGAAATACAGCTCGAGTGATGTGCATATCCCCCTGAGGTAGAGTTTCAACGAGTTTCTGGAATGATGCCTGCATAAAACGTTGCGTATCAAGGACGCAGTGCGTAATTCATGGCGTCATTCGTTTGGTGAATTAAATGTGTTTTTCGATGCTCTCAGGCAGGACAGAGACCTGATCTTTCCGCATGCTGAAATCAGCCAAGTGCTCAGCTAGGAAGTGAGTGTCATACCCACTTAAATTATGGAAGCGAACAGATAAGTGCCTTGATAGTCGATACTTCAAATTGCATGTATTCTGAGCTACGAGGTGCATTCAAGTTCTAAGGCCTCCGATTTTTTTTCTCCGGACTGGAAAGAGATAGAAACATGCGCATTGTTTTAAAATGAGGCCGTGTTCATTGTCAATATGTCCCAGAGATGGCAGCACCGTACGGCAGATGGAATTTTACCGCCAGCGGCCAGAATGAGAACTGTTTTAAATACTTAAAATGGCGACGTTTTCCTTACTTGAACAGCGTGCAATCATTCGTTTTCTGAATTTGCGTGGTGTGAAACCAATTGAAATTCATCGACAGTTGAAGGAGACGTGTGGTGATGGAGTTATGGATGTGTCGAAAGTGTGTTTGTGGGTGCGACAGTTTAATGAAGGCAGAACATCGTGTGACAACAAACCGAAACAACCTCGGGCTCGCACAAGCCGGTCTGACGACATGATCGAGAAAGTGGAGAGAATTGTTTTGGGGGATCGCCGAATGACTGTTGAACAGATCGCCCCCAGAGTTGGCATTTCTGTGGGTTCTGTGCACACAATCCTGCATGACGACCTGAAAATGCGAAAAGTGTCATCCAGGTGGGTGCCACGAATGCTGACAGACAACTACATGGCTGCCCGGGTGGCATGTTGCCAAGCAATGTTGACGCGCAACGACAGCATGAATGGGACTTTCGTTTCGTCGGTTGTGACAATGGATGAGACGTGGATGCCATTTTTCAATCCAGAAACAAAGCGCCAGTCAGCTCAATGGAAGCACTCAGATTCACCGCCACCAAAAAAATTTCGGGTAATCGCCAGTGCTGAAAAAATGATGGTGTCCATGTTCTGGGGCAGCGAGGGCGTAATCCTTACCCATTGCGTTCCAAAGGGCACTACGGTAACAGGTGCATCCTACGAAAATGTTTTGAAGAACAAATTCATTTCTGCACTGCAACAAAAACGTCCGGGAAGGGCTGCGCATGTGCTGTTTCACCAAGACAACGCGCCCGCACATCGAGCTAACGTTACGCAACAGTTTCTTCGTAATAACAACTTTGAAGTTATTCCTCATGCTCGCTACTCACTTGACCTGGCTCCTAGTAACTTTTGGCTTTTTCCAACATTGAAAGACACTCTCCGTGGCCGCACATTCACCAGCCGTGCTGCTATTGCCTCAGCGATTTTCCAGTGGTCAAAACAGACTCCTAAAGAAGCCTTCGCCGCTGCCATGGAATCATGGCGTCAACGTTGTGAAAAATGTGTACGTCTGCAGTGCGATTACGTCGAGAAGTAACGCCAGTTTCATCGATTTCGGGTGAGTAGTTAATTAGAAAACAAATCGGAGGCCTTTGAACTTGAATGCACCTCGTACACCGTGGAACTTCCCCGTAAGATGACAGCAGTTCCTACGAGAAGTTCCTGCTTTTCTTTCTGACGCCAGACCACAACTATGACAGGCAACCACGTTATTGTACAAATCTTCATTCTCCTTCGATTTGATCATGGAAACGTTGTCTTGTAAAGCTTTACAACCTCCCATGAAAGTTTTTCGAGCTCAGAGAGCACTCAAACCACAGGATTATCCCGACATAAGATTTGTAGCGGTTAAGACTTGAATTATAGGACGATACAATTTGGTTTGCCGACGCATATGGTAGGTGACTTACTGTAAAGGTGATATGTGAGGTCGTGAGGTCACCTTCACAGTGGGTCACAGGAGCAAAGAGGCACTCAAACTCAATGTACACTACAAACGCACATCATTCCTGGTAGTGAGCATTTTAAAACTTTATGAATTTTGTTTTCCCCAGGAGGCGTCATAGCACTTACCGTATTCTTGAAAGTGCAATCTACTACATGCTCTGCTAATAACTTGAGAGAGAAAAAGGCACTGAGGCATCTTAAGCAAATATGCCGTTTACCAAGATGTTTACTCAGTTGGGCGGAAAGGCATCGGGATATGTCTTTGATCCGAACATAATGATAATCATTGCCTTCAGAGAAGAGCAGCATGTTTTCCTGCATCTCACGCTTCCGGGAAACTTTTGAAAAATGAAGGGGGCTGATGATAATATGCTCGTCCTGCTCACCTGACTTGCTTTCCTTCTCCAGCCCATAAACATGAACCATTATTCCGGTATTCTGTGCCTCAAATTTAGGTATGTCCTGAATCTTGGTGGGGAACTCGACACACACACGAGTATTATCACCTACGTGGTATGTACTGGGATGGTCAGGATGATCTCTGCAATAGTAATTTTTGTCACAAGCCAGGAGTGACCATGCAAAACGAGCCTGATCCTTTCTATTTTTCACATTAATGCATGCATACGTATTAGGTATATTCATAGGGAGCTCGATACAGCTAGATCCTCAAATTAGCGGATGACTGACATATGTATGGATGTCCAGGTGTAGTATTTGATTGACTGTCTCACTTCCATCTCAGAAAACAGGGCCAGTATAGCACTCGAGGTGTATTCGCAAAACCACTCGGCGATTGATGTGCTCTACATTATCACGTCATTTTCCCCCAAACGTAATGAAGGCTCGTCTCTTCAATCGCAGTGAAAATTTTGGTGGAATGCAATAGTTCGGCGTAGAACACAGCACTGCATTTAATAGCAAGATACCGCGGATCGCTGACTACTCTGAGGAGCTCCGTTTCCGTGGCAACAAGGCACACCCTTAGAAACCCAACAGGGATGCGGTAGGTTCGTGTCAGATTCTCGATCCTTGTGAACGAGATTTGCTCCTCAAATGCATCTGCAATCACTGACTAGTCTAACTGTGGTATGGTGTCACTGACCTGATGTCCTTCACTAAAAGGACGGGAAAGGGAACTGTCGCTAGCCACAGGATCACCTCTATTACTAATAATACTACTACCACTATTTCAGGGCGATGAGGTTAATCCAGCCGATGATGGAGTCAGCGACGTACACAGGGGTATGCACCGAGGCACACTTATCTTCCACTGCTGGCGAGGGTGAATATTCAGAGCCAGAGTAGGATGAGGTGGTGGCAATGAGGGCCAGTGGGAACACCGTGGTTGCGGCAATGATGTCCAACCACGCTGCATAATGGAGACCTCAGCACCGCCAGCATGGGGATGGGGGATCGTTCCTCCTCTTCTTCTTCTTCTTCCTCTTCTTCTTCTTTTTCTTCCGACTGAAGCACCCATGGACGCCAGGGGGTATGGGATGGTGCGAGGTCAGTTGCTGGAGTGGCTGCAGATGATGCTGCCAACCCTTGTGCTTCGCCCTCGCCTTGGGGCCATTTATCGTGCTCACTGATGCTACCTACAACAATAAGATATCAAATGTAATTATTTCTTGAAAATGTTAGAGACATACACACAGAAAATCGTACTGAAAGTCGATTTTGTTAACTCACTGAAATATAAACGAAAATCTTATCCTCTAGTTCCCTGAAATTACTTATACATAAAACACACTGAATTTGAAAATCGTACTCTTACAAGACTGACTCGATTGCTCTTAGGTCTCACCCACGACACGTACCCCTACGTCTCCTTCCTTATCCACAGAAACACCTAGAAAAGCAAAGAATATGTCTCAGACAACTGAATGCATCATGTTACGAAAAATTAAAAAATTAATGTATATACTTTTGAATACATTGAGGGGGTGAACAGTGAGCAATGTGTTAGAAATATTTACTATCAAAAACAGTCTTGATCACAATTTATTTATTACGGTGACCGGTTTCGACCACTACTGTGGTCATCTTCAAACCTACAACTGATATACAAAGCTTTAATTAGAGGGCTCTTACTCATTGGTAATTCATCGTTTTATAGCTTTGTAACTTTATGTATTTTCTTTAACGTATGTAGCCCTCTAATTAAAGCTTTGTATACGACTTGTACGTCTGAAGATGACCACAGTAGTGGTCGAAAGCGGTCACCGTAATAAATAAATTGTGATGAAGACTGTTTTTTATAGTAAATAATGTATATACATTCCCTAGCCCTCATCATTAGAAGCACAGTATATTACGTGACCTAGCCACCAGCAAGGTTCAACCACCTGAACATGCCGGACAGTTGCTCTGTGGAAATATTGTGGAATTTGCACAATATCATCTGGCAGCAAACCCATGAAGACTATTTACAACACGTACGCCGGGAAAGATCAAAGAGTCATTGTTGATGGAAATTGTTTATAAAACGGAAATAGATGGTAGAAATCGAAAGAATCAGAGGATGGGAATAGGTGAATTATGCTATGCAGAGGACATCATTTGCATTTTGTAAGCCAGGGATACTCTTCTTTAACTTCTGTTCACTTCGTATACTGTGACTGCAAAGTCATTAAGATGCTCTGTGGTGTACTGCTGGGCACGACTGCGCTAGCGGTGTGCCTGGCCTCGTCCCTTCACCCCACCAGTCTGCAGCTGCCTTGGGGCTCAGTACGTCCCCACCAGACTGCTGCATTCATGATGACTGCTGCAACTGCCTCGCTTCAACATGGCTTTACTACCAGCTTCTGCTCTGCTCTGGCGGCTTGAGATGAAAGGTAGGTGAACACCCCACGCCTTGTGCGTCGCTTGGGTTCGTGTCTGGCGGTCCGCCTCCCTCGCCCACACTAGTAGTTCCTCCGCCCTCAGCTCCCACGCCACAGCGGAGGGTGGCAGCTAGTAGCAAAAGAGAGAAATTGGTAGATGATTGTAATGTACAACGCCGTTCCCAAGGCGCGCAGCGGTAGGATGTATCATGAACAATAGATTTGTTTTCGAAGGTTATCATCTTCCTGCCAAAACTGTACCCTAACTGGCATCAACATATATTTCGAAGGATGCAGCTGATGTCAGAAGCGTCAAGATATCTGTTTACCTTAGACTGAACTAAGAGTGTTTTTCTAAGGCTAACAGCTACGTTCAATTTTCCAGCCACTTGCCAGCAAACAAAGGCTGCTCGTTTCAGAATTTTTTTTTCCTCCCTTAGAGCTGCGTTCTGTTCCTCAGACACCTACACCAAGCCTACTCGACGAAAAAGAAGGTAAATTAGAATTATATTAATACCTTCAGCTGTTAACGGGCGTTGACACATATCAGCAGGGACAGGTGAAAATGTGTGCTCCAACTGGGGACTCGAACCTGGGATCTCCGGCATACATGCAGACGCTCTATCCACCTTTTTTTTTTTTTTTTTTTTTTTTTTTTAAATCTCATTTTGTTCGCTTTCTTTCGTTGCATCTGCTCGGGGCGGACGTCGTAAGGCATCCGTTTAAGTCCGTTGTTGATCGATTTTTTTTATTACAGAGGGTTGCTAACCCTCTGACTAAACACGCTGAGCTGCCGTGCCGGCTCCTGGGGCACAGAGGATAGCGCGACTGCAGGGACTATCTCACGCACGCCTCCCGCGAGACCCACATTCTCACTTTTTATGTCCATACACTATATTCGTGGTGTCCCAGCCCAACATACTCATTACTCGTGGAAGACATTCTTACCAAGTCCCGTATGAGTTCGAGGAATATGTGTGCATCCGCACAGAAGAAGAAGAAGGTCATGGCCGGTATTGCCAGAACTATATACTTATATGGATATGGTGTCTGTTCTTTCGGACATTTCCGAAAGAACAGACACCATATCCATATAATTATAAAAAGAAGGTAAGTTATAACTTGCTGGTATGACATTCTGAGTTCCTATTGGTCCACTGCAAAATAGAGAGTGGAGTCTGAAGGTATATAAAGCCCAAATCACAACACAATCCTGATCCGTCTTTGACAGTGCCCAATTGTATCCGTGTGATTTGCACAATATGAAACTGTCAGCCAGCAGTGGTGCCAGCGGCAGTGGTGATGGGAATCGGCCAAACTTTGGACAATTGCCATGTAAGCATTTACAAAAAATTATGAGTCCAAATTGCGACAGTTATAAAATTTCATTGCAAAGTATAATTTCTGGACGGTGATCGGATGCGAACAGTGGATACTATACACATCTGGAAAGCTGTACTGTGCACGTGTCACACAGAATCGACGTTTTAAGGAAGTAGTTGTTTCATTTTACAGTGTGTCACCATAGTCTATCGTAGAGAAACCTGCAAGAAAGATGTATCTTGCGCTGGAAGAATATTTCTTACACTGAAATATTAACAGCGTTGCATTCCACACGACAAATAGATTGGCAACTGCAATGATCTAACATTATAGCCTATTTTAAGTGCAGATAGTGTAGCCTCAGGGGTGCATGTGTTTATGTTCTCTATTACCAGTACCTTCTTGGTACTGATCTCAGACACTAGAACAATACTCTACAATTGATAGTGTAGATGATTTACGTAAAATGCCTCAAACTCCGTCCGTCTGAAGCTCCATCATAAGAACCACCCGTTTCTTTTTCTTCTTAATCGATTGCTTTTTCTTTTGTCATCATTCTTCTGACTGGTTTGATGCGGCCTGCCATGAATTCCTGTCCTTCGATAACCTCTTCATCCTAGAGTAGCATTTGCAACGTCCTCAATTATTTGCTGGATGTATTCCAATCTCTGTCTTTCTCTACAGTTTTTGCCTTCTACTGCTATTACATCACAACTCTTTCATATCTACTAATATACACTGATAAGGGGTGCTAACCTCCTCAACATGCGCGCATCTGGAGAAATGTTGTCACTTGGGTGGGTGCGGAACAACAATTATGGACTGGGTATGCTCCATTCTTTCACGAGACGCGGAACATGGCGGTCTACTTCTGGTCAGTTGCAGATAAAATCGGTGACAGTGCTGCAGGACAGGTTGGTCAAAGACAGTGTGAGATCTTTCAGTCTCCAACTTTATCCAAAAGTGTATGAATGTCCTGTGACTCCCATCCGCACAGAGAAAGATCGTAAATTACGCACTACGCTCGAAGTGCTAGAAATATGTAGATCGCTGTCTGGTATACTTTGATTTATATGTTCGACAATTAACGATGAATGGACATGCTTATGTATTTGCATTCGCTCTGGTACTCACAAAGTAGAAGAGGGATGATTTAGCGATGATGCAGAATCTGGGAAGCATGCTTCCATATCATTGGTCGGTGTTGAAATTACGATAAAATTTCTAAAATTCTTCGCACTATCAACTGTGATGCTTATTATTACACTATATCGACGGTGTCTTTTCCATCCCATCCATTCACCGGTACACTGTTGATTACCTCATAATGACTGCCTGAGGTCGCTTGTTTGAGATGGATGAAGAGTCTTGGTGGAGGGGCAACACCTTCTGGGAATGGCTAGCACCGAAACAGTGATCGTGTACATGACTGCAACATGAGGAAACAATCGAAATGGAACACTGAGCCATCACCTATTCTGTCACTCTGACAGATGACTTTAAATGTAGAGACCATCAGTCACCTTCCAGTTTCATTATGTTGTGACTGTCTTTTATTTAAAATCGTCATGTGTGTATGTGTGTGTGTGTGTGTGTGTGTGTGTGTGTGTGTGTGTGTGTGTGTGTGTGTGTGTGTGTTATGGTAGTAGCAACAACAACATGATTTACACCGTGCGACGTCTAGTTTTCTGTGAGAAGCAATGGATCAGAATGTGTTAATGTCAGTTTAGAACCTGACACAGACCTCTAAGTCGTGGCAGAAAAAACAAAAGTATGGCAGTGTGCAAAGTGTGTTACAGCAGAAAAAAACAATGTATAAAATAATAAAAAGGGACCCTTTCTTGCGACTGATAACCTGTGTGATATGATCCTCCTCCTACAGTACGGGCGTTGGCATTGTACATTGGTCTGTGCAATGGATCAGTACCTGTATATTTAACAGGATCACCACATATGCTCGATGCCAGCATGCATATGGTGTTTGTTTTCGATATATCCGACGAGAGAGAGGCAGAAAAATCTTTTGTAGTTCCTATCGGATGAAGTTAGCGGAGCTTTTATAGTTCATAATTTTCTCTATTGGATGGTACAGAATAACGATGATAGAATGTTGGGGTGACAGACGTGACTGGACCCTGAGGGACGTGGATATGCTTCGGACTGCAGTACCTGTATAATATTGAGTCTTCCCAATTTTTCTGATAAAAAACACCACCGTAACTGTTCGTACTGTCTTTATACTACCTCATCTTGCAGGAGCGGGCTACATTTAGCGCTGACCTTGCACATCGGCGCTACAAAATGTTTCCATTTCCTCCGAGTGGTGAAAACATGATCCTGTCACATTAACTCAGCTCACTCTGTTTCTACACGGGTTGCAGAATGTGGTAGTATAGCTCTCTCCAACTTCTGCTCAGTTCGACTTAAACTGGAACGATCGCATGCGCAAAGCTGCAGGAATGGCAGGGTAGAGTCTGAGGAGCAGTTACAAGATTCATAGGGAGTATCTAAAACCACCTTGGAATTTTACTACAACAGATAGGCACGAGAAAGGTGACTCATTTTGAGATATGAGAGTGGCTCAAATATGATTCGCTAGTGGCTCTAATCATTAAAAGACTTCTCCATAGGACCCAACACAGGTATGTGGCTGAATGGAAAAACTTCATTCTAAATTGCAGACAGCATTTCTACTGGAAATCGTAACACTAGAGATCTGAAAAGCCTGTGTACATTTCTTACGACCTCAATCAGTACACCATCTACTGTATGTGATCATTCTCAATCAAATATCACCTATGACCAATCGGATATCTTGCACGACCTCTGACGTGGCATCAGTATAGAATGCGCTACAAATACTGGAGAAGCATCTAACGGCGACATGGAGTTGCAAATACCAGCTTCATACCACGTTCCTTAGAGGAATCACTTTCTAAATTCAGTGATTTTATTACGAAATTACACCGTCAGCGACGTGTAACCGCACTGTCGGTCTGTTAATACACACTCTCGCGAACACCATCTATATTCAATGTCGCGGTATTTGTGTGGAAAATCCACTTCAATCCGCGATTTATAATGCATGTAGAGTTTTTAACATGGATACCGTTAGCGTTGCTTGTGAGCACCTGTAGAACCAAGACCACTTTAACAGTAACAAAGCCATTGCGATCGTGTTTCTAACATTTGGTGGCTTGCAAGACGATTACGCCTCTCCTTCTAAGACACAGTGTTACCACTTATGAATCATGTCCACCCATCGCTGATTTTCGCCCAGTATTGTTTCGTATCGCCAGCATTCACATACTGATGAAGTATTATACTTACAAGGGAACCTCCCCATCGCACCCACCTCAGATTTAGTTATAAGTTGGCACAGTGGATAGGCCTTGAAAAACTGAACACAGATCAATCGAGAAAACAGGAAGAAGTTGTGTGTAACTATATAAAAAATAAGCAAAATATACAAACTGAGTAGTCCATGTGCAACATAAGCAACATCAAGGCAGAGGTGTACAAATTCCCATTGCAGCCTGCTTGCCCCTAGCTCCTCTGCAACCATTCATGCAGGTCAGCCTGCCGCGACGTAAACACAAGAGTACGCATGTACTGAGGCATAGTGGGCAATGCGGGCGATACGGGCTCCCGCAAGCCCGGGCTACCTGGGTTCCCGCAAGCCTGCCAAGCTTCACGGGACCCGCTCAGCTTGCTACGCCTGACAACAGGTTGCGCTGTCAAGCTACCGTGACTAGAGTAGCCAGGTAGTTAGCCCGCAGTACATTCATCGCAACGGTGGGGGCAGCACAATGAATAGGTCGGACTTTAGTGAGATTGAAAAAAAATTGACAACTGGCGAATACATGCTGGTAACGAAACAGAGCACAAGTGCCCCATAGGAAACATTTTCGTGTGTTTATGAGGCCGCTTCAAATAAATCGGTAGGTGTGTCTCAATGCAAACTATGGTTCAAATGGCTCTGAGCACTATGGGACTCAACTAGTGTGGTCATCAGTCCCCTAGAACTTAGAACTACTTAATCCTAACTATCCTAAGGACATCACACACATCCATGCCCGAGGCAGGATTCGAACCTGCGACCGTAGCAGTCGCACGGTTCCGGACTGCGCGCCTAGAACCGCGAGACGCAAACTATGTAAAAAGCTCTTAAGTACTTATTTAGGAGCCTCGAGTATGTTACGACATGTGTGCAAATTTGACAAGCAGTTCCCTCACTCCGTAAATTTCTTGAAAGAGGACAAAGATTTAGTGGCCGAAAATGGGGTCGAAATGTGTGCTAAGGACCTGAGACCATTTAGCAGTATAGAGGGAGTAGGATTACATGGTAACCCGGAAACGATGTCAAAATCTTTTGTGTAAGGTACTCTTTTCCATGCTCTGTCCGAAATATTATGTAGACAGTAATGTTCCTCTTGATGGTCAAGTGGGCAAAATTTCTTCAAGATCGGAATAAAACTGTAGGTTGATGTAGAAGTGTGTAAGTAAAGTACCCTCCGCCATGTACCATTCAGAATTTTAAGCAGACAGCGCCCTTCATCCTGCTTTGAATATCAAGTATGCCAAATTTCATCAAGATCGGAATAAAAACGTACAATTTGTCGAATTCCGTTAGGTAAAGTAACCTCTGCCATGCACCCTACGAAATTTTAAGTAGACTGTGACCTTCCTCTTGGTTTCAAGGTATAGTGTGCAAAATTTCATCAAGATTGTATGCAATACAAACACACGGACACAATGAAAACACACTTTCAGTTTTTCTGAAATTTTCTAATTTTTCGGTCGATTTTCGAAAAATTTTATTTCATAAAAACCTTGTCCTGAGAATTACGAACACAGCAAAAAAAAAAAAAATTGCCGAATTGGTCCAGCCGTTCTCGAGTTTTACGCTTATCAACGCATTTGGCAATTCATTTTTATTTATATAGATAATAAGCTGGAAATATACGCGTAAAGGAAGAATGTACAAATAAAACCCAATATTTTTTGACCTGAAATTAATATATATATAATGTTAGGGTTTGTCTTTTGGTGCTCAGGTAAAATAAAAACTTTTAATTAACGTTCATAGTACGACAATGAAGCGCGCAGACTAAACGGCTGCGTAGCGCAGCTCGGCAGTAATATGGGCAGGCAAGCAAGTTTCCCGCAGCCTGTCCGGGTTGGGTTCTGCTTGGCTTGGCTGGGAGTGAAGCAGCCTGCCCGTTCTGTTGACAACGCGCGGCGGCCTGCCCGCCTGGCCACGGGGCAAGCATGGGCGGGTTAAAAGCGGAACGTGTACATCTCTACATCAAGGACAATAGGAGCTCAGGAGCGCCGTGGTCCCGTGGATAGCGTGAGCAGCTGCGGAGTGAGAGGTCCTTGGTTCAAGTCTTCCCTCGTGTGAAAAGTTTCTTTCTTTATTTTCGCAAAGTTATGATCTGTCCGTTCGTTCATTGACGTCTCTGTTCACTGTAATAAGTTTAGTGTCTGCGTTTTGCGACCGCACCGCAAAACCGTGCGATTAGTAGACGAAAGGACGTGCCCCTCCAATGGGAACCGAAAACATTTGATGGTAAGGTCATAGGTCAACCGATTCCTCCACAGGAAAACACGTCTGATATATTCCATACGACACTGGTGACAGCATGTGCGTCAAATGACAGGAATATGTTGTCGACCCACCTAACTTGTACACTTGGCGAATGGATAAAAACATTCTTCTACCTTGCCCGATTTAGGCTTTCTTGTGGATGTGATAATCACTCCCAAAAAAGTGATGAAAACATAAGAGTCTGTCACATAAACTGCAACAAATGAATGCAACAGTTTCACAGTCGCACAGTCGCTGTGCTCTGTCAAAACATGTGTTTTGCTTCGATGTTTGTTTAGGTGTAGCGTCCCCATACTAAGGCGCAGTTACCTCGCATCGGACGGACGGACGGACAGATAATAATTGTCTGAAAATAAAAAAAATTAAACTTTTCACTCGAGGGAAGACTTGAACCACGGACCTCTCGTTCCGCAGCTGCTCACACTAACCACGGGAGCACGGCGCTCCTAATGTAACAGTAACCTTGATGTTACATATGTTGCTTATGGACTACTCAGTTTGTATGTTTTGCTTATTTTTTTTCATAGTTACACACAACTTCTTCCTGTTTTCTCGATTGATCTGTGTTCAGTTTTTCAAGGCCTATCGACTATGCCAACTTATAACTAAATCTGAGGGGGGTGCGATGGGGAGGTTCCCTTGTTAGTAGCAAGGAATGCGTGACAGATTCGCCTTTAGCGGCAGGCTTATAAAGTATGTGTGTGTGTTCCGGCATGTGCAAGGACAATGGATATGTCCT
This sequence comes from Schistocerca serialis cubense, assembly GCF_023864345.2. Taxonomy (NCBI): domain Eukaryota; kingdom Metazoa; phylum Arthropoda; class Insecta; order Orthoptera; family Acrididae; genus Schistocerca; species Schistocerca serialis. The sequence continues at coordinate 316,303,135 of NC_064642.1, read as the reverse complement.
GTCATAAGGGTAATTGTGATAGCTGCGCCGGCCAGAGTGGCCGAGGGGTTCTAGGCGCTACAGTCTGGAACCGCGCGACCGGCTCGAATCCTGCATCGGCCATGGATGTGTGTGATGTCCTTAGGTTGATTAGGTTTAAGCAGTTCTAAGTTCTAGGGGACTAATGACCTCAGATGTTGAGTCCCATAGTGCTCAGAGCCATTTGAACCACTTTTTTGCGATAGCTGCAAAGGGAATGAAAGATTTTTTTGCTTGGAAAATTATGTCCAATCGTAAGAATGTGCAAATATTTCTATTTCCAGAGCCACAGCCATCAGCACGGGGTATTTCCGATACTTCGTTCACTGTCGAATGTCTTCCAATTGAGACCGCAATAGCAATATGTAATTGTAAGTATAGCAATAAAATATATGTGGCCGGTTTCCTACGACAATTCTCCCTGGCTTGCGGGGAGTACGTTGCGGCTGTGGCCTGTGGCAGGAATATTTGACGTTTTCGGCTAACGGTGCGAGCCGTCCGAATGTGAAGGCCTGCTGGGGGACGGGAATGTAACTGACCTAACCGTGTCGCCTTCTAGATGGCTGAATAGTGAACTAAGTGAACTAATACTCAGTATGAGTTGGACAGCCTTCGTGATCACGTGAGTTTTCAGTGGAAATTTGAGAAGATTCAATATGGACGTGTGTTTGCGCTGCAGTATTATTCCCTCCCATGTAAATTGTCCGGTTGACTGCTCCTGCACATTTCCTGTCTTTATTTGGTAGACAGAACATCGATTGTGGTGTGTGTTGTGTGCATTTAGCAGGTGAGACAGCTGAAAGACGCGTTTGTTGGTTCTCCAGGAATGAGAAACACCTTAGTTTGTAAATTATAAGCAAGATTTTGAATCTGTTATATAACTGAAATCGGTATTCGCGAGTGGAATTATCAGTTTCCTCTATTTTTTTCGAGTTTTCACGTAAAGATCTTCGCAGACAGGATAACTTTCTAGCTGTCTGCATTTACATCTACATCTACGTGATTACTCTGCTATCCACAATAAAGCGCCTGGCCGAGGGTTCAATGAACCACCTTCAAGCTGTCTCTACAGTACCACTCTCGAACGGCGCGCGGGAAAAACGAGCACTTAAATTTTTCTGTGCGAGCCCTGATTTCTACTATTTTATCGTGATGATCATATCTCTCTATGTAGGTGGGTGCCAACATAATGTTTTCGCAATTGGAGGAAGAAACTGGTGATTGAAATTTCATGAGAAGGTCCCATCGCAACGAAAAACGCCTTTGTTTTAATGATTGCCACTCCAATTCACGTATCCTGTCTGTGGCACTATCTCCCCTATTCCGTGATAATATAAAACGAGCTGCTCTTTTTCGACGTCATACGTCAGTCCCACCTGATGCGAATCCCACACCGCACAGCAGTACTCCAGAACAGAGCGGACAAGTGTGGTGCAAACAGTCTCTTTAGTAGACCTGTTGCGCCTTCTAAGTGTTCTGCCAATGAATTGCAGTCTTTGGTTCTACACACGACATTATCTATCTGATCGTTCCAATTTAGGTTATTTGTAATTGTAACCCCTAAGTATTTAGTTGAATTTACAGCCTTCAGATTTGTGTGACTTATCCCGTAATCGAAATTTAGTGGATTTCTTTTAGTACTCATGTGAATAATTTCACACTTTTCTTTATTCAGGGTCAATTGCCACTTTTCGCACCATACACATATCTTATCTAAATTATTTTGCAATTCGTTTTTGTCATCTGATAACTTCGCAGACGGTTAATGACAACATCATCTGCAAATAGCCTAAGAGGGCTACTCGGATTGTCTCCTATGTCGTTAATATAGATCAGGAACAATAGAGGGCCTATAACACTTCCTTGGGGAACACCGGATATTACTTCTGTTTTACTCAATGACTTTCCCTCTGTTTCTATGAACTGTGACCTTTCTAACAGGAAATCACGAATCTTGTCGTACAACTGAGGCGATATTCCACAGGCACGCAGTTTGGTTAGAAGACGCTTGTGAGGATCTGTGTCGAAAGCCTTCTGGAAATCTAAAAATTTGGAATCAATTTGACTTCCCCTGTCGATAGCACTCATTACTTCATGAGTCTAAAGAGCTAGTTGTGTTTCACAAGAGGCCGGCCGGGGTGGCCAAGCGGTTCTAGGCGCTACAGTCTGGAACCGCGCGACCGCTACGGTCGCAGGTTAGAATCCTGCCTCGGACATGGATGTGTGTGTTGTCCTTAGGTTGGTTAGGTTTAAGTAGTCCTAAGTTCTAGGGACTGATGACCTCAGAAGTTAAGTCCCATAGTGCTCAGAGCCATTTGAACCATTTTGTTTCACAAGAACGATATTTTCTGAATCTGTTCTCAGTGGCTTACAGCACGTTCTGCCTCGCTGCAACTCGCTAAGGTTTCAGGTTTCTAAAAAATTAATTTCCAGTCTATATCTTCGAAATTATACTGTGCAAGCCACTCTGTTATGAAAGCGATATTTCTATGTGCTTGATATCGATAAGTATCGCGTAAATGGTATGATACTTTGGTAACCCATATAAAAATTCATATGTTCTTGTAATCCCAGAGTCTGGAGATTGGTGTAGAAAGCAAGAAAGCAAGCAGGTCAGGGTAGAAACAGTTAGTCTTTTGTGCCGAGGGGAACCGACCCAGACTTTGTACAACCTCATACCTCTGATGGCGCTATGGTCACGTGTCGGGCTAGTGTGTGTGCATGGGCAGATGACTTGTGACTGTCAGCTGCAGTGGATAACCTACCAAGCTCGCAGGAAATATTAGTGCTGCAATGACCACACACAGTGCATGTGCTTATGTTGTCTCTGTACTGTATGTACTAGTGTCTGGTGGTCGATAACTATATGCAGGATGCAGAAGTGGTGATTTTGTATGGCGCATGTTGCGAACTGTGCGTTTACTACATCGGTATGTGGCAGCTGGGTTGGAGATTGGTTTCACGTTGAACTATTCAAGCTTTCATCGTCAGTGGCATAGCTGTGTAATTGAGGAAGTGTCTTTTCGTATTTCATGATATGTAGATGACTTTTGCAGGGTTGAACTGTCAGTGTGATAGGGCGATCTGTACAAAATAGTTTTGCCACTGAAAGTCTCGTCTGTACAAAATAGTTTTGCCACTGAAAGTCTCGTCTGCACAAAATGGCAGACAGTGCTCCCACACTGGCAGCAGCAGCAGCAGTTTGGCAGGTAAATTCAGTAAGAGCCAATTAGATATCCCATTTGTTCACAAGACATACTTTGTACTGGGACATAGGGGTCTCTACAGACTGGTTTGAACAAAATGGGGGCAAGGTATCTACAGAAAGTTTTGAGAGTAACGTGATGTCTTCTTTGTTCGAGTGTTCAAAGACAAGTTGAAGCAGACTCTCCATATCTGGCGTGATGCTGTCCTCATCCAGCATTTTGGCGTTAGGACATCTCCAGACCAGCAGCTGTAGGACACAGAAAATTCCAGCTATTTTTCTCTTATGTAAGACAGTGCTTCGAGTTCTGTTTGCGTAATTGTTCTGATTTTCTCGTCTGTGCTTAGACAGTGCTCTCTTTCCAAACAGCGAGAATGCTTTTATGATTAACGGAGCTTTTGCAAGCATGCATATACATGATGAAGGCTTTTAGCGGTGATAACATGAGCTAACGTTTACCGTTTCTGAGACATATGTTGAAAGCAGGACGTTACGATTTCTGGGAAGGGAAGGACGTGATGGTTGGAGTGCCTCATTAGGACCTTTAGGAAGAATGCATTCGGTGTTATTCTGGGATATTTTCGTAAACAGGTCCTGTTAGGTCAAGTATTTCCGTGCAGAGAAGCTGAGACATCATTTTGAAAGCTCGTGCAACAAAAGCAACCGTTAACTATTTCTGTGGCACTTTACGATTTCCGGGAAGGGTTGACACCGAATGGATGGGCTGTCACACTAGGATCACGCATCCTGTGTTATTCTGGATTATTTTCGTAAACAGTTTCTGAAAGCATTGTAAAGATTTCTATAGCGTGTCCAGAGGGAGACTTGGCTGTTATTTACATAGACATGAGATGCCAGTACAACACTAACAACATTTTAGCTGCGCCTGCGAGAGTGAGTCGCTAGGCAAACATCTCGCTCAGCAATTAGGCGTGTGCCGGACCCACAGGTGCGAAGGCTATGCGTCAGCATAGCAGCCACATTGGGCAGGTACACACGTGCGTGCGCATGTGGAGACAGGCTGGACCGGCGGTTGCGCCCGACACATTCGCTCATCATTCCAGCATGGACCTCTGCAGGGAACAGTTCGCTGATGTGTTGCAGTCGAATTTCTTAATGATAGTTCGAAAGCGTTTTTACATGCAATGAGTGTTGTGCACTGCTTTATTTTAGCTGTTTAAGCGTTGTGAGAGTGTTTACAGAGCGTTATACATGCATTATTTTGCTAATTTTATGCGTGGTGAATGTGTCTGTACATCAGTGTACTGCATTATTTTGAGAACATGTCTGTAGGCTGTGCAGTGGATTATTCTGACAGTTTACTATTAGTGAGCGCGTTTGCAGAGCGTTTCACATGAATTATTTTGACAATTTACGAGTTTTTTGCGTGTGTACATCAGTTTACTGCGTTATTTCGGTAATTTAAAAGCATTTTGCAAGTCTGTAGGCTATGTATTGTGACCCCAAACACGTCAGAGCGAGTGTTTTGTATCAGTATAATAAATAAACCGCACGAAATCCATCTGTAAATAAGTATTTCCAACTTCCCACTAAAAATAAATAAAGTACACCTTTTCCTCTCCAGCTGCTGTACTCAGATTGAGTCCTTTTCCCACCTCTTTTTCCTGGACCACTTTCTTGGATTAGGAGAGACAGGGAGGGACGAAAGCGCCCTTTGGTGGCGGTACTGTGTACTAGGTCAGTTGGACTCTGGACCTCATGGTGAACACAGTGGGTGGAGCTACTGCCTATGACAACTCAAATTGTTTAAATAAACAATGCATGCAAAATAGAGACTTACATCCTTCCTATCCAGCAGCCCAGCACAGACTGAGTCCTTTTTCCTCCAATTCCAAGGAAGAGATGGTGACTGGATAACTTAGGTTAGTGGTGGTAGCCCAAGTGACCTTTTTTCCTTCCAAAATTTTCCCACCATTTTCTTGGGGAGAGGAAGGGGGTGAGGGGATGGGGGTTACCCAAGGGAGAGGGGTTGATTAATTGATCAATTTAATTAAGTAGTCAATCAAATTAATAAGAGTGACAGGGGGCTATTTGAATAACTCAGACCTGAAAATGTGCCTGTATCAGCGAGGTGGAGGGGGATGAGTTTGGGGTTTACTTAGGGGTTGGGAGAAGGAGGGGGAAGGGTAGGTGACAATAGGGTAAGGACCTGTCAATCAAATGGAAGGATATCCACAGGGGTCTTAATCCACATAGCAGAACAATAGGTTAATTACCTGTCAATAAAAGAAGAACAATAGGTTTGCCCCTGAGAGCATTTCTGCCCTGATGTAGGCAACCCACAACGTGGCATGATGCCAGCCTTGCCCTACTACTAGCCTGCACTACATCTGGGGTGATAATGGCGTCATATCTTGGAATACAGCAATCACCGAGTTGTATCGTGAATCCGTCTTGTGTGCTATACTAGTCCGGTTTTTCAAACGTCAGCTAAAGCCCTCAGCCAAATACCACACCTCGACGTCCGTATTCATGTCTATGATCCATTAAATGGAGAATCAAATTATATCAAAGTCCCCAAGGATATAGCTGATAAGAAAGCGTGTTTTAATGTCCAAAATGAAAAGGATTATGCTTGTTTTGCATGCTCAGTCTTGGTTTGTGAAAGAAAAATTAAACAGAATCCAGAGTGCACATCTCGATATGGAATAGGTCTTAACATTCGTGGATGTTATAATTTTAGCTGTAGCAAGTTCCCTGTAAAGATTCAGGAGATACCAAAACTGGAGGCACAAAATTCCGGAATATTGGTTAACGTTTATGATCTGAAGAAGGAGCAGAAAAGCAAGTCAGATGAGCAGGCGAAGCATATTGTCATCGGCACTTTCCGTTTCTCAAAATTTGTGGGTGAACGTGATCTTCATGCAAACATGCTGCTCTTCTCTGAACGTGATAATCAGCATTGAGTTTGGATCAAAGCCATGTCTTGCCTCCTTTATAGCCAATTGTCGAAACATAAAGATAATAAACACATTCGCTTCAGGTGTCTAAACGCATTTTCAGAATCAAATTATTTAAAAAATCATCTGGAGGGCTGTGAATCCAAGGAAGCGGTATGTATTGTTATGCCTACAGAAAAAAACGAGTTCATTAAATTCAAGATTGCTCACCACCAGGAATAATGTCTGTTTGTTGTACATGCAGACTTCGAATGTCTCCTTGCCCCTATCACCCATTGTGAAGGGAACCCCTTAGCTTCACATACCACCTTCACACTAGAACACGTACCATACACAGCAGCATACCAAATTGCATGTTCATATGATTCAAGTCTTAACCGCTATGAATCTTATGTCAGGGATAATCCTGCAGTTTGGCTGCTCCATGAGACTGAAAAACTGTCATGGAATGTTGATATTCTTTATAGCACCAACACCCCCATGATCGAATCGGAGGAGGGTAAGAAATTATACAGAGTGGCGCACATAAAACCGGCCCGAACCGGAATGCAAATGCGCATGAGTAACAGTACTAGCTTGTCAGTTTCTTTGCCACCTTCCAACAGCAGTAGCGTGTGCAGTTCATACGGAAAGTAGCTGTTATAAACTGTGTACTTCATTGTCATGCCTTACTCCATTGCAGAACGTGTGTTCATTGTTGATGAATATGTGCAGTCCGAATCCATTAAAGTTGTTTGTGACACTTTTCATGAAAAGTTTCCTGAAAGTAATATTCCTGCAAAATTAACGATTCAGGAACTAGTGAGAAAATGGCGTTCGACAGGCAGTGTTGATAATTCAAAGAGAAACAAGGCACCAACTGTACGTACACCTGAAGTTGTGGCAAACGTGATGGCACACATTGAAACAAGTCCCTACAAGTCAACACGACAACTATCCCAGCAATGTGGAATATCTCGCAGGTAATGTCAACGCATCCTTCATGGCTTAAAAATGAACCCTTACTGTGTGGGTGTTGTTCAGCAAATAAAAGAAGTGGACAAGGGTAAGTGTACACATTACTGTAATTGGTTGCTGGAAAAAGTCTTTTTTTTCGACAGATGAAACTTGGTTTCATCTGTTGGGTTACGTTGATTCACAAAACACAAGACACTGGGCTACCGAGAATCCCCATGGCATACTGCAAAAGCCGTTACATAATTTAAAAATTGATGTATGGTGTGGCGTACCGGGTAACAGATTTATTGGGCCATTATTCTTCAATGAAACTGTCAACACACATGTTTACTTACGACTCTAAAATGAATTTTGGGCTATCTTAACTCCAAACGAAAAATGTACATATTTCCAGCAAGATGAGGCAACTTCTCATACATCGGATTTGTCCTTAGCTTGTATACATACTGATTTTACAGAAGAGAGGACCAATAGTAAGGGCTTGTTGCCAGCCCAGCTTCCCGAGTTGTCACCATGTGACATTTACCTCTGGGGATTTCTAAAGGCTAGAGTCTACCACAACAATCCCAGAACACTTGACACATTAAAAAACAACATATGTGAAGAAATTTCGAACATTCCTCAAAGAGTACTAAAAAGTGTTTTCCTTAACATGCTTCGACATGCACAACTTTGCTTGGATGTTGGCGGAGAACATTTTGAACACGGACTTTATATTCCTTTCTAAAATATGCTTATTAAACTAATCAAAGTAAATCTGTTACTTAAACTGGTAATTAAATAGTTAATAATGAAACTGCACAATAAAAATGTAGGAAAGCGATGATGTACGTTGATTTTCTTCATTCATATTCCTTTCAGCACAGGGGCCAGTTTTATGTGTGCCACTCTGTACAATGATGCGCTTAACTATCATATTTGTGGGCTGCCATTAGGTAGAACAGCTGCAACTCCCTGTAGGGTTCACTGTCATCTTACAGGGAAGTTTTGTGGTGGAGCTCACATGACACATACCTGTCTTCTTCTACGACTTAAGTGGGTATGACACTCACTTTTTGTTGAGCAATTTTTAACTTCAGATGGGAGAAAAATCAGGTCAGAGACCTGTCTGAGAAGTATACCCTGCTTCTTTGACACACTACGTTTTATGCAGGTGCCACTCTGGCTTGTTGAAACTCTACCTCGGGGGGATATGCATATGACTCGATCTGCATACCCTGATGAGGAAAAGTTTCAGCTTGTGATTAGGAAAGAAATTTTTTCTTATGAGTATCTGTATAGCAAGACGAAACTTAACGAAACCAGGCTATCAGGTATTCCTGCATTTAAAAGTATTCTCACGGCGATAACTAGTGCATATTATGAACAAGGTGTGAATGTCTTGCAGAAATTCAGTATTCCCAATTTGGGTGAATACATAAGATTATACATGGACACTGGCGTGCACTTGCTTTCAGATGTTTTTGAAAGGTTCCGGAGTGTATGCATGGCCACATACTCTCTGGACTCTGCCTTTTATTACATGGCACCTGTGTTGTCCTGAGATGCAGTGCTCAAGAAAACGGGGCGCAGCATGGAACTTTTGACTGCTGCTGATAAGATTCTTTACTTTGAGTGCAGGATCCATGGGGGCTTTGCCAGTGTCTCCATAGACACGACAAGGCAAATAATCCACGTATGGGTGTGGGCTCAACACACAATTCAAGTTATATTCTATATATGGATGTGAATAAGTTATGTGGGCACGCCTTGATGCAAACCACTGCTGGATGGCGAGTTTCAGTGGGTACTCGAAAACGAATTAGAGGCATTAGGTGGAAAAACACTGGGTCTGGAGGCTGATTCTGATGTTGGGTATGTGGTGAAGGCAGACCTCATATACCCTGTTAGTATGCATGAAATGACAAGCGACTTACCGTTATGTCCAGAGCAACAAGTGAAACATCTTTCTTTAAATGAGTGGGCCTGTGCGCAAAGTGCTGAATGACTGGGGCCCACAATATCCTAGCACAACGCAATCTGACTGCTTAAAAAATTACAACCTGACTTCAAATAATTAATTCAAGAGAATGGCCCTGACTAAAAAGAAATCTTAACAATAACCTATACATTTCATTATGCATTTACCTCACAAAAATCTTCATTACACGAACTACAGCAATACAGCAAGCGTCAATACTGCCAGCTAAATAAATGATTCTAACTACTAAAGCCACTAACTACTAATAGGCATGTGGTTAGAAAGGAAAGATTTTGTTACAAAGCAAATAATGTATTTTTTTACCTTAATAATGTGACATCCAGTTCAAACACGATTATAAATCGTCATTGACATCTAGTAGAAAGGTATATAGTCATAAATAATATTCAGTCTCCAAGTTGAACATGTACAGATCATTAGCCTACGCTAACACTTCAGACCTCTACCCTCCATCAATGCTAACTTCTCACATCTAACATCCATCACTGCTGGCTGTTCACCTCCAATGGCCCAATAGTACTTCCATCACTGCTGGCGACTAACTTCCAACTGCCCAACATTACTGGTAATTAACTTCCAACAATGAGTCCAACCAGCCACAGAGTCTCTTACAAAGAAAGTGCAGTCAGAGATCCAATGCAAAGCGCTACACAGCGCTGCCAACACAGAAACAGCCCACTTACATAGCCCCCCTGTTCCCCACAAAAATTTTACTAATTATTTTGGGCAGTGGCCAGGATCAATTTGTTAAAATTTTTTATATTAACAATATCAAATAGATCAAAAGCACACAATTATTAATGCACTGTTGGTCAAAAGCAAAAATTGTCCTCACAGTCCCTAAAGACAGTCCTAATCATTTACCAGAGTTGTAGTCTATGGCAGTTTTATGCACAAAGTCTCAGCAGTAAAAGAAAATGCACACGCAAGTAGTGGATCTCCAAGCGGTCTTGAAGAAGTGTTGTCCTCCTAACAGAAACACAGTGCTGACTCTTGACATGAATATTGGTAATAGTGAGCGTATGCCAAAGAAAACAAAAATGTCGCTGAGAGCTAGCAAGTGACTGGCTTTGAAGTTCACAATGTCACACCAGAAAGCTGAGACACCAAAAGGATGTCCAGTGTATATCACACTGACGCTGGTTTGGTGGAGTCATGGATCCCTCTGACTCTTGACTGCAGACAACTTGTCACGTGATATAAAATAGTCTAGCAGGGACACTTGATTCCTCCCTATTTAAGAGGTCTGTAGCACTGTAAAAGCCCTGACCTTTGCTAGAGTCGCTGAGCTAAGGAATGAGTGATAACAGAGATATTTGGCAGAGGCTCCATCTGGGAGCAATCCAGTGGGACATCAGGAGCGAGTTTTAGTGTAGTGACAGGCCAACAATCGACCAGAAGGTAACAAAGAAAAGATAGGGGGGGCCGCACTCTCTACCAGCTGTGCCGAAGATAGAGGGAGGTATTCTGACTCCATCAGACGCTCCATGGCGAAGAGGCCTCCTGTGTGGCAGGTTTCTCTGGGCAAGGACATAAATTATCCGACGAGCAGGGCACAGGTGGTGGGAATGAATCAAGGTGCCACTCTGTGCTGGGAACGAGATTTGGTTGGTCCCTCCCACCTGTTCTAAGGAATCCTGTGTGCCTCATTTATGGCATCCCCTGCTCAGTTTGCTGGGGGGCATAGCTGCTTCACATGGCATGTCAGACATTGCTGACTCACCACAATTTTATAAAGTTGTCACCCCTTGTGTCCAACCACTATGCCTTGCGTCCATCCATGTATCCATCTGAGCATATGTACCCAGATGGGGGAACCTTGCTGATGTCATGCATGGCCAGTAGACCAGGACCCATGGCACTTGTCACAGTGGGTTGAAAAGACCATGTGACAGATATCCATACAGAACCTCTACTGGACTGCACCGACTGACTGGAATTTCTGGCTAAGGTATGAAAAAACTGGACAACTGGGTACTGTCAAAACTGTATTCTGTAACTGTGTTTCATACACTATGTGATCGAAAGTATCCAGGCATCCCCTAAAACATATGTTTTTCCTACTGCCAGGTACTCCATATCAGTGACCTCAATAGTCATTAGACATAGTGAGAGAGCAGAATGGGGCGCTCTGCAGAAATCATGGACTTCGAACTTGATCAAGTGATTGGGTGTCACTTGTGTCATACGTCTGTACGCGTGGTTTCCACACTCCTAAACATCCCTAGGTCCACTGTTACCGATGTGATAGTGAAGTGGAAACGTGAAGGGACACGTACAGCATAAAAGCGTACTGGTCGACCTCTTCTGTTGACTGAGAGAGACTGCAGACAGTTGAAGAGGGTCGTAATGTGTGATAGGCAGACATCTATCCAGACCATCACACATAAATTCCAAACTGCGTCAGGATCCACTATAAGTACTGTGACAGTTAGGTGGGAAGTGAGATAACTTGGATTTCATTGTCAAGCGGCTGCTCATAAGCCACACATTACGTAGGCAAACGCCAAACTACGCCTCGCTTGGTGTAAGAAGCGTAAACATTGGACGATTGAACAGTGGAAAAATGCTGTGTGTAGTGATGAATCACGGTACACAATGTGGCGATCCGATGGCAGGGTGTGGGTATGGTGAATGACCGGTGAACGTCATCTGTCAACGTGTGTAGTCCAACAGTAAAATTCGGATGTGGTTGTGTTATGGTGTGGTCGTGTTTTTCATGAAGGGGGCTTCCACCCCTCGTCGTTTTGCGTAGCAGTATCACAGCATAGGCCTACATTGATGTTTTAAGCACTTTCTTGCTCCCCACTGTTGGAAAGCAACTCGGGGATGGCGATTGCATCTTTCAACATGATCGAGCACCTATTCATAATGTGGCGGAGTGGTTACACGACAGTAACATCCCTGTAATGGACTGGCCTGCACGGAGTCCTGACCTGAATCCTACAGAACACCTTTGCGATGTACTGAAACGCCACCTTCGTGCCAGGCCTCACCGACCGTCACCGATACCTCTCCTCAGTGCAGCACTCCGTGAAGAATGGACTGCCATTCCGCAAGAAACTTTGCAGCACCTGACTGAACATATGCCTGCTAGAGTGGAGGCTGTTATCAAGGCTAAGGATGGGCCAACACCATATTGTATTCCAGCATTACCGATGGTGGACGCCATGAACTTGTAAGTCATTTTCAGCCAGGTGTCCGGATACTTTTGATCACATAGTGTAGATCCTGACGATCAGATTGACCTCTGAATTTTATGCCAGATGGAATGGTGTGATAGTTAGGCACTGAATTCTGTTTCAGTGGCAGAATGCTTCAGAATCCTCCAACACGAACTAGCAACTGTTGTGTAAGACCAAGGTGAGCAGCACACCCTTGATAGCTAAAATGGCAGATGAAGCCCGAATTATAACAAGCGTAGTCTTGGAGGACAATTGAGCAACATATGGTAAATCTGACATGTGTCTATCATCAACAGCAACATGGTCCCTCCAAGAAGGAATCAGCAAAGTCCACATACACCCAGTGCCATGATTGCTCTGGGTAATTCATGGAGACATTTTTTGTGATAGGGGCACCTGGTTCTGTGTGCATGCTGAACAGGCATGTTCCATTTGCTTGAAATCAGAATCAGTTATTGGCTAATATACACCCCTGGGGACAGTGCTTTCATTTGGGATCTCCTCCAATGGGACACATGCAACAAGTGGAGACTGTGTTGTTCAGTAATGGTGGGACAACAATTTGTCAATTCTGATCTTTGCAACTGACAGTAGGACATCTTCTACAATGTAGAACCTATCACGAAACTTGAGAAACAATCAGAGTGCCACTCTGACCAAACAGGATAATGTTCCGTCTGTCTTCGCTAGACTGCCTGAACCACTCTGCACAAGAGAGGATCCTCACTCATAGCTGCTGCGACTACACATACTGTCGAAGGACATTCGCTGATGTTATCCTGGAGGTTCTAGTCCAGCACAAAACGGATTATCTCCTGCCTATCAAAATCGATGCTAGGATCCACAAATAGCCAAAACATGGCATCTGCATTCATACAGTGTGAGATGGGTCTGTAGTGGATTTCATAGGAAAAATTACTCAGGAACAAGAATGAGTGCTATAAACACAGTGCCATTCCATCTGGGAGCTTGGACTGTGCTTAAAACTGCAAGATGAATGGCTTGTTGTCCATAAGGAGGCAGAACAGTGCTGTACAATAAAAAGCTACATTTCTCAAGCTTATATAGTAGAACAGGCCCAATCCTGAAATCCAAACGCTGGCCATCATCCATAAGTTTAACACTTACGCCATGCTGGCAGCGCTGTCCATTGTTGGTGCATGAACCAGCATTTTGAGACATTTTGGCAGCACATGGTGGGCTGCGTAGATGACTTCAACTGAAACGAGGTCCACTTTGTCTTGTAAAGTTGGCCATCTGGCCAGGCTGGGATGTCGACACCGATGGGCTTCATATTGGCGTCCTCTGTGTGTTGGTTTCCGCCATGCTGCCACCAACGCTCTTGCCACTGCAGGCCACCACAGGATGACGAGAAGGTGGAGCCAGTACCCTCCGACTCACCAAAATGTGGGAAACCAGACAGCACACAACACTCGCTACAGCTGGGCGGGACACAGCTACCCAACCAGCAACATAACAACAACATAATGTTGCCACATCTGATGCACCACTGCCAAAGTATGCCATCCATGCAAGGCTTTGGCACTACTAGGGCAGCAACTACCGCCATCCTTGTGACACAATTTCTTGCCACCTTGGGACATGAGAACGGTATCTGACCACACCTGTGGAACATGGACAGAATGGTCAATGCTGGGCTATGCCATTGGACAAGAGTGCACGCCAGTAACTGCTGTAGCTTGTAGGAGTAATAAAGAGTTGACATGCAGGTCTTCTATCTTGCTGTAGCGATTCTCACCCCTGACAAACTTCTGTAGCCCTTGCCAATCAATCAAATTCATAATTCCCAGGGTAAGAAAGCCATCGTCATCTTGACCAGTAGATGAATGGCTCCTCCACCCCTCCATAGTGACCATTTCACCCAGTGACCTACCATATTTTGGCACCCAATATGGGGCACAAGAAACTGTTCACCTTGCTGCAGCACTACATTTTTGGGTGACAGCAGTTGGATTGGCAAAGGTGCTATGATCATCAGCAATGTAGTGTTGTGACTGACAATTCGCAACTTTTCACAAACACAACTTTTATTGATGTAAGTTCACAAGGTTGATGACTGAACATTTAAACGAAAGGTAACAATAACGAAAAAAGTCTCCTAATTGAGGCAAACAAAAGTTCACTTCTAATTTTCCACAAAGTTTCGTGATAACACTCTCACACACTAGTAACAGTCCAATTCCGAGACGAAGAGGTAAACTTCAATGGTCGCAGTACACGAGGTCGACATCTGGCGTGAATTGAACTTCGGGCCTGGTTCGAGCCCCTAAGTAGCAGTTTCCAGCCAATCAGGTTTTGGCGTAGTGATACTTTCTGCAGGCCGTGGCTCGAGCTCCCCCTGCAGTAAGTACTGCTCGGCATGTCAGTTTCCATTATCTTGTATGTAAATAGCCGGTGCTTGATAGGTTCTCGGGACTTACGCCGGATAATATTGTAGAAGCCGCACAATATTTCAGCTAGACAACTGCCCGCCATCTTCAGGTGCTACTGTCGCGTCACTGAGAAACGCGCCAATTTATATGCTGGCTTTCTAGAACAGCGCAGGCGCCAGCGGGGCATAACGTCATCGAAGACCAATCGTAGACAGCGTCGAATACCAGAGTCCTCTGCTGGAGAAACGGGTCGCGGTCTGCGGAAGCGCGCCGCGGTGCGGGAAATGCGGCCGGGAGCGACAGACCCCGTTCGCGCGCACCAGAACGGGTACTCCGAGAAGCAGATCCGGAACGCGTTTCGACCAGCACGCTCCAAACCTCAAGAACAACCTGAAGAAGCAGATAACACCACAGGGTTGGTTTTTCTACCGTATGTCGGTGGCGTGTCTTTTAAGGTGGGCAGAATTTTCAAGAAACACCGTATTAAATGTGTTTTCCGGCCTCCAGCAAAAGTGAAATCGATGCTGGGCTCAGTTAAAGACAACCTCGGCCTGAGGAGACCAGGAATATACAAAATCCCGTGCCAGTGTGGGAAATCTTATATTGGCCAGACGTGTCGTACGGTCAAAGACAGATGCGACGAACATAAACGTCACACGAGGTTGGGTCAGCCAGAGAAATCTGCGGTTGCTGAACATTGCCTTGACACGGGACACGGCATGAATTATGAAGAAAACAAGATCCTCTCGCATGCTTCCACATACTGGGACTCCATCATCAAAGAGGCGGTCGAAATACGTATAAACAGTGAGCTAATAAACGGAGACACGGGGTTTCACCTGAGCAAAGCCTGGGAACCAGCCTTGGCGGCACTAAGGAACCGTCAGCCACAGATTAGCAACCGCACCGAGTCAACGCAGATGGGAAGCCTTAGCGCAGATGCTTCAATCGCGCGCCAACACCTCGCACGCGCGAACGGGGTCCGTCGCTCCCGGCCGCATTTCCCGCGCCGCGGCGGGCTTCCGCAGACCACGACCCGTTTCTCCAGCAGAGGACTCTGGTATTCGACGCTGTCTACGATTGGTCTTCGATGACGTTATGCCCCGCTGGCGCCTGCGCTGTTCTAGAAAGCCAGCATATAAATTGGCGCATTTCTCAGCGACGCGACAGTAGCACCTGAAGATGGCGGGCAGTTGTCTCGCTGAAATATTGTGCGGCTTCTACAATATTATCCGGCGTAAGTCCCGAGAACCTATCAAGCAGATGCAGCGCCGGGAAAGCCTCAAACAGCATAAATAGCCGGTGTTTACCATGGTGCTTTTGGGTATGCCTTGAGCGTAGACAACCTCGTCCTTTGTGGTGTTATATGGTTGCCGGCCCTGAGGGGCAACCTTGGCTCTGGTACAACATACAGGTTATAAGATTAAGTGTTCTCCAAGTGTCTTTACTAACAGATATCTGGTTTGACGTCTACAGAGTGACTGAGTTGTGGGTGGAGCTTTCATTTATTTTTCCGTTTCTGTGCACAGTCCTACTGCTTAGTCTATGTCTATAGTATGTTGTTGTTGTTGTGGTCTTCAGTCCTGAGACTGGTTTGATGCAGCTCTCCATTCTACTCTATCCTGTGCAAGCTTCTTCATCTCCCAGTACGTACTGCAGCCTACATCCTTCTGAATCTGCTTAGTGTATTCATGTCTTGGTCTCCCTCTACGATTTTTACCCTCCACGCTGCCCTCCAATACTAAATTGGTAATCCCTCGATGTCTCAGAACATGTCCTGCCAACCGATCCCTTCTTCTAGTCAAGTTGTGCCACAAGCTCCTCTTCTCCTCAATTCTATTCAATACCTCCTCATTATGTGATCTACCCATCTAATCTTCAGCATTCTTCTGTAGCACCACATTTCGAAAGCTTCTATTCTCTTCTTGTCCAAACTATTTATCGTCCATGTTCCACATCCATACATGGCTACACTCCATACAAATACTTTCAGAAACGACTTCCTGACACTTAAATCTACACTCTAGGTTAACAAATTTTTCTTCTTCAGAAACGCTTTCCTTGCCATTGCCAGTCTACATTTTATATCCTCTCTACTTCGACCATTATCAGTTATTTTGCTCCCCAAATAGCCAAACTCCTTTACTACTTTAAGTGTCTCATTTCCTTATCTAATTCCCTCAGCATCACCCGACTTAATTCAACTACATTCCATTATTCAAGTATTGCTTTTGTTGATGTTCATCTTATACCCTCCTTTCAAGAAACTGTCCATTCCGTTCAACTGCCCTTCCAAGTCCTTTGCTGTCTCTGACAGAATTACAATGTTATCGGCGAACCTCAAAGTTTTTATTTCTTCTCCATGGATTTTAATTCCTACTCCAAACTTTTCTTTTGTTTCCTTTATTGCTTGCTCAATATACAGATTGAATAACATCGGGGATAGGCTATAACCCTGTCTCACTCCCTTCCCAACCACTGCTTCCCCTTCATACCCCTCGACTCTTATAACTGCCATCTGCTTTCTGTACAAATTGTAACTAGCCTTTCGCTCCCTGTATTTTACCCCTGCCACCTTCAGAATTTGAAAGAGAGTATTCCAATCAACATTGTCAAAAGCTTTCTCTAAGTCTACAAATGCTAGAAACGTAGGTTTGCCTTTCCTTAATCTTTCTTCTAAGATAAGTCGTAGGGTCAGTATTGCCTCATGTGTTCCAACATTTCTACGGAATCCAAACTGATCTTCCCCGAGGTCGGCTTCTATCAGTTTTTCTATTCGTCTGTAAAGAATTCGCGTTAGTATTTTGCAGCTGTGACTTATTAAACGGATAGTTCGGTAATTTTCACATCTGTCAACACCTGCTTTCTTTGGGATTGGAATTATTATATTCTTCTTGAAGTCTGAGGGTATTTCGCCTGTCTCATACATCTTGCTCACCAGATGGTAGAGTTTTGTCGGGACTGGCTCTCCCAAGGTTGTCAGTAGTTCTAATGGAATGTTGTCTACTTCGGGGGCCTTGTTTCGACTCAGGTCCTTCAGTGGTCTGTCAAACTCTTCACGCAGTATCGTATCTCCCATTTGATCTTCATCTACATCCTCTTCCATTTCCATAATATTGTCCTCAAGTACATCGCCCTTGTATAGACCCTCTATATACTCCTTCCACCTTTCTGCTTTCCTTTCTTTGCTTAGAACTGGGTTTCTATCTGAGCTCTTGATATTCATACAAGTCGTTCTCTTTTCTCCAAAGGTCTCTTTAATTTTCCTATACGCAGTATCTATCTTACCCCTAGTGAGTTAATCCTCTACATCCTTACATTTGTCCTCTAGCCATCCCTGCTTAGCCATTTTGCACTTCCCGTCAATCTCATTTTTGAGACATTTGTATTCCTTTTTGCCTGCTTCATTTACTGCATTTTTATATTTTCTCCTTTCATCAATTAAATTCAATATATCTTCTGTTACCCAGGGATTTCTACTAGCCCTCGTCTTTTTACCTACTTGTTCCTCTGCTGCCTTCACTACTTCATCCCTCAAAGCTACCCATTCTTCTTCTACTGTATTTCTTTCCCCCATTCCTGTCAACTATTCCCTTATGCTCTCCCTGAAACTCTGTACAACCTCTGGTTTAGTCAGTTTATCCAGGTCCCATCTCCTTTAATTCCCACCTTTTTGCAGTTTCTTCAGTTTTAATCTACAGTTCATAACCAATAGATTGTGGTCAGAGTCCACATCTGCCCCTGGAAATGTCTTAAAATTTAAAACCTGGTTCCTAAATCTCTGTCTTACCATTATATAATTTATCTGATACCTTTTTAGTATCTCCAGGGTTCTTCCATGTATGCAACCTTCTTTCATGATTCTTAAACCAAGTGTTAGCTATGATTAAGTTATGCTCTGCACAAAATTCTACCAGACGGCTTCCTCTTTCATTTCTTAGCCCCCATCCATATTCACCTACTATGTTTCCTTCTCTCCCTTTTCCTACTGACGACTTCCAGTCACCCATGACTATTAAATTTTCGTCTCCCTTCACTATTTGAATAATTTCCTTTATCTTCTCATACATTTCATCAATTTCTTCGTCATCTGCAGAGCTAGTTGGCATATAAACTTGTACTACTGTAGTAGGCGTGGGCTTCGTGTCTATCTTGGCCACAATAATGCGTTCACTATGCTGTTTGTAGTAGCTTACCTGTACTCCTATTTTTTTTATTCATTATTAAACCTTCTCCTGCATTACCCCTATTTGATTTTGTATTTATAGCCCTGTATTCACCTGACCAAAAGTCTTGTTCCTCCTGCCACCAAACTTCACGAATTCTCACTACATCTAACTTTAGCCTATCCATTTCCCTTTTTAAATTTTCTAACCTACCTGCCCGATTATGGGATCTGACATTCCACGTTCCGATCCATAGAACGCCAGTTTTCTTTCTCCTGATAACAACGTCCTCCTGAGTAGTCCCCGCCCGGAGATCCGAATAGAGGACTATTTTACCTCCGGAATATTTTACCTAAGAGGACGCCATCGTCATTTAATCATACAGTAAAACTGCATGCCCTCGGGAAATATTACAGCTGTAGTTTCCCCTTGCTTTCAGCCATTCGCAGTATCAGAACAGCAAGGTTATTTTGGTTAGCGTTACAAGGCCATATCAGTCAATCACCCCGCTGTTGCCCCTGCAACTACTGAAAAGGCTGGTGCTCCTCTTCAGGAACCACACGTTGGTCTGGCCTCTCAACAGATACCCTTCCATTGTGGTTGCACCTACGGTATGGCTATCTGTATCGATGAGGCACACAAGCCTCCCCACCAACGCCAAGGTCCGTGGTTCATGGGGGGGTTTATAGTATGGTAGTTGTAAACCACGGGACAACATTGACAAGATTAAATGAAAAGTAATGTGGCAGCAGTATCTTATGGTTTGGATTTTTGTTTTAGCATCATGTAGCGCTGACTCAAAACAGTAATACACTGAAAGCACTGCAGGGATGCGATACAGGTCATTGGCCCTGACTTCATCAATTAAACCACTCCAGGTCTGCTGATACACAGTGCACACGCACATAATAGTATTATATGTATTATATCGAATATATCTTCTGAACATGTGCATGTATACACGTTATGGGTATGTCTCTGCTTGAATGCATTAAGGAGTGCCAAGATTTAAATCATAGAAGATCTTGCATTCATGCGAGAGGCTTATGTAGAAGTATAAAGTAGACAGAGTTTTCTGATGTTAGAGTAAGTGAGTAAGGATCAGGTTAAAATTAGGGCTAGATGGGCTGTCTAATTATGGTGAATACGTAATGTGATTTGTATAGTGCAAACTTAGCATGTTCAATTAAGTCTAGTAGAGAAGCATTGCCAACGACTTTGCCATGGTGACACCAATTCCTGTCAGATCAACGAAGTTGAGCGCTGTTGGGCTTGCCTACCACTTGTATGGGTAACTGTCTGGGTCTGCCAAGAGTTTTGGTAAGTGGGGTGCACTCAGACCTTGTGAGCCCAATTGAGGAGCTACTTGCCTGAGAGGTAGCAGCTCCAGTCAAGAAAACTGACAACAGCCAGGAGAGCAATGTGTTGATCATATGCCCCTCTGTATCCACATACTGTGATGCTTGGCTGGGAAAAACACAGTGGTTCGTCGATACCGCTGGGCCGTTTGATGCCTATTCAGTTGGAGACAGAGAGAGAGAGAGAGAGAGAGAGAGAGAGAGAGAGAGAGAGAGAGAGAAGTGTTGATGTTCTAATGATCCACCTACAAGGCATTGCTAGGGAAAAAGGAAAAATCGTCTAAGTATGACTAATAGTAGTAAGCCTGGTACCTTAGGTTGAGATGCATAGTGCAAGCCGCTTTCGACAGTCCAAATGGCGAAACTGCCGATTTCGGGCTCACTGATTGGGAATCGCGAGTAAAAACAATGCAGGTACCTATCATCTGTAAGCAAATAGCCCCAGGTGCCGTATGCACAAGGCTTCAAACGTCAAGCAAGGCAATGTTACAGGCAGAGGAAAGTTCCAGACTGAGAAGAGTTTCACATAGGAGCCTTACATGATCAACAGCCTCCAGCAGGTAATACATGAGTTCGCATTATACCCAGTTAGCTTGTACACCGAGAAGGACTTGCAAAGCTTGCCTGTATGTACCTCTGGATGATGGTTCTTGGTTTCCATCGTACCTTTGTCTACAGATTGAATGTCACTTTCATTGTAATGAGTACTTGAACCTAAAGGTTCGATCAGAGTAATAGAAGCTGGTGTTTTACACTTACTGAAGCTATAAACTAGTGTCTGTTCTCTTCTGCATGTTCATTGTAAACACATGAAGAAACAATAAAACACAGACCAGTAAGCCAATCAGAGTCTCATTTCCTTTTCATCCAAGTCATTCTATACTGTCTCCAACCATAGAGACCCGAAAAATCTCAGCTTGACCCCATTGCCGTTTCCCTCTCATATGTAGCCACTCATGTACCAAGAAACGGATGACCTAAAATCCCCCATCACCTCTGATCTCAACGTGAGCTTCTAAGTAAGACGTGGGATCCAGAGTTCGGTACCTGACTGAGTACCATTACTAAGAAATAAGGTGCCTTACAGTACAAAAAATTGGATTTTTTGTTAACTAACAAGCCTCCTCTTAAGTAGAATCAGCTTGAGCTTTTGAGGTAGATCAGGTCTCTACATGTACACAACCGGAGCATGTAATATCACAAGGATGTAAATTAAGGACGATTAAGTTCTAAGATATACTTAAGGTGGACCAGTTTCCATAGAAATACTACTTATTGATAGATTCATACTCTGCAAACCAGTGAGAAGTCCATGGCTGAGGGTACCTCCCACTATACCAACAATTAGAACTTCTTCCTGTTCTATTTGCGAAAGAAAATTGACTAGGTATTCAAATGCTTCTGTGTGCGCTATGATCAATCTGATTTTGGGCGTCATGATTACTACAGAAGCGATACTTGTGGGTGGGTGGGAGGGGGGGGGCTGTAGCACATTTCTGGAGTCATAATTTAAAACCGGTTCTTGACGCTTTTAACCCCCAGTAAATTACGGGGCCCAGTTGGCCTGTCAAGAAATCTGCCATCTGTAGTTTTCTTGGGCGTGCTGTCTCCGTCGTTTATATTCGTTCATGTGTGTGTTCTTCCAAAGTTGACATCACATTAGGGTCACCCCACATTTACGCTTTATGTTTTCACAAAATCTCAGGAACTGTTCATGGTGCATAAATCTAAATCGTATTGGCTGATTACAAAATTTAAAGTTGTTTTAACAATTTTTAACTTATTGCTATTATTATCGTAACTTCCAGTAATAACATCTACATCTACATCCATACTCCGCAAGCCACCTGACGGTGTGTGGCGGAGGGTACCCTGAGTACCTCTATCGGTTCTCCCTTCTATTCCAGTCTCGTATTGTCCGTGGAAAGAAGGATTGTCGGTATGCTTCTGTGTGGGCTCTAATCTCTCTGATTTTATCCTCATGGTCTCTTCGCGAGATATACATAGGAGGGAGCTATATACTGCTTGACTCTTCAGTGAAGGTATGTTCTCGAAACTTTAACAAAAGCCCGTACCAAGCTACTGAGCGTCTCTCCTGCAGAGTCTTCCACTGGAGTTTATCTATCATCCCCGTAATGCTTTCGCGATTACTAAATGATCCTGTAACGAAGCGCGCTGCTCTCCGTTGGATCTTCTCTATCTCTTCTATTAACCCTATCTGGTACGGATCCCACACTGCTGAGCAGTATTCAAGCAGTGGGCGAACACGTGTACTGTAACCTACTTCCTTTGTTTTCGGATTGCATTTCCTTAGGATTCTTCCAATGAATCTCAGTCTGGGATCTGCTTTACCGACGATCAACTTTATATGATCATTCCATTTTAAATCACTCCTAATGCATACTCCCAGATAATTTATGGAATTAACTGCTTCCAGCTGCTGACCTGCTATTTTGTAGCCAAATGATAAGGGATCTATCTTTTTATGTATTTGCAGCACATTACACTTGTCTACATTGAGATTCAATTGCCATTCCCTGCGCCATGCATCAATTCACTGCAGATCTCCTGCATTTCAGTACAATTTTCCATTGTTACAACCTCTCGATACACCACAGCATCATCTGCAAAAAGCCTCAGTGAACTTCCGATGCCATCCACAAGGTCATTTATGTATATCGTGAATAGCAACGGTCCTATGACACTCCCCTGCGGCACACCTGAAATCATTCTTACTTCGGAAGACTTCTCTCCATTGAGAATGACATGCTGCGTTCTGTTATCTAGGAACTCTTCAATCCAATCACACAATTGGTCTGATAGTCCATATGCTCTTACTTTGTTCATCAAACGACTGTGGGGAACTGTATCTAACGCCTTGCAGAAGTCAAGAAACACGGCATCTACCTGTGAACCCGTGTCTATGGCCCTCTGAGTTTCGTGGACTAATAGCGCGAGCTGGGTTTCACACGACAGTCTTTTTCGAAACCCATGCTGATTCCTACAGAGTAGATTTCTAGTCTCCAGAAAAGTCATTATACTCGAACATAATACGTGTTCCAAAATTCTACAACTGATCGACGTTAGAGATATAGGTCTATAGTTCTGCACATCGGTTCGACGTCCCTTCTTGAAAACGGGGATGACCTGTGCCCTTTTCCAATCCTTTGGAACGCTGCGCTCTTCTAGAGACCTACGGTACACCGCTGCAGGAAGGGGGGCAAGTTCCTTCGCGTACTCTGTGTAAAATCGAACTGGTATCCCATCAGGTCCAGCGGCCTTTCCTCTTTTGAGCGATTTTAATTGTTTCTCTATCCCTCTGTCGTCTATTTCGATATCTACCATTTTGTCACCTGTACGACAATCTAGAGAAGGAACTACAGTGCAGTCTTCCTCTGTGAAACAGCTTTGGAAAAAGACATTTAATATTTCGGCCTTTAGGCTGTCATCCTCTGTTTCAGTACCATTTTGGTCACAGAGTGTCTGGACATTTTGTTTTGATCCACCTATTGTTTTGACATAGGACCAAAATTTCTTAGGATTTTCTGCCAAGTCAGCACATAGAACTTTACTTTCGAATTCATTGAACGCCTCTCGCATAGCCCTCCTCACACTACATTTCGCTTCGCGTAATTTTTGTTTGTCTGCAAGGCTTTGGCTATGTTTATGTTTGCTGTGAAGTTCCCTTTGCTTCCGCAGCAGTTTTCTAACTCGGTTGTTGTACCACGGTGGCTCTTTTCCATCTCTTATGATCTTGCTTGGCACATACTCATCTAACACATATTGTACGATGGTTTTGAACTTTGTCCACTGATCCTCAACACTATCTGTACTTGAGACAAAACTTTTGTGTTGAGCCATCAGGTGTCCTGTAGTCTGCTTTTTGTCACTTTTGCTAAACAGAAAAATCTTCCTACCTTTTTTAATTTTTCTATTTATGGCTGAAATCATCGATGCCGTAACCGCTTTATGATCGCTGATTCCCTGTTCTGCGTTAACTGTTTCAAATAGTTCGGGTCTGTTTGTCACCAGAAGGTCTAATATGTTATCGCCACGAGTCGGTTCTCTGTTCAACTGCTCAAGGTACTTTTCAGATAAAGCACTTAAAAATTTCACTGGATTCTTTGTCCCTGCCACCCGTTATGAACATTTGAGTCTCCCAGTCTATATCCGGCAAATTAAAACCTCCACCCAGAACTATAATATGGTGGGGCAATCTACTCGAAATATTTTCCAAATTATCCTCCAGGTGCTCAGCCACAACAGCTGCTGAGCCGGGGCCTATAGAGACATCCAATTACCATGTCTCAGCCTGTTTTAACCGTGACCTTCACCCAAATCATTTCACATTTCGGATCTCCGTCAATTTCCTTCGATACTATTGCACTTCTTATCGCTATAAACACGCCTCCCCCTTCGCTGTCCAGCCTGTCTGCGGTATACATTCCAATCTGAGTTTAGGATTTCATTACTGTTTACTTCTGATTTCAGCCAACTTTCTGTCCCTAGTACTATATGGGCGTTGTGACCGTTTATTAATGAGAGCAGTTCTGGGACCTTACTATAGACGCTCCTGCAGTTTACTATTAGCACATTAATATTGTTATTTCCTGTTGCATTTTGCCTACTCCTACCTTGCCGCGTCTCAGGAGGCGTCTTGTTGGGCCTAGGGAGGGAATTCTCTAACCTAAAAAACCCCCATGTGCACTCCACACGTACTCCGCTACCCTTGTAGTCGCTTCCGGCGTATAGTGCACGCCTGACCTATTCAGGGGGACCCTACATTTCTCCACCCGATAGCGGAGGTCGAGAAATTTGCACCCCAGATCTCCGCAGAATCGTCTGAGCCTCTGGTTTAAGCCTTCCACTCGCCTCCAAACCAGAGGACAGCGATCGGTTCTGGGATCGATACTACAAATAGTTAGCTCTGATTCCACCCTGCGAGCGAGGCTTTCCGCCTTCATCAATTCCGCCAACCGCCTGTACGAACTGAGGATGACCTCTGAACCCAGACGGCAGGAGTCATTGGTGCCGAAATGAGCAACAATTTGCCGGTAGGGCCTCCTCCACATCTCGGATGAGACCCCCCGGCAAGCAGACAGAGTGAACACTGGCCTTCTTCCCCGACCTTTCCGCTATTTCCCTAAGGGTCTCCATCACCCGCCTAACATTGGAGCTCCCAATAATTAATAACCCCTCCCCCCACGTGCCTGCTTGGACCTTGCTGAAGGAGCAGCCACATGTCCACTCACAGGCAGAGCGGGCGATACCACATGGACAGCCTCCACATTTACCCTCCGCCTCGTGCGCCGCTGAACCCGCCACTCCCCTTGGGGAGAGGGTGGTCCAACCGCGCCCGATACCCGCGAAGATGTCTCGACAGCAGGGACAGTGGGTGAAGCGTGTAACACCATGCGACGCACCACACTCCCCACTGCCGCTACACTCCGAGGCAGCAGCCTGAAGACGGCTGACCGCGGCCATCAACACGCTCAACTGTTCGCGACCAGTGGCCAGCTCCTCCTGCGTCTGTACACAGCAGTCACACATCCTATCCATCCTAAGGAATCAGTTTACTGTAGGGAGTTAATCAACTTTTAACTAGACTGCTAATTCACTAAAGTCGGCTGATTGTTGACTAAACTGTGATTGCTAGCCACTTCTTGCAGAAAACAATGAAAATAGCACTACCTGTCTCTGGACTGTATTCAAAACAAACACTTGCACTACTGGCACTGTGGCTGACTAAAGGGACTCTCTCTGACTGTATTCAAAACAAACGCGAAATCTATGGAACAATATTACTAGCACTCGACAGTTAAAGCTTCCTAAAAGCAAAAACACACGGAAGAAGAAGTGACAAGTAAGAAAAATACAGTTAATACTTAAATTAAGGTAGCTCGCTGCACAGCAGACGTGAAGCAGGCGGCAGTTACGACGACACTGACAATAAGGGTAACTTTATACCAGGTAGGGTATCTTTGTTCCACTAACGGTTCTACTTTTGTTTCAAATGGCTATTTTCATTATTTTGTACCAAAAGTAACAGATTATTACCTGGTAGTTAGTATTTCAGTTGCCTTTCCCTCTGCCTTACAAGGTCTTAGTCTTGTAATTGGTCATTATTGCATTGGCTGTGGAAAAAGCGAGGCCTACGAGAAAGACAGGCTGCGGCGCGCACGTCACGAAGGTAGGCCTGCGCTCGTTCAGCAGCAAACCACTCGTAACTGCAGGGCCGGCCTTAGCCATCCAGGTGCCCCGGGCAAGTCGTCCAGTTGGCGCCCTTTATTGTATAAATAGTGAACCTGGCAGTGCTTTGCAACACGGTATTTGACTGTTTTCTAGAAATCGTCTTAAGTGGTTAATGGCGTCATCTTATGATCATAACTTGTTTTTTTCCATCGTAAATTTGAGTATTTTATTATTTTAAATGGAAATGAAATCCAAATAATCTGAAAGCCCGCTAAGACGCTCCATGTGAGTTTTGTGTAGCCTGTGACGTCAGTCCAGCATGCTGCTGTCGCTGCCGTAACGGTCAGTATAGCAGTGATATATTGTTTGGGCATTCACGTTTTGGGAAATTGTCTAAAAATATTGCGCAGTACTGCACTGTACATCTACAACAACTCCAGAAAATTGTTTTTGCGTGTTCCAAACAAAGAAAAGATGCGTAAAATGTGGTTGAAACAGGCTCATATATCCCAAATATTTCTTTTCTTTTCTGAAGCACCCCTGTACTAAAGCGAACAAAACAAAACAAAAATTATTCAAATTGGTCAAGCCATTTCTTTGTTTTGGTGAGACTAACACACAACAATTGATTTTTATATATAGGAGGTAATATGTATAACGAAAAAACACTAATTTTGAATTGGGTACCATATTTTTATTGAATTTAATATAACTGTAAGCCATAAACCTATATTTTCTGTCAGTCATCTGAACACAAAACATATTACGCCTAATGAAAAACAATTATAAACGACCAAAATTTTACTTTTCTCGCTTTTCTGTCGGCAAAGTCTCTGAACAGATTAGCAAAGTCCAGGTTTTCTGCAGCTCCATTTTCAATGGACAGTGAGGCCAAACTGGTTAGTCTTGTTTGAGACATTGTAGACCGCAAGTACGTTTTTATCAACTTCAGTTTGGAAAAACTGCGTTCGCCGCTTGCGACAGTCACTGGTATTGTTAGAAAAATACGTAACGTTATCCAGATGTTGGGATACAACTCTTGAAGATTATGCTTTTTTATGAAGTTTAAGGCTTCAATAGGCGTTGCCTGGCTGTCTTCGAGATAGTGTTGCAGGCCTAAAATTTCGTTGCACAGCAAATTTCCATCAATATCTGACTTCATGTTGACAGTTAACTTTTCTTGTAATTTAGAGCAGCATTGTATTAGTTCTTCTTTATTTTGATTTTTTTTAAAGTCAAACAAGAAACTCCACGTCGCAGAAAATTCTTGCATCTGTTCAAATCTTTCTTTCATGGATACGTGCACGGTGTCCAACAGTGCATTGAAAAACTCTACTTTAAACTTCTTTTTTGGGTCAGTTATTTGATCATCAACAGCCTCTTCACCCGGCCTGCGTTTAATACGTCTTAATCGCATTTGTGGTTTAAATAATGGCTGCGTATCAAGATCCGAAGCCAGTTCAGTTGCTGTTACAATATCTTGTTCGAAACCTGTTTGTCTATATGTTTCCAAATAAGAGCAACATTTGTCAAGGA
Organism: Schistocerca serialis cubense; assembly: GCF_023864345.2. Lineage (NCBI taxonomy): Eukaryota > Metazoa > Arthropoda > Insecta > Orthoptera > Acrididae > Schistocerca > Schistocerca serialis. Next base: position 316,275,223 of record NC_064642.1, on the reverse strand, counting down.
TTCCTATAAACTCGACAAAGTTGATTGTGGGTGACTGACTTGCTTTACTCACAACGTTAATTTGAAACAGAACATCATACCATGTCACGAGGGAAACAATGAAGCTGAAGTCTTTTAATTGTCCTCCTAGTGTTGTCGCTTCGTGTGACACCGCAGCATCGCTTTGTTCAGTAGCATCGGCCAAGGAAACCAAAGCATCATGCATTTCGCATAATTGATAACAAACCGCTTTGACGCTATCAATTCGAGCTTCCCAGCGTGTGTCACTTACATTTTTCAGGGTGTATATCTTCAAATGGTCGGTCAAAATTTTCCATCTATTTAACGATCCAGCAAATAGATTAAACATTTTTTGTAACATTCCGAACAGTGTCACGGATTTTACTGATGATTTTGCCGCATCACACAATACCAAATTATAACTATGGCATCTATATGGCACAAAAAAAGCTAGTGGATTTAACTTCTTAATTCTGTTCTGGACGCCTTTATTTTTCCCCTTCATGTTCGCGCTGTTATCGTAGCCCTGTCCTCTGCAGTCATTAATGTTAAGGTCAAGATCACTCAATGTTTTTAAAATGCTTTCTGTCAGGCCTTCAGCGGTTGTATCATCTATTTGCAGAAATGAGATGAAATGTTCTTTTACACTTACGCCATCCTCTGTTATGTCGGCGCATCTTAAAGTTATCGAAAGTTGTTCTTTGTGGCTTATATCTGGAGTACAGTCAGCTATGATTGCATAATACTTTGAACCCTTTATGCGGGATACGATTGTAGACATAACGTGTGATGCCATGAGTTCTATTAATTCATTTTGTATATTTTTGCCGCAATAATGGTCAGCCAAATCACCATTCAATGCCAGTCTGACGTGCTCTTCCATGATTGGATCAAATTTTGCCAATAACTGTACAAGACCTAAGAATTTTCCATTATTTGGGGTAAATAATTTATCTGATAACCCTCTGAATGCCATATTATTTTCAGCCAAATACAAAGTAATGTGCATCAATCTTTGAAGCACATTGCTCCATCGTAAACTTTCTTTAGAAATTAGCTTTTGTTCTTCTTTGTCAATAGTTAATCCAGCTTTAAACCTGATTTCAGCTTCAGTCCATTGAGTAAATGCTTTTTGGTGGTTAGGACTATTTTCATGCAGTTTCAGAGCTTCACTTAAATGTTTCCAATTTCTGAAACCCACAGTGGTAGTCAAATTAGTAGTTGACTTTAAATCAAACAGTCGACAACAAAAGCAAAAGACACTGTCGTTTGATACAGAATAAACTAGCCACCGTCGTCTGATAGTTTCTTCGTTTGATAGTTTTCTTGAGTAATGAGTTGAAGAGAAATGACGCCCATTTTCATCTTTTGGAAAGTTATTTAGACATACTTGTGAGGGTCCACATATTATAATGCGATCTATATCTCTAGCATTAAGAACTTTTGGCCACGTACCTACATCAGAAACATTGTATTCTTTTATTGCAAGAACGTTGATAGTTTCATCGACCACAGATGTCATGTGTTGATTTTGACTTGGAGAAATATCAGAGGATTCATGCAAAGATGTACTGCGCTGGTCAATTTGATCACCTTCAATAGGTGATTGTATATTTTTTGTGTATAATTGTTCACAGTCTGAAGAAATATTTGCTGATACATGGACTTTTGATTCAATATCTGAAGTATTTGCCTTAGAATTTCCTTTAAGGTACTTATAAATATTCATGTGCTTTTTAGTTTCTTCAAGAACTTTTTCTTTTTCAGCTTTTCTTTTCCGATTTTCTGAACCAGAAAGCTTCTTTTTAATCGTTTCCTTCTCTTCTGGCATGATTTAATAATTTGACAAATTATTGCTTGGACACTGCTCTATTTCGCGACCACAATATTCGATCTATAACAAATAAAGAAATTCACCTATCAGTAGACGTAACTAGAAGAAAAACTGAACTGAAAGATAAAAATGTTTTTCGCACCTACCAAAAAATTAAAATGTTGACACAGTCACGACACTCGTTTCACTCACATTTATTCAGCTACGAAAACATGACCGCTGCCTCCGACTCTTACTGACAATTACTGACATGCGGGTGCAAATCGTAGCGCTGCCAACATATGCAGTCTAACAAACATTGTGTGGCGCTGTATTATTTCATTAAGTTAGGGGAGAATTCTCTATGAATGCAGTGCACGCATTGCATGATCTATTAATTAATGTACATGAGTCATTAAGTCACAAATATTCGATATAAATACATTCGTATTAATTAAATCATAATGTAATGTATATTTCACAGTCTGTATTTTCTTTTATTTGGAGCGACCGGTAGTTGCTGTTGTAAACGAGAGATGGTGCGGCTGCATGGGCTCTGCCTTGTTGCAGTTCTTGAAACAAATAAGAGAGGCGGTTTGGTAGAGCCCGTGCTAGCCCGCGTCAAACATGGATGGTTGCAGACAATACGAAGAATGCATTCAGCATGATTTCTCTTCTGCTACCCCGAATTCATCGCGCATTCGTGAGATTAGCGACGTATGTTGAATGAGACTGAATAATATTTTAGTTTCGCGAAATGGGTGATTGTAAATTGTAATTTTTTTTTTACATGCGTTTAGTACGTGGCGCCCCTTGGGCCCCGGCACCCTGGGCGACCGCCCGAGTCGCCCCACCCTAAAGCTGGCGCTGCGTAACTGGATGTGTACGTACAAACGAGAACTGCATCTTCTGCTAGAATCCGCTTTATAGAGTCTATCTGTTTTTAGTGCTACAATGATCGGAAGCCCATAAGCCTACTTACAATTTGATACAGCTGTACTGGGGTATAATAAAATTAAAAGCATGCCAAAATGATTATCAGTTGCATAAGGCACCTCTTCTTATATGAAAAGAGGACTGTTAACCAGAAGAGACTAACAAGCCGTTCTACCGTTTACATCGAGTATTGATCTTAAATTTTGTTGTAGTACTGTTGAACAGTAAGACTTCATAATAGAAAATTCCAGTAGAAGATGCAATTCTCGATAGTACATACATGCGCAGCTGCTATTTAAGAGATTTAGTAACGCATTTTGTCTGCTGAAGTGAGCGTGCGACCGAGTTCACACCACCTTCGTGAGTTACGCGCCGCGGCCTGTCTGTCTCGTGGGCCTCGTGAAAAAGCACCTACGACAATGATTTGAGTTGAACAATGGCAAGTCGATTTCAAAGTAAACCTGCAATACTGGAATAGCACTGTTTGTTTCTATTTCTTATTAACACCTTATTTCCTTCCGGCAAGATCTAAACTTACCAGAGCACTAGTCATAAGAAAATTATTGTTTTCCAGGCTGGTCTAAAGTTAATGGGTGTAACTTTGCACTAGTATTAAAATCAAAATTTTACTCGAATAGCGCAAAATTAGTATACATTTTCATTTTTCCAAGCGCTCAGAATCCATAGTCGTAAAATGTTATTTAATTATCTAATTAGAAACAATATATGGGAATGCAGTGCTGTGACACAGTACCAGATTTCCACATTATGCCCCCCCAGTCATTAAATAAGTTTAACACCGGTAAATTAATTTAATACGAAACAAACTGTGCAAAATTCTCTTTTACCTCAACTTCGTTTCCATCTGCATCAATTCTCGTTGACAGTTTATTTCCTGTTTTTGGCTTAGAAGTAATTAATAAAATAAATAAATAAATTTAATTGCGATAATAATAGCAATAAGTTAAAAATTGTTAAAACAAGTTTAAATTTCGTAATCAACCAATACGATTTAGATTTACACTCCACGAACAGTTCCTGAGATTTTGTGACAGCTGAAAAAGCGTAAATGTGGGGCTAGCCTAAAGCCCGGTCCGCACGCAACGATCTGTCTGCGCAGACATCGGCGCAAATGTCTGTACATGCAAAAGATCGCTGCAAATGTGGAGTGTGCACACAACACAAACCCCAATCTACTACTCGCCCGCCATCTGTCGGTATAGAAAAGAAATATCAGTGGCTAGCAACTACGCTCACCGTAAACGTCAAAAATTTAATTCAGTTATTTTGAAATATAGAAATGGAGGAAGTTCTCTTGTGGTTTGTGTTCGCAACTTGTGCTGCAAAAAACATCCAGACCAACCGCAAGAAACAGAGAAAGCGGTCAAAATGGTGTAGACATTGGCTGCTAAAGCGAAAGCAGTTTTCTCACGTAAATTTACTGCGAGAGTTGCAGGGCGAACCTAACGACTGGCGAAATTATTTGCGGATGGATGTCGAAACTTAAAATTATCTCTTAAAGCTTGTAACCCCTCATATTATGAGACCAAATACTTGTATAGAGAAGGGCAATTTCTCCATATGAACGGCTGGCGGTAACATTAAGATTCCTAGCAACAGGAAGGAGCTACAAGGACTTGGAATTTTCAACTGCAATATCGAAACAAGAGTTGAGTGAAATAATACCCGCAATTTTTCAATTAGAGCATTGTATGCTGCTGTCTTTTTGTCTCTGTCACTATATTCTTTACTTTAATCTTCCAGAAACATTGGTGGTTTCTATATATTTCAATGAACTCACAAACTCTCGAGAACACTGACGAGTATCAGCCATTTTAATGCCCTGTGCGCACAAATACAAACACTAGACTGAGCAAACAGCTGTTTCACGCCAGATTTGCGGCGATCACCTGTCCACACGCTCCAACTTGTCTGCGCAGATGTGGTTTGAACCCACAGATTTGAGAGGTTTCGCTCAAACCTCAAACTCCAACTTCCAGGTTTGCACACACCTCATGTTGGTGCAAATCTTCTGTTCACACGCAACGATCTGTCTGCGCAGATGTGATGTGCGCAGACATTTGCGCAGACAGATCGTTGCGTGTGGACGGGCCTTAATGTGTTGTCAGCTTTGGAAGAACACACACATGAACAAAGATAAACGACGGAGATAGCACTCCCGGGAAAAGTACAGACTACAGACGGCAGACTGCTTGACGGTCTAACTGGGCCCGTAATTTTACGGGGGTTAAAAGTGTCGAGAACCAAATGTGTCTATTGTGCTGTGTAATTTATTTTGTTCCTAGTATTTTCAAGAAGAGGAAAAATGTTACACCGATTGACTGTACATCGATATATTGCAGCGATATGAACATCGATTATTAATGTCAATAAGACGCGGTGTGCACAGCGTAGCCGACAAAGCTAATTGTCAAAACATTTCAAATTACAAGATTTGAAATTTAGCTTGTATTTGTGTTATCAATTTCGCAACGTTGATTGTTAGGAATTATTTAATTGTTAATGTTATATGAAGATGTCTGTCGCCGCAAATGTATTTACTTCTAAGCCAAAAACAGGAAATAAACTGTCAACGAGAATTGATGCAGATGGAAATGAAGTTGAGGTAAAAGAGAACTTTGCACAGTTTGTTATGTATTAAATTAATTTACCGGTGGTGAACTTATTTACTGACGGGGGGACATAATGTGGAAATCTGGTACCATGTCACAGCACTACATTCCCATAGCCTATGTTGTTTCTAATTAGATTACATTCAACATTCATATCAATATGGACTTTGTGATTTATGAAACACATTTGATTCGAATTACGTGCTTCTGTTTAAGAAATTTTCAATGGTGAAGCTGTTGAAACGACACAACATTAATCTTTATCTAAATTTAACTTCACTTTCAGATCGCTACCCAACATTCCTAATTCCATTAGGGCCTAACTTCAAAAGTGAAGAGACCAGTAAAATACTCCTTATGCAATTTCAGTTGTTGGTATTGAGATTGGAACAATGGATAAGAAAAAAAAACATTGTGCAGGTTTTAATCATTGACAGAGCTACTTCCAGAATTCTGCATGAATAATACCACATAAAAATTTTTAACAAGTCTGGTAAATATTGGGTTTATGTTTTGATGAAAAGTTGGTTGCATTGCCACATCTCAGAGTTGAAAATTTCATGCAAAAAAAAAAAAAAAATACTGAACATCATTAAGGATTACAAATGTGTCTGGAGAGGTGACATGGCTTGACTCCTGCAGTTTTTCCTGCATCTATTAGAATATGTTGCACTGCATATGGTGTATCAAAAGATATATGCTTCCCACATGTTCCACACCCACGAGAATAGTCTCATTTTTTGGGTCTATGGAACGAAAACTTAATCTAATCTAATCTAGAGAGGAAATTAGGCTGGCATGCAGTGCCTACAGAACCAACTCAATATCCAGCCTGTGCACCGAGCCTGGCAAACCACCACTATCAACGAGGCAGCATCTTCTCATGGTGAGACATGCTTTGCAGCTCTTATTTTTCGCAGTCATTACTTTCATTAGATTCAATACTACAGTAACCCATCTTTTGGGTGGTGTTTGAACTCTAGCAGCAAACAACAAAACCACAAACAACCAAATCTGGACATGAAAATGCCTTGTTCATTGTAAGTGGCAGATGTAAGATAATGAATTGACAGGTCTTTATTGCAGATAATTAAAAGTCTCAATTATCTGCATACGGTGCTGGCAAACCTCCAGTGAACTATGGCAAAAATATTTTGGTTTTTGTGTTATTAAAAAACAAATATCCATCCATTTTGATAGCTAATTGCAACTGACATGTCATAAATAATACTGTAAAATATGGTCTTAAACATTTCATTATGATGTAGAGACATTATTTCTCAAAATCTATGTTGAATTTGGTTCCTCTGCATCAAGTGTTCAGTCAGAGAGAGATTTTTCTCAGTTTGTGGAGATAGATTTTAAGGAAATATTATGACATATTTATTCAGGGTGGTTCTTGCTACTTACTACAGTTCACAGGCCTAAATACTGCTGGCCTGCCTTAAAGGCCTATTTTATTTCAAATAGTGAAGATGATTGATTGAGATTGATTTGGCAGGTTATGACATTACATGGGGAACATGATGTTGAAGAAACTGAACATTGTCTTCCCGAATGCTGTCTAAGTTTTCTGTAGCATAGTTTGCTCTTAATTCAAATCTGCTTTATAATCTGCTTCTGAAATCTCTGTCTTACCATTACATAATCAGTCTGAATCCTTCTGGTGTCTCCAGGTCTCTTTCACATGTAGAACCTTCTTTCATGATTCTTAAACCAAGTGTTAGTGATGGTTGAATTACGCTCCATGCAAAATTCTAGCAGGCAGCTTCCTCTTTCAATTCTTTCCCCCCAGCCCACGTTATCTTACAGTTTTTCCTTCTCTTAACTTTTCCTTATCGAATTCTGATCCCCCATCACAAATAAATTTTTGTCTCCCTCAATTGTCTGAATACTTTCTTTTGTCTCATCATACATTTCTTCAATCTCTTCTGCTGTTCATAGTAGCTTAACTACATTCCTATTTTCTTATTCATTATTAAACCTAATCCTGCAGTGTCCCTATTTGATTTTGTGTTTATAACCCTGTATTCGTCTGACCAGAAGTCCTGTTCCTCCTGCCACTGAAGTTCACTAATCCCCACTATATCTAACTTCAACGTATCAGTGTCCCTTTTTAAATATTCTAATATATGTGTCTGGTTAAGTGATCTTCACACTCCAATCCTAGAACACCAATTTTTTTTCTTCTTATGACGACATTCTCCTGAGTAGTCCCCACCTGAAGATTAAAATGAGGGACTGTTTTACCCCTGGAATATTTTATCCAAGAGGTTGCCATATAGCAGAGCTGAATATACTTGGGAAAAATTATGGCTGGAGTTGCCCCTTGCTTTCAGCTGTTCACAGTTTCAACAGAAACACATTTGTTGTGGCTGCACCTTCAGTACAGCTATCTGTATTGCAGAGGCACACAAGCCACCACACTAATGGTATGATCCATGGTTCATGGAGGGTGGATTTTTGTGTTAATACAATACTGAGACAAAATTTTGATATGCATAGAAATTATAGGTGCAACAAATTGGTTATGAACAGCATATTGACCACATTATCATAGCCACCATATGTACAAAGTCAGCATCCACGACAGTAGTACCAGTTTATATATCAGCTAGCTCAGTAGATGATAAAGAGGTTGAAAGAAAATATTCATGAGGTAAAAGACATTATTCAGATAGCTGAAGGGGAAGGAAATTGTGATGGGTACTGCAATCTGAGAAAAATAGTAGAACATGGCCTAGGGGAAAGGAGTAAAAGAGGAAGCTGCCTGTTAGAATTATGCACAGAACATAATTTAATACTTGCTAACAATTTATTTAAGGATCATGAAAGAATGCTGTGTGTGCGAAGAAGACCTAGAGACAATGGAAAGTTTCAGATAGATTACATAATTTTTTTTTCCTCATGTCAGAATTGTGCTAAATATATACAATTAAATGTATAATTGTTCCCATAAAATCATAGTTATATGTACATGGATTATAAAAAATAAATTAACAAGACAAAACAGTTGACCAAATCAGCATTCAGATAACATTTCTTCAAACCTGAACCACACCTAGGGCATTGTCATTTGCAAGTTGTAAATCTTTTTCTGAGATTGAAAATGAACAGAGGCACAATGGATGGCTGTTTGTTCTTGGCCACATTTGCAGTTCCCATCCCCAGATATGAAGCTCCATGACTTAAAAGATGACTTAGCCCTGCCAACACTAGTTCTTATTTGCTTAAGGGACCTCCAAACACCCCAGTCCTCATTGTAACCAGATTGAAGATGTTCACACGGTTCCATCCACTCATGATGTTTGGAGCTCCACAATCAAGCCTTGCCTTATCTGGAGGTACTTCCAAAGACCTTGATGTCTAGAGGAAACTTATGCTTGATTTCAGCCCATGCTGAGTGTGTTGTTGGCCAAATAGTGGTTGAGCTTCAACAACCTCAGCCGTCAGTTGTTCTTGATCAGCAGTGACGTTTTGAAAAATACTTGGAATTGCAATAACTTTTTAACAGGTGTGGGTTTTAAGCATCCAGTGACCAACCTGCAAGCTTTGTTCAAGGCAGTGCCCACAGTCTTGGCATGGATAGATCTTTGCCACACAGGGTATACATATTCTGGAGCAGAGAATCAGTGTTGTGGTTCTGATAGTAAGACAGAGATTTTGAACTGCAAAACATTTCCAGTGGCAGATGGGGACAGTGGTTTAAAACTGAAGAAATAGCGGAAATGTAGGAAATTAAGGAGATGGGACCTTGATAAACTGAAAGAGTCAGAGGTTGTTGAGACAATCAAAGAAAGCATTAGGCAACAGTTGACTGAAATAGTGCTAAGGAGGAGAATAGATGACAAATGGGTAGCTTTGTGAGATGAAATAGTGCAGGCAGCAGATGGTCAAATAGGCAAAGTCCACTAGGAATCCTTGGATAACACACAATATATTGAATCTAATTGACAGAAGGAAAAGATGCAAAAATGTAGGAAATGATGCATGCAAATGGGAATACAGACATAAAAAAAAATTAGATTGTCTGAAAGTACAAAGTGACAAAGCAGAAATGACTATAAGAGAAATGCAAATCTGTAGCAGCATGTATGACTGTGGGAAAGATAGATGCCACTCTGGGACCACAACAACAATAGTGCTGTTTTATCTCTCAGGCAATTGACTGAGAAAATTAATGGTTCCAGCATTGAGTCACAGTCCAGCTTATAGTTTTAATCTATCAGGAAGTTTCAGACTGGCTGCAGGAAAGTGAAATTTCATCCATACATTCAAATTCAGCGTGTAAACTGGTAACTACTTCATAGAGCACCCTTAAATCATCATCATCACATCATCTATCTCCTGGTTCATTCCTATTGTGTAGGGATGAAACATTAAAGAAAATCAGTAAAATGATAGTTCCGTGGTAGACTATGTGTCAGCAGTCCTGGTATGAGTTGTATGATCTGCACACCTTAAAATTACTATAAACTGTAAGTCAGATATCAGGTACAGGTATGTACTCATAATCTTTTGTGTATTGTGGTATGAAGTGCACTTCAATTACATGTTTGCTTCTTGGTGACAGTGTCACAAAGTTTAATGTATAAAGTGACAGAACATTTGAACTGATTAAATTATGATTCTGTCACTTTAAATAACATATTTGATTCCGAAATACCCTCTTTTTTTTATTGAAAAAGGTAACAGGGCTCAGGTGTAGCAGATGAGGAAGAAAGTGATGAAAAATATTGCTGTGTGAACACAGTTGATATTAAAGAGAGAGGACACTTAAAAAACCTGCAAATAGATATGCCACTGGCTCATATAATATGCCATTAGAAGAGCTCAAAAATGTTAACTTGTTTTGATGGAATGCTCAGTTAATGAAATATGTCCAGCTGGAGCATGCTACCTACACTGGTGTCCAAAATTAAAGCAGCAAACAGAAATTTTGCAAAGTTGCATTTATTTTGCCACAAAACAATATAAACAGGTGATAGTAAAGTAAAAGCAATTTAAGGAGTACAGAACATATTCAACTGCAACATGCATAATGATAGACAAAAATGTTCTCAATTTTTTCTAAATTAACAGATTTAGACACACATTCTGAAAACTGGTTAATGTGTTCAGTACCGGGTGTGACCACCTCTGGCACCAATACAGGCATGACAGTGATGCTGCATGCTGTAAATGATGTCATCAATCTCATGTTGAGGCAATAACACCCATTCTTCCTGCAGAGACGCTCGCAAGTCTTGGAGAGTTGTTGGTGTGTCCCTACTGCATCCCAGATTTGCTCTATGGGATTCAAATCATGAGCAAGCATGCCACGCCATGTGTGCAAATTCTTCCGTTTCTAAGAAAATATCAACCACCCATGCTCTTTGAAGTCTAACATTATCATCTGTCAGTACAAAGTCTGGGCCCATGGCACCTCACAACAACCCCACACAAGGTCCCAAGATTTCATCACGATACCTGACAGCAGTTAAACCTGGCCGATCCAACTGTAGAAGTTCATGAAGAAGTCATCTTGATGTTGGGGCTCTTTTGTCTGTGTTTGCTTTAACAATAACATATGTGTTTGAGTGGGGTCCACCTTTAGCAAAACACTATAGATACTGATAGACAGTGACAGTGACAACTCAAAACACTGAACTTGGCAATGAAGAAGATGACGAAAAAATGAAAACCTTGTAGGTGAAAAAAAAGACACTATAAAAATTTAATACAGCTGGAAAATGACACCATGTGGTAAGTAGCCATAACAATAAGAAAACCCACTGATGATACTGCAATTGCAGTGATACATGTCTGGGACAAAAACAAAATAGTGTTTTGCTAAAGGCGGACCCCACTCAAAAACATATGTTATCATGAAGAAGTGTTCGAATGGTCAACATAAGCCCTGCTCACACTATTAGGGGCCCTTCTCAGTATCAGTCTCTTTCCACAATGTTTGGGTTTGAAAACGTGTTCCACATTCCCTCCATATGTGAATCAGTCGAGACTCTCACTACAGATCAAATCGGGACTCATCTGTGGAAAGAACTGTTTGACTGGCCAGGTGGCATGTTGACAGTTCCACTCTAGACATTCCCTTCTGTGAAAATGGATCAGAGGTACACATACAGCAGGTCTCCAACAACAAAGGCCATTCCACAGAAGCCTTCTATACGCCGTTTTACTCAATACAAGAAGTCCAGTGGATGCTGGGAGGTCAGATGCCAGATGCCTTGCAATACTAAAGAAGTGCCAACGTCCCCTTACTGTGAAATAACGGTTCTCTCTTTCTCTTGTCACACGTGGTCGGCCCTGCTCTTTTCTTCAGAATACAGTTCTGGTCTGTATGAACTGTTGCCACATCCCAAAAACAACAGAACAATTCATGTTAAGCCTTCGGGCCACATCAGTTTGTGACTGCCCTGCTTCTATTCTTCCTGTGTCCCTCCACTGCAGAGTGTCTGGTAGGCATCTTCACTGTCTGATACAGCACCATCTATGCCTGTGTACACATACAGCACCATCTATGACTGTGTACACAAAGATTGTGGGTTTGGACTACCCGGCAGGCACTACACACTTGATAGGTGCCCTGACATCATTGTTGGTGTGGTTAGTCACTGACCAGAATGCCACCTTCTGTGCAGAACACAATTGTGCGGACATGTTTGTAAACAGTTAGTATGATTACATCATGAAGTAGACATATGACAGGCAAATAGTGGTTTGATGCTTTAATTTTGGATACCAGTATATTTGAAATGCGTTCTTTAATGTCTTGATGACATTTGGTAGCTGTTGGCCTGCTTAATTATTTCAGTAGTCTCTCTTACTTTCACTGGTACGAATGTGGCTGCTGAGCAGGCACAAATTGGGCTTCTACTTTAAAGTGGAGAAAATGGAAGAAGTACTTAGGTGCCAAAAGCATCTTTATGTGCTATACACACAGTGGTGTGCCACAGACATCTGGCGGGGAAGTGTCATTGTTTCCAGCCGCCTCCATGTTAAGGAAATGATGCCACGGACACAGTGGTGGTGTGGCTGCGAAAGGTTTACCACCTTACTTCATTTGTTAAGATGGAGGTGGCTTAGAGCAGTATCTTGTCTCCACCACATCACTGCCATATGCCCACACTGTGCCACTTCTGTGTGTATTGGACCTTACAGTAGCTTGAATTTGACAGCATAGCAGCAGAACCAGGCCACAATGGTGTGAGGTGATGATCTCTTTACCATTGTCAAAACAACCAAATAGAAAATATATGGGTGCTAATGAAAGGAAATGTCCAAATAATGCACATTCTGAATTGAATACGTGCAGAATTTATATGAGGAAGCCATTGAAAATGTTACAAAGGGCATTCAAAAAGTTTTGTACAGTCGTATCTAATGTTTTTATTTTTTGTAGGACGAGAATGAAATATTTTTTGAACATATGTGGAACATTTAGCTATACATTGAGCCTGCTCAATGTAGCATCCATCAGCTGCGACACATGATGTAAATGCACTTTGGTAAAATTCTGGGGATTGACTTTTACACCATCGCTTGACACAGGAAATAAGGTCTTTCTTGCTATCAAATGTTTTACTGCACAGGTGGGCCTTCAGATGACCAAAGAGGTAAAAATAAGACGGAGCCAAGTCCGGACTGTATAGAGGATGAGGAACAATTTTCCAACCCATTTTCCTGATTTTCTGCTGCATCATAAGGGCTGTAAGGGGTTTGGCATTGTCATGGTGTAGTCTGATGAGCTGACCCTGAAGCTGTGGTCTGTGGGTCTTGAGGCACGTCACAGCTTATCTAAATACAAACAGCAATGGTCCTGGTTAATTTTGGAGTAAGGTTCCAAAAAGTCATTGAAAATAACACCACACTGATCCCCAAAGAAGGAGGCCATCACCTTTTGGCCTGCTGTTCGTGAAAGTCTTGGTTTCTTCTTCCCAGGGGATTACAAATGACACCACTCCATGGATAGGGTTTTGCTTTCAGGTTCAGAAAAAAACAACCATGTTTCATCCTGGGTAATGACTCCGTCGAAACACTGTTTCCACTCTTCAGTAAAGGTCTTCATGAGACTCTTGCACGCATTCTTCCTCATCGTTTTCATTTCTCTTGTCAATAATCTAGGCACCCAATATGCACAGATTTTTCTGTCCCCTAGTGACCGTAGCAGTGATACCACACTACCCAGTGACAAATGAGTCATTTCAGCAAGCTGTTGTGTTGTCACACGTCTGCCATTTTGGATGATTTAATCAGTGGTCTCCTTATTCACATCACTCACTGCCATTGATGGTCTAGCGCATCATGGTTTGTCCAATAGAGGGAAATCACCTTCTTTAAACCTCTGCAACCACCGCTGGATACTGCTGTGATCCACTGTGCCCTCCCCATAAACAGGGAGCAACTTCCTGTGAATCGATGTGGCAGAGTCATTGCTGGTCTTTAAGAGGAACTCCATCACCGACTGTTGTTGCAACCTGACATCTACTTCACTGTCCATTATGGCTTGCCTGTAAATAAAAGAAAATACTTCTATAGACCAACTTGTAGCTAAATGTTCCAAGTATGTTCACAAAAAATTTCATTCTCCTCCTGCAAAAAATAAAAAAAATTAGAGATGATTCTGTAAAACTTTTTGAACGCCCTTTGTACTAAGGGAGACTGGGAAAATGTGTATGCAATGTTGCAAATTTGAAAGATAATAAATTCCTGAAAGAAAACATCCAAGGAAGCTGGCATTCCTGGAAATTACTGATGAATACTGAATTTTCAGCTGCTCTAGTTCTTTGGAAGGACAGTTAAGAAATACCAATTACATGAACTGTCATCTGCCATGTTCCTTCTTTTGGCCAAGACTAGTGCACGCAATAACATGTTTCTACGCTCTCTTTCTGTCTCTTTATTTCCAGTGATCTATCAATATGTGACAGAACAGCTTCTGGGTGTATTTCACTGTGCTGGCATGTTTATCGATTTTAATTTCAGGGAGCTGGTGACCTGTATTTCCTGTATTGTATAGAGCTTAAACTAATATGCATAACTAATGAATGCTTAAATGTTCGTGTAATCAAAATAGTACTGTAATTTGACGGAGAAGCAGTAATAGTGTATTTTGCTCCAGTAGATCAAGTAATTTGCACTAAAATACATTAAACATGGTGATATAACTCACAACGTAAAAAAGTATGAGACGACACTTCCAGATTAAGTACATTTAATGATGTAACAGGACAATAATTCACAATGGATACAGTGTATGGATTATGCACATGGCAAGACAGGTACAGTACAGTTCTTGCTAGCGTAGTAACTAGCACGATGAGTGAGAGCAGACTGAGGATGGTTGCTGTGCTGTGATTTCGTATGCAGACGGTGGGTCTTAGGTGGCACTGGGAGGTGTCTGCACAACCATCTTGCATGTTCACTTGGCCAAAGTGTCTCCCCATGGAAGCCACGGTTCGCAATAGTGAACACAGAATAACTGTAATGCCGTATGGTGCCAGTTGTGCAACAGTGTCTGATGTCTCGATCGTATCCCAGGGGGTTACCACATCCCTTCTTCCTTGGGAAAGCAACAAGCTACATCTCAGCAAATTGACCCGTGCCCGGCTGATCACCCGGGCAGTGCTCTGAACCAGGTCAATGTCTTTGAAAGTATCGGACGACCCCTCCAGTTTTACCAGCTCTCAGTTGGAGTGGATACAAGCATACAGCCAGAAGTTCCCTGGCTGGTAGCACTGCTAGAATCTTGGTGACTCCAAAGCTGGACTCCATGTTCACATTAGGACCTGGCACAGAGGAGAGCTGCAATTGTGGGGCAAGGCCGGTACCACAGTTTAATCTTCTTCTGACATCTGGTCCACCTTGAGTGGACTATAAACAGAGGGAGGTGAGGTTGTGGCTGGGATTGGTGAATTGAACAGAGAACCAGAGAGCAGGAACAGAGTGGGAGTATGAGGGGAGATAGCAGAGGGTCCGGCAGAAGACAAATGAAAGTTAGCATTGCTGTAATGTGTGTCTGCTAGAGGGCCTGGAGGCAGCAGCAGTGGCAGTGGTTGGGTCCCCTGACACAGGTGGAGCTGATTTTGAGGATGTGTCACCATCCGGTCCCCTGTGGCCGGAGTGAACATGCAGCATCCCCAGTGCTGCTGGATTCCACTTGCCTTGATGTCAGGAGCCCTGTGCTCATACATGGCTGCTCAACCAGAAGCATGAAGACAGTGTTGCTGATGGTCCAGGAGGCGCTGGCAGTTTGAGATATAGGAGCATGTGGGCCTGACAATGACCATAGTGAAGTTGCCCCGGACTCTTCCCCCATTGTTGGTGTGAACTGTTAGGAACTCAAAATAGTTTCAGATGGAGGAACGTCAGCCACATCTTTCTTCATCTGTGTATTAAAAGTTTGTATCAGTCTTTCAGCCTCACCATTTGATTGTGCACTCATCAAAAATCTGGAACCGAAACTATGGTCCATTGTTCAACACAAGCGTTAGAGGTGAAAATTCTGCTGAATGCCATGACCATAGCCTCTGCACTTATGGTCCACCAGTTGACCACCTTCAGAAAGTTGGAGTACACATCAAGGACAATCAGCCAGGTGGTCCCAGGAAGGGACCCATGAAGTCAATGTGAACCCACTCCCTCAGGCGTGAGGACATTGACCACGGTGAGAATGTTTGGTGGGGAGCATCTTGGTGTTGTTCACACTGGTGACAGTTGTGTATAAGATATTTCACCTGCCTGTCCATGCCCGACCAGTGCAAATGGTGCCAGGTGATCAGTTTAGTTTACGAGATATGCCAGTGACATTGGTGCAAGAGCCATAAGGTTGTCAGGTGGAAAGGTTCCGGCTTGACTATCTTGAGGAAGCTGGTGATCTGTAGTTAGTAGGTGAGTCCTAACCGGGTATGAAGTTTAGCCAGACATGTTGTATTTACCACCGAACCTCCTGTAAGATGATATTCTTGACCATGACCGTGACCACATGGTCCACCCTGAAGGGAATAATATCCACCACCAGTTGAGCCTTTTTGTCCAACCGGAAGCACAAGATCTTGTTTTGGTTGAACTCTGGATAAGAGCCCATCAGGAGACAGGACAGGGAGTCCATGTTGGCACATTGAGTGATATTGCAGAAGGGAATGTTGTAATTGTATCTGCTGAGAAAGAGTGCCTAGCACTGGAGTAGTTGGTAGTCCTCTCAGGTAGCTTTGCTGCAGTATGGAAGAGGGAGATCATTGGCTTATGATCTGTAATGAGATGAAACTTTGTTCACTATAGGAATACATGAAATTTCTTCAGCGCAAAGAAGATTGTGAGAGCATCTATTTTTATTTGTGAATCTCTCTTCTGCACAGCACTTAGTGTCTTTGATGCAAATGGGATCTGATGTTCAGAACCGTCCACATCTACATTCATGCTCATAAATTAAGGATAATTGCAGAATGTGGTGCCACACAATATGGCATTACTCAAAACTGGCACTAGTAGCATAGGCACATAGGGAACACACACGACACAAATCTGTAAGTCCACGATATTGGTGATAAGTTGAGAAAACCATCCCGAAACACATGTGCTACAAAACGCCACTATTTCCTGCACATTTACCCTGACGTCAATTTGGGATATGATCACCATGCAGATGTACACAGGCCGCACAACGGGTTGGCATACTCAGGATCAACTGGTCGAGCAGCTGCTGGGGTATAGCCTCCAATTCTTGCACCAGTGCCTGTCGGAGCTCCTGAAGTGTCGTAGGGGTTTGCAGATGTGCAGCGATACATTGACTGAGAGCATCCCAGACGTGCTCGATGGGGTTTAGGTCTGGAGAACAGGCAGGCCACTCCCCTCACCTTATATCTTCTGTTTCAAGGTACTCCTCCACGATGGCAGCTTTTTCAAGGTACTCCTCCAATCCCACCCCACACGATCAAACCATGACCTCCATACAGGTCCCTTTCAAGGACATTAAGGGGTTGGTATCTGGTTCCTGGTTCATGCCAGATGAAAACCCGGCAAGAATCACTGTTCAGACTGTACCTGGACACGTCCGTGAACATAACCTGGGACCACTGTTCCAATGACCATGTCCTGTGTTCTTGACACCAGGCTTTATGGGCTCTCCTGCAACCAGGGGTCAGTGGAATGCACCTTGCAGGTCTCCGGGCAAATAAACCATGTCTGTTCAGTCATCTGTAGACTGTGAGTCTGGAGACAACTGTTCCAGTGGCTGTGGTAAGGTCCCGAGCAAGGCTACCTGCAGTACTCCATGGCCGTCTGCGGGCACTGATGGTGAGATATCGGTCTTCTTGTGGTGTTGTACACTGTGGACATCCCGTACTGTAGCGCCTGGACACGTTTCCTGCCTGCTGGAATTGTTGCCATAATCTTGAATCACACTTTGTGGCACACGGAGGGCCCATGCTACGACCTACTGTGTTTGACCAGCCTCCAGTGGCCCTAATATTCTACCCCTCATAACATCACCAATATATGTTCTTTGAGCCATTTTCAACATGCAGTCACCATTAGCATGTCTGGAAATGTCTGGA
Source organism: Schistocerca serialis cubense (assembly GCF_023864345.2). Lineage (NCBI taxonomy): Eukaryota > Metazoa > Arthropoda > Insecta > Orthoptera > Acrididae > Schistocerca > Schistocerca serialis. The sequence goes on along the minus strand of NC_064642.1, from coordinate 316,257,287 downwards.
CACTTACTCACTACACCGTACTCTGACACGCACCAAAAACACCTCTGCACATGTGGACTGCTGCCAGCGCCACCGTGTGACGACAGCAGGTCAAATGCACCGCATGGTCATACCCCGAGATGATTTAAACCCGCAAACCGCCCACCAGAGTGTTCTTTCACCGTGTATCAGCATTATCCTTAATTTATGAGCATGAGTGTCTATGTTCCAGGATGGCCCCCACGTTCCATTCAGAGGCATTCATCGGCACTTCTAGTTGTTCGCCTGGTTGAAATTTGGAGAGACATGGTGCCAGTAGAAGTGTGTGCTTCAGGGTCTTGAATGCCCGTTCACATGCCTGTGACCAAGCAAAACGCGCACCCTTCTTTCACAGATTGTTGAGCGTGTGCAGAATCTATGCTACATCTGGGATAAATTGTCCGTAACACATTACTTTTCCGAAGAAGGAATGGAACTTTTTTAAATCTGTGGCTCAAAGAAGTGCAGTGATTGCTTCACCAGCTTATGTGTGGGCCTAATACTATCGCTAGAGATGATATGTCCTAGGTATTCCCTTGATGGTTGAGAGAGAGAGAGAGAGAGAGAGAGAGAGAGATTTTTAAGGTTGAATTCGAGGCTTATAGAGTGGAGGTGTACAACAGCTGCTTCAGGTTTCCTAAGCATACTTATGCTGTGGCCCCCATCAGCACAGTGTCATATAGGTAATTTGTGCAGCCCAGAACATGCAGCAGTAGTTGCCTGAGGTACCTTCAAAATATTGCTGGGGTCTGGCCACCCTGAAAACTAAGGATTTGAAATGATATAATTTTTGTGGTGTGTTGACCACAAGGACTTTCTGTGATTCCTCATTCAGTAGTAGTTTTAAGTAAGCTTCAGAAAGAGCGCCCTTTGAAAAATACTGGCCTTTCATGAGTACAGGGAAAATCTTGTCTGCCATCAGAATGGGATATGCATCAATCTCCAACTGGGTATTGACAGTAACCTCAAAGTCTCCACATCCTCCCAGGGGCCTTGGCACTCTTTGTCAGGTTCGTACTTGGCTACCACAGGGCCCCAGCCTTTGCAGCATCTTTTCCTTTCCATACTGCATATCTGTCCAGTTGCTATTCTTTTCCCCTCCCTTGGGGAACATACTGGGTGTTGTTGGGAAAGTTGTGCATTGTCAGTTACTGACGTTAGAAAAGTCTCACCACTGTTTTTTGCTCCCTTTTCCTTTCTTTTTTTCCCTTCTCCTCTCGTTCCTCCGCTTTGGCTTTTGAGGTTCCTCTCTTTCTTCCTCCTTCCTGTGTGCTCCTGAAGGCTGGCCCATGTGTCTGACATGTAACAGGTGACTTTACAATGCGTAATTCCCAGCCCCGGGTCGACAGGTAGGGTTCGCACGTACCACGTGGCACAGGCCAGGCCCAGGGAAAGGTGATTGCCTGAGTTTCAACCTTCCCAAATTGCTGATTGGTCCCTCTTTCAGGTGTTCAGGAGGTGTGACCTGAGGTGTGAACAATCACCTAAGGTGGGTGCACCCCTTGTGAAAGGAGCGCACCATCGAAGACGCTGGCAATCATGGGGGATTTCCTTGCAGTGAGGCTAACGATTCAAAGACCCTTCCTGCTGCACCGCGGTTCTTTGTGGTCTTACGTACTGAAGACCGTCAGTCCTTCACCACAGTAAATCTATTTATTATTCAGAAAGGTGTTGATGGAATTGCTGGCCCTGTGAAATCCTACTTTCGTTTATGGAATGGCACTTTGCTTTTGGAGACTACTTCTGATACTCAAGCACAAGAATTGCTTGCCTCCTTGCTTCTCCACAGCTACGATGTTCGTGTTGAGGCCCGTAGAACTTAGAATTCTTCCTGTGGTGTTATTTACACTAGGTTGCTCGACAGTCTAATCGAGGCCAAAATCCAATCTGATGTCTCTGATCAGGTTGTCATTGCCATCCATCGGGTGATGAAAAAGGTAGATTCCTCCTTAGTGCCCACCCGCACTTTTTTTCTCATCTTTGATAGAGTCGTGCTTCCATCCAAAATCAAGGCAGGCTATGAAATTATCACAGTCTGGCTGTACATTCCAAACTTGATGCGCTGCTACCAGTGTCATCATTTCAACCACACTAGAACCTCTTGTCGACACACAGCCAAATGTGTAATGTGTGATTGGGATACACAAAAGGGTGATTAACCGCGCCCTTCTCCCCGCTGTATCAACTGAAATGGCAGCCATGCTGCCACTTCTCAGGATTGCCCCATGTATCTTGATGAGTGGGCTGCCCAAGAAATTCGGGTAATGGAAAAAGTGCCTTACCTAGTCGCACGCAAGTTATTCGGCTCTGAGGTTGTGTTGTTTGTTATATGCCACTAAAGTCAGGCTTAGGTAACATCTTCGATCTCCTGCCAACAAACACATCTGAACTTCTTTAATCAATTAATGTAGAGGAAGATCATAAGGCAGTGGTAGCAAAGCAACTATGAACATGGGTTTTACAAGGATTGTTAAGAAAGGTAGGAAAATATTTTTGCTTAATAAAGGTGAGAGCGAACAAATTGTTGTGTATCTAAGCAATCAGTATCACATATTCAGTGTTGAGGATGAAGATATGGAGCAAAAATGGAAAAAATTCAAAAGCATCATTCAATATGCTTTAGACAAATATGTTCTGAGCATCTTAAGGGATGGGAAAGACCCTTTGTCATTTAATAATTGTGTTAGGAAACTGCTTCATCAGGATTCAAGATAAGTTAAAACCTACCTGCCAAAAATAAAAGGCTGTACAAAGTGAAAACAGGCTCAAGGGATGCAATAAAAGAGCCTTTTGGTGACTCTGAAAGTAAAATTTTCACAACGCTGCTGAGTTAAACCCCAAGAGATTTTGGTTTTACACAAAATCAATTATCTGCCGAAATTCTCTATTCATTCCTTCAGTGACCCTGCTGGCACCAAAATGGAAGAAGCAGAGAGAAGGCTAAAATACTGAGTTCACTCTTCTAAAATTATTTCCCCTCTCATGTGAATCATCGTACAAATGCAAAAATGGTAGATATTGAGATAATCGATCGCGGAATAGAAAAGCAACGGAATCACTTAGTAGTGGAAAGGTGTCAGGACCAGATGAGACGTCTGTACAATTCTACACAGACTATACAAAAGAACTTGCTCCTCTTCCATCAGCAGTTTATCATAAACTGCTGGAGCTACAAAAGCTAACTAGCACTGGAAAAAAGCGCAGGTCACTTCTGTTTTCAAGAAGGGTCATGGATAGATGCACATAATTATAGCCCTATGTTGATGTCAATCGGTTGTAGAATTATGGAACATGTTTTATGCTCAAGACTTATGACATTTTTGGAGATGAAAAACTCTTCCACAAAAATCAGCTTGGATTCTGTAAACAGAGATCTTGCGAATCTCAGCTCGCTCTGTTCCTCCATGAGATCCATAGTACTGTAGACAAAGGTACCCATGTTGATGATGCCCCAAAAGCATTTGACTCCATCCGTACTGCTGGCTTACCAATTGTCAGACCGGATTCAAGACTTCCTTGCAGGTAAAACCCAACACAATGCTCTTAACAGAACAAAATTGACAGATGTAAGTGTAATTTCTGGAGTACTCCAAGGAAGTGTGATAATACCATTATTGTTTACATTGCCTGGAAATGATCTAGTAGAAGGCACCAGAAACTATTTGAGATATGTTTGCAGATGGCGTGGTTATTTGTAAGAAAGTAGCAATGCCAAATGACAATATTGCTTTGCAGAATGACCTGCAGAGGACTGATGAATGGTACAGTTTCTAGCAGTTGACCCTTACCATAAATAATGTAACATATTGCGCATAAATATACAGAGAAATCCACTGCTGCACAACTCCACTGTCGATGTCAAATTGCTGGAAACAGTATATGTGGTAAAATATCTACGAGTACCTTAAATGGAATGACTACATAAAGAAAACAGCAGGAAAAGCATATGCCAGACTGAGATTCCGAGGAAGAATCTTAAGGAAGTGTAACTCATCCATGTACAAAGTGGCATAAAAGGCACTTGATCAACCGATGCTTGAGTACTGTTCTTGTACCTGGAATCCTTACCAGTCAGGACTGATAGAAGAGTAGAGAAAATACAATGAAGAACAGCGTGCTTTGTCGCAGATCATTTAGTTAGCTTGAGTACATTAGAGAGATGTTCAAGAAACCCCAATGGCAGGAATTATAAGAGAGGCATTGTGAGTCATTGAGAGGTTTGCTGTTCGATATTCCACGAGAGCACGTTCTGGGAAGAGTCAGGCAATATTACTTGGTCCCACCTACATCTTATGAAATCTCTGCCACACACACTATTAGGTACCTTACAGAATATGATGTAGATGTAGAGTTGTGGATTGAGAGGGAGGTGCTCCCAGCTGGAGATACATTTAAGTGTTTAACAGGGATGCAGAGGCACTCCAGAGTTTGGCAGGCAGACATGAGATGTCCTTCCTTCCAGCATGTCTGATACTGTGCCCACCTGTTGGGAAAGTCTTCTTTGGCACGTGTTTAGGTACAATGGATATGACAGCGGTCAGGGGACCAAGACTTTTTACGTTGGTTTTGAGATGGAGTGCTGCGCTGTTTGTGCTCTACTGTCGCTGCATTTGCTGTGTTGGCAAAGTTGGATCCCTTTCCAGGGTCTGATGTGACAGTCATCCTCACATCTCAGAATTCTAATCAATGGCCTGTGCCCAGGAAAACTTTGAAAGATTGGATCAATTTTAAATTATCTTTCAAAGTAGGACCCTAAGATTGTAGAGTTTCTGATGCACCTCCTTATCTGGAGCTGTCTGATTAATTACATCCCTAATTATCTTCTCTGCATACGATTCATTATGTACTTACATCCCTAATTATCTTCTCTGCATACGATTCATTATGTACTGGAGTCACAGAATGGCCTTCCCTATTGAGTCCCTGCATTTCAGCTGCCAGAATTGTATGACTGATTAGGCTGTTTATGGCACTGATAAAATATTCCACACAGGATGCAATGACATGTCAGTGTCAATAAAAATATGCAGTTAGTAGAGAACAGATTGTGTTGTTTCCAAGAGAGAGGACTTTTGCACAAAAGCTGGTACGTACTGGGTGAGATCAGTGACAGGAAAAATGATTTTTCAGCTGCTGGATCCTTTACCTGGAATGCGGCAAAATGCTCCGGAGGTGCTAGTCATGCACATCCCACTCTCCCACCATGTCATAGCACAAAGCCAGGAGAGCAACATGGAGAACAAGGCTTCCTGACTTTTCTGACCCTCTAACTGGTGTTGAAGAAACTGCTGTAACATGAATTCCATCGACACAACTGGTAAGGTAGCTTGTTGTGCAGGGTCCACGATTATGTAATGAACATGAAAAATGCCCAAGAACATCATCATTTATGTTGTAACTCACTGCGTAAAAGATGAGACGGCACCTCCAGAACCAGTGTATTTAATGATCTTGCAGGACGATAGTTCACAGTGGAAACAATGTATGGTATAGTCATGTTACAAGATAGGTACTATACAGTTCTAGCTAACTTAGTAAATAGCACGATGAGCGAGATAAGATTGAGGGTGATCATTGGGTGGCGATTGTATATGTTTCAGGTGGTGCTGGGAAGTGCCTGGGCAGCCGTCATGCAAAGTATGCACAGCCACGGTATCTCCCCCTGGCAGCCACACTTGCCAATAGTGTACTGTAGTGTCATATTTGCTCATCGACAATGAATACTGATGTCAGAGATGTCTAGGTCATAGTCGAGTGGGTTTCCATACATCACAATGCTCAAGAATGGAACCATGGCTACTATTTCACTGCAGTATTTTTATACATTTTTTTTTCTTTTTGAGATGTGGTTCCACATAAATATTATATCGATTGAAAGAAGCCTTTGTGTGCTTTTCGCTGTACTGCATTGTGCCATTGGTGTATTTTGACTAAAATGTTTCTTTCAAGTTAGCACCTATTAAAGCACTGTACACGATCTTCTCATACATATGTCAGACAGCATCATTCGATGGCAAAGTTTGATGAGTTTTGTTTGAAACACGTGGGCACCACATGAGTTTTCCATTCTCTGATGACTGAAATCTACAAAATTGAGGGGAGTCATGCAGTTGTTGCAAGGGGAGTGTTCCAACAGCCACTTTTGCTAATCTCTGGCATGATATTGTGCGATCCTTATTTGTACAATATGTATATAACAGGAAAAAAAAGAGAAAAACATCCGATTGTGAGAATAACTGCAGAAATATTCTGCAAACATGTAATGTTTTGTACTTATTATTCCAAATGAAAACCATTTCCTTTGTTACTGCTTCATAAAAATGGCAAACCTAATATATTATAAGAATCTCTCTGATTTATGATCAAGCTGTCATAATTACCTTGCAGTATTGAGAACGAAGCTGAACTTTCAAAACTTATGTTTTAATTTTTTACAGGTTGAAGTACGGGATGATGAAGAGCAAAAATTGAAATTTCAGGAAATAATTGATCTTCTTGTAGCAGCTGGGTATTTCCGAGCTCGAATTAAAGGACTTTCGCCATTTGATAAGGTCTGTTTTTGCAAATTCTGTATATCAGGATTTTGTTTGTGACTGACAAGGTGAAATTACTTATTAATGATATGTAATCTTCATTATTGCAGGTTGTAGGAGGGATGACATGGTGTATTGAGACATGTAATTTTGATGTTGACGTTGACTTGCTTTTTCAAGACAGTTTTACAATAGGGCAGAAAATGTAAGTTGATAATTATACAACCATCCAATTATAATTACGTGAAGATGCCTACGAAATTAAACTGAAGCGAGTGTGTGTGTGTGTGTGTGTGTGTGTGAGAGAGAGAGAGAGAGAGAGAGAGAGAGAGAGAGAGAGAGATATGGTTGGGAGGGTGGGTGAGTACATGGGGGGGGGGGGGGGGGGGGTACAGAGACAGTAGAGAAGTATTGGAAGGCAGAAAAAGGAGAGACAGTTGGATTTCAGCAGCAAAGGCAAAATTGTATTAATTCTGGTAATAATTTTGGAGAGGTAGAGAAAGGGAGAGGGAGGGAAGGGCGGAGGAATAGAGGGGGAGATAGATAAGTCTTGCAGTCGGGGGAATAGGATGGAAAATGACTACTCAGCTGAGGGTGAGAGGAAGAGATTGGGTTGCTACCCAGATGGAACTAGTGAAAGTTGAGGCCCAGAGATTACAGGTATGAAGTACACTACTGGCCATTAAAATTGCTACACCACGAAGATGACGTGCTACAGACGCAAAATTTAACCAACAGGAAGAAGATGCGCATTCACACAAGATTGGCGCCGGTGGCGACACCTACAACGTGCTGACATGAGGAAAGTTTCCAACCGATTTCTCATACACAAACAGCAGTTGACCGGCATTGCCTGGTGAAACGTTGTTGTGATGCCTCGTGTAAGGGGGTTTCCAACTTTGACAAAGGTCGAATTGTAGCCTATCGCGATTGCGGTTTATCATATCGTGACATTGCTGCTTGTGTTGGTCGAGATCCAATGACTGTTGGCAGAATATGGAATCAGTGGGTTCAGGAGGGTAATATGGAACGCTGTGCTGGATCCCAACGGCCTCGTATCACTAGCAGTCGAGATGACAGGCATCTTATCTGTGTGGCTGTAACGGATTGTGCAGCCACGTCTTGATCCCTCAGTCAACAGATGGGGACGTTTGCAAGACAACAACCATCTGCACGAACAGTTCGACGACATTTGCAGCAGCATGGACTATCAGCTCGGAGACCGCGGCTGCAGTTACCCTTGACGCTGCATCACAGACAGGAGCGCCTCCGATGGTGTACTCGACGGTGAACCTGGGTGCACAAATCGCAAAACGTCATTTTTCGGATGAATCCAGGTTCTGTTTACAGCATCATGATAGTCACATCCGTGCTTGGAGACATCACAGTGAACACACATTGGAAGCGTGTATTCGTCATCGCCATACTGGCGTACCACCTGGCATGATGGTATGCGGTGCCATTGGTTACACGTCTCGGTCATCTCTTTTTCGCATTGACGGCGCTTTGAACAGTGGACGTTACATTTCAGATGTGTTACGACCTGTGGCTCTACCCTTCATTCGATCCCTGCAAAACCCTACATTTCGGCAGGGTAATGCACAACCGCATGTTACAGGTCCTCTATGGGCTATGGGCCTTTCTGGATACAGAAAATGTTCGATTGCTGCCCTGGCCAGCACATTCTCCAGATCTCTCACCAATTGAAAACGTCTGGTCAATGGTGGCCGAGCAACTGGCTTGTCTCAATACACCAGTCACTACTCTTGATGAACTGTGGTATCGTGCTGAAGCTGCGTGGGCAGCTGTACCTGTACACGCCATCCAAGCTCTGTTTGACTCAATGCCCAGGCATATCAAGGCCGTTATTACGGCCAGAGGTGGTTGTTCTGGGTACTGATTTCTCACTATCTATGCACCCAAATAGCGTGAAAATGTAATCACGTGTCAGTTCTAGTATAATATATTTGTCCAATGAATACCCATTTATCATCTGCATTTCTTCTTGGTGTAACAATTTTAATGGCCAGTAGTGTAGATTGGTTCACATTTTTCCTGTAGCCATTTCACTTTGGCTTCCCTGCACCTACTATTTATTTAATTCCTGAGTGATTTATGTTGCTGCATTCCTGTTTCTTTTCTGAACATTTTTGTACTTCCTTCTTTCCTCGAACGGTTGAAATATTTCATATGTAACCCAAGATTTCCTCACAATTACCTTCCTAGTACATATGTTTGCCTTTGCAACATCTTTGAAGGCTCTTTTCCGAGATATCCACACCTCTACAGCTGAACTTCCTTCTGTAGTATTCCTTATTGTAGCATCCACACCACGAACTTCAAGCACATCTCATCATTCCTCAGTTCTTTACTATCCCACTTCTGCTCACACTGATTCTTCTGTACGATTCTCTCAAACTTCAGTCTACTCTTCATCGATACTAATTTGTGATCTGGGTCTGTATCAGCTTGTTGGTGTAGCAGTTTTAATGGCCAGTAGTATATATGCAGGAGGTTCCGCAGCTCCTTGGAGTAAACAATTGCTAGTCTCAAACCTCAATTTCCTCCATCTGATTCTGTTATCCTCGTCCTGCTCCTTTTAGCTTCACTTATCTCTCCTTTCATTTTCTTTGCCTTTCTGTCCTGTACTGACATTGTTTTTTAGATTAATTGATATTGTCAGATTCTGCTGTGAAATGTTCATCTTTCTCTATTTTAATATATTAAGTCAAACAATGGAAAAACCAGGATGGAATGTAACACCACCAGAGAAGGAAAATTACTACTCACCATGTAGCGGAGATGCTGAGTCATGATAGGCACAACGAAAAGATTCAAACAATTAAAGCTTTCGGCCATTAAGGCCTTTGTCTGCAGTAGACACACACACACACACACACACACACACACACACACACACACACACACACACACACACGTAAACGCAACTTGCACACACATCTGCAGTCTCAGAGAGCTGAAACCACACTGCGAACAGCAGCACCAGTGCATGATGGGAGTGGTGACTGGGTGGGAGTAAGGAGGAGGCTGTGGCAGGGAGGGAGAGGGATAGTATGGTGGGAGTGGCGGACAGTGAAGTGTTGCAGTTTAGACGGAGGGCAGGAGAGAAGGTGTGGAGGGGGGAGGGGGTAAGTAGCGGAAAGGAGAGAAATAAAAATAAAAATAAATTAAAAGACTGAGTGTGGTGGTGAAATGATGGCTGTGTAGTGCTGGAATGGGAACAGGGAGGAGGCTGGATGGGTGAGGACAGTGACTAACGAAGGTTGAGGCCAGAAGGGCTACGGGAACGTAGGATGTATTGCAGGGAAAGTTCCCACCTGCGCAATTCTGAAAAGCTGGTGTTGGTGGGAAGGATCCATATGGCACAAGCTGTGAAGCAGTCATTGAGATGAGGGATATCATGTTTGGCAGCACATTCAGCAACAGGGTAGTCCACTTGTTTTTGGCCACAGTTTGTCAATGGCCATTCATGTGGACAGACAGCTTGTTGGTTGTCATGCCTACATAGAATGCAGCTCAGTGGTTGCAGCTTAGCTTGTAAATCACATGACTGGTTTCACAGGTAGCCCTGCCTTTGATGAGTTTGGAGATGTTAGTGACTGGACTGGAGTAGGTGGTGGTAGGAGGATGTATGGGACAGGTCTTGCATCTAGGTCTATTATAGGGGTATGAGCAGTGGTCGTGTAAGGATGGACGAGTATATTGTGTAGGTTCGGTGGACAGTGGAATACCACGGTAGGAGGGGTGGGAAGGATAGTGGGCAGGACATTTCTCATTTCAGGGTATGATGAGAGGTAATCGAAACCCTGGCAGAGAATGTAATTCAGTTGCTCCAGTCCCGGATGGTACTGAGTTACGAGGGGAATGCTTCTTTGTGGCTGGACTGTGGACTGTGGGACTTTGGGAGGTGGTGGGAGACTGGGAAGATAAGGCATGGGAGATTTGTTTTTGTACAAGGATGGGAGGATAATTATAGTCAGTGAAGGCTTCAGTGAGACCCTTGGTATATTTTGGAGGGACTGCTCGTCACTGCAGATGCGACGACCTCGGGTGGCTAGGCTGTACGGAAGGGACTCCTTGGTATGGAATGGGTGGCAGCTGTCGAAGTGAAGGTATTGCTGGTGGTTAGTAGGTTTGATATGGACGGAGGTACTGATGTAGCCATCTCTGAGGTGAAGGTCAACATCTAGGAAGGTGGCTTGTTGGGTTGAATAGGACCAGGTGAAGCAAATGGGGGAGAAGTTGTTGAGGCTCTGGAGGAATGTGAATAAGGTGTCCTCGCCTTCAATCCAGAAAGCAAAGATGTCATCAGTGAATCTGAACCAGATGAGGGGTTTAGGATTCTGGGTTTTTAGGAAGGATTCCTCTAGATGGCCCGTGAATAGGTTAGCATAAGATGGTGCCATACGGGTGCCCATAGCCATACTGCAGATTTGTTTGTAGGTAATGCCTTCCTTTTTAAGGAGAAGTAATTGTGGGTGAGGATATAGTTGGTCATGGAGACTAGGAAGGAGGTTGTTGGTTTGGAATCCATAGGGCACCTGGAAAGGTAGTGTTCGATAGCAGTAAGGCCATGGGCATTAGGAATGTTAGTGTACAGGGAAGTGGCATCAATAGTGACAAGTAGGGCACCGTGTGGTAAAGGGACAGGATCTGTGGAGAGTCAGTCGAGGAAATGGTTGGTATATTTTACATAGGAGGATAGGTTCCGGGTAATAGGTTGGTGTTGGTCTACGAGAGCAGAGATTCTCTCAGTGGGGGCACAGTAACTGGCCACAATGGGGCATCCTGGGTGGTTGTGTTTATGGACTTTAGGAAGCATGTAGAAGGTGGGAGTGCGGGGAGTGGTCTGGGGTAAGCATAGAGATGGACTCTGGGGAGAGGTTCTGGGATGGGCGTAAGGATTCGAGTAGTGACTGGAGATCCTGCTGGATTATTGGAATGGGATGGGATTTGTATATGTGTCTACTGTTGACAAAGGCCTTAATGGCCGAAAGCTTTAATTGTGTGAATCTTTTTGTTGTGCCTATCGCGACTCAGCATCTCCGCTATATGGTGAGTAGCAACTTTCCTTCTCTGGTATTGTTAATATTATAAGTTTTAGTCATGTTTTTTTTCCTAAGCTCTGTTGATTTTGTGTTTACTTTGGGTCCACAGTCTTAGGGATGGTGCCTTTGAAAGGGAATAAAATTTCTAGAAACTCTTGTAAGAGAACCAAAATCAGAGTTAAAATTACATGGAAAGCTAATGCTATTAGTACACTTAATCTCAAGGATGCTAGGTAATGATTAATGACAGAAAGGAATACTCAAACTTTGCCAAGAAAAGGGAGGATGGGCAGAGAGGATAGACAGGCTAGTGTTGAAGGTGCTGATTGGAATGTTTCTGAAGATTTGGGGTCTGAAGTAGTGTAAGAGTTCTAACAAAAGTATCAGTACAATCAATCATCAGATTTGCCAAATTATCACATTACAGTGCACTGACAGAAAAAATTGTTGCGGTGCTACCAGAGATGAAATGTCCTCACCAGATTGAGCCTCACCAAATTCAAGGATTGGATTTTATCCACGTATTTCCTGTTATTCAGGTAACTTCACTACTGTCAGCTACAAAAATAAATTGTTAGGAAACACTCTAGACTCAGACTGAACATCTGTTTTTCTTTCCTTAGTGGCTAGTGAAAAAATCAATGGAAACAAGAGCTGAGATTGGAGATTTCTTGCGTTCATATGCGGTCAGTCAATTTGATAAACAGTATGGTGGAGCAGAAGAGGAAACCACTTTAAAGCAGCGAGCCAGTATTACCCAAAATATTCTGAGTGTGAAGGTTTGCTGTATCAAAACCTTTGTTTTTAGTTTTATAAGTTGCTCCTTTAAATTAGATCATGTTTATACCACATACAGTTCAGATTTTTTAAAAATTTCTTTATATTGTTTCTTCCAGGAACTCTACCACCCACAACGAAGGTTCCGGAGAAAGGGGCCACCACCTGAAGATGAGGAAACATCTGTTTACAGTACTTTATTGGAATATGGTCATAGCATAAAGATGTTTGATGTACCTGTTGGAACAGAATCAGTGAGTGTTATGCCCTGTCTTTGTAAACAAGGAATTACAAGCATCATATACATACTGTGTGATCACTAACTTTAACCACTTTCCTGTTACTGCATTGAACTACTACTCCTGTGAAATTTGTGATCACTGTATGAGATAAAACAAAAATTTGCATTTGACCCAAATCAACACATCCCTGTATGAAAATGGTTCTTTGCTCATGGAAGTCAAACTTTATAATGAACTTTTGGAAAACATGAAAGCAAAATCTTTAAAGTCATATTTACAGCATCACTGCTTTTAGTCCATTGAAGAATATTTAACAATATGAAATAATATGTAAAATAAGTGAAAGGCAACCACTTGCCTAAGTTGGACTGATGTTTGGAGCATATTCACATTAGATTTTGAACTCTAGCTCTTTCTTGAGTAAATGTTCATACATTCAAAAACACAAAAACACACACACACACACACACACACACACACACACACACACACACACACACAAATGCACACTCCTGCAGGCATTCCTAACTGATGAATTTGGGGTAACTCAATAAGACGAGAATCCACACACGTGTGTGTGGACTGTTTGTGCAAGGATCATCTGGATCACCTACGTGAAAAAATCAAACACAAACAGAGTGATTTTTCAACACTTTTCATTCCTGTGCTGATGTTACATGTAGGGTCTGTCAACTGATTTTTATATTGAACCTGACCTTGATGTGATACTGTCATTCTCAGTCCAAATTGTAAGTTGCTTTGGCAGAGGATCAGAAGATTAGTTGGCATTTTGTTATTTTCATGTTGCGAGGCCTCAATGATTGTCATTGAATCTGTGCTGCTTTCAACAATTTAAGTTTCCTTGTTCATATTCCTTGTGGTATGAATACAGAACAGCTACTGATACTTAATTTTTCATCATCTTTAGCCACTTTTGTGTACTTTAAATATACTGGCATTTTATGGCCCCTGTTAACAAGGATGTTAGAGAGAGATACAGTGTTGCTGGCTTCAGGAAATTAATGCACTGCAAAAGAAAACAAAGATATATTTAAATACATGTGAAGTCTTGAAACATTTTGGTTAGTAAAATTGATGCTGTAGAATACACATGACCTGGAACTCGGAAACTGAGAGTTGCTTCCAAGCACATTGGTTGAAGTAGGGGGACAGTAGCATATATTTCTCAATTACTCATTTTCATTTCTATTTTGAAGTAACTACTAGTCTGTTCTTTTATAACAGCTATGGAAAAAAATAGGGCACATAAAGCTGAATATATATTGTGCAAACCTACTTTGTCACATGCTTCTTACTGTGCTTTTCTGGGGCACCCTTAAAGCATTTCACAAGTGATGCTAAAGAAGGGCTACAAAAACTGTGGGACCCAAGAGCACCATATCGTTAAATACTATCTTGATAGAAGGATGCCACTAGTGTAAAAAAATTACTGTAACAAACAAATTTCCCATATAATTGTGTCTCAAATCATACAATTGCTACTGTCAGCTGGGACTTTGGATACCGAGCATGATGAAACTACTGCCTCATGCAAATTACCCCAAACAAACTGAGAATCAGTCCAAGAAATAACCGTAAAACCTGAGAGTTATTAAGTCAGCATATATTTCCTCTGTAACCAGCTGCCAAGTTCATATTTTTGTGACACTGAATGATTTAGTTTTGCTGCTAAGCTTGCTTTTGGGATATGAGAAGCAGTAAGACTCGTCTGGAGTAGTTCATTTGTATTTTTTGTATGGTATTTGGTCATAAATTATGTGGTGTTGGTTTGTGCTGCTGTATTTAGTGATCTACTCCACCATGGTGTATCTGATGGGATGTACTATTCCCCCAAACCAGATACCAATGTTGCCTATTCACTAACTTTCAAGTTTGTTTAGAGAATTCTATGTACCGAATAGCCAAAACATGCCAGATGGAATAAAAGGTTCTTCAGTGATTCAGACAGAAGTTATTTATTTCGCATACATAATGCTCACAGCCTCATAACTGGAATTTCTTTTGTTACAGTGCTAAAAAAATAAACTGACAGCACTCATGTTAAATGTAAAATCCATGGTCAGTGTTTTGCAATGAAGCCACACAATTTCATTTGCTTGTGATACAACTAAGTGGACATATTTGTTTCTCCAATGTCAAGCTTGTATCAACAGTCTGTCATAAACATCTCCTTTCCTTTGATAAACTTGTTGTTTCTGATCAGTACTTAGGGAGCAACATTTTGAAACATTATGTTGCACTCTGAGTATTGCGTAGACATGAGAAACCAGATAAGCAAAGGAAAATTCTCCTTCAAGATAATTTCAAGTGGATATGGCATGTAAGGATATATTTTTATTTGTTTGCAAAATGTTTCAAGTCAAAGATCAGTATTAAATACGAGGGTTGCCCAAAAAGCAACACACCACATTTTTTTCTCAGCTGAAAACAACGCTATGAATGCAAAACGTTACATATGTATTATTTGAAGTCTCCTTAGTGAGCGCGCCGAGTTTCCATCGCTTTCAACAGATAGCGTAGCTGCAGGACAGTTTTAAAATGGTGTCTGTAGGTGATGTATGTTACAAGCAACATGCCATCATTGAATTTCTCATTGTGTAGAAAGAAACTGTGGAGGATATTCACAAATGTTTGTGCAAAGTCTATTGAGTATCTGCTCTTGACAGAAGTACAGTTAATTGCTGGGAATGGAAGGTGAGGTCATCAGAAGGCGGTTCGGCAGAGCTCCACGATTTGCAGCAGTCGGGAAGACTGTTACACCTGACAGCCATGTCCTAGCCCCATCGGACTTCCACTTGTTTGGGCCATTAAAGGAGGGCATTCGTGGAAGACATTTTGACGATGATGAGGAGCTGATTCACACAGTGAAGCACTGCCTCTGCCACCAGGACAGTGATTGGTACCGACAGGGCATACATGCTCTTGTTCCACACTGGAGGAAGGCCATAGAAAGGGATGGACATTACGTGGAAAAATGGGGCGTGTGGATAAAACACCATTCTTCCGTGTGTGTGAAATTCTCATTATGCTCAGTAAAGAATTGTTGAAGAAAAAAATCTGGTGCATTACTTTCTGGACAACCCTCTTACAAATACACTTTCTTGTAATTTAAGTTAAACTGTATCCAAAATCATTCATGAAGAAAGATATCACTCCCCACCCCCACCCCCACCCCATCCCCTAAAAAAACCATTAAAGTGTTCTGATACTTTTCGAAAATCATTAATTCATTATTTGTATTCATTACTTTGACAGCATTTGTAGATGAAATGATGGCATTTGCTGCTGTTGTAATTATTCAGTTATTTTTTGCAAAATGTATCATTAGATTAATAATATATAGCAGTGTTATTAGTAGTGTTGTTTATATTGGACATATTTATGGTGTCTTTAATCCACTCTTGTAATTTTTTGTCAGAAAATGGAATGTTGTATTTCCATGCCTATTTCAAAATCTTTCTCTTTCAGGGTATCAGTGCTGATGACAGCAGTCAGGAACGTACTGTTGATGTTCAAGAAACTCGAAAACTTGAGGAGGTAACATATGTGTTAGGCATGATTGTCAGTGTACATTGTATAGTTGTGATTTATCTTCTGTGTGATTAATTGCTAACAATCACTGTAGATATTTTTGATCTTTTTGCATGGTGTGACAGCAAAAAATCCAGAAATTAATGAACAACCTGTCATCTATGGGAGAACAAGAGGTAAGCACAGATAATATCCACATATTTCTTAATTACTTAAGAAATTATCTTTATCTGTTTCTGTGTGTAGCATAACTGTTACTTAACCCTCGTCTTGGGGTTTCTGCACTTTTGTCTAAAAATTGTCATAGTGCAGTAATTTTATTGTATCACTAAGCTGAAAGAAAGTATACTTTCCTTCTTCAGTTTTATTTCTTAAAAGGCAAAAGATGATGCATGTGGATTTTCTATATTGTAGATGGTCTGCTTACTTGTGGTAGTAGCTTTTCTTTTGTCACTGATTTTTATCCCCCTTGTAGAGAATTCTCAGAGCAGCACATTTCTTACTGTAATATATAACAACTGTATAATACACAGTTTAGAGTGATGTTGCTTTGTAACTGTACTATTTGAAGCAGTAAATCATTTTAAAGAATCAGTTTCTAATATTGAAGTTTCTTATCTCTTCATGCATGAATATGGAACGTAATAAGCTGCAGTAGGTCTTGCAACTGTTTTTTTAATCAAATGTTTCTACTCTGAGAATGAGAAACTAGTTTGAATTAATACACAGTGTCTTACATTTTGTGAATTGGAAGTTTCTGTTGTGTTATGTTAGGTTGTGCGAATCACTGCTTCATCTCAGGAAACAAACAAATTATTTTGAAATGTTAAGCGAAAAGTGACTGAAGTAAATGATCAAGTAGCATGTCTGTTGAACAGAATTACAACTCTACTGCAAATTAACTTGACATTTAAGATAAAGCTGTCAGAAATAGAACTTATCTTGTGAGGAAGAAAGCAGCATTGTTGCTCAGGAATTAATAGTAAAATATTTTATGCTGGGAAGACACAACTGGTTTGTTGCAATTATTAATGGCATTCAGGGCATTTTTATTTATGTCTGAGTTTGAAATGACAATATTATGAAAAGGTGCTACTCGCCATATAGTGGAGATCATGAGTTGTAGATAGGCACAACAAGAAGACTGTCAAACAAAGCTTTCGGCCAACTCTCTCTCTCTCTCTCTCTCTCTCTCTCTCTCTCTCTCTCTCTCTCTCTCTCTCTCACACACACACACACACACACACACACACACACACACACGACGACAGTCTTGTGTAAGGCAATGGTCACTGGCTTCTCACCCAGGTGTAGATTGTGCAGCAGAGGAGACTTTGATCAATAGTAATCCAGTGCACATTTTTCCCAGTGACCCAACTTCTCCAAATTTATCTTCGAAATGTTCAACAAAAAATAATGTATTCGTTGCAGTAAAAGTATTCCCATCAGCTTGAGTATGTACTAAATACTGAGCAATTTGTTTCGCTCCTAGACGTCTGGCTTATGCCGTTTCCCATGAGGTTGCCACAGTAGGGAAAGCTACCATCTGATGAGATGGCCATTGTTTTGATGTAATTTAACATGTTTCATGTGCAAAACATGCCACCTATTCTGATTAAGGGCTCTCCCCATGGACACCACCCAGCCACAGCAAAGGCCATCTGGCATGATGGACATTGCTGAGAATACTGATGCCCAAGAAAGATGGGCATCTACTCCTTGGCACTTGTGGGGACTAGTGACTCAGGCATCAGCAGTGCAATCCTGTGTTGTCAAGGGGCTCAGCTGAAAGTGTACACAATGAAGCTACCATGCTGGCATGGAAGTGCAAGTATTGTGCAGGTACTGTGTGAGAGGATCTTGAAAACTGCATGCATTAGGTGTTATTTAAGGTGTTTCCCCCAGTTGGTCCACACTACAGAAAAATTTGAAAACTGAAGGCCAGGTCCATAAGGGAGCCACAAATTACTTCAGCCAAAAGGTAATGATTGAAAGAATATTCCAAGAAAGGCAAGCAGAACCTAAAAAAATAGTAGAGTTGACATCAGAGGTTGCTACCATTAGAAAGACAGCAAGAGAAGGAAAGGCAGTCAGAGATGAGAGATTGCAGCACAGAAAAGAAAGTTAGTTCTGCAGTAGCTTGGGGACCTATGTTCACTACACAAATTCTCAAGAAGGGGCATGAGCCCCCTGAGAGGGCAAGAGAATCAGAATTGTTGTTCTCCTTTGGAAACTTTTCAGAGGGTGATGAATGGTGTCTTTCTTGCATTCCAAGGGGCATTAGTATAATTAAAATTTAGTAGAAGACATCATTGTTGTCTGGACTCCTGATAGGCCTGAAGCACCAAATTTTCTGCCACGTATCAACTTTTCCTCTGTCCTGAAATTTTCAAAGCTTCTCTGAAAATGGCCTGCCACTTTTCTTCATGTAGGCATTCACCTGTCTTATTGTCACTTACATGCTTCTTTTCACTTGCACTCACCAACAGCAGCTTTGGAATTTATGACCCCTACCAAGTTTTACATCAGCTTTGAATTTATGGGAGCTACTGGGCCAATTTAAGACCCAAGGGATGCAAGCAGGCACTTGGAGCACCAAGCTGAGAGGGCCACAAGGGGTTCTCCAAGAGCAAAATTTGTATGCAGTGTGTGTCATAATTAGTTTACAAATTTACTAGATAAGGACTTATTTTTAAAGGCCTGGCAAAGAACCCATGGAATGGCAACTAATGTATGAGGGAGGGTGGAAAAAAAGGGGGGGGGGGGGCACCAATATGTCACTTGTGTGGAAAAATGTTCTTGAACTGACCCTGGAGAGATAGGTGTGCTCTTCATCTGTCACTGAGCTAACTGCATGTAGGCCCTTGCAGGAATCATGGACACCAAAGGCTATGGAGGAATAGGAGGAGGAGGAGGAGAATCGGAATGAGCCTACTCTAGTAACCCCTGACACACCAGATACCGCCACGCCGTCTGATTGTGAACCGGTGCCCTTTGATGTGGTTCCACCCCTATGAGTGACAGGCAGTAATCTTGGGACATCACCAGCTCTCGGAACCCCTTCACACCTAGCCTGGACATCCGTGACATGATCATTCTGTGGAATTGTAATGGATATTATCGTCACCTGCCAGAAGTACACAACCTTATTTCCTCCTCTTCTGCAATTTGCGATACTTTACAAGAAATAAATGACACCGATGCGATTTCTCCAACACACTATGGTTATCATGCATTCTGTCAGAGCCCTTAGAGGACATCTGGAGGGGTCTGTACATTCGTCTACACTGATGTCAGTGAGGGATTCCCCTTGGTGCCACATTGGAAGCAATAGCGGTGTGAGGGCAAAAACCTCGCAATCACCATTTGCAATGTTTACATTCATTCATACACGCAGGCCACTGACTTACCTTGAGTTGATCACCTCAATCCAACAAGTCCCCCCACCCCTTTTCCTCCTATTTGGGGATTTCAGTGTGCACCACCCCCTGTGGGGGGAGTGGCACTTCGTCTGATAGGGACGTCTGCTTGACAAGCTTATTACTGACCATGATCTGTCTCTCCTCAATAATAATACTCCTACCCAGTTCAGTGCTGAACATGAAATCTTTGCAGCTAACAATCTCTTACCCCAGTCTGTGGCTTCATTGCATTGGTCACTGCGTAACAATCTTTGTGATACTGGCCACTTTCTGGTGATCCAGTTGCTTTCTTGCCACCGCTAGATGAACCAAGTACCGTGTGAGGTGCTTCAAAGAGCCACCTGGCAGTTGTATGCCTCTGCTGTTACCTTTGTCCCCTCTCTGTCAGATTGCATGGACAAGGTTGTGCAAGAAGTCTCTGACACAATCATCCACACTGCTGGAACTGCTATTCATCTGTCTACAGGTGTCTAATTAAAACAGCAAGAAGGAATGCTGAGAGCACTAAATCTCCTCTCTAGGAATGTACACCTCTTTGTCGCAGGTGTGGACCAAACTCTGTAGCCTTCTGGGCCACCACTGATCAACAACGTTCCGGATCTTGGCCTTCAGGGTGATCTTTGTACTGATGAATTGGTTTTTGCTGAATACCTTGCGACCCATGTTACGACAGCGTTGGCATCCTCTTCTTATCTGGCTACCTCTGTACTGCAGGAATGACAAGTTAGAGCCACCCCCCTGTGCTTCAGCCTTGCCCAGCCGTATCATATAACGAACCTTTCATTGACTGGAAACTGCTTCAGGCTCTCGCCTCATCTCATGATATGGCCCAGGCCCTGATTCAATTCGTAATCAGATGATCCAACAATGTTACTCATAGGTTACATCTACTCAGGGTCTTCAACTGTGGTTGGATATGGGGTGGGGCATTTCTCGCCATTGGATGAGTCCTGGGAGACTCCTCATCTGCTCTGATGTACTTGCCATCCCAATCCATTCTACAATTCTCCCTAAATTCTGTTTCAGCTTTAGCTTCAATATTGGCTTCATTGCCTCAGTCTTGCTGTTCCTGTATACTTTCATCATCAGAACAAGTACTTTGCAGACGTCATTAATTTCAGATGAACTGCCCCTGGCTTGAGTGACTTATGACCTTGCTGTTAATTTCCTTAACCCCCTCAACCAACCAGCCAACAGACCCACCCAACCAACTAACCAACCATCTTGCTTATACACTTGTGATGTATCTGTAAGTAGCCCATCTATGATTAAATGCTTATTATATGTAAATTGAAGGTGAAGGGGGAGAAAGGAAAGAAAGAAAAAAAAGGGCTTACCAATTTCAGCTGCATCACGATATTATTTGGAATCAACGGTGATGAGTGAGAATTTGTGCCTAACGGGATTCAAACATCAGGATATCCTGCTTAATAAGCAGGTGAGTTAACCACTGCGCCACCTGGGACACAGTGTTTATTGCAAATGCACAGACTATCTCGGCATGCCTCTCAACCGATCCACATTCCCACTGAGTGCCACCTAGCCACTGTCCCTGTTTATTTCCTCAATGGGGCTCAGCATTGATTTGTGGGGTACGGGCTTGGCGACCCCGGGGTTCCTGAGCTGGGGACTGGTAAGCGCCGCCAATCCTCTGTCATTGTAAGCTCTGGGCTGTGTGGAACGTCGGTGGAACATGTGTCTCAGGGAATGGGGATCTTGGCTTGACCGCCCAGATCGTGAGGACAGGGTAAACCCCTATAAAAAATCCAGGCAGCTGCACCAGGAAAGATCAACAACAGTTCCGCAGGGAGCATCCAGAAGGTACAAGAAAGGCAGAGTGTCTCTCAGTGTGCTATTTCTCCCTCATCCTCGAAGGGACAGGGTGCAGGGAAAGGCTTATGAAGTTCAGGTCAAAAGCTGTCCCAAGTGCCATCAGACATCATTCTTCCCTCTCTGACTGATGAGGAGGATATCATGGAGTTACATGCCTTGAATCCAGGCAGCTCCTCCACCCCCCTTGCTCTTCAAGTGTTTCACCTCCCCAGTGCAAAGATGGGGGTAAATTAAAACTTCACTGATAACGTGGCTTCCATACTACAGTGGAACATGAATGGGTTCAGGACCCATGTGGAGGAACTGAAACTCCTAGCACAGGCATGTCTCTTGTGCTTTTGTTTACAAGAAACTCATTTTAAAGATACAGATGTCCCTGTGCTACAGGGATATACACTATACTGCAAGGATGACCTGTCAAGGGAAGGGGCCAAGGGAGGTGTCACAGTGTTTGTCACTAATGTGCACAACTCCTCTGCCTTCCCCTTGGCTACTGACTTGCAAGCAGTTGCAGTTCAAATTCATGTTTGTCGAAGGATCGCTGTTTGCTCACTGTATTTACCTCCGCAAGATGCACTAGACTCTGAGACTCTCGGGGATCTTATCACACAAATCCCACAACCATTCCTCCTCCTGGGAGACTTCAGCGCCCTATTATGTCCTGTGGGGCTTAACCAATACTTGCCAACGAGTGAGGTGGTGCAGTGGTTAGACACTGGACTCGCATTCGGGAGGACGATGGTTCAATCCCGCGTCCGGCCATCCTGATTTAGGTTTTCCGTGATTTCCCTAAATCAGTCCAGGCAAATGCCGGGATGGTTCCTCTGAAAGGGCACGGCTGACTTCCTTCCCCATCCTTCCCTAATCCGATGAGACCGATGACCACGCTGTCTGGTCTCCTTCCCCAAACCAACCAACCAATACTTGCCCTCGGGGTCGGGTTTTGGAGGGGCCTCAGGACAACTCACGAGCTGTGCATCCTTATCATGGGTACTCACACACATATCTGTACTGCTACTGGATCATTCTCAGCCATCGACCTCTCTTTCTGTTCTCCCACCCTCGCAGACTCTGTTCAGTGGGAGGTCATTGACAACCTTCATTCCAGTGACCACTTCCCAATCTGCCTACTAAGTGGCTCACCACCTGAAGTTAAGCCCCCAAGATGGATGGTCAGCAGGGATAAGTGGACGCGTTTCAGCCAGCTGGTTGTGCTCGAACAGTGGGACATAGTCCAAGGATTGGTGGACCACATTACACGAGTGATCCATTGTGCCGCTGACTTCTCCAACTCACAGTCCTCAGGTCATCTTAGGAGGCGGCCAGTACCTTGGTGGACAGATGAGTGCCATTCTCTGACCCGGGAAAGGCGTGCAGCTCTTTGACATTTGAAATGCCGACTGTCAGCAGACAACCTTAGGGTCTTTCGAGTTGCGAGTGCCAGTGCCTGACACATCATTAGGAAGAGTAAGAAAATGTTGTTTCAAGTGTTTCTGGACTCCATCAATCGTTCCACTACTTCTATAAAAGTATGAGGAACCATCTGGAGAATTTCTGGTAAACGCAGCTGTTTACTGATAGCAACAGTGCTGAAACAGGGGTGCCTCCAAACAACACCCAGAGACATTGCTCAGATGCTGGCCAAACATTGTGCACAAACTACTGCCAATGCAAGCCAGAATCCAGCGTGTTATCCCTATCATGCGACTGTAGAGAGGGAAAAGTTCAACTCCAGTTCCACCAGTTCTGAGGCCTACAACTCCCCTTTCTCCATGTGGGAGCTCAAATTGGCACTGACCGAGATTCGTGGCACCGCACGCGGTCACAACGAAGTCCGGTACTGCCTGCTTCGACATTTTCCGGTGGCATCAAAGGAAATCCTCCTGAAATGTTTTAATCTAATTTGGCAGACAGGAAACTTCCCCAACTCGTGGAGGGAGGCAATTCTGATCCCTCTCCTCAAACCAGGAAAGGATTGCACATGTCCCAGTGGTTATCGGAGTGTTGCCTTAACGAGCTGTGTAGGAAAAAACCTGGAGCAAATGGTTAACCGTCATCTGGTGTGATTGTTAAAGACCAGGCAACTCCATAGCCGCTCTCAGTGTGGATTCCGAAGGTTTCGGTCCACTGTCGACAACTGACCCTCCTTGAGGCAGATATTCAGCAGGCTTTCCTCCATAAGCATCACCGTATCAGCATATTCTTCAATATAAGTAAAGCATACGATACTACTTGTACTACTTGGAGAGACTGTATTCTCGCACAGCTGCATCAGTGGGGCTTTTGTGGCCACCTCCCTATCTTCATAAGGTCTTTCCTGTCTCAGTGGTTTTTTAGGACCCAAGTTGGTGACGCGCTGTCTGATCAATTTGAGCAGGAGAATGGTGTTCCACAGCACAGAGTTTTAAGTGAACCCTCTTTGCCATAGCCATCAACAGTATCACATCTACGGTAAGGAGTCGTGTACAGTGCTCCTTATTTGCAGATGGTTTATCTGTTTTATGTTCCTCCTCCAGTGTTGCAACAGTGAGCCATCAGTTGCAACTTCAAGCATGGAGGTTAGAGGAGTGGGCTGCAAAGATGGGATTCCAGTTTTCTTCAGATAAGTGTGTTTGTGTGTGTTCATTTTAATCATTCTCGTCATCTTTTTAATTTGCTTGCCTTGAATATGGGAAACACCATCCTACATTTTAGAGGTGCAGTGCAATTTCTGGGCCTCATTTTTGACTCTCATGAGAGACCTGAAAGCCAGAACCCTGAAGGCACTGAACATCGTCAAGTGCTTTAGCCATAGGTCTTGGGGAGTGGATAGGGCGCATCTGCTTCAGTTTTATCAGGCTTTTGTGCATTTGCAGCTGGACTATGGTTGTACGGTGTATGGGTCAGTGAGGCCCTCTTTCTTGCGGATCATTGACACTGTCCGTCATGAGGGGATTCGGCTGGCTATGGGTGCTTATCGGATCAGCTCCGTACCTAACATCTATGTCGAGGCGGGGGAACTGCCACTTACCGTCCAGCACCAGCTTCTCATGGTGCGTCAGGTGTGTAAGTTCGTTGCAGTTAAAACTTCACTTGCACACCATACTGTTGCTCGTCCACCTCTGGAACCTCTGTTTTCCAACCGTCCATGAGCCACAATGGCATTTGGGATCCGCGTGTCACATGCGATGGAGTCACCTGGTGCGTCAGGTGTGTAAGTTCGTTGCAGTTAAAACTTCACTCGCACACCATACTGTTGCTCGTCCACCTCTGGAACCTCTGTTTTCCAACCGTCCATGAGCCACAATGGCATTTGGGATCCGCGTGTCACATGCGATGGAGTCACCTGGTGTGAAGCCAGTACGACCCCAAATCCAGGGTTTTAACTGCCTGCTGCCCTGGTTACTGGAGAGGCCCAGAGTGATTTTAGATTTGGTGTGGTACAGGAGAGATAGCACTGCTGCTTCCGTTTTTAATGTTTTTATTTTATTTTATTTGATATTTTCTGATCTCTGTTTTTGTGGATGGGTCTAATCAGGGGGACTCTGTTGGTTGCTCTGTCGTTTTCTCGGATTGTGTTGTCAAGGTCAGATTGCCTCCAGAATTTACCGTCTTCATCACAGAATTATATGCGATGTTGCGAGCACTGGAGCAGATGAGACATTCTCCTGGCTGTTAGATTTCTCATTTGCTCAGATTGTCTGAGTGCCCTTTACTCTCTCCAACATTTGTATCCAGCAGGTACAGTAATCCAGTATATCCAGGATGCCCTCCTACAACTACAAGGACTGAGGAAGGAGGTGTCTTTCTGCTGGGTACGTGGGCACATTGGAATTGCAGGGAATGAAAGGGTGGATCGAGCGACCAAGGAGGCGTGTCATGGT
Organism: Schistocerca serialis cubense; assembly: GCF_023864345.2. Lineage (NCBI taxonomy): Eukaryota > Metazoa > Arthropoda > Insecta > Orthoptera > Acrididae > Schistocerca > Schistocerca serialis. Next base: position 316,231,978 of record NC_064642.1, on the reverse strand, counting down.
CCTCTGGTATTTTGGTGTGCTATCTCGTCACATGCAAAGACTGTGTAGATGGAAACACGAGTGGCTGACAGTCACCTATAAAAAGCTCCATGTCATAAAGCCCACAACTCAGCCGTGGAGTACTTCCTTCCAGCCATGTTGGCGAGATGATTCTTACTCATCTTCACAAAGGCCACAGCCCTATGACACATGGATTCTTACTCCGGCAAGAGGACCCTCCAATGTGTGGTGCTTGTGGGGTGCAGATCACAGTACACTACATTTTATTGGACTGCATTTTATTTGCTGACCAGCAGACTGTAGAGGATTTGCTAACGGATCTGCCGTCTATTTTATGTAATGATCAAACAGTTTGGTTAGGGTTTTAAAGTTTTGTGAATTGTCCAACATTTTTGAAAGATTTTAGGGAGCTGTTCTTAATGTGTCAAAGGGTGGCTGACTCACCCTAGTTTTTTGTAAGTGGTCAGCCAATCACATTCCCTGTGATTTTCTTTTAGTTCTACTGTGTTTTGTTTTCTCTGTGCTTTAATTCCTTGATTAGCTCTCTTCTCTCATAATTGGTTTTAGCGCATGTGATGCAGAGTGACTGTGTGGTCATTTCAAGCGCATGGGTGTACAAACACTTTTCATTCATCTCCACATTCGTTTGTTTTCATAAGTGTAAGGGCACTGATGACCTCGCTGTTGGGCGCCCATCAGATCCACACACACACACACACACACACACACACACACACACACACACACACACACAATTATTTTCCCCATGGTCACTACTCTGAGATTCCCGCAGGAGGTCGGACGTACTTGTGCATCCACACTGAAGAAGGTTGATGCACTGCCCATCGAGGAGAAACAATTATATGAATGCGTGGTATCTTTTCTATCGGATATGTCCAAAAGAACAAACATCACGCATTCGTATAATTGTTTCACCTAGACAGGCAGTGGATCGACCTTCTTCAGTGCAGATGCACAAGCACGTCTTGACATCCTGCGGGAACCTCAGAGTAGCGGGTATGGAGGAAATGGGCAGGGACTGCAGATAAGTGGCACTAGGTGGGAATGTGGGTCGGCTGAGAGGTGTGTCAAGGTAGTCTGCATAGTTGTGATAAACACTGTTTCCCAGGTGGCACAATCGATAATGCACCTGTTTAGTAAGCAGGAGATCCTGTGATCGAATGCCAGTTTGGCACACATTTTTACTCGTTGCCATTGATTCCGTTTAATGTCCTGATGCTGTTGATATAAGTAATCCCTTTCCTTTCTCTCTTCTCTCGACCCCCCCCCCCCCCCCCCTCCACCTTCTATTTACATATAATGTATCACAGCTGTGGATGCTGCTTGGTACCTGTTCCTTTGGACATGTCCAAAAGAACAGACACCAAGCATTCATGTAATTCATATAAATGCTTATTATTTTAAATGTTTGGTTGGTTCAGGTGTTGGTCAGATAATGTTGTGGAAGCTGCACAATCTTTCAATGAAATAGCTGCTCTTCATCTTCACGTGACTCACCAATATATACACTGCCTTGCTAGAAAAGTGCAGGCACTAAAGCATGGGGCTATAATGTCATTGTCGATGAATCATAGAGTTGGAGAAACAGATCACAGTCTCCGCATGCATGACATGGGAAAAGTGCGACCGCAAATCACAGCCCAGTGCTCATGCGGACAGTGTGTTGGTGACCAGTTTCAGTGTGGGGACTGGGGATTCATTTGCCTGGGGTTGATGATGCCTTAGTAATGCCAATACTGGTTCCCATGCCTTGCTGAGCTGAAATCCTCTGTCTCTGTTAATCAGGTCTTTACTTATGTGTACCTCAACTCCTTCTTTAATGATGGAGTCCCAGTATGTGGAAGCAGACAAAAGGATCTTTGTGTCTCTGTAGTTCATGCTATGTCCCATGTCAAGACAGTGTTCAGCAACAGCAGACTTTTCTGGCTTACTCAGTATGGTGTGACGTCTGTGTTCAGCACATCTGTCCTTAACAATGCAACACGTCTGGCCAGTCTATGATTTTCTGCACTGGCACAGGATTTTATATATCCCTGGCCTTCTTAGACATAGGTTGTCTTTTAATAGAACCCAGCATCATTTGAACTCATGCTGGAGCATGGAAGACGCATTTTGTGTGATGCTTCTTGAACGACCTGCTGGTCTTAAAGGACACACCACCGACATGGGGTACAAAAACCATTCTTGTGGATTTCTCCATGTCTTCAGGATGTTTGTGAAGTTTAGTGCTTGCAGATTGAAATGCATTTCAAATCCATTTATCAGAATACCTGTTTCGCACAAACACAGAGTGAAGATGACCACATTCGACTGATAAGCTCCCTGCATCTGAGATAACTCTAGTCCTATGAACGCCTGTTCATAATAAGTCACTGCACTGGAATGAGTGATGGCAGACCCTGTGACCCAAGGAACCATCTTCTTTTTTGCAGATCAAGACATCTAAGAATGGGTGATCTCCATTTTTCTCCACTTCTGTGGTGAAGCAAATGCACAGATGGCGAGAGTTAAGGTGTTCCAGAAATGCAGGAAGTGTTTCTGCCCAATGTGGCCATACTACAAAGGTGTTGTCCACATAACTCCAGAAACATTTAGGTTTCAACACTTCTGACTGAAGTGCTTTTACCTCAAAGTCTTCCATAAAAAGGTTAGCTACTATGGGAGATGTCATCTATGATGGCCTTATAGCCCCACTCTTTGGCGCCTGCAATTTTCTAGTGAGCCAGCATATATATCGGTGAGCCACTGCAGCAACACATCAGTAAGCACCTGAAGTTGATGAGCAGCTGTCTTGTTGAAATATTGTGCAGCTTCCACAACATTATGCAATACAATGCCCATGAATCAATGAAGCAATTATTTCATCGGGAAAGTTCAAACAGCACAGTTGAAATGTAGCTGATCAGAGGACAAGGAATGTGTCTTGGCCCTGTAATGAAAGGGAAACGGGAAAAGAAAATGGTCAGCAGAAGAAGGGGCCAGTTGTATTGGTGTACAGTGGCTTGGAATCATACATACATTTGACGTAAATGAGAAAGAGATGATTTTAGGCACAAATGATTCTCAGTTGCACAGCCAGTTACAATTGTAGAAATCTTATTGTATTTCTTTAATGTACTGTGCTGTCATTATTAGGTAACAAGGTGTACTGAAGGCCTGCCAAATTACAGTTTTGTGGGAGTTAAAAACTGCTTGCCAGGTCTAGTTAAAACTCTGCTCACATTTATTCCACTATCAGCAGCAAGTCCCGCTTCACCCAAATGTTGGCTTTGAGAAGCTGTATGGAAGATTCTGAGGCATTGCTCAATGGGAGTCCATTATTTTAATTTATTGAAATGTCAGCACTGTGAGTTTAGAACACAGCCCCAGTAAACTGTTGCTTGGGTAAGAAATTGTATGTCTCATAATTAACAGCTTCTACTTCAGTGACGCTATGTTATACAGTTTGTATGTGTTGTGACATCCAAAATTATAGTCCACAAACCATTAAACAATGCTTGGTGGAAGGTGCTTCATGCCAATATTAGCCATTCACTGGCCGACTGGATTCATATGAGTGAGAGAAATTGACTGTCAGTGTGTCTTTATATACTCATCCTAATCTCTTTGTCTTATTTTGCTGGTCCCTACAAGAGGCATATGACAGGAGCATTAGTTCTGTTATCACAGTGTACCTATCCATTAAAGCACCGAGCAGGGTTTCATGTAAACATTGCCACATTTATATTACAATTACCATTGGAGTTCTCTAAACATCTCTGTAACATTTTCATGTGGGCAGTGACTTGTTGTGCACACTGTTTGAAGATGGTATCTTTCTTCATTTAGTGTCATTATGTCTGAGCTTTGAATGTACTCAAAGATCTTGCAACAGAGAGGCTGTATAAATGTTGGGCTGTAATCCTTTGCATCTATCCTCTTACATTTACTATAAACAAAACTATGGCACTAGTACTCCTTGCACAGTTGTTTGACTGTCTGGTTTACTTGGTCAGTGTATGTTGTATGAATCTGCAAGCTGCAAGGTGTATGCTACACACCTACACACAAGGTCTACATAGGCTAAGGTAATATTAAACCAGTCTGTCACTAGAATCAAAAGGTCTTGGTAGGTGGATGATGGAATTTTGGGAGTGTGGGAGGGCAGAGGGGTGGGAAAGAGGGCAGGGGGGGGGGGGGGGGGGGTTGTAGGTGTGACCTCTCACTACGATATATTATTGATTGACATGCTAACAGCTATAACAACTACATTGAGATTATGGATGACCAGATATGGAAGGTAGGTGTGGTGAACATGAAAGACTGAAATACATAGTTCGAAGGATTTTGTATGAAAGAAAAGGAACTTGTTGTAAGTAAAACTCAGAAGTAGTACCGGAATAAGGGAAAGGAAAACTATACATAAGGTATCCCACAGGATGCTTTATCAGCTGCTATGAATCTACATCTACATGACTACTCTGCAATTCACATTTAAGTGCTTGGCAGAGGGTTCATCAAACCACAATCATACTATCTCTCTACCATTCCACTCCCGAACAGCGCACGGGAAAAACGAACACCTAAACCTTTCTGTTCAAGCTCTGATTTCTCTTATTTTATTTTGATAATCATTCGTACCTATGTAGCTTGGGCTCAACAAAATATTTTCGCATTCAGAAGAGAAAGTTGGTGACTGAAAATTCGTAAATAGATCTCGCCGCAACGAAAAACGATGTGCAGTTAGTAGCTCAGTTTAGTTTTGGCCTTCTGTATAAAACATTGAAATATGACTTTTAACCATGGTGCATAAAAGAACAAGATTGTACTCTTTAAGCATCTCTCTCATTAGTAACTTCCATTTCATGCCCAGAAATGTGTGTCTGCAAAACTGCTTTCTACACTGTTGTTTGAATGGTATGAATTCCTTGTGTCATTATTTCATAACTCAGGGTATTTAAGTAGTTTTCAAAGGTATTTAATATGTTCTTTTATTTTTATAATTGACAGAGCCGTGTAACTGCTGGAGTTGTTGGTAGTATAGTCAGCCTGCAAGCCCAAGAAATTGCCCAGGCAGCTGAACGATATGCTGAACTGCAAGCAGAACGAGAGGTATGCAATGCATAATACTGCTAAATATGTATTGTGGAAGGAAAAGTACCTCCTAAGTAAAAGTATAATCAAATAAAGATTTGTTAAAACCTTGTACTTGTTGGTGAACCGATTAGGTCTTGCTGTCCATAGTTGATTGTAATGCAACTACCACACAGAGCACAACAAAAAGGCTCAAACAAACTTTTAAAACACATTTCTCGCATGTAGAAGAAGACAATATATTAAATGAAATGAATAGAAACACATTATTTCCCTGTTTGAATTCGTTTTCTACATACCAAAATAGTACATCAGTCATGGGAAACACACAGAAATGGTTTGTACTAGTGCACAATGCGAAAAAGTCTTGCCTGAATTGTTCAGAATTCTGTGCACGTGTTCAGTCACTAATGATCTTGTCAGTAGGGTGTTAAAATCTAATCATTTTTTTTCCCCCTTAAGTTCACAATTTGTCGACAGTCTGTTGACAGTGTACAAATGTTGGAACATACAGCTCATCCTGTGCTGTCTAAGAAGAGATATTCAGTCACTGATAAAATTATTAATGCAAGTATTTTGTTAGAGAGAAGATTTAACATTGCATTACTTTAAAACAAAATTGGAACTGCTACACATTGTTCCTGCCTTGTATGTGACATGTTGATTTTTGTTTCATAATTGATACTGCCTCTGTTATTACAGTTTGTAGTTGTTAAAATTGCCGTCCCTGTTTTTACCTTAGGTTTCTGGAGCAATACCACCAGTACCAAGTGGAAGAACCTTGGTGGCTGTAAATCGCCAGAAAGCAGCACTGCAGGAAAAAGTGATGCAATTGACTGCTGAACAAGAGAAAGCACAAGAGGCTATGAACAAAGCTGTACAACATCTGCAGCAGCTGAAAGAGTCCAAAGAAGAAGTTGAGACAGCACTTGCAGACAAGGAGAAATTAGAAACAGAGGAGAACCAAGTGTAAGTGTCACTGACTATGTTGAACCCATTTACTAAATGTTTCAGTGTATTTGGTTCTCCCCTTCCTCCTCTATAACTGTACCAGATGCTGTTATGTTGTCATTAGTTTTCTTAACTGTGTGTGTGGAAAGAACCAAAGTACACTGCTTACTGTAAATTGAAGACCAATCAAAATCAGAGTAAACAACGCAAAAAAAATGGCGCAGATGGTTGACTTGTAGCTAAATGGAGCCAATGCACACATACAATTCGTCAATAAAAACAATAAAATAAAGGCATATTTTGTAAAAAGATATGTCAATCCAGAGAGTAGGGAATGAGCTGCATTAATGCCATTAAACAATGTTTGTTCAATCTGAACAGCAGTGAAAATGTAATAGTAATGCCACATGCTGGTAATATGTACATAAACCATGTCAGTCAGTAAGTTTGTCTTTTGTATCAGGAAACACTTTGCAACTCTCACAGCCTCATAATATTTTATGAAGCCAGCCAGCTGTCAGTCAAGATCATTTCATACATGCATCAGAATGTTAAGGTTCTGAAATATGACTGGCCACTCTTTTGTTTGGATAATTGTTGACTACACAAGCTCCATGGTGACAGCTATTATCATATTGGAAAATTCATGATGAGGGGACATTCTCGAAGTTTCTTCAACATCTACATTTACATCTGTACCACTGTAAAGTGCATGGCAGAGGATATGTCCCACTGTACCAGTTATTAGAGCTTTCTCCCATTCCATTCACATATGGATCATAGTGAGAATGATTGCTGCTGTAATTAGACTAACCTTGTCCTTACAATCCCTGGGAGAGTGATATATAGGAGGTTGAAATATATTCCTAAATTCATCATTTAAACATGGTTCTAGAAATTTTGTAAGTAAATTTTCACAGGATAGTTCATGTCTATCTTCAAGCGTCTGTCAGTTCACCTCTTTAAGCATCTTCGTGACGCTCTGCCATAGGTTGAACAAACCGGTGACCACTCGTGCTGACCTTGGTATCTGTTCAGTATCCCGTGTTAGTCCTGTTTGGTATGGGTTCCACACATTGAGCATTATTCTTGAATGTGTCATTTTGTAGACTGATTGCATTTCTCTAGTATTCTACCAATGAACTGTAGTGTACTACCTGTTTTTCTTATGACTGAGACTATGTAATCATTCCATTTCTTATCCCTTCAAATTTTTCCGCCCAGGTATTTGTACGAGTTGACTGATTCCAACTGTAACTCACTGATATTATAGTCAAAAGATACTACATGTTATTGTTTTATTAACAGAATAACTTTAAATTTTTGAATATTTGAAGCAAGTTGCCAATATTTGAAATCTTATCAAAATCTAAGTGAATATTTTTGCAGGTTGTTTTAGAGAGTACTTAGTTACATATAACTGTATCATCTGCAGAAAGTCTTAGGTTACTTTTAATATTGTCCGCTAGTTCATTAACATAAACATGGACAGCAAGGGTCCCAATACTCTTCCCCGGAGCACATGTGAAGCTAATTCTATAGCTGTTGGTTACTCTCTCTCCAGGATGACTTGCAGTGTTGCCCCTACCCAAAAATTCTCAATCCAGTCACAAATTTCACTTGATACCCCATAAAATTGTACTTTCGATAATAAGCAACGATGCTTTACAGAAATCAAGGAGTACTGCATCTATGTTATTGCTTTGCTCAGTGGCTTTCAGTATGTCTCATGAGAAAACTGTAAGTTGGGTTTCATGTGATCTATGTTTTTAAAATCTGTGCTGGTTGGCAAGGAGGTCATTCTCTTGGAGATACTTCATTCTGTTTGAGCTCAGAATATATTCGAAGATTCTACAACAAATGGATGTCAGCGATACTGGGCAGTAGGTTTGTGGATCGATTCTGCTACCCTCCTCATAGACGGATGTATCCTGTGCTTTCTTCCAAATATTGGGTACAAGTTTTTTCAAGGAATATATGGTAGATTATAGTTAAGAGGAGCTAACTCAGTTGCAAATTCAATGTAGAATCTGATAGGAATTCTGTAGTGCCCTGGATCTTTGTTAAATTTTAATAATTTCAGCTGCTCTTCAACGCCACTGACACTAATATCTACATCTACCTACATATTCCACAAACCACTGTATGGTGCATTACAGAGTGTACTTTGTACCATCACTGGTCATGTCCTTTGTTGTTCCACTCACAAATAGAGCGAGGAGAAACAACTGTTTGAAAACCTTCGTACGAGCCCTAATTTCTCGCATCTTATCTTCATATCTGTTACATGAAATGCGTGTTGGTGGCAGTAGAATGGTTCTGCATTTTGCCTCAAGTGCTGATTCTCTAAGTCTGCACAATAGTGCCTTGCAGAAAGAGCATTGCCTTCCCTCCAGGGATCCCCATTTGAGTTCAGAAAGGACCACCATAATACTTATACACTGATCAAATCTATGGGTAACAAATCTACCAACATACCTCTGAATTACTTGGAGGTTTCCAGAATGAGATTTTCACTCTGCAGCGGAGTGTGGTGCTGATATGAAACTTCCTGGCAGATTAAAACTGTGTGCCGGACCGAGACTCGAACTCAGGACCTTTGCCTTTCGCAGGCAAGTGCTCTACCAACTGAGCTACCCAAGCATGACTCACGCCCCGTCCTCACAGCTTTACTTCTGCCAGTACCTTGTCTCCTACCTTCCAAAGTTTACAGAAGAGCTTCTGTAAAGTTTGGAAGGTAGGAGACGAGGTACTGACAGAAGTAAAGCTGTGAGGACGGGGCATGAGTCGTGCTTGGGTAGCTCAGTGGTAGAGCACTTGCCTGCGAAAGGCAAAGGTCCTGAGTTCGAGTCTCGGTCCGGCACACAGTTTTAATCTGCCAGGAAGTTTTATACTTGGAGGTCTTCCTTCAGTCTGACCTGATGGGGATCCCAAATACTTAAATAGTACTTAAGAACGTGTCACACTAGCATTCTGTAAGCCATCTCCTTTATGGATGAGCTGCACTTACCCAGAATTCTCCCAACAGAACAAAGTTGAGCGTCGGTCTTCCCTACTACCGGTTGGACATGCTCATTCCATTTGATATCACTTTTAATCAAAGGTACTGTGTCAAGCTACACCCTATTAATTCTGTATCACTCATTCTTTTCAATAATACAGGAATTAAATTGGGGCAGTACTCCTGATTTTGAAGATTTGAAAACAGAGTTAACCATATTTCTGCATTTTCTTTGATACTCTCAATTTCAGTTCCTGTGTCATCTTGAGTCACTGGACACTAACTTTGGTGCTACTAACAGTCTTTATGTATGACCAGAATTTCTTTGGGTTTTGTGAAAGATCTTTCTGCAATATTCTGCTGCAGTAGTCATTGAAGGCTTCACACATTGCTCTGTTGACAGCCGAACACATTTCATTCAACAGCTCCCTCTTTGTAGTCCTCTATTTTGTCTTACATCTGTTATGCAGTAATCCCTGTTTCCTTAGAAGTTTCTTTGCAGTAACTGTACAGGGTGTTACAAAAAGGCACGGCCAAACTTTCAGGAAACGTTCCTGACACACAAATAAAGAAAAGATGTTATGTGGACATGTGTCCGGAAACGCTTAATTTCCATGTTAGAGCTCATTTTAGTTTCGTCAATATGTACTGTACTTCCTCGATTGACCACCAGTTGGCCCAATTGAAGGAAGGTAATGTTGACTTCGGTGCTTCTGTTGACATGCGACTCATTGCTCTACAGTACTAACATCAAGCACATCAGTACGTAGCATCAACAGGTTAGTGTTCATCACGAAAGTGGTTTTGCAGTCAGTGCAATGTTTACAAATGCGGAGTTGGCAGATGCCCATTTGATGTATGGATTAGCACGGGGCAATAGCCGTGGCGCAGTACGTTTGTATCGAGACAGATTTCCAGAACGAAGGTGTCCCGACAGGAAGAAGTTTGAAGCAGTTGATCGGCGTCTTGGGGAGCACGGAACATTCCAGCCTATGACTCGTGACTGGGGAAGACCTAGAACGACGAGGACACCTGCAATGGACGAGGCAATTCTTAGTGCAGTTGATGATAACCCTAATGTCAGCGTCAGAGAAGTTGCTGCTGTACAAGGTAACGTTGACCACGTCACTGTGTGGAGAGTGCTACGGGAGAACCAGTTGTTTCCGTCCCATGTACAGCGTGTGCAGGCATTATCAGCAGCTGATTCGCCTCCACGGGTACACTTCTGCGAATGGTTCATCCAACAATGTGTCAATCCTCATTTCAGTGCAAATGTTCTCTTTACGGATGAGGCTTCATTCCAACGTGATCAAATTGTAAATTTTCACAATCAACATGTGTGGGCTGACGAGAATCCGCACGCAATTGTGCAATCACGTCATCAACACAGATTTTCTGTGAACATTTGGGCAGGCATTGTTGGTGATGTCTCGATTGGGCCCCATGTTCTTCCACCTACGTTCAATGGAGCACGTTATCATGATTTCATACGGGATATTCTACCTGTGCTACCTTTACAAGTACGACACAACAAGTGGTTCATGCATGATGGAGCTCCTGCACATTTCAGTCGAAATGTTTGTACACTTCTCAACAACAGATTCGGTGACAGATGGATTGGTAGAGGTGGACCAATTCCGTGGCCTCCACGCTCTCCTGACCTCAACCCTCTTGACTTTCATTTATGGGGGCATTTGAAAGCTCTTGTCTACGCAACCCCGGTACCAAATGTACTGTAGAGACTCTTCGTGCTCGTATTGTGGACGGCTGTGATACAATACGTCATTCTCCAGGGCTGCATCAGCGCATCAGGGATTCCATGCGACGGAGGGTGGATGCACGTATCCTCGCTATCGGAGGACATTTTGAACATTTCCTGTAACAAAGTGTTTGAAGTCACGCTGGTACGTTCTGTTGCTGTGTGCTTCCATTCCATGATTAATGTGATTTGAAGAGAAGTAATAAAATGAGCTCTAACATGGAAAGTAAGCGTTTCTGGACACATGTCCACATAACATATTTTCTTTCTTTGTGTGTGAGGAATGTTTGATGAAGGTTTGGCCATACCTTTTTGTAACACCCTGTATACCATGGAAGGCCCATCATGTCACAAACTGTTGTTCTGCATATATGTCTATCCATTGCAAGGTGAAGTATTCTTCAAAACTTGAGCCATAGTTCCTCTACATGCTACTGTCCTGAGCTAAAGATTTCAAATTCCTCACTGAGACATGACATTGATGCTTCTTTATCTAGCTTACTGAACATATAAATATTTTCTACTTGTTTCAGTTGCCCATTGTACTTTGGTAATTGTTGTTGCTATTACTGCTCCTTAGTCGCTGATACCAGTTTCAATGTGGACACCCTCAAAGAGATCAGTTGTGTTTGTTGCCATTAAATCTAATGGTTTTCTATCATTAGTGTGGTTCTGAACCACGTATTCTATGTAGTTTACAGAGAAGGTGTGTAGGAATGTTTCACAGGATGTCTTGTTACACCCATCATTGACAAAACTGTCATTATCTCTTTTGTTTGTTGGATGTTGAAAGTCTCGTTACATGATTACAGTTTGATTGGGACTTATGTACTAGTGAAGTGAGGCTTTCTCTAACATTTTTCTTGTGTTCAGAGGTGAGTACAGTGGTTGATAGGAGAATCCAATATAATCCTTTATGTCAACTGCTCCAGTATGAATTTCTAATATCCTATGGCAATTGAATGAACTGAAATTTTAGTGGCAAAATTTGCAGTTTTTTAGACTACTACATAAGTAAGATATTATTATCAAATAATTATTATATGACATGGTCCACAATATATTTCTCGGGACACTGTATTGCACCAGTTTGGTTACCAGATTAATTTTATTTATTTGCCATCTTTTGTAGTACTGAATGTAAATTATAGTAGGCCCACAGAATTAAAATAAATAATTTTTGTATGTGGCCAAATTCAGGAAAACCAATTACAACTCTGCTATTAGAAAGAAGCAAGCAAGTTCATAAAACTTTGTTTCAAAAGTGTTCAAAATTTCACTTATGACTGTTACAAAAGAGAAAAGAAACATTATATTAACAAGTTACTTATTAATTAAAGTGTATAACAAGCATAGAACAGCTCCAGCTTGTGACAAAATAATAATTGTTTTACCAATATTATTATTTTTTCCTTTCTTCTTGCTGCTACCACTGCTCTTACAATTTCCATCATAATTAATGTTAAATATATAAAGATTCTAACCTTACTAGTTATAATCATATACAACGTGTGCAACTTTGCGTCCGCCGTTTGTCGATATGTGGCGACAGTGGTAAGTAGTGGTCAAAAGAAACGGATCGCAGATGTCGGGCAGTTAGCTTGGACCTCAGTCAACATAACTTCATTCAAACATTAGTTGATTTGTGCCTGCATCATGAAGATGTTCTTGATTGAAACTGTCAGTTTACGAGCCTAATTCTTGTCATTTGCAGGAGGTGTTACTGTTTTGTTTCAATATGAAGAAAATAGCGGCTGAGTCTCATTGAATGCTCTCAAGTATGTATGGTAAAGACGCTATTAGTGAAATAACATGTCGTGAGTGGTTTCAACGCTTCAAGAACGGTGATTTTAACATCATAGACTGGCATAGTGGTGGAAGAGAGAATGTTTTCAAAGATGCAGAATTGGAGACATTACTGAGTGATGACTCGCGTCAAACTCAAGAAGAATTGGCACAATTAGTGTGAGTGACACAGCAAGCCATTTCAAAATGTCTCAAGCCTATGGGCATGATTCAGAAAGAAGGAACTGGGGTCCTGTGTGAGCTGGAACCAAGAGACATTGAACGGCGTTTGTGTGTTTGTGAACAGTTGCTTCAGAGGCAAAAATGGAAGGGATTTCTGCATCGCATTGTGACTGGGGACGAAAAATGGGTTCATTACGATAATCCTAAATGCAAAAAATCATGGGGATATCCCAGCCATGCTTCCACATCGACAGCCAAACCAAATATTCACAGCTCCAAGATCATGCTCTGCATTTGGTGGGACCAGCTCAGCGTCGTGTACTATGAGGTGTTAAAACCAAGTGAAACAATCACAGGTGCTCATTGTCAAATGCAATTAATGCATTTGAGCAGAGCATTAAAAGACAAACAGCCACAATATAGTGAGAGGCACAATTAAGTGATTTCGCAGCATGACAAGGCTCGACCCCACGTTGCAAAAGAGGTCAAAATGCACCCCACCCGCCTTATTCTCCAGACATTGCTCCCTCTGACTATCACCTGTTTAGATCAATGGCGCATGGCCTGGCTGACCAACACTTCCGATCTCATGAAGAAGTCACTAATTGGATCAATTCGTGGATAGCTTCAAAAGAATTTTTTCGACCCGGTATTCATACACTGCCCGAAAGATGGGAGAAAGTAGTGGCCAGCGATACTTTGGATGATACTTGTTAACCAATTTGTTTCATTAAAGCCTCAAATGTTGGGGAAAAATTGGCAGAAGCAAAGTTGTACACCTTTTATATACAATTAGTATATATATATATATATATATATATATATATATATATATATATATATATATATATATTTTTTTTTTTATTTTATTTTTTTTTTTTTTTGCGCCTCACCAGCACCACTACCATTATTCATCTCATTCTCTTTCTACTTTCTACTTATGCTAGATTTCTGTTGAGATGATTTCTACACTACCCACAAATCCTCTTTCCTCATCCCAGCATTTACTCCCCAATCATTTCATATAGAAGGAAACAGACATTTCAGAAAGCACGAGCTTATCTGTCAGTCATGTTTTTTGGTTGAGTACTAACATTTTGTAATTTATTGTTTGTGTTATATAGGGTGATTTTTTCCAACTGTGTACAAACTCTAGGGATTGGTCGATGAGAGGATACGGAACAAAAAATATCTAATGAACTTATGTCCGGAAATGCATGGTTTCCATGTTAGAGACCATTTATTCAGTCATACATTGTTACAGAGACTCCAGCCTAATACTCACTGTACGATGCAGCCACAGTTTCTCTATGTCTTGAAAACTATTTGTGTGTGGCTCAATGTATGCGTGTGCATGCCATAGCATGTTCTGTCTCTCATGTTCACATAGGCCAGGCTGCATTGGAACAGTGTCAAAGGCAGCATGAATACACTGCTTCAGTGTCTCCACATCTGGAATGAGCTTTTCATACACAATACTTTTGAGATGGCCCCATAACCAGAAATCGCATGGGCTGAGATCCAGTAAACAAGCAGGCCATGCAAGTGGAAAACACAAGTGAGATGTGTCTGGACATTAACAGCAAAGAGGGCTGTAGCACCGTCATCTAGCAGCCACATAACCCTCAGATTCAACAATGGCACTTCTTCCAGTAGGGGAGGCAAAGTCACCTGCAAGAAACACTGATAGTTTTGGCCTGTCAGGTGGCATGGAAGGAGGACTGGTCCCAAAATATGGTCACCAATTATCCCGACTCTCACGTTGGGATGGCACCGATGCCGATGATCCGCTGTCACCATACCATGGGGGTTCTGCATACTATCCTACAGATGACTGTTATGGAAGTTGAAGACACGGCTCCATGTAAAATTGGTCTCATCTGTGAATAGGATGGATTACACAAATCCTAGAATCATGGTTACCTAATGAAGAAACCAGTGACAAAACTGCCCTTGAGGTGGAAAGTCTGTCACTAGTAAGCTCTGCTCAAACTGTAAGTGATAATTTTAGTAACAATTCTCATAGAATGTGCAATGTGGTCGTCTGGCTTACCCTGTAATGGGGGGCAATTGCTTGGTACTGACATGGCAGTCGCGTTCTACAGTGTTAATCACTTTTTTCTCCGAGTCTGGTATCCAAACATTTGGGGTATGTCCTTCATGATTTTCTGCTTCCTGAAATGACCCTGTCTCAGACAAATGGCGAAACACTGTTGCAAATATTTAATGCCCATTGCTATTTGCCTTTCTACAAGTAAAAACCATATCGGCAAGCTCTCAGTTCGAATATGGAACCATTGTGTACAATGCTGTATCACATCCACTACAAGGTGAGTCAGCAAGAGAAGTGAATCAGGCACAACGTTACCAATTACTATGGCAGGAGAGGATGCTAGGTCATGACATATGAGAAACAGTACCACCCTCTAGAAGGAAACTATGCATACTGTAATTGTGGGTGCATGGTACAGCACGTATTAGACCGCACTCTCTGTAACAAAGTGTGATTGAATAAATGCTCTCTAGCATGGAAACAATGCATTTCCGGACATAAGTTCATTAGACCTTTTTTGTTCCATATCCTCTCATCGATTAATCCTTAGAGTTTGTACATGATGGAAAAAATCACCCTGTAATTCTGTTTCTCACAGTTATATTTGTTACGTGGACAGCCCTTATTGTAGCAATGTGGTATGTCATTTAGTAGTTCCTTTGTCAGACACTACAAAATGTACAAAACACAGTACTCATCAGATGCAGACATGTGTCTATGATTATCATTTTGCTGACAGACTGATGGCACTGAAAGTAAATTTTCTGCAATTAGATTAGTCTCTTATTTCAAACTATATCATGGATAAGAAGTTGATTTTGCTTTTACAGTATATTGAAAAAGCTGCAAGCCCTTGTGGTTATAAATGAAACTTTAAAACAGCAAGAACAGCAGTTCCGTGAACAGTGTAAATCTGAGCTCACTCGCTTACAACAAATGGTTAGGTAAGCTATTGCACCAGTGCTGCTATTTTCTGCTAAGTAGACAAATGTAATACATTATTTATAGTTACCTGGGCTTTTTTTGTGTATACTTGGTTCATTTCTAATTTTGGAAATGGAAATGCTGATACAATGTAATGTATAGGACACAGTTTCGGGATCATAATTTAAACATTAATTATTTGTTGTTTGTTACTGTTGTTATTGGCCATGTAGAGAAGATGCTTATTTTAAGAAAGCTGTTGACCTTTTTTTCCTTGCGAAACGAGGTATAAAAGTTACAGGACATAACTGCTGTGACCTGAAAGTATTGCACAAAAATAATGCACATCAGAGCTAATTAAGCTGCAATGAATATCATTCTTGAAGCAGTGGAAAGTCAAACATAGGGAATTCCAGGTTGGAGTAACAACAATATTATGAAAAGGATAGATTGCTATTCACCGTAAACATTTTTCTTTTCTGAAAAAATTTACATATAACAGTGTTTTCGATGTGGCTGTCTGCATCTCAGCGTGTCATCTTTACAGTGAGTAGCTATCTCTCCTTTTAACAATATTGCAGTGGAAAGTCAGGTAGATTATAAATGAAAATGGACACTGTAAATATTAATTTATTTTGTTAATCAATGGAAGGAACCCATTCATGTTTTCGAGATAGACATAGGTTCTGTAAATGTGATACAAGACAAAATAAATTGCAATTTTAGCTTACCTTCAGCAGTTTCACATATCATATAAACAATTTATGTAAAATAACAATGGTAAAACGAAAAACTGTTGTTAATGAGTACAACAATAGTGAAACATACTATTTGGTAATTAAATTAATTCATTTTGGTGTGACATTTTACTCTCACATTTAAAATAGTAAACATTAGAGAAAAATTGTGAAATATAATTTTCTTCATCTGTTCCTTCCTCAAGTCAAGAGAAAGAAAGAGGACTACTTAAATTATGTTCAAATCTGCTCATTTGACTTTTCAAGCAAAGTTTACACATCTTACAGTAGACTGTAATACAGAAAGCATAATTATGTGAAACAAATACTAACAAAGAGATAGAGGGGCTGGCCAGTACTTACCTCAGCTCAGTACAGCTGATAGATACACAAAAAACAGAACCAAAAATTTACGTTCCTAGCTTTCGGAACAAATGTCCTATGCCAACCTCTTCATGGGCCGCATGGGGGAGGCTTTCCTGAAGACCCAACAGCTGCTTCCCCTGGCCTGGTATAGGTTTATAGATGACATCTTTGTGGTCTGGACTCATGGTGAAGAAACACTCCTTAATTTCCTCCATAACCTCAACTCCTTTTCGAATCTGAATTTCACCTGGTCCTTCTCCAAAACCCAAGCCACCTTCCTGGATGTTGACCTTCATCTTGTTGAAGCTCACATCCACACCTCTGTCCATATCAAACCCACAAACAAACAACAGTACCTTCACTTTGATAGCTGCCATCCATTCCACATCAAACGCTCCCTTCCCTACAGCCTAGGTACTCGTGGCAAATGTATCTGCTCTAGTGACGAATCCCTCAACAATTACACCAATAACCTAACAAGTGCTTTCCTCTCCCGCAACTATCCTGCAGACCTTGTCCACAAACAGCTCTCCCGAGCAATACATTCCTCCCCGTCCAACAACAATGTTCCTATCCCCAGACCACACAGAAGCATCTCCCTTGTCACCCAATATTATCCTGGCCTCGAAAACATCAACAAGTTACTCCGCCAGGGATATGACTTTCTCAAGTCAACCCCTGAAATGAGATCATCCTTGACAAAATTCTCCCCACATCACCTAGAGTTGCCTTTCGTCGCCCCCCTAACCTCCGTAACGTCCTTGTTAAACCCTACAATATTCCCAGACTACCTTCTCTACCCAGCGGTTCCTGCCCCTGTAACCGACACCGCTGCAAAACCTGCCCCATGCATCCCCCCACAACCACCTACTCCAGCCCCGCTACTGGTAAAACATATACAATTCAAGGCAGGGCCACATGTGAAACTACACATGTCATTTATCAACTGACATGCCTGCACTCCACAGCCTTTTACATCGGTATGACAACAACTAAACTGGCTGAGCGCATGAACGGACACAGGCGAACTGTCCGCCTAGGAGATGTCCAATACCCAGTTGCGGAACATGCCCTCCAGCATAATTCTAGGGACCTAGGAACCTGCTACACTGTATGTGCCATTTGGCTTCTTCCACCCAACACCAGTCCCTCTGAACTGCGGAGATGGGAACTTGCACTCCAACACATCCTTTCATCCTGCCATCCCCCTGGACTGAACCTACGTTAAACCACCTCACTCCCATTTACTCTTCAGTCTTCTCCTCTTTCCCTTTCCTCTTTAGCCATTCACGCATCTTTTCATCATACATAGTTGTGTTTATCTTTATTCTATATACCTCTTTACTTCTGTATGCATCCTATTTGGTTTGAAGCTGGCACAGTACTTTAAGTAGAATATCTTTGGCTTCCCTCTGACAACCATGCCTCCATCCTTGCTACCCTCCCTGTTTTCCTTTCCCTGTTGCTTCATAACCTGGGTTGTGAGTAACTGAAGCTACTTTCCCTTCTTCCCTTTCTTTCCCCTCTCTCCTCCCTGATGAAGGAACATTTGTTCCGAAAGCTAGGAACGTAAATTTTTGGTTCTGTTTTTTGTGTATCTATCGGTTGTACTGAGCTAAGTACTGGCCAGCCCCTCTATCTCTTTGTTAGTATTTATTTCACATCTTTATATGAGATTTTCCATTAATCATTTAGGAAGCATAATTACTTACTTTCAAAATAATTCACAGGTGATATCTGAGGAACTTTGATGTGATGTATGAGCTAAATCATTTTTGTCACACCATAGTAATTCATCACGTAATCAACCTAATATTGTAACTGAGTAGTTTTGAAAAGACAATGGTGTCTTTCAGAGGGAGGGAAAGAAAAAGGCACATATCTGTGAATAGCTGACCCATCTACCAGCAGTCCCAGATACATAATCTAGCAATCTATTAACATAGATCATGAGTATTAACAGTCTTAACTAAACACATTCAAGATACTAGAACTCACTTTCACTTTTAACATCTTGTCCCCATTTAGAATGACCTATTAGGCATTGTCTGTAAGCACATAGTTATTCAGTTTGGAGTACTGGTCTAGTATTCTGTAAGAAATCACATAGCTATTCAGTAAACAAAATTTGTGTGCATCAGTTATTACCCAGAAGTCAAGACAAACCACATAAATCTGATGGCACTATCTACAGCCTTCTGGTCTTTGCTAAGGGTGAAACTAGCTTCAAACAGCATCAGCTTCTGAAGTGCATGATGATTCCTATATAAGAGTTCGTTGTTCTCCAAAAGTATTGTCATAAATGAGTATCAGACATTTTGCACAAGTCTGCAACAAATCTATTTTAGTTGTAGTCTTTAGTCTTGTAAATCTGTCACACAACCTTTGAACTGGTATCCTTAATTTAAGTGACAGTTGGCTGGCACCCCACAAATGAAGTAATTCGTCTGTATGTATGTTTATTGAGATGTTGGATGTCATTTTCACTTGGGATGCAAGCTTTTTTTGGGAATGTATTTATAGTTTGTATCCAGATCATTTTTTGCATTTTCGATAACGTAAAATAACCTCTTCAGAATAGTATTTGCCAGAGGTTATGTTATTCATATGCGATAATGTCAACTTGACGTGAAATACTCTTGTACTACATAGCTCTTAAACTGTTTGTGTAATTTTCAGGACTTTCATGTATTTCAGTTAACAAAAGTTTTAATATTTTGAAAACATTAATTCTTGCATAAATCCAGCATGTTCGTATAATGACAAATTAATAAACAGTATTATCTCTGCTTCCTTCACTTTTGATAATTATATGAAATATTTCTCTTCATTAAACATTTTTAAAGCTTCCAGTAACACAGGGTCACGGTGTATAAAATAAAATTTGTCAGCATAATTAAATTGTAATACTCCCCCAACAAAATATTTATTTCGAAACTTCAAAGTAATTAAAATAACCAAACATCACAACTGACTGAAGTTTGTCATAACACAGTCACAGTATTTAGTCTTTTTCACAGACAACCATTCACTACGAGGTGCAACATACAGACTGGACATTTTTAAAGTGTTTATATTATTTCTCTTTTTGTTGTTGTTGTTGTTGTTGTTGTTTTGTGGTCTTCAGTCCTTAGACTGGTTTGATGCAGCTCTCCACGCTACTCTATCCTGTGCAAGCTTCTTCATCTCCCAGTACCTACTGCAGACTACATCCTTCTGAATCTGCTTAGTGTATTCATCTCTTGGTCTCCCTCTATGGTTTTTGCCCTCCACGCTGCCCTCCAATACTAAATTGGTGATCCCTCGATGTCTCAGAACATGTCCTACTAACCGATCCCTTCTTCTAGTCAAGTTGTGCCACAAACTCCTCTTCTCACCAATTCTATTCAGAACCTCCTCCTTAGTTTTGTGATCAATACATCTAATCTTCAGCATTCTTCTGTAGCACCACATTTTGAAAGCTTCTATTCTCTTCTTGTCTAAGCTATTTATCATCCACGTTTCACTTCCATACATGGCTACACTACATACAAATACTTTCAGAAACGACTTCCTGACACTTAAATCTATACTCGATGTTAACAATTTTTTCTTCTTCAGAAACGCTTTCCTTTCCATTGCCAGTCTACATTTTATATCCTCTCTACTTCGACCATCATCAGTTATTTTGCTCCCCAAATAGCCAAACCCCTTTACTACTTTAAGCGTCTCATTTCCTAAGCTAATTCCGTCAGCATCACCCGACTTAATTAGACTACATTCCATTATCCTCGTTTTGCTTTTGTGGATGTTAATCTTATACCCTCCTTTCAAGACACTGTCCATTCCGTTCAACTGCTCTTCCAGGTCCTTTGCTGTCTCTGACAGAATTACAATGTCATCGGCGAACCTCTACGTTGTTATTTCTCCTCTGTGGATTTTAATACCTACTCCGAATTTTTCTTTTGTTTCCTTCACTGCTTGCTCAATATACAGATTGAATAACATCGGGGACAGGCTACAACCCTGTCTCACTCCCTTCCCAACCACAGCTTCCCTTTCATACCCCTTGACTCTTATAACTGCCATCTGCTTTCTGTACAAATTGTAAATAGCCTTTTGCTCTCTGTATTTTACCCCTGCCACCTTCAGAATTTGAAAGAGAGTATTCCAATCAACATTGTCAAAAGCTTTCTCTAAGTCTACAAATGCTAGAAAACTAGGTTTGTCTTTTCTTAATCTTTCTTCTAAAATAAGTCGTAGGGTCAGTATTGCCTCACGTGTTCCAACATTTCTACGGAATCCAAACTGATCTTCCCCGAGGTCGGCTTCTATCAGTTTTTCCATTCGTCTGTAAAGAATTCGCGTTAGTATTTTGCAGCTGTGACTTATTAAACGGATAGTTCGGTAATTTTCACATCTGTCAACACCTGCTTTCTTTGGGATTGGGATTATTATATTCTTCTTGAAGTCTGATAGTATTTCGTCTGTCTCATACATCTTGCTCACCAGATGGTAGAGTTTTGTCAGGACTGGCTCTCCCAAGGTTGTCAGTAGTTCTAATGGAATGTTGTCTACTCCGGGGGCCTTGTTTCGACTCAGGTCTTTCAGTGCTCTGTCAAACTCTTCATGCAATATCATATCTCCCATTTCATCTTCATCTACATCCTCTTCCATTTACATAATATTGTCCTCAAGTACAATGCCCTTGTATAGGCCCTCTATATACTCCTTCCACCTTTCTGCTTTCCTTTCTTTGCTTAGAACTGGGTTTCCATCAAAGCTCTGGAGATTCATGTAAGTGGTTCTCCTTTCTCCAAAGGTCTCTTTAATTTTCCTGTAGGCAGTATCTATCTTACCCCTAGTGAGAGAAGCCTCTACATCCTTACATTTGTCCTCTAGACATCCCTGCTTAGCCATTTTGCACTTCCTGTCAATCTCATTTTTGAGACGTTTGTATTCCTTTTTGCCTGCTTCATTTACGGCATTTTTATATTTTCTCCTTTCATCAATTAAATTCGATATTTCTTCTGTTACCCAAGGGTTTCTACTAGCCCTCGTCTTTTTACTTATTTGATCCTCTGCTGCCTTCACTATTTCATCCCTCAAAGCTACCCATTCTTCTTCTACTGTATTTCTTCCCCCCATTCCTGTCAACTGTTCCCTTATGCTCTCCCTGAAACTCTGTACAATCTCTGTTTATTTCGGTTTATTCAGGTCCCATCTCCTTAAATTCCCACCTTTTTGCAGTTTCTTCAGTTTTAATCTACGTTTCATAACCAATAGATTGTGGTCAGAGTCCACATCTGCCCCTGGTAATGTCTTACAATTTAAAACTTGGTTCCTAAATCTCTGTCTTACCATTATATAATCAATCTGATACCTTTTAGTATCTCCAGGGTTCTTCCATGTATACAACCTTCTTTCATGATTCTTAAACCAAGTGTTAGCTATGATTAAGTTATGCTCTGTGCAAAATTCTACCAGGCGGCTTCCTCTTTCATTTCTTAGCCCCAATCCATATTCACCTACTATGTTTCCTTCTCTCCCTTTTCCTACTGACGACTTCCAGTCACCCATGACTATTAAATTTTCATCTCCCTTCACTATCTGAATAATTTCTTTTATCTCATCATACATTTCATCAATTTCTTTGTCATCTGCAGAGCTAGTTGGCATATAAACTTGTACTACTGTAGTAGATGTGGGCGTTGTGTCTGTCTTGGCCACAATAATGCGTTCACTATGCTGTTTGTAGTAACTTACCCGTACACCTATTTTTTTATTCATTATTAAACCTAATCCTGCATTACCCCTATTTGATTTTGTATTTATAACCCTGTATTCACCTGACCAGAAGTCTTGTTCCTCCTGCCACCGAACTTCACTAATTTCCACTATATCTAACTTTAACCTATACATTTCCCTTTTTAAATTTTCTAACCTACCTGCCCGATTAAGGGATCTGACATTCTACGCTCCGATCCGAAGAACGCCAGTTTTTTTTCTCCTGATAACAACGTCCTCTTGAGTAGTCCCTGCCTGGAGATCCGATTTCTCTTTTTAAAATTACAAAAATAATTACAACAGAGCTCTGAACAAAATGGCAGTATCTTCTAAGGGTACCTGGCCATCAGGTAATGTTATCAATGTGACCAATGCTATCCTTACATTGTTCAGGTGCCAAAGCCAGCAATGTGCTTGAAATTTCTTAAACGCCCAATTTTTATAGTTGTATGCAATGCTACCTTGCTCCTGCAATGTAAAATAAACAGCTGCTAGGGGAGGGGTAACTTCTGTTGCTGATTTGATGCATAGACTAGTACAGAAATATGTTTAATACCATGATTGTTCAGACTTTCTTGATGAAAGTTTATGTATATTGATCCGCCTGCTGAAACTAATAGGTCTACTTACTGTGTTGTGTAAAAGGTAATACAGTGGAACTTTGATTTTAAGTTCTCTGATTTTATGTTTTTCATGATTCTGCACCATAAATTTGTAGCCCCTGTGAAAAACCCATAAGATCTGAGCTAAAAAATCCCCCATTTTATGTTTCTTTCTAGAAGGGTTTACTCGATTCTACACTCCTATTTGACATCTTGCTTGACTTCGTTTCATTTTCTTCCTGTTGACATTTGATGTGACTGAACAAGTTATAAGTGGTGCGAAGGGCAGACGGTTCACACCATGGGTGGTGGCATAAGAGTTAAGAGAATGTTTTAGGCCTTTGCAGAGAATGGAGATGTGAGATAGGAAATGCTGACGTAATGCGTAATCGGTGTTGCCAAGACAGCTTGCAATGTTTAACTACACCGCACAGTGATGGGTCGAATACGTTTCACACTACTTTTTGTAGGAAGCGGCTATCGATTTTTTGCTATAGCACCAAGTTGATATTTATGGCTCTCTTAGTGACGGGAGAATCTCGGTTGCAGCAAGAACTATTTAGAGAAATATATATGTGGTTTTACAACATGGGAAATATTTGTGACAAGGAAGAATGTGAATGTTATTGCTCATCATTTCACTTGCAGCAACTGAATCTGTCCTCGTAGGTTCCTGCCTAACCACACACTCAGAAATCACCACATATTTGGAAGTAAACAGTGAAGTATTTGTAACAAGAGACACTAGTAATTTTATTGCTGCTCATATTACTCAGAGGAATGTAAGCTGTCCTCTTAGGTTTCTGCCTAACCACGCACTCTGATATCACCACACATTAGGAAATAAACAGGCAAATATATATTTATTTCATCCTCTAACAAGACAGAAATGTTTAATAACATCAAATAATGCATAACATATTGTATTACAATCATAACAAAGTTCAAGAACTTGATGATAATGCTAAGTTGAAGAAAAATTTTCGCAAACTATGAGTTGCAAATCTATAACCTTGAACTCAGCTAATCATAATGTTATCCATTTTGCTAGAGCTTATTCTTCTGAATTTTGTTTTGTGCATTAGTTATCATAAAATCTCTTCAAGCCTTACATCATTGATGCTTTATTAATTGACATTTAATGATAAGTGTGATGTATTTGTGATATACTTCCAATGCACTGTTGCTTATAAACAGCATACTACATGCATATGTCACACTCTATGAAGGAAATAAACAATTGAAATTCACACAGTTCACACAGTGGTTGTTCACAAGCGCTCGCAAAAGTTGACAGTTGAAAGCCCACTAGTAATGTCACCACTGTGGAAAGTAGTGTGAAGCTGCACACTGCCATTGGAAACCTGGATCTGTTGGAAATGTTTCCTAAATCTGTTTTGAACTTTGTTTCTTGTGTCTGTTTCTGTCCACAATATCAGCAAACATTTCTCAGTGTATTCACATTGTCAGCAACACTATTTGTTGTATTGTTTTTGTACTGCCTGCTGTATTATGTCATGTCTAGAGACAAGGAAACTGTAATATGTGCTGCTGCATTATTAGTACTCGAAGGGTCACACAAACAAAATGAAAGACATTGTTGATGTTCATTCTTTTTTTTATTAATTTATTGTGACGTGTGACCTGAAGGCCATAGTATCTCTCAATGTTTTGTAGTTGTAGAGAATAATGATGCATTTATTAAAGAATTTCATAATTGATTTTAAAACTATGATATTAGTTTTATGTAGAGTTCATGTAGTAGTTGGTAATGGTCAATAAAATTGGATTAGTTGTCGTATGAAATCAATTTGTTGGTGCTTACAGTCATCGTCTTTGGCGAGTGAAAACATACTATAGAACAACAGGTGGGAAAAACTTGCTACATATGGGAACTGAATATGGAAGACAGCTATAGTTTGCATAATTTCACTTGGATATCATCTAACAATTTTGAATTTCTGGCAAACATGATATCACCGTTTCTTAAAAAAAAAAATTCAGGAAAGCATTTACAACCAGACCTGCAGTTAGTGTTAGTTTTTTGTCAACAGGAGATTCATTCCAGAGTCTTCAATATTTATTTCACATTTTGAAATGAATTGTGACATATGACCTCATTTTCTTTTCTACACAGTCTTTGTTAGTATTCTACCAAATGTAGCAGCAGTTTTCTGCAGAGCGTCTTGCTTTATTGCTGTTCTTCTACTGCTTGCCTCATATATTCCACAAGCAGCCATCAGCCTGGTACAACAAAAACAACTCAACAGTCTGCTGCTTTATTCACAGAGTTTCTTTTTTTTCTGGAAAAACTTACTATAACAAGAGGAAACATAAACATATAACAACTGCATACAACAGACGACACAATGTGACATATAAACATACACTAATGCCATGCGGCAGTGAGGCGCCTGAAACATTGCTTCTTTTGATCTGTACTGACACTGATAGGGATACATGTTTTCGTGCTTCAAAAGATGTTTCCAAATGGTGTCCACATCAAGTAGCCAGAAACATGTTACAAAAACACCTTTCAAGCTTAGTGTGTACACAGCTTGAAGTCTACTCTACCCATTTAAACTGCCATTGGCTACAGAAGGAAAACACACACACACACACACACACACACACACACACACACATTAGATTTTAGATTCCAATGCCTTTTCACCATACTTCACAGTTTTTGGTTTAATTCACCATGTTCAACAGTTTTTGCTTTTTCTAGGTTAACACAAAGGAAAGATGTCCCAAAAACATATGTTTTGATGTATAATTTGCAGTCATAGCATGTTGGAAAGTAGCTTGATTACCTTGTACACAGATATCAATTTCAATTTTATGGTGAGTTTTCACTTGCTGTTAAATATCTGCAATTTTTGCCACTCATTATTATATAAACATTGCATTGTACATTTCATTTCCTTCACTTCTACAGATTTTGTATAATGTATTGGTGAGGATTACAATTTTTAAACATATCCGCCAATT
Organism: Schistocerca serialis cubense; assembly: GCF_023864345.2. NCBI lineage: Eukaryota > Metazoa > Arthropoda > Insecta > Orthoptera > Acrididae > Schistocerca > Schistocerca serialis. Next base: position 316,205,763 of record NC_064642.1, on the reverse strand, counting down.
ATGTATGTTTTTACTTGTGTTTTGGGGGTTTTAGTGTGTTCCTTGATTCTGTATTTCCTCAATTTTGTACCGAGCGAGGTGGCACAGTGGTTAGACACTGGACTCACATTCGGGAGGACGGTTCAATCCCGCATCCAGCCATCCTGTTTAGGTTTTCTGTGATTTCCCTAAATCGCTGCAGGCAAATGCCAGGATGGTTCCTTTCAAAGGGCACGGCCGACGTCCTTCCCCGTCCTTCCCTAACCCGATGAGATCGATGACCTCACTGTCTGGTCTCCTTCCCCAAACAACCCAACCCCAACCCCTCAGTTTTGCCTTTTTAGGTGTGGATCACACGTAAATGTAAAACCAGGTGTGTTCAATATTGTGTGCATATGTGGAATGTCAGATTCTGGATAAACTATAAAAACTGTTGAACAAAGATATAAAGAACACAAGTTTTACACTCAATTCAAGCAGCCTACTGAATCAGCTGTCAACTAAGATTGTTTCTCCTGTAAATATAAAATTAAACATGAAGATACCATCATTGTGGTACAGATGATGAATGTCTGGGTCAGAGCAGTAAAGGAGACAACCAAAATTAGTTGCAGACAATGTAATCAAAGGCAACAGTGGCTTCAGCTTAAGTTAAATGTGGAATCTGGCACTTAGTTTGCTTAAACTGTGTCAGAAAACCTCTGCGCTCGCTCTTTGCTCATAGATAATTCCTATTGCTCTGGACAAAGAATATTGTCTTGTAGCCTTCAGATTACCTATTTTTTGTTGCTTTTCAATTTCTGTTGGCTATTGTGTTGTTTAACGGCTGTGGAAAACATTCACTTGGGTGGTGCACAGCTTGCACCATTCATAGTTTGGTTGGTGTCAAAATGATGAACAGTTATATCTGTGCTTGACACCTGATGTAGACAACTAGATAAGCTGTTAAAATATTTTATGTATATAAAATGACAACTCTGCTGCAAACTCAAAAACTTTTGAACCATGTTTAATAACATTTCATATGAATCTCTTTCTTCCCTGATAATAATAAATACATTGCTCAGCTCTCAATCAATTACTGGCAAACTGAAGTAGGCATTTATTATGAGGACCATCCAATAAGTAATGCCACGCATATTTTCCCAGACAGTTACGGTTGGAAAAAAATGTGGAATAATTGTGGGACATCATGGATTATTCCCCCTTCAACCCCTAAAGTTTCATGATGATCTGATAGGTGGCAGTGCTATATAACTACAAGACCTGACAATGAACAAAAGCATGGTGAGTTGTTGAGCAAGGTGTCTGTCCTCATTGCAATAAAGTCGCGCAGAAGTGTCCGATCTCCCGTGTGCCAGCTGCCCACAAACATACAGACACTCTTATGTCAGGTGATGCAAACAAACTTCTTCTCCATGACAACACAGGACCTCATACAAGTCTGCACACCCAAGAGCAGATCACAAAGCGTCATTAGACTGTTCTTTCTCATCCACCCTACAGCTCAGATATTGCACCTTCCATCCGTTAAGCCCAATGAAGGATGCACTCTGTGGGAAGCAATACGTGGATAATGGGCGGTTATTGATGCATCAAGATGTTGGCTCTGACATCAACCATTAGAGTGATACCGCACAGTCATACAGATCCTCCAGTAAGGTGGCGTAAGGCCATCACATTGAATGGAGATTATGCTGAAAATATGAATTTGTAGTGTTCAGGAGGCGAAATTTCAGTACTGCCAAAATACATATTTAGAAGTGAAAAAACTGTTTCTGGCATTTGAAGATATTAGTTGCTTCATCAGGGAGAAAAGAGGGGTGGATTGGACGAGGTTAGAAGGGAAGGGCAGTTCCCTTAGAATCCAGGATGAGAGGGACCCAACTGTTTTAAGGACAAGGGCAAACAGAGGTGAAGCTTTTTTTTTTTTTCATTTTAAAAAATTGTGTGTCAGCAGTTCTACAATTTTGAGTCTCAAGGCTTAAATACTGGCTAATTTGATGCTAGTTATCATTCAGCATGGCCAGGTGACATGTTATATTTTATTTTATAGAAGCCAAAGTACAACACTTTTGGTTGTCATGTCATTAAAATTAATTTAAAATATAGTACAAATATAAGATAAATAATTTTCATATGTGTTCGCATTCAGGAAAACCAACTATACCTTTGCTGTTAGGAAGAAGTAGGATTCAAAACTGCTTCAGACCAGTTTGTAAAAATTCGTTTTGAAAGTGTTCAAAATTTCATTTATGAAAGTTACGCAAGATAAAAGAAAAAATAATAATTTCCTTATTAATGTGTACAGTGAGCATGTGGACAGCTCCAGCTTACAACATTTCGTGACCGTAATTATTTTATAATTGTAATACAAAAATATTTTATTTTGGCTTCTGCAGAAAAAAATAAGAGTCTATAAACACCTCCATTACCAAACAGATCAAGAAGCCAGATTCTTCAAACAGAGTTGATGTAAGTAACCAAACATCTCTTGTAAACCAGAGCTATAAGAAATGAGGAGGAAATTTGTGAAAAGCAGTTGTCATTTTTCATGCAAAAGTTTTTTAAGGCAGAACTAGGACTTGTAACTGGTGAAGAGATTGTGAGATTCTACAGAACAATTGCTCTAGTTTTACATTTGTAGTAGTGTAGTCTACAGAGCTTGACAACAATATCATTAAGGTCTAGGTATATGATATCTGTAATTCTCACAAACGGACTATGAATCGTAAAGATATTACAGTTACTGGATGTAAAGATTCATAAACAGTTTAAAGACAGCTGTGCATTGATTTTGATGCAACAAAGTGATTAGACAGAAAATGCACTTAATATGTGGCCATTTTCTTTTCCTTTTGCTTGAAAGCAAGCATTCTGAATCATCAGAAGCTATTTTGAAAAAGGCCTTGGTGATGTTGCAGGCAGTATGAGAAGATAGGTTCCAGTATCCCTTCCAGGAATGGTACATACATTGGACAAAATGCTTAAAATTCAGAGGAGACTGTTCAAAAACGGAATATACAAATTTGAAACTTGGCCAAACTAATTGATATTCATATTCGTTTGATTTTTGTTTGTACATGGAAGCAGTTTCGTATTTCTATTTGCGATCCCACTGGCGTGTGTGTGTGTGTGTGTGTGTGTGTGTGTGTGTGTGTGTGTGTGTGTGTGCACGTGCGCTTACCTTCCTAAACTGAATTATCTGGGCTTGTAGCATCTTGAGTATGAATTTATGTGTCATAATGTACATTTTGATTGTGCGTAGTCACTGTTCTGATTTAAATGTACAAATTCAGCAGCTAAGTTTCTATTGTTTACTCTGTCCTATGACAATTGCGTAACTTATTCACAGTTTCTTATAGTGACTCATTTTATTGTGACTTCATGAAGATTCATCATATTGCTTGCCAAAATTATACAGAATCATTAAGATACTGTAATCTATTGAGCACAGAACTTCATTCAGTAACAGATTTAGTTTAATTCCAGTGGAAAAAGCCAAATATTTATTTTTATCACAAATATAGAAAGTTTGTAATGACAGCACAAATATCCAGAGAATATGTTGATTTGCCTCTATTATCCGTTATGGTATTCATTGGCAGTTAGATTATACAGAAAGTAAAATTAATTGCAGTTCTTAGTCTGTAGACTAGAATATTTTCGTAGTGACAGTTGTTGATTTGCCTCTATTATCCGTTATGGTATTCATTGGCAGTTAGATTATACAGAAAGTAAAATTAATTGCAGTTCTTAGTCTGTAGACTAGAATATTTTCTTCGTGACAGTTTCAATTTCTTGTTTTTTAAGAGAAGCTCAGGAAAGCACCTCTCCTGATGAGGATAGTGAAAAAGTGGCACAGAAACTTGAAGAGGAACGTGAGCGTGTGCAGAAACTGCGACTTTTATTGGCAAAGAGAAACCGATCCATAGCAGCATTGCAGAGACAGTTGGATGAAGTGCCAGGCCGTGCTGAGTTGGCACAATACCAACGACGTTTCCTGGAACTATATAACCAAGGTCTGCAATCAGATTTCGTTATCTCCTTGCCTATGGTAACATTTAAACTATTCCAATATCTGTAATGCAATTTCAAATACTTTGCAGGAATCATGTTTAAAAATCTGTTATTTCTTATTTTTACTATCACAGTTTCTAGTGTTTGCTTCACATATGTACCCTCACTGTCAACAAACATTTGTACTACTAAATTCATGAATTACGGCCCTGCTGTACTGGGACACCACAGCAGGTCTGCTGGCCACTCTGCTGGCAGCGTTCAGGTCTGGCAGCACAAGACACTAGCAGAGGCGCCAGAGGAATGCCTTCAGTCTTCGCTCAGTAGAAGAGCTGCAAGCTTTATGTGCAAGTTTGAAATAGGGAATGTAGAAAACGTAGTTCTGAGCAAATCCCTTCATTGCTGATCTGATATTAACAAGTTATTTGATACACCTTATAATGATTTAAGAAACTACAGCACTAAATTTTCCACTGTTCTGAGAATGTCATTCTGTTCATTTGATGAGGCAGTGGAGAGCTCCCGAGATTGACAAAAAGATCACTGTTTTAAGGAAAGCAATCTCACTAGAGGAAAAGATTTTTGTGACCTGTGTACTCGGTAGCTAATTGTTTGTTGTCTGCAGTGATAGTCGCAGTGTTAGTTGCAACTATAAAATTTACACAGAAGAGCTTTTCAATTTTTATTTGAAAAGTATGTTATTGTAAACTGAAAGTAAATTTACAAATGTTTTAGACAAGATGTCAGGAACTTGTCTTCTTTGTTTAAATATCTTTTTTCTTAAAATAATTCTTGCATGTCTGTATTTGGTCTGTTAGCATAACTTGCTTCTGCAGGTGTAGCTATGCTATTTCAGTCTGGGAGTAGGTTTTGAGGAAAACTCGCATAGCCCGGATAGTAAACGTTTTTTGTCTGTGGTGTAAAGCTCTTGTGGTTATAGTGCAGCATCAGGAATAGGCTGTGAGGAAAAGGAGGATTGATAATTTCCATTATCTCCATCCATCCAGAGTACAGAAAGTGCATTATTGTAAGTTGTTTGAACCTTATTGTAATGTGGAGAGGCTTATTCTTCGAACTGAACTTCATTTATGACCCTCGTAGTTCCAACACTTTGTTTTCCAGCTCAAATTTTGAAAAGTTCTGAGATTGGGTGTCTCAAGTTGCTGATCTCATCTGAATCTCACAGATAAAAGATTTGGTGTCAAAACTATCCACAGCGCTCACGTGAGCAGGTGAAACTAGGTACATGTGAGTGGCAGGCAGCGCTTGGCAGCTCTGCTGGTGACCTGGTGTAGGAGCGGCCATGGGTCACCATATACTTCACTGGCAGCACCGCCAGTCTGGCATACCTGCCAGCAGAACCTCGCAGCAGCTGCCCTGCCAGCAGAGCTGCCAAGTTTAGGTAAATCCCAAGTGCGGGAGGCCCCCTTATGTCCCTTGCTTCTGTCTGGCATCTCTGCCAGAAGACCTGCCATGGCATCCCAGTGCAGTGGCGCCCTTAATCTTGCCTCAGTTGTACTTAAATAAACAAGAAAAAACATATTCACATGTACACAAGTTGTTGTTCTTAAATCACAAAGCACTTTCAGTAATGAGTATAACTACATCTGCTGAATACATGTAACAGTTGGCTTTCATTAATTTGGTGTACTGTTACTTGTACTTGGAAAAGCTGTTAGTCAATTTGTTCTTTTGCCAAACTTGTCTGATGCTCCCTCGATTGTAAGTGTGTAAGTGCCATGGGAAGCTGATAGTACGATAGTTGTCACATTTATCTGCTGTAGCTATGTTCCTTGGAAAGTCCAGTAGTATATCTTAAGTCTTGTTGATTCTACACTTTAATCTGAATAATCTATTGATGCCACACGCCACCTAAAGATTATGGACATTTGAAAGAAATTTTATCTGTTCTTACTGCCTTGTATTATCATAAGCCTTTCACAGTTCTGCCAAATGCTAATTCTGTATTCCCTATCCCCAACAAAGCAACACTCATTTCTTAATCTGTCATGTTAGCAGGTGGTTTATCCTATTTGTAGCTGACCTCAAATACTCTTTCCAACTGTTTGCTCTCTCCTATTGTGTTTGACTGTTTACTTTCATTTGCAATCTTAATGTTCATATCTTTGCTTTTAAATTCTAAGTCATATTGGCATCTCTTACTGTGCTGAATCTGTTCTTCCAACAACAGTTTCTTTTTAAACGTTACATTCTTCTTGGAGTTGTTTTGATTTAGCGTATTGACACTTCCTATTGTTTTCATTTTTAAGTCCAAATTCAGAAGACATTTCAGAGGTTTGAAAATATTGTTGTTATTGTACTATAAGTAATCATTAGGTCATCCCACCGGAATAATAATAATAATAATAATAATAATAATAATAGTGTCTCTTTGTGCCCATAATTGTTAAAGATAAACTCTTAGATGTTTTTAAATTGTCATACAGCAAATACAGGGCATTTCAAAAAGATTCATTCGATTTCATAAGACTTGTATCTTCTGCATGAATGACAGAAACTTTGGGTAAATTTTGACTTTTGAATCAGGCTACAAAGCATTTTCTTTCAGAAGAGGCATCTGATTTTAGTAGGGTTGTGTGTGTATACACTCATGGGATGCTTCTCACAATTACATTTTCAATCATACTTTTCATTTACCTTTCACAAACGTTCAATGTGCCCTCATCTAGATGCACAGCAAACATCCAGCTGATATTCCGACTCATCCCATACATTTGGGAGTATGTCTGATAAAGTATTGCAGTTACTGCTGTTGCTATGCAGTGTTACAGTTCATCTAGAAACAGAAAGAAGGCATGTAGGAGTGCTTCGCAAACCTCCACAGAAACATCACATACAGTGAGATCAGGCGACCTTGGAGGCCAATGGTGCAGTGTGACATCTTTATGCTCCTTATGAGCAACCCATCATTGTGGCAGTTCATTGTTAAGAAATGCTCTTACCTGCAGATGGCTGTGTGGCAGTACTTGGTCCTATTGAAACATGAAATTTTCAGCATGTGGGTTAAGCAAGGTATCCAACATCTGTAAGTATGTGTCTGGTGTCCAGAGGAAGGAGTGGGCCATAAATCTCTTCCCAGGAAATGGTGCAAAACACATGAAGCTGATGGGGGGGAGGGGGTCTCTCTCATGTTCACTTACGTTATGTGGCTACTTTGTCCCCAATATTCTTCACTTTGATGGTTCACATTTGCGCTTAAGTGGACCATTGCCTCATCTCTGAACATTAAACATGAAAGGAATTTATCTTCCATCTCCACACCCAGAATGAATTCACAAGGTTGTACACATTGTGACTAATTACCATCGTGAAGGGCTTGTAGCGACTGAAACCTGTGTATTTGGGGTAAAGTAAACATTGCCAAAAAAAAAAAAAAAAAAAAAAAAAAAAAAATACCACTAGATAGGCATAAGAGGAATGGCTAACTCTCAGTTGACACACAAAGTAGACTTTTGTGGACTATGTGTAAAACTTTGTTGAACGAGCACACATGGGGACATGTGAATTTCCTCTTGCATAAACAACCATTGTCGTATAACAGCTGATGCCACGACGAATACTTCATGCTGTAGGTGGTGCAGTGCTGTAGGCCAGTCTTGCGTGGCATTATTCTTAATGCTGTCCATTCCACTGCGAGTTCATCTACTTATTGTATTTTTTCATGGTGAACATTATTTTGAATTTTCCCTACAGCACAACATTAGTACATCTGTGTGCTCTATATACTCACAGTGATACAATTCTGTTATACTCACAGTGATACAATTCTGTAACTTAAAACTAAGAGTCTCTTCAGTCTTCCATTTGAGCATGTAGTACTCTTGCCTAGAAATTTACCAGTTTCTTCTGTTTTGTTAGTGATGTACTAAATCTGCTAGACCACTTTTAAATTTTTTATCATCAGTATTGCTATCTGCAAGTGTTCTGCCTTATTGGCACATGTTGTGCAGGCTGCAAGTTGAAATGATAATTAAATCAACACCCTGGGTGCAAATAGGTGTTGCTATACATCATTGGGGACAGTTGAAAATGTGTGTCCCAACTGGGACTCGAACCTGGGACTTCCTGCTTACATGGCAGATGCTCTATCCATCTGAGCCATTGAGGGCTTGTTTGCAGCTAGGGGGTCGATTTGATTATCATTTCATTCTAGAGAAGCTGCACGGTCATCAATGGTATCTGTTCTTTCGGGAACAGATACTACTTTCATATATAGGACTGCAAGTTCATTGACAAATGAACAGTTTTTATACTTATCCTCAAAGTTTAAATGTAATTTGTTTTTTATGTGCATACTTTCATGTAATTGGCATGAATCACGCTGTAGGAAATATTGTAACCAGCCACAAGTTTTTTTTTAAATTATTTTATTGTGCCATACTAGTTTCGAGCTTGAGCCCATCGTCACACAGTAGCATTTACTTCTTTGCAAGTTTTACATTTGAAGGCAACACTACCATCTGAAGATTGGCTCATGCCCTAAACTAGTTTGTTGTTGTTGTTGTTGTCTTCAGTCCTGAGACTAGTTTGATGCAGCTCTCCATGCTACTCGATCCTGTGCAAGCTTCTTCATCTCCCAGTACTTACTGCAACCTACATCCTTCTGAATCTGCTTAGTGTATTCATCTCTTGGTCTCTCTCTACGATTTTAACCCTCCACACTGCCCTCCAATGCTAAATTTGTGATCCCATGATGCCTCAGAACATGTCCTACCAACCGGTCCCTTCTTCTTGTCAAGTTGTGCCACAAACTCCTCTTCTCCCCAATTCTATTCAATACCTCCTCATTAGTTATGTGATCTACCCATCTAATCTTCAGCATTCTTCTGTAGCACCACATTTTGAAAGCTTCTATTCTCTTCTTGTCCAAACTATTTATCGTCCATGTTTCAGTTCCATACATGGCTACACTCCATACAAATACTTTCAGAAACGACTTCCTGACGCTTAAATCTATACTCGATGTTCACAAATTTCTGTTCTTCAGAAACGCTTTCCTTTCCATTGCCAGTCTACATTTTATATCGTCTCTACTTCGACCATCATCAGTTATTTTGCTCCCCAAATAGCCAAACTCCTTTACTACTTAAACTGTCTCATTTCCTAATCTAATTCCCTCAGCATCACCCGTCTTAATTCAACTACATTCCATTATCCTCGTTTTGCTTTTGTTGATGTTCATCTTATACCCTCCTTTCAAGACACTGTCCATTCCGTTCAACAACTCTTCCTAGTCCTTTGCTGTCTGACAGAATTACTATGTCATCGGCGAACCTCGACGTTTTTATTTCTTCTCCATGGACTTTAATACCTACTCCGAAATTTTGTTTTGTTTCCTTTACTGCTTGCTCAATATACAGATTGAATAACATCGGGGACAGGCTACAACCCTGTCTCACTCCCTTCCCAACCGCTGCTTCCCTTTCATGCCCCTCTTTAATGAAATTAAATTAAAAAATAAATAGTTAATGAAATGATTTTGTTTTCAAATGTTACCTTTTTTAAATTGTTTTTGTTATTTGCTCTTTCTTTCATTCAGTACGTACGAACTTCATTGTAGAACCCCTTATTTACGTGTGGTAATAAAATTTCATTTAGGCAGAATTAAGTACATTTAAAATTACGTGGATTTAGTCAACCCTCTCATGCTGATAAATTCATATTAACTGATTAAGAATATTTAGTTGAGAATTAAATCTTTTACATAATTCGACCTTGGCACACATTTTCTAAATGCAGTGCTTTTTTTTTTATATATATTTACTGAATTCTTTCCCGGCGTTAACTATGGAACACAAGACTGTCTCTATTAGCAGAAAATGGTTAAATATTGCCAAGCCGACGTTTAATTATCATTGATAAAACACACTTCACTATACGTTTAAGTTATTTGAAAGAACCAACAAGTTGTTAAATTTGAATGTTAACTATCTGCCTATGAATGCACAAATGTGAAACTAGTAATAAATTCCGTCAGTCTCGGGATCGCTGTAAAAGAAAAACATTTTCTTGATTCACTGCTAATTTTTATCTGCTCCCGATTTACGGGTTTGGTTAATTTTTCTTAGCGGAACAATTTTTTAAATGTGCCACCGCTGCAAATCTTTCGGACGCGGCACAGCCCAGCAACACCAGCGATAGCGATAATTGCTAAAAATGCTGAAAATTCCTTAAAGAAATATTATAGATGACATGGGCAAGCTAATTTACATTAGTAATACACACTTTTGATAAATTATAATGTATTTAGACCACAACAATAATTCAACTTACATTAGTTTGTAATTTCTCCTCTAATGGCGGCTAACTCTAGATACAGACAAAATAAGTCTACCCATTTATAAAATGCTACGTCACAGGTTCCCCTCTCTCTCAGCTCTCGAGGAAGACGACAAAGAATGCACACTATGTATTCCTATTTATACGACTCTCAACCATTATTGTCTCTTTGCAATCTGCGGCTGTATTTTACATTTTTCTTATCGCAGATATTGACACATTTCGTAATTACATTATGAGTATAGAAATATTACAATCATAAATACATCGAGAATATTACTACAGAAAATATTACAATAATAACGAATGTCCTTTACACAAAATTAAATAATATTTTTTGTTAAATAATTACAGTATATACAAATTGCTTCATAGCAGCGTATATAGTACAATTAAATTTTAGTTTATTAATAGTGTGTGTGCGGCCAGGGAATGTTACACCTCGACTCTTATAACTGCCATCTGGTTTCTGTACAAATTGTAAATAGCCTTTCGCTCCCTGTATTTTACCCCTACCACCTTTAGAATTTGAAAGAGAGTATTCCAGTCAACATTGTCAAAAGCTTTCTCTAAGTCTACAAATGCTAGAAATGTAGGTTTGCCTTTCCTGAATCTATTTTCTAAGATAAGTCGTAGGGTCAGTATTGGCTCACGTGTTCCAACATTTCTGCGGAATCCAAACTGATCTTCGCCGAGGTTGGCTTCTACCAGTTTTTCCATTCGTCAGTAAAGAATTCGCATTAGTATTTTGCAGCTGTGACTTATTAAGCTGATAGTTCAGTAATTTTCACATCTGTCAACACCTGCTTTCTTTGGGATTGGAATTATTATATTCTTCTTGAAGTCTGAGGGTATTTCGCCTGTCTCATACATCTTCCTCACCAGATGATAGAGTTTTGTCAGGACTGGCTTTCCCAAAGCCGTCAGTAGTTCTAATGGAATGTTGTCCACTCCCGGGGCCTTGTTTCGACTTAGATCTTTCAGTGCTCTGTCAAACTCTTCACGCAGTATCGTATCTCCCATTTGATCTTCATCTACATCCTCTTCCATTTCCATAATATTGTCCTCAAGTACATCGCCCTTGTATAGACCCTCTATATACCTCTTTCACCTATCTGCTTTCCTTTCTTTGCTTAGAACTGGGTTTCCATATGAGCTCTTGATATTCATACAAGTGGCTCTCTTTTCTCCAAAGGTCTCTTTAATTTTCCTGTAGGCAGTATCTATCTTACCCTTAGTGAGATAAGCCTCTACATCCTTACATTTGTCCTCTAGACATCCCTGCTTAGCCATTTTGCACTTCCTGTCAATCTCATTTTTGAGATGTTTGTATTCCTTTTTGCCTGCTTCATTTACTGCATTTTTATACTTTCTCCTTTCATCATTTACATTCAATATTTCTTCTGTTACCCTAGGACTTCTACTAACCCTCATCTTTTTACCTACTTGATCCTCTGCTGCCTTCACTACTTCATCCCTCAGAGCTACCCATTCTTCTTCTACTGTATTTCTTTCCCCCATTCCTGTCAATTGCTCCCTTATGCTCTACCTGAAACTCTGTACAACCTCTGGTTTAGTCAGTTTATCCAGGTCCCATCTCCTTAAATTCCCACCTTTTTGCAGTTTCTTCAGTTTTAATCTACATTTCATAACCAATAGATTGTGGTCAGAGTCCACATCTGCCCTTGGAAATGTCTTATAATTTAAATCCTGGTTCCTAAATCTCCGTCTTAAACCAAAAATTGTTCATAACCGGAAAGTAGGTTTCTAATTTCTTTGTTAAATCACAAGTTGCACATTAAGTCAAATTAATGTGGAATGGTAACATCAATAGTATCTTTTGATTAGTGAATGCTGTGCATGCTTGTGCCACATAAACAAGACTTCAGTCTTCTCTGAGCACCTTTACACCTTCCATTATATATATTCCACGAAGAACTTTCCATTGCCACACAAAACAAAAACTGAGTTGTTTGTGCAGGTGGTTTAATTGAGACATTTTCTATGTATTGGATTGAAGAGAAAAATTTAAGGTAAATTTTGAGTCATTTTATGTGGTGACTTAGATTCGAATGCAATGTTTACTTCCAACATTAACTTCACTTGTGGTATTTTTTGTGTAGTGGATGCCTGGTTCACATAAGTTTTTCTATGACCACATGCTTCATTTATTATATTGATTACTTTGATGAGAGTTCAGTCGACATTATAATGCATATGAGATTGTGAAGGTGTTAGCATTGTTGGTATATGTGCAAGCAGTGTTTTTATGTGCTTTATCATGAAGTAGTTGATCTGTAATACACTGCAGAAAATGGAAATACTTCCTTATAAGACCTGAAATGTTTTGCTGTGTAATTTTAATGTCTCCATTACAAAATGTGTTATTTAAGTGCCATTTGTTTATTATATGTTCCAGTTGCAGCAAAACATAAAGAGACAAAGCAGTTCTACACTCTCTACAACACGTTTGATGACACTAAACTATATACAAGCAAGGAACTAACACTGCTAAATTCAATACTTGACAATTACACAGAGTAAGTAACACATTGTACACACAAAAGTAAATATCTAAAGCTTATTACAGACTTTGCTAATTTATCTGTAAGGAAAAATAACTTGTTCCTTGTGTATTTCTTGGGATTTTAAAATATGTTGCAATCAACATTATAGCAAAGGCATAAGAAACAAAGTGTATTGATTGAACAAACTTATTTGTAGGGCCATGTCATCCCCTGCTGGTAAAGAACAGTTCATGAAGCAATTTGATGCAATTGTTGAAGGAATTAAGCAGAATAAAGCAAAGGTGGGTCACATGATTCTGTTATTAAATTGTCATTTTTATCAGATGACTAGCTTAAGAAAATGGGCTTCTTTTAGCCATGGAATCAGTTGTGTGCAACTACTTGGAATCTGGCTAATTTCTTCTTTTTCATTAAACTGTTTCCGTAAAATTATTTTAGATCACAGCATTGTGTACCTTTTACTGTGTGTAATGTAACTGTTACAGAATTTCCTCATGCACTGTGTGTATATCATCAAGTGCTTGTAGAACATTAAATGTTCGCTACTGAATGATTAATATTTATCCACAGGGTTCACATCCCAGTTTTAGTTTCTTTTGAACATATAGGATTGTCCTTTATTTACAATATATCATATACCTCTGCATCCAAGACAGCTCCAAATGCGAGATAACTCCCCACTGTTCAACAAGGGATTATAGAAAAACATCTATAAACATATTATGTTTATTTTGAAAACTTATAAATGGTTACCTTATTGCAGATAAATGGAGGAGACAGTAAAAGTACCGGTACACAGGCAATAGTCAGGTATAGACATGCTTTAGTCAGATACAGATGCCACTTCTCCTCTTCACTGGAATGGTCAACAGAATCTGCAGTGTCACTGCCATTGTCATGGTTATCGTGCATCCTATAGTAGATTGTCTTCACTCCCATCTAATTCGTTTGTTACACAGCACTTTTTAAAGCCATCCACAATGATGCACTGGATATGTATGTCCAAGCAGTCTGAATCCTCTCTACAATTCAATTGCTATCCAGCTTTGTCAGGTGGCCTTTAAATAAATGGCTTATTCATCACCACATGACGCACCTGTAGTTGCAAAGTCCTGTCTCCTGGAATGACAAAACGATCTGTATTTAAGACCACGATTCATGCCTTCACTGCTGGTGTCAGATGCCACTTGAAAACATCACGATTAGCATTCTATGATTCTTTAAAAGAGCACCTGGCCTCCTACTCCAGGCTGTGGAGAGCCAATCTATAACTAATTTGGCACCCATCCCGTCCTGTTGCAACAGAGTTGGCAGCTTTTCCTTCAGCATAGTTTTACAATTGAGGATGATGTAGGGTTGCATCTTTGTTCCATCAGCAACCACAAAGAACATCACAGTGATTCGCAATTGCCAATAGTGCAAAGCAATACACTTTGGCACCTTTCTCTTCAATTGTTGTACAGTTCAAGCAAACAGGAGTCTCGTCAGTATTTCCAATTTGCCCTAAGAGATCAGCACATTCCTGTCTCAGTCTTATAATGTGTCGCTGATACCAGCTTCTCTGCATACGATTCTCTGAGTAAGGGATGTTTGACATTGCAGCACAAGTCCATTGCATCACGCTATCTTTGTACACTTCCCAGAGCTGGCTTTAAATTGGACACTGTGTTGCTGTGACAGTTTATGTACTTTTATTTTGTTTGGTATCATAGGAAACTGCCATTCCTTCTTTATGTTTCTTGCGCATAAATGCCACCATTTCCATTGCAACATTTTTGAAAAATCCACTCTATGGGTGACTTAAAGCTTTTTCAGGCATTCTTTGTCCTTTCACCACCAGACATTGACTCCTGTGACTCCACACTTCAGCGAAGTTGCACAATTATTTGTTGCTTCTGCATGCCAAATAAACATGATTTTGAAATTTGTGTCATAGTATGTCTGCATCCTGTTCAAAAGTTTAATGTTGAACCACACTGTTCCACATCACACAATTTAGAAGTGGGATCTCCAAAGTCAAACAACAACTGATAAAAAAATTGCCACAAAGAACACTTCCTGCTATCATACAACAATGCTTAAAGTGCTTGCTTACGCTGAGGGTTAAAGTGGTAGGCATGACAGAGAGTAGAGTTACAGATTACTGGAACCTCGAGGTTATGTTCAGTAAAGAAATGAAAGTCTCCACATTGTATTCTGCAAATACAAGACGACCCCCTACTGGGCGCGTGAAATTTTGAGAAAAACCCGTGTCTTGGTTTTGGAGAGATGCAGTATTTAGTTTCCAAAAGGTGGATTAGGACTGCAACTGTAATAATCCAGAAGATGAATCACATACGACAGAACATTGAAATTTAGACAAAGTAGGGTTTACATTTGTAACAAGTATTTGTTAGATATATTACCACCTCCTGTCATAACAGGTGTAACATGAGATGCTTTTTTTCAACAAAGTCATGTCTAAACTCTCTCTCTTTTCATTGCCCAAGTGCATTTTCCATTTATAATTACCTAAATGTAGACAACACATTGCATTGTAACTTTCCTCCTCTGTAGCCTTAAATTCACAATGGGAAGCAGAGCAAGAGTGATGTCAATGGTAATGATTTCCATTTTTGATTAAAGAAGCTTCAAAAGATTCTGCTGTACTGACTGCTGACAATATAACATGTTCAGTTCTAAATTGATGAACAATCTGGGCCTCTATATAAAAATGTTCGTGAGTTATAGTAGTCACAAAATCAACCAAAGCTGCCTGCCACAAAGAAAAATGCTACAAAAT
The DNA here is from genome assembly GCF_023864345.2 of Schistocerca serialis cubense. Lineage (NCBI taxonomy): Eukaryota > Metazoa > Arthropoda > Insecta > Orthoptera > Acrididae > Schistocerca > Schistocerca serialis. Next base: position 316,190,154 of record NC_064642.1, on the reverse strand, counting down.
TTATGAGATTGCTCAGTTTTTTAAGAAAGCAATGCAGACTCGTTCTTTTCTCACAACTTGCCTTCAAATCTTCTGGAAGTATGGGCTTCCAGTTAATGCATCTTTCCAAAGTGCTTAGTTTAGGTTCCATGAATTGCCTCCATGGAAGTGTTTTCGGGAAGATTACATAGGCTTGGAGGTGCAAAATATGATTCACTTTTAAGCATAAGTGGGAAACAAAATAATTCAATCTGGAACTCCTCAAGAAATGTCTGTACTGTGAAGGTTCTGTGAACAAGTACGTTGTACTACAGCAAGATCTCATATGAGTCCACCATACACTGCATCTGGATTCTCTTGTAGTACTTAGTAAGGCATTCTTCAACAGATTAATTGATGTGTTGTCTGAGGCTTTCCCAGTGGACTAGTTTTAGAAATAGTTCTCAGGTGAGACATTGGACGTCATTGTGAAATTTCTGCAATATTTCAGCAGTGCAACTGACAGACATCTTTGGATGTGACAATTGTGCTGTGACTGAGGCCTATAAGTTATGCTAGTCTAAGTAGAAAATGCATAGGCATGAAGGCACCAAATTTGGTGGTCAATAATGATGATTTCCTGATGAGTAGCAGGAAAGACAGCTACATCACCTGTCAGATGATGACCAAAGAGCTTCAGCAAATTCACAAAGGCTGTCACCTGTACTGTGCTCTTCTGTCAGCTGTCCCAGTGCTTCCTGTCAGGAGCTCCATGCCAATGTTTATGTTCATGCATGCTGGCATGTGACCATTGTCATCCAAACATGTAAACATGTATGTTAGCACTGAAGCATTTTCCCTTGTGTGACCAGTAGCTCTCTTTTGTCACTTTGACCCACGTCCTCAAAACCTCTTCACTCCTGCAATTAGTTTTGTAAACCAACGACGACGTACAGAATGAAATTCTAAGATACTCTGCTGTGGGCAATATTCCACACGTCTCTTCCCTGTTGATGTTTCGAAATCCCGTACCATCTTTACCTGGCAGCTGTAAAAATCACCATAATTCCCTTGTCTATAGATTTCATCATCTGGGCTGAAACAGATACATTCTCATCTTCCTAAATGCCTCGTTTCCATTTTGTGCACATAGGGAGTACAGTACTCGTAAGCAAAATGCTTCTTAATTCTTTAGCTCTTTCAGAACGTGTTAACACGTTGTCTGTTTGTTTGCGTAATGAATGTAGGTCATTCGAAAGCAACTGAAATGCCCAGGTTCTGGTCAGCTGTCAGCTCCCCAAGCAAAACTGTGTCCAAGAACTGCTCCCTATTCCTTACCCCACTGACTCAGCTACTGAGCACAGCACAGCACAGCAAAACCGCAAGCATATAATGGGCAAGTCTGATGATGTAAAAATAGACTGTGTCTTGCAGTCACACACAATCATTGTGCGTATCTGGCCAAGGAAGAAAGAAGTTACAATAGCTCTCAAACTCTAGATACATTTCAGCATGCGCATAAAATTATTTGTGTCATGCAAAGTAAGATGATGTAATTAGGTATGTTGATTAGACTATTCACAATTTTAAGTAGCAAATTTAGCAAAAAGGAATTGTGAATTGCAACTGCAGATTTTTTTCTAGTTATCCTGAACTGTACTTTAAGCTGCCATTAAAATAGTGCCTATTGTTTCAAAGTCTACAACTGGATTCCAAATTGGTATTAACTTTAGACAAGTCATTGTTTCTCGTATGAACATATAATCACACTCTCATCTAAAATAAAAGTGTCCCACATAATTGCCTTTTGTGACACGTAACAATGTTAAGACAAGAGAAATGGAAATGGTGTTTGTTCAGTATTTGCTTCGCAGGTCGAGCGACGGCGTGCAGAAGAACGGCAGCGAAGGGATCGACTCAGCCAGACACTACTAGGGCTTGTAGATCAGCAAAGACGTTATGTAGCAGCAGTGCGGCAACTTACCATAGAGTGCCGGCGCAATGAGGTCCTGCTAGCACAACTTCGTGGTGTCTGAATGACACACATGCAAGGGGGGGGGGGGGGGGGGGGGGCTCACCCATTTTATTTCTTAAACACGGGTAAAAAGGTTGGTAGGCAAAAGCAAATTTAAAAAAATAATGCATTAGATAAAAACCTAGGCACTAAAAGTTTAAACATTTTGAACCATGCAATTAGTACCGGAATAATAGAAGGCAAGTAAAGGGGAGTTTCAATTGTGAATACCATTGTAATTCTGGGAACATTATCACTGGGCATGCACTCAGTGAAGTTATTTTATTTATGTGATATAATTCTCTCCATTGACCCATATTAGTTTGTTTTTTGTGAACCTGAAATATTTCCTTGTTACTGTGCAGCATGAAAACTGTAAACACATACATGTTTTTTAAAGGTCATTTATAAATGTTCAGTTAATTCTCAGAAGCAGTTTGTTCCAAAAATGTTGCTAAAATGCCTCAAATAAAAGTATGTTTACCAATTACCCTTATGACTTTATTGCTCAAGCAATTTTTTTTTTTTAATGCTACGTATATGGACATATGGCAGCATATGAATATATTAATGATAGTTGGGTACAAGTGGTCCTTAAAATATAAGCAGTCCTATAATAGTGAGATAAAGATTACCAACATTTTATGTATTTAGAAGTTGGGAAAGTTTGTCATTGTGGATGTTTTTCTTCCACAAGCCTCAGACACATGAAATATTTTGTGATGTCGATGAATTTTGGTAAAATTGTGTTTCACTCCTAGGGACAGTGTTATCTGGTACAAGGTGGAATGAAAGGGATATCAATAAGGAAGACACTGAATTGACAAGCCTGGATGGACCCTGGCTTGGATCACTGACATTGTTGTGGTGTCAGAATGAAATTTTCCGAGTGTGGCTGGTACAGGACACCGAGAACAAGACAGACACTAGCATGCATTCAGAAGTTAATGATGTGGAATATCGAGAAAGGATGATAACAATGCCTGCAAAGGGCAATTGACCAAATATTGCATAGAAAAATGCTGAACTTAATTCTGATGTACCTTTACAATAAATGATAATACTAAATTGTGAATTTCAATACCAAGTCCTATGCAGCACTTTTCCAACAATAAGCAAACTGTAGTTTCTAATTGTTAAGATTTCTATATGCAACGATTACAAAAAACACTTTAAATTATCCTACTGGTAAATCAAAACTGCTAAAATCATAAACAATACATCGAACAGTAGCTGAAACGTAGAGTGAACACATACTGACAGACTTACTAAATTAGATGGATCCAGAATATTGATGTGTTGATTAAAATTGACAAAATTAAGCTGGACTAAGAGTTCTCCACATTTACACATAGTACAAAGTCAGCATGTAATGTCCAATACTCTTCTCCTAAATGTATTAATAGGCTTTGATTTCATACACAGCTATTACGTACATAACATATTTACTCATATATCTTATTTTTCACAGCTGTGCATGACAGCACCATGTCACATGTCCACTAATATTTATTGTAATACATATGTGATAATGTTTTGTAAGGTCAGAAAGTGACCAGTGTGATGAGACACACATTCCAATATGTACAGTGGTAACAAAAATTTGTAAGAAGTTGTGAACATAAAGAATTTAGTATGGAAATTCGGCAGCACCATTGGTGGACAGTGTGCGTCAGATGAGCATCAGGAGCTTTGCTAACCAAAACAATTAAATAGCTTAAAATTGAATGGATGATAGCTACTTTCAAGTGCTGTAAATTTTTTCAACTGATGAAAGACTTAAGCTTTGCACGAGTGAAGGACTTAAAGGCATAAGTGGGAAGTGGGACTTGGTTATTGGTTCTGCTTTCACAGTAGCTTATTTAATTGGGAATCTGCCAAAGCTTATTAGTTAATAACACAATCTTAGCTACAATGTTATTTCTTTAACTTAAATGAGAAAATCCGCACAATTTTCATTACCTGAAGTAAGGGCATCACATCTTGTATGTTTCAAACGGAATATATAGGATTCTAACTTACTTTTGCCACTCTATTGGCTTTATTTATTTACTTGTTTCTATAATTTTGCCATTTATTCCATTTAACATAGCTTTGCACAGTAGTGAAATAAGGACAATAAGCTGTTCAGGCAAGAAGGGACAAAAATGTGTTGCAGAAAATTGCTGAAGACTGGATGGATAGATCCAGTAACTGGGAAAATGAAATTTATGGCACAACTTGAATAAAATGTGGGATTTGTTGATAGCACACACATTAAGACACAAGGACTCATCAGTTTGATAGTGGAGAGTAAACAAGAGAGAATGCAATGGAGGAATATGGTAGGTAAGTTCATATGAGGGAGAATGAGCAGAAAAGGGAACATTTTATCAACATCAGAAGGGAGACAAAGTGAATCCTAAGAGCAGAGAAGAGAATAATCTAACCAGTTTGCTAGAACAAGTTGAGGCAGAGAGCCAAAACAAGAACTCAAGGCAATTCTTCCAATACATAAAAAATCAGAAATGTGGATTTCGGAGCCCAACTTTTTTCATAAGAGATAAGAATGGCAACTTAATAAATGACAAGGAAAGAATTTAAAAAGATGGAAAGAATACTTCTCAGAACTGTTGAATTGCACAGACCAAGATGAGATATTACCTGCAAACACTACGCACAAAAGGAAAAATGAAGAAGAATGCGAAGTTAGTGAAGAAGACGTGAAGATCACAATCAAAGGACTCAGAAACAACAAAGCCCCAGGGGAGGACAGAATAACATCAGAATTAATCAAGGAGGGAGTCGAGAGCTTACACTTAGAGATATATAAACTGATCCAGTTGATATGGGAGAATGATACACTGTCAGAAGAATGGAAAATGGCTATAATATGCCCAATATACAAGAAGGCAAGCAAAATGGAATGTGGTAACTACAGAGGAATCGTTGAATGTAATGTATAAAGTGCTGTCCATCATTATCCTCAGAAAATTGCAACCATTCATAGAGAACAACATACAGGAGTACCAAGCTGGCTTTCGACCAAACCGATCGACAATAGATCACATTTTCATGTTTGAAAAACACTGGGAATATGATAAAGATATCTACAACCTGTTTGTCGATTTTCAATCTGCATATGACAGCACCCGAAGCGTGACTTCAGAATCCCTGAGAAGCTAGTGAGAATGGTGAGAGCTTGTATGGAAGGGTCAAAGGTAGCAGTATGTTTCCAAGGAGCCACATCAGAAACATTCGAGACTGAGACAGGTCTCAGACAAGGGGATGCTCTCTCATGTGTTCTGTTCAATGTCATCTTATAAAAAGTAATAAAAGAGTGTAGGCAACAGGAATGGGCTGGAGTAGAGATGGACGGTGACTTCAATTGTCTCGCGTATGCAGATGACATAGTAGTACTAAGTGAATCAAAGCACGAGTTGAAAGAAATGTACCAGAAAATGGACAATTATGCACAGAAGGTAGGGCTCAAAGTGAATAGAGACAAAACAGAGTTCATGCAATTAGGAAGAAGACGAGCAGGAAGAATTTCTTGATACAGATGGCAAGAGGTTCAAGAGAGTACACCAGTTCAAATACTTGGGATCTTGGTTCACCACGGACAACAACATAAAAATGGCCATCAAGGAAAGAATAGCAGTGGGAATGAAATGCATGCATTCCCTCAGACGCTTGGCTCTAATTCGATCTCAGTGAACACTAAGATGAAAACCTACAACACAGTGATATGCCCCCCAGTAATGTACAGTTCAGAAACATGGAGCATGACTAAGCGAAAAACTATTAATATTTGAAAGAAATGGGGACCAGTTTTAGACAACTGAGAATGAAGGAGGAAGAAAAATGAGGAAATCTACCTTCTGATGCAACAACCATCTATCCTACAGAAGATAAAGAGCAAAAGAATACAATGGGTGGAACATGTAGCCCGTATGCCAGATGGAAGACAGGTGAAGATGGCACTAGTGGGGAAACCAAACACCAAACGCTCCATTGGATGGATGAACTGGCAAAGGACCTAGCAACCCTGGGAATTGAAGACACCTGGAGGAACCGGGCCCAAAACAGGAAGGAATGGAAGCAGTTTGTGGTCTGCAGGGTCTGTGATCGCTGAATATCTATGTAAGTTCAAACAAACATATGAGGGCTATTCGGAGAGTAAGGTCCAAACAGGTGCAAAATGGAAACCACAGTGAAAGTCTTATGAAGCTTTGCGCAGTGTGTGTGTGTAGTACGTCTGTTGATCGCATCACATTGCTCTTTTCAGTTCTGAGTGCACAGTGAGCATGTAGCATCTCCTGCCAAGTATGAGGGCCTGGTTAGATATTTCACCTGATGTCACGCAACTCACATAACCCAAATTTCCATCTTCATGACAATTCTTGGCTGCTCTCTGCAGGAGCAATGAAGATGCCCCTGCAGTGTTTCTAAAAATTGATTATTTTCATTGATACAAAAATAACTTTGACAGTTAAAGTCTTCTTTTAAGTACAACATTTGATGCCTCAAATCACCACCAAAAATTAGTAACAACTTGAGTGTGTATGAATCTTTATTCATCAACTATAGCTAATACAATTTTTATATAAAATTTTGAGTAGGTATTATATAAAATTAACAGGTAAGGTAAAACAACTGGCAAGAAAAAAGTCATCAGCTATAATTATAACACGAATAAAATAAAAACAAAATAGTCTTTTGAATAAATAGTATTTTAAAAACATATCACAATCATAATACTGTTCTGATTTATCAGTCTTAATTGTACACATATAGTGGGTGAGGGAAAAAAAATTTAACCTCTGGTGAGCAGAGTGCAAGCTTAAAAGCTTACTTGTGAGGGCGAGGAACTTTGTCATGTTTAAACTGTGCTGTTATCCCCCTGAAGGCCACAAGGAACTTTAAGTATCATATTTTTAAACAATATTAATGGTAAATGCATACCACATACTGCTTACTTGGCACCTGTAAAAGACTAATAGTTGTACCTAATCACAACGTGAAAATGAGTTGTGAGTGAGGCTTGTTTATAGGTTCTGCAACAAGGTGAACTTATGTTGAACGACGGTTGATGCCTTTATATACAATGGTGCTCATTCACCATCCACAAGCTATTCGGACATGATACATCAATTTCCACAAATTAAAATTAGTAGAGTGGTGACCCACTTTAGTTCGTGACTGCTGTGTTTTCAGCAGTTACAAAACAGTGAGATAATTTGTGCTGGAAGAGCAGAAGTATGAATCTGATATGATGGATAGAGATCCAATATATGCTGAGAAACTGTGTCCTCAGTTTTTGTTCTAATTATTTTCACATCTTTGCTGGGATACATGCAAATTATGTTAATTTTTAATGCCTAAAAAATATGGCACCAGAAATATTAGAAGTTTTACTTTGCGCATTCGTATAGGGGGAAAAACACTACGAACCATTACAGCAGTACTGCACAAGGAATATTTACTGTACGAATGGCAAACGCTAAATGTGTCGAATTGCAATATAAAACACACTTCACTTTGCCACCTCTAAAACGTTTTTGTAACTGTTTGAAACTAAATAGTGGCCCATCACAAAGTGCCAAGGTGTTGAAGGCAAGTCTAACAGTGTAATGGAGGAAATGACAAAAAATTGAAATAAAATAGTCACTTTTTTAAAATGTTGGTACAACTTTTTTCATGTCTTTAAATCTGATCACTGAATTCTTACATCACTTGGAACCTACATAAACCATGCAGGTCCATTTCAGATTCAAAAAAGAAAAGTTATTCTTTTACACGCCCTTAACAGAAGACTACCTTAATCTGAAATCTCTCACTTCTCCATAAAATGTAAAACAAAAGGTCAACCTAAATCCATGAAAGCCTAAAGAAAGTTCCTTTGTCCCTTTTTCTTACACTATGCTTTATCAAATGTCATGTTGGCACTGTTTATTCACATACCTCAATGTTATAAACATAAATAACCCGTGTGTGAAACTGTAGTTACCACACCTGGATAAATACAATGATTTTTGTAATACTTTAACTTCTTTGGTATATCACATAGTTAAGTGAGACTTTATTATAATAGTAATTTCTTTGATTTTTTTGTGGCCAGTAGTGCCCAAACAACAGTTTAACACCAGTAAGCATTACGTTCATGCCTCCACTCACCCAAATTCAAAACAGCACAAGTTTTTTTTCTATCTTTTCTACATAATTAAATTTCAGATTAGGATTAACAACCAATTCCAGATGGTGAAAAATCTAAGATAAGCAAGACAATAATCTACAATATCATTTTATAGTAATACTGATATACAATAAATATTTGTAAAATCAATAGTAAAAAGCTTAAGGTATACCAGATACATCAAAAACTCTAGTCTCTCCACTTCCTACGTGGTCTGCCAAATTTGCTGTAACAACTTCAATAATTGATTCTGACTGAGCCTTGAGAAGACTAGCTATGTTATTTACTTCTTCCAAACACTGCGCCAAATCACGGGCATCCTACAACAAGTAATGACTTGTTAATAATTCTCTCTCCAATTCAGTGAAATACTTAGTACACAAACCAAAAGCACAATGGGGAAATCCAACCATATCAAGTGCACTTAAATAAGCACACACCATGTAGCCAGCTTTACTTGAGGTGCAAAAGCTCACATGTACCCAGGTGCAGGTGGTATGCTACCTACCAGCGAACCCTGTTGCACTGTGTTCAGGACTCACTGTGTCGGTGTGCAAGTCATATGACCACTGCTGCGGGCATGTTGAGAACACTCGTCAGTTCATGAGCTACATGGGTCTAATTTTGAAAGCCTGTTTAAAGAGTTCACTACTTGCATATCAAAATTAATATTCAACACCACAGATCAATACTGTAACAAAACCTAGTTGTAGGAATATGACCCGAAGAGTTTGGTTGGGAATCATGTCTGGGCCTTCACCAATTGTCAAAGTAGCAATAACTAATGTTACACACATTTTGCACGTGGACATTAATTTGTCATCACATTTATTGTAGATAATACAATGAGAGTGCAATAGTGAGCTCGAGTATTTTTTCACTAATTTTTCTAAAATGACCCAATATAAGCAAGTTGAAACCGAGCTATTAAAACAGCATGCCTGCTCACATTTTTGGCAAAACCACAAAATTTCTTGGGGTTCTAAATCTAGAGGTTGCAACATATATCTCATAATCAAAATACCCCTAAAATGAAATAAAATCACCTGTTAGCATCAGTTAGTGAATCAACTGCTTCATCCCTGTGGGAACTTACTACTGAGCTTGAGTACAAGCATTTCTGACAATTTTTAAGTAGTAGTTTTTAAAATCAAGCTTTAGGAAAAGTAGGAATTTACACTACTCTATCAGAATTTCAAAATGCTCGCCTACATCACTCTCTTCAGGGTGATGGAGCATGGAGAAAGCGTCCAATCTTTATTACCTCAGTCTAGCATGGAAACATTTTAGGTTGAAATTAATGTAGTTAAAAACAAATGGTTTTGATACACTTTCTAACACAGAAGGTTAGAGATTTTTTTTTAATATGCAGAGTTCTAACTAATATATGGGAAACCTCTGATGAATATAGGACTTACAAAGATGAAAAAAAAAGTCATATATGCATACGATCAGTTTCTATTTTCTTAGTTACAGATACTTTTTTGTTGTTACAAGTTTGCATCATACCCATCTTTTTGTTTTCAAATTTCCAGTTTGGTTTTACAGTTATTTTTTTCTTTTCATATGTTTTTGTTTCAGAAAGTGTTAAGACAAAGCTTTCTTACACTTATCTTAACTGCCATGGTTTTGAGAACACAATCAATAGAGGAAGCTTAGTGTACAGTTCTTATTGGACTAGTGTTTAGTGTGTACTGAACATTCTTCTGCCACCAGAAATCAAACCAGGTATTTCCAAGGTGGACGCCACCAAATGAGCATGTGCTAGCAACCTCAGCTGGAGAGCAATGTGTTGTCTCTGACTTCCAGTCACGGGCATGATGCCTGCTCAGATGTATTCTTATTGGACTAGTATGTACTGGACATTTCTGGCTAAAATGTATTCTAGTTAGCACATAACAGACATGCAGCTGATGTAAAGACTTGCAAATTGTCAGGCATATGAATCTAGACATTTGTATGCTGAAATTTTTCCTAATAGACATTTACTGAACAATAAGGCCTTTCAAAGAATATATGACGTGGAAGCAGCCTCTTTTGAGGAAAGGTTATTTCATTATAGAAGATCAAATAGTAATAGAACACCTGATTTAGATGATAGAGTACTTCATGTTGTGAACAATAACTGCAGCAGTATCAGAAAACAAGCAGAAACAGAATGTGAGTCATATGACAGTGTGGAAAGTGTTATGAGAGCAACTCCATTAGCCGTATCATTTTCAGAGTGTGCAAGATCTTACTGAAACAGAAAAGCTTTCTGTACTTGGTTACTGGGGTTGTGTGCTCAGGACCAACACTTTCTGTCCACCATATTATTCACTGATGAAGCAAAGTTTACCAGGAACGGAGACCAGAATTTTCACATTGTTTTGGAAATAGGACTTAAACATCAGTTTAGCATTAATGTATGGGGTGACAACAACTGGAGACAGATTAACTGGACCTTTCACTTTCCATGGAATACTTACGGGAGCATTACAGAGTGAAATTTTAAAGGAACATTTAAATATTTTGCTGGAAGACATTCCATTACACTTACATAAGAACAGGTGCTTCATGCAAAATGGGACACCACCACACTTTTTCCACAGGTGAGAACTATTTTAAGTCAGCATTTCCATTTATTAAATGGATTGGTCATGTGGCAGCAACATCTTGGCCACTTGATCACCTGATCTCAACCTGCTGGATTTTTATTTTTGGGGAGGTTGAAAGGACCTAGTATTTTCAAGACCTTTTATGAATGTTCAAATTTTTCGCTAGTGTCTTCAAGAAGGATTTCATGAAATACAGCGGACACCTGGAATATTGGAGTGAATAAGACAATTCTTGATTCGGAGTTTACAAACCTGCTTTAAAGCTAATGATAAACATTTTGAGCATTTCGTTTAGCCATCAGAAGATAACAGTTGAAAAGAAAAAGCAATTGCTGAACCAATCTGAAAAAATACAGAAATGAAGCAAGCATGTAACAACAAAAACTTTTTTGCTTCTTTTTAAGTTTTCTATCCACCTCCCCCAGAAGTTTTCCATAGATTAGTTAACATCTTCTATAGAAGTAATTAAAAGCACACAACTGCTACAAATTGACAGCTGAAAAGTAACATATATAAAAATGGAAGCTATAAACAAATTCTATATGCCAAACTCAAGTGCCCAAAATTATGAAACCTACTTCCAAGTGACTGGGCAAACCAATTCCAATTTTCACCATCAAGTTAGGTATATACCTACATTGTGAGACTATGTCGAAATCACTGTTATTTGCACTCTCACTGACTTTGGCACACTTTTCCTATTAAGTACTAAATTTAAATAATGTAAGGAGTAATGGTAACAACTCATCAAATAGCTGAGATGCTGGTGAGTCATCGACAGGCACATAAACAAGATTGGAAACATTGTTGGTTTTTGGATCAACTCGTCTTAATTAAAGCTATACGGTGTACACACACACACACACACACACACACACACACACACACACACACACACACACACACAGGATAGAAAATGGCACCAAGGAGCTCATTCTGGCTGCAGGCCAAGGGAAGTGCACACAGCACACAATGACATGGAGGAGAGGATTGAGAGGGGAAAATACAACAGAGGAAGGATGAGTGAAGTTATGTTATGGTGCATGGGTGGAAATGAATGTGGGGCAGGGTCTAGTCAAGTTTGAGAGAATGAGAACTACAGGATCAAAGTATGTATAGCAAGGACAATGTCCCTCTGATAATTCAGAGAAGAGAGTCCGCAGCTCCTGGTCTAGTGGCTAGGCATTGCTGCCTCTGGATCAAGGGGTCCCAGGTTAAATTCCTGGCCGGGTTGGGGACTGGGTGTTTGTGTTGTCCTTATCATTTCATAATCATTCGTGAACGTGGCTAGATTGGACTGTGTAGAGATTGGGACTTTGTCCAGGTGCTGATAACCACACAATTGAGTGCCACAACCACAAACCTATCATCATCATAATCATCATAGAAGGGAACGATCTAAATGGCGCAAGTTGTGAAGCAGCCACTGAAATCGAGCATTTTGTGCTCAGTGGCATGTTGTATTATTTGGTGGCCAACTCTACACTTTGCCACATTTTGGTGGTGGCTGTTAAGATGGACAGCTGTTGAATGGTTATGCCTACACTAAGGCTGTGCAGAAGTTACTGTGCAAAATTTTACCAGTGTGCTAAAATGTGATGGGGTAGCCTTTTAACTTACAAAGGTAATACTTGTACCTAAACTCAATATATTGATTTTAGCTATACAAACTGAATGTTTAAATATATTTAAATTTTATAATTAATCACTTATTGTTGTGAGAAATAAAATAAAAGGCAAGAAAAAAATTATGGACCAAGTGGGAACTGAACCCCACCTGCAAAACTGAGAAACAGCACTCTTATCCACTCTGTTACTGCTCCATTCCAAGATCTATTGCTCGAAATTTCCTCTACTCTATACACAAATCTTTCCAGAGTGTTTTACTTTTCCCTCTGGCCCACCCCAGCAAAATATTTTAGAACCTGAAAGGTGTATCCACTGGCTTCTATTCACATTGTTTGAGCCAAATCAGGGAGCCTTGTCCTAAGCCCTTCTGATAAATCTACATTTAGAAGAGATCTACCTAACTCTTTAAATCTCACTTTATCCTCCTGAGGTTCACAAGTGAACCAAAACAAATAGAAAAAACAAATTTAAAGCTGCTGGCATTTCAGTACATAAGGCATAGTTTTCTATCAGAACCACAAAATCACTTGAGAATGGCCTAGAAGGCTGAAACTACTGACAATACACTCGCCCAGGCGTCATATTGGTTCTGGTCAAATGGGCTTGTCCTGAATGAGAACAAAACACAAAAAATGGTATTTAGCCTAAAGGACAGAAGTACTTCTAATAATCCCTGTTATATAAAGTTCTTGCGGGTACACCTACATGACAAATTGTCCTGGAAGCAACACATAAAATACATTAGTGTTAAATTATCCAGATGAATTTACTTGTTCAGATCATATGAAATGTGTACCAGAAGCTTATGTTAAAACATCTTATTTTGCACTTTTTCAAAGTACCTGTCATATGGTCTGGAGAAACTCAAGCCATGTTCAAAACATATTACTTCTGCAGAAGAAAGCAGTCAGTCATTACATGTTCTCAGCATAAAGCACATTGTAAGCGTTTGTTCTCTGAATGTAAAATAATGACTGTTATAAAACTGTATACATTCCAAGTGTTAAGCTATACAAAAAAGAATCTACATGAAGCAAAATGTAGAAATAATATTCATGGTCACAACACAAGAAATAATAGTTCCATACAGATGTCATAACATAGATTATCAAAGTCAAACAATACCTATGGGCTAGTGGGCCACAAACTATTTAAAAAGTTTCTGCAGAAGGTACAATACCTTCCAGATTGTGAATTTAGGAAAACATTAAATAAATGGCTTGCTGCTAACCCTCTTCTATGAATTAAAAGGATTTTTTTAATGCAACATGGAATTGTAAGCTAACAACTGACATGGCCAAATGGCTCTGAGCACTATGGGACTTAACATCTATGGTCATCAGTCCCCCAGAACTTAGAACTACTTAAACCTAACTAACCTAAGGACATCACACAACACCCAGTCATCACAAGACAGAGAAAATCCCTGACCCCGCCGGGAATCGAACCCGGGAATCCGGGCATGGGAAGCGAGAACGCTAACGCACGACCACGAGCTGCGGACTGACATGGCCAAACAGTTCTATTTGTTAATGTAATGATTATGTTATATGTATAGAAAAAAGTTGTCTATTGCTGTAAATGTCTAATGCAACAACCATTTGTAGCCTTTTGACATACAAGGGTGTAATCATAACTAAATTCATTATATTAATTTCACAATATAAACTGAACTGTTCAAATATATTTAATTTTTATAATTAACTGTTTAACATTCTGAGGAAGGGGAAAAATGTTGGTAGCAATAGGAACTAATCCCAGAACAATGAATTGCCACTCAGTGCAGGTAATCACTCGCCTATGGAGCTGTTACTGCAACTGCTCCTCAAACACCCGACCCCCACCCCCACCTCTCTTACTCTATGCTTGCACAATTTGTTACATGCAATTTCAAAGAAAAATAGTGACCCTGTGCTGTGAGCAACATCGCACTCGTAGTGCTGGAAGGGATGATGTCCATCAGAGTATGCACAGTCAAAAACAGATAGCTGCACCCCTCCTTTGAGCTGATCGTAGTGTGGCTGACCATCTTCACAGGATCTGACAGTGCCTTCTGCTTCTAGTCAGAGAGAGTACTAAAAAACATGTTTTGCCTGTTTTACTTGCATACCACTACACATTCATAGAGAAATGACATAATTTTAGTGCGAATTTGGAATGCCTTCCTAGAGAAATGGTGTAATTTTTGGCTCACGTTCTAGGAGATATGGCATAATTTTAGTGTGATATTTACAGTGTGCTGTAGCACATCAGCAAATGACAACCGGCTGCCACTGCACATAAGTATAACCCATACAACAAGGGTGTCAATGTAGGTGTGGTATAAGGACAGACAAGAATATATTGCTGATTCTATGGGCAGAAGAATACCATTGTGGGAGAAGCAAAATGAACAGTGGATAGGATGGCCCTCCTTTCTGTGTAAGATGATAAGCAGCCCAAGCCCTTGTGAATGATATGATTGAGTTGTCACAGTGCAGGGTGATATTGACTGGTGAGAGGATGCTCCTCTGCAACTGAATCCTGAGGTTGGTCATAGGAACTATGAATATGGCAGAGGCAATCTCTTTACAGAATAGGTTCAAGGAGTAGTGCCTGTCTGTGAACTCCTTAGAAAGACCTTCAGTATACTGGAGGACGGACTGCTTGTACACTCCAAATGCTCTGTCAATGGGTGGCCAAACAAATGATTGGGATTTTGGGTGGCTAGGAACCTTTACTGCTTCTTTGTGTGAAACACACAAAAACAAATCCGTAGCACAACCATGGGCACTGCTATGACACACTCCTGTATACCAACCTGTTAACTGGTCATCTACAGGAAACCTTCCCCTAAATACCCAAAATCTCAAACCACAGGTTCAATGATGATATCTTCATGATGTGGATCCAATGCCAACACGTGGATCCAATGCCAACACGTGAATCCAATGCCAACACATACTTTCCACAGTCTCAAAATATGCTCTCCCATCTGATGCGCTCCTGGCCCTCCTCAGTTCAGCGAACCACCTCCCTGGTCTTTGAACTAACCTCTCTAATGGCACCACCCAAACCTCTGTCCATACCAGCTGCACTAACCACCAACAGTACCAGCATTCTGTTTGCATTCCACACCAAAAAGTCACTATAATATAGTCTGGCCATCCATGGACAGTGAAACTACAGTGACAAGCAGTCCTTTGGCCAGCATGCTGAAAGTCTAAAGCAAAGATATCCAACCTTTTAGCTTACCTCAAATTAAAAATATTCAATTTATCTTAAATTCACATGAACAGAATAATTATTTCTTTTCTAGTTGTGTGATTGATGCTCACTTCTTGGGCCGGATCGATACTTGCTTTTGGATTCATGCGGCCCACAGGCTGCAGCTTGGACCCCCTAGTCTAAAGCCTTCTCACATGCATTAATCCACGTACCTAGTCTGCAGGCAAATTTTCCATGCCATAAACACACACACAGGAACTAATCCTCTGATCATCTCAAAGAACCCACTACAAAGGAGCATCTCCCTGCTCACACCATATAATTCCAGACATTTTGAACAAACCTCATTTTCTGCGCACAATCTGCCTTTAGCCAAACTGAACACACCAGTTTAGCATTCCTAACCTGTGCATTTCATTAAGTCTCTGTTGACGACTTAAACACCTCTACTATTTAGTGAGTTATTACCTTCACTCCTTACATTATCTAAATTGGCAGACAAAACAAGCA
The DNA here is from genome assembly GCF_023864345.2 of Schistocerca serialis cubense. NCBI lineage: Eukaryota > Metazoa > Arthropoda > Insecta > Orthoptera > Acrididae > Schistocerca > Schistocerca serialis. The sequence goes on along the minus strand of NC_064642.1, from coordinate 316,174,064 downwards.
AAGCACAGGCTGAGAAGGTAGTGATATTTTTTCAGCGAATACAATATTGAGTCAAATTCACTAATAAGTTAGCAGTATAAGCTCACTTATTAGTATATCATTGCTCTCACTTTGGCCTGGAAGCACACATTGATTCATAAAGCCATTTTATCCTCTCCTGAGGCAAGCAAGAACTCTTGTAACTGGTCTTTGATATCTCTGATACTGGCACTGGGCAGAGTTTTCATACAAATTGGTACCACAAACGTTCCATAGGCGACAGGTCTGGGTATCTTGATGGCCAAGAGAGTACCTCAACATCATGCAGACACAGAGATATGTGCCATGTGTGGAAGTACATTGTTCTGTTGAAAATTGGCACCACAGTACTGTTGCATGAGACTTAAAATGTGAGGATGCAGGAAGTCAGTGGCATACCAATGTGCAGTTGGAGTTTCCTCGATCACTACCAGCCGTGACCTGAGGTCATACCTGATGGCATCTGCACATCATGGCATCAGGAGTAAGAACACTGTGTCTCTCCAAAACATTGGAAAAATGAGATTTCTCCCTTCATCGCCACCATGCTCAGTGGTCATCTGGGGTAATGCAGGACCGTGACTCCTTGCTCAATGCAACATGTCACCATCCATCAGCAGTTCACACTTCTAGGTCACAGAACAACTACAAACACACAGTTTGTGGTTTAGTGTTAAAGGCCCAGGCAGACTACACATGGACGGTAATTAGTTATTACTTAATCTTGCTGCTGCTAGTCTCTGACCAATGGTGTGTGATGAAAAAGAATGTTACAGGAAGCTAATTATTTGTTGTCAGATGGCAGCAGCAGATGCGAAGAGATTAAAATAAGCTTGGTCCACAATGATGATTTTCCCTTATGGTGTTCAGATGACTGGAATCTTGACGATGAGTAAGCCTGCCCTCGCATTCCCATGCAGCCCAACATCAGGCTACTGTCATATGCAAATGTTCCACAAACCTGAATATTGCTCGATTTGATCAGCTGGCCCAATGGAGACAGACAATGAGGTCCATTCCAAATTTTGTCAGGTGCTGATAATGTTGTCTCCTATGAGTATGCAGCATTCCCTACTAGGTCTGGTAATTACACTAATGTACTCTGGTGTGTCACAGAGAATTGCATCTCTAATCACTTACCTGTCAATCATGTGTACGTGTATGAAATTACATTGAGATCTGACCATGTCTTGTGAGTACTTCACTTTCTTTTCAGATCACCTTGACTTTATTATAAAACTTGCAACCTTTATCAAGCAAGCAGATAAATACTTCATTTCTGTTTATCTGTGGAGAACATTGGTTGCGTGTTCTGCTCCACAGCCAAGACTTGGAATTGTTTCCTGTCCATACCATTTTCACATCTACAGTTTCCCCCTTTTCATCCCTGTTTGCATGTGTAATGAACAGTAAACAACTCAAATTTAGTCATACTAACTTCCATTATATCTTTATAGTAGATCTTTAAAAAATTTAGTCTTTTGTTTTAAATCAGTTTTGTAGGCTCAATATAAAATGTACCAATGTTACTCATATTCTACATTACCAGTGGCAAGTTAACTTAAATTTATTTCTGCCTTTCTCTTTTTACCCACCTTCAACTCCTCAGGAAAGTATTTAAAATCGAACAGAAAAAGTATAGTGTTGGCATGACCTATAATTTATAGGGCAACTCAAAATGAACATAGCAATTACAAATGGCTGTAACTATTTAATGCACAGTAATAAAATTATAAGAGTTACAGAGTATGAAAACAAAAATGCATTTTTTTAATTTTATATATTTATTTTGCAAACTTTATGTGTAGACTGTATGATGATACTCCTTGGTCACACAGGAAATATCTAAGCAATTTCAGCTATACATTCTGAGGCAAATATGGAGTTACCAGCATGTACATATTACAAATGTGTATTGTGAGTTCTGAAAGTGGTTTTAGCAAAGGCGACACATACATAAGGTCTTTACCTCAACCCCATAAACAGAAATCCACAAGTGTGAGGAATGCAGATGTATATAGCCAAGAGCATAACGCAGTGTTGATACATCTAATACAGCCAATCCAAAGGGTCAAAGATTTTGATTTAAAAATATGCTTGTTTCTGATTTGCTATGCTTGCACAATGATGAAAATTTTGTACTTTCTTTTATATTGTCTGTAATTCTTATTGAGGTATGATATGCATTAAATAGATTTAGACAATTGTAATCACTATATTCCTTTTTTGCTTGTACTGTATTTTGTTTAGCGTAGAATTGAATACTAATATCACTGTTTCCTAAGTTTACAGGTTTACTATCACATCTTTCTTAGCCTTTGCAATTTTCCTGCTTCAACAGTACGCGTCAACACATCATTCTCATGTAAACACATTGGTCAGTCATTTTTGCTGCTGAATAGTTATCTTGTGTCTGCCATGTATTATATTATCAAAATTAAAATAATTTTAACATCAAAATTCACGAGAATATGAAATTTATGCTGAAGACTGAGTACCAACCTGATCTGTAATGGCTGCAACAGCTGAAGGACTCTGCTCACTGCTGCAAGAAAATATTTTTATGAATACTCCATAATAAAAGTAACTTGATCTGCTAAATTTAAATTCTAGTGTTATAATGCTTGAAACGCTGTAACTGCACACACTTGTTTTAAAAAGTTAACCACAGGAAGTGAAATCAACACACAATGATAGCAATTTTATTCTTTACCACTACGCACCTCATTTTTGTCGCAGATGGAGAATGCTGCACAAATAGCATTTTATTGCTAAAATTATTGCAGATGTTATCTACAACCCCATTATGATCACCCGAATCATGTTTCTTCTTCTGAGAAGTGTCATTCGCACTGGAAACAAATTCAACATGAAATGTTGAAGAGTCTGTAAGATCTCTCTTATCTGTGTTGACACCACAGCTACAGAAAGAATGAACTAATGAATACTTGTGTGATGTGTGTTCTGGCATCCTGGTATGTAAAGTAGTCTCAGTATTAACCCCACAGCTGTGCTTTGGGACAACATGGCTGCAACAGTTACACCAAAAACTATTAGCTGCACAATATGGTGTACTCAACACATATTTCTTGTGTTGTTCAATATTTTTACAATTATGGCACAAATTATCCATTTGACACACACATGGGCAAGATCCATTCTGAGCAGATTTGTACTGGTTACTGTCTGTTTTCGAACAGCCCACAGTACCATGTGGTCTTTTGTTAACTGAGGTACATCTACGTTGTATATTTTTGTATGACGTTGAAGAATCATCAAAAGTTTTCACATCTTTCCCTACATCCTTATGTTTACAGCCAGAATAAACTGCAGTAGACGACATACTAGTACTGGGTGAGTACACGAAAGATGGTATGTCGCTATTATGGATATCATTTACATCCATTTTCTGTTTCAAGTTACTCATCTTTATATCCCTGAAATCTCCAAGTTTTAGGTGAGGTACAGTATGTTCTGAAATGTTATTCTCTTGCAACATTATGGAACTGTCACAGTGTTTCAAATGGGACTCATTCTCTACATCCAATGCACTTTTATCCCAACAATAACAAGGTTCAACCCGAAGAGGCTTAATTTCACAATAAGTGCCAGGCAGTGTCTTTGTTCCAGTTTTCTTGGTTGTAGTGTTTGTAGCCATTCTATGAGAACTAATTTTCATAATGTTTCCAAAGTGACTTTTTGCTTCCTTGTCGACACTGGACTTGTTCATAATCAGTCGTAGGTCTGGTTCACTTCGAAAGAATTGTTTGTAACTTAAACCAATGTTGGTGATTAAATTTTTTGAGAATGATCTGTTGGTAAGCAAGTTTTTACCGTTTGGAGAATCCTTTCTGTGTTCTGCAAAGGCAAATGGAATCTGATGAGGAACAGGTTTAGGAAGTTTCATTTCTTCCAGACAAGTAAATTCAGTATCATAATGTTTTTTTGTCTTTGAGTTTCCTCTTTTTGCTTTTCTTGTAGAATCATTTTTAGAAGTTTCTTTGATACTGTTACAGCAGTTATTTGGCAATGTGTCATAACAACTAGGCTCTATTTGTTCTGGTGGTGGTAAGGATTCCTGCCACTGCTTTACCTGCAATGAGGATTAATGATAATTGGTCAGTACACAGGTTTTGAATTTACATACAATACGATTACATTCTATTACACAAATATGAAAAATACAAAATAATATTTTGGCATTTTTCACCAGGTGCCACAATTTCCAACTACCGCAGATCTATTCTTTATGGGGTGTGTCCAAAATGACAACAAACTCCTGAGCTCTTATCTGAAATTATTGTAATAAGGAAAACATTATCATTAGACAAAGCATGTGTGTTACAAAGCGTAGTTCAACCATCCTGTGAAGCACAAAATATATAAATCTGTAAAAACTGCATATGACAAACTGGAGAAAAATAATGGTTGTACAGCAAATATCACCCACTCAAACATCAATATGTAATACTAAGTAAATAAAACAAACCACTGAAGTGGGTAAATGTCTCCTATTGATGTACTGGTATTAAAACAAGAAGAATTGTGTTTGCTTAAGACAGAACCATTTTTTCATGTCATATACTAGGAAGCAAAACGGGACAAAAAGAGAACTTCAGCCACAAGATTATTATCATAGCTATGGTGGTGATGATGAAGCCCCATACTCCTCGACAGAGCGTAAGGAACGATGCGGGAGATCTGCACTGCTGTACTAGGCAAGGTTTTAGTGGAGGTGGTTTGCCATTGCCTTTCTCCTATCATAGCTATACATTACAGTAAATAATACAACACAGCTGCATTCTTTGTAGGCTATTTATACTGCCCACACAAAACTTAGCTAGCACATTTTCAGTGGAGATATAACTTAGCAGTGTTGTGTAGTGTCATGTGATGACAAGACTGTTTTAGCATGATCGAATCAATACCCTAGAAGAAGAAACCTTTCCATGGGACACCACCTTATCGAAGGTACCTTCAGTGCGAGGCGGGAGGGTTTGCGTGCTCTGATGAAGTCAAGAGCTGTGTCGGAGGTAGCATAGGCACATGGCAGGCTCACCCAAGCGGGAGTGGTCTTGACAAAGGAGCCAGACAAAGTGCGTCCCACAACATAGGGCACTATAGGCGTAGTGAAGGAGTAAACCTCATACAAATCCTGGTCCTCCAAGTTGGGGGTTGGGCAAGCGGCTAACACCACCCTCCTGTAAAAAAATTCTTGTTCAGAAACCTCAGAGTAAAGAAGCCGGACAGATTTATAGACGACGATATGACACTGTTAAAGGCAAATGAAAACATGATGTATTTATTGGAACCTGTAATGTACAATCACTGTATAGGGCAAGGGCCCTGAGGTTCAGTGCTATATGAATTCGATAAAACCAAGGCAGGCATAACTGCCCTACAGGAAATACGATGGACTGAAGATGGAGTGCTTGATATGGGAGGCTGGATAATTTTCAACCATGGTTCAGAGAGCCACCATGAATGTGGTACAGGGTTCACAGTAAGATAAAAATTTAAACACCTAGTGAGTGGATTCACTGGAATAACATTTAGGATTTTACACATGAGACTGAATATCCGATTCTCAAACTACTCATTGATCAATGTACATGCACCCACAGAGGTATCAGATGACCAGGATAAAGACATCTTCTTTGAGAATATTGAGAGAACTTATGACAGATGTCCTGTGTATAACACTAAAATAATTATTGGAGACCTCAATGCACAGACAGGTAAAGAAGAACATTACCTTCCAGCAATAAGAAAGCACAGCCTCCATGAATACACAAATGACAATGCCCACACAGTCATTCAGTTTGCACTGTCACGTAACATGGCTGTAGGTAGCATCACAAAAGGGTTCACAAAGCAACATGGTGTAGCCCTGATCAGAGTACCTTCAACCAAATTGATCAAGTAATTATTGATGGCAGGCATTCCTCAAACTTACTAGATGTACGAACTTACAGACCACTACCTTGTAATTGTGAAACTAAGAGCTCGAATATCCAATACAAGAAAAGTCAAAGGAACACTTCAAAGTAAGTATATGGTATCGAAGTTAAAAAATGAAGACATCTCTAAAACATACTCTGAGAAGGTTGCTGAGAATCTTGCATTATACACCGCAAGTGTAAGTGATAACCTGGATCAGGAATGGAACAACTGCATGGATGCAGTCATTAAAGCAGCAGAAGACCTGCCAGGAAAAGAAGGAAAACAACCGAGGAATTCCTGGTTTGATGAAGAGTGTAAGAGAATAAGTCGGGAGAAAAATCTGGCATACAGGAAAATGCTTGATAAATTATCAAGATAAAAGGAAAGAGAAGAAACTGCATCAGAGAAAGAAAAGGGAATGGGAAAGAAAGCAGATTGAAGAACTGGAGACAATTGTAGAAATAAATGGTGTTAGAAAATTTTATCAGAAAATTAATAGTGAGAGAAGAGCATTTAAACCACACATCAACCTGTGTATAAGTAGAAGATATCCCAGTTGCTCCAGAAGATGATGCCACAGTACCTTCCCCTTCCCAAGGAGAAGTGAACAAAGCATTTGCCCGACTGAAGAACAATAAAGCACCAGGGACTGACTATATAACATTGGAACTATTGAAAGCTGGAGGAGTTGAGCTAAATTGTGGGATCTACAGGACTGTGTGCCTCATCTGGGAAAAGGAAGAGTTACCGGAAGAATGGAATGTAGGGATAATGTGTCTGGTGCATAAGAAAGGAGATCTATTTGAATGCAGCAACTACAGATGCATAACACTTTTAGATATTATACATATAAAGTACTATCAAATATCCTGTTTAGCAGACTTTCCACCTAAAACAGAAGATATTATTGGAGGCTATCAATGCGGATTCAGACCAGGAAAGTCAACTGTAAACCAGGTATTTACTCTCCGACAAATAGTAGAAAAGACCAATGAATTCAATGTTGGTGTGCACCGTCTTTTCACTGACTTTAGATCTGCGTATGAGACAATAAACCAGGTCAAACTTTATGAGGCAATGTGGGAATTTTGAGTGCCTGAAAAATTGGTGCATTTAATAGAGGTCACCCTAAAGTATCCCCAGTGTACCGTGCGAGTGCAGTCAAGGCTACTACCTCAGTTTCCCACTCAAACTGGGCTAAGGCAAGGAGATGGGCTTCCCTGCCTACTTTTCTACCTGGTGTTTGAAAAAGTGGTACGCAAATCAGGTATTCAGGCAAGAGGAACTATCTACTATAAGTCTGTAAAATTACTGGTATATACAGATGACTTTAATTTAACGAGCAGAACACTTAGAGATCTAAAAAGTGCATTTTCAGCTCTAAAACTGAGTGAAGAGAAGATGGGCCTGAGAATTAATGAAGGAAAGACGAAATACATGTATAATGGCACTAACCAACCCTTTCAGCCCACAACAACCCTTGATGGAATGACATTTGAGCGAGTGGTACGCTTCTGAAATTATGCCTCGCATAAGTGCTTCCAACCAATGCTACTTTGGAATCTTGTGACATTTTAAATCCAAGCTTATATCATGAGGGACTAAGTGCCAACTTTATGAAACACTGATACACCCAGTACTTACTTATGGCTCAGAAACATGGATAATTATGAAGCAGAGTGAAAACAAACTGGGATCACATGAAAGAAATACATTGAGGAGAATTTTTGGACCTGTATATGAAAATGGGACCTAGAGAAGGTGAAGGAATGACTAACTTCATGACTGCTATAAGGATGATGATATGGTGAAGTTCATAAAGCTGGTAGACTGAAATGGGCTGGACATGTAATGCGACTTGATGAGACAGGTCCAGCAAGGAAAGCTTGCTGCAGTGAACCTGGAGGAAGAAGAGCAAGAGGACGACCTAGGTCGAGATGAAGCGACGAGATTGGAGAGGACGCTGCCAGAGTCGTTTGCCGTAACTGGAGGCCCACGGCGAAGCCCAGAGAGGAATGGCAGAAAATTACTGAGGAGGCCAGTCCCATTCCGGAATGTAATGCCAATGGAAGAAGAAGAAGATTTTTTTATGAAGTATTGTGTCAAATTAATAGAGATTCTAATAAAGCCTTACAATAAGTTGTAGTCAGCCCATAGAGAGAGGTGTGAGTTGGACACGGTGTTAAGGCACACATTAACTGTTCAAAAGCAGTTTTTCTATGTAAGATGAGCTGAAACTTGGGTACCCATCAATGCCACTTGGTACCAAGTGTGTTAAGAGAATGTGTAGTTTCATGTTCAAAACTTGTAAGTTACCTGCTCATTTGATTTTGACAAAAATTTCAAAGTGTACCAGCTTGATGCAAAATTTGTGCCACCACTGTCAGATGAGCAGCATAAAATGAGTTACTTTGGATCCATTGCCGTATGTCTTATGAATACAAGCACAGTCATCACAAGTCACATGTTTTGTGGCAGTGATGTTTTTCAACTTTAATACATCCCTCAATGACAAACTACACAAATAATTTTTATTTAGGTATAATGTGCAGTTTGACAGAAGACAGTAGGAAAAATGCAACCATTTAAAAAAATATTCCTGAATGATGTTATCACAATAATGCTGTTGCACATTCAGTATTGTTATTTTATAATTTTTTGTCCCAATCCCTATCCGTTGGACTTTGCATAGGCACAGTTCCTTAACATCCTCATTTGAATAACCATCATTAGAAAATACTGTGAGACAACAGAAAAAAATAAGTACAAATTCTTACACCAAATATGCACCATTACACAGGACATAAAACTAGTTGGGAACTGTGTGCAGACCCTGCAGGACACTACCATGTAAAGAGGAAAATGATCGCGTTATAAGTCAGTGAAGTTACATGAATGAAGTTCAGTTTCCTAAACACACTTCATATATGACAATGTTTACAATTTACTATCTACAGTGAGAAGACTTGTATAACATACCTTTAAAATTGAGTTCTCTGAGGAACTTGCTTTGTGTTCCTCACTATCAGAAAAATCTTTCGAGAAAAATGACTTCGTTTCCCTCAATCGGTCAGAAACAACACTGCAGATGTTTGCAATTGTCTCTTGGTCACCACTCCTGACTATATTCTTAGTCTCTCCCAAAGACAAGTTATGTGGGATGTGAGAGTTCAGCAAAATATCTTCAGAAGAAAGATTTTCTTCTTCTCTTCTCATGACACAGTCTTCTGTACAGTTTACTGACGCTTTGTCCTCCATGTTTTCAAGTTCTGTAACACTTTCTCTCAAACTCAATTGTTGGAATTCTGCTGAGGATTCTGGCTTGCTGAAACTATGATTGGGAGTACTAATGGCCAAAAATGGCAAAGCTATGTCCTCCTGCAGTCTTCTATTTACTGCAAGGAAATCTGATGACGTCTTAAGTTCAGGTGTGAAATTGGCATCATTACTAAGGTTTCTGAGAAAGTTCTCTTGGCCATTTGGTCTCATGTTGGCAGCAGAAGGCAGACTACTACTGCCTGAAAGAAATGAACGTTGGAAGAGATTTCGCCTCAAATGTAAATTACGATCATGAAAACCAGCTCTTTCAGAATATGACTGATTTACTAAAGAGCTTTTGCTATGTTCATTGTTCCATATACTGAAATCATCTTGTGTTCTATGGGATCTTATTTCTTCAACAGATGAATCAATTACCTTAAATCTTAACCTGTCAATTCTATTTTCTGCATCTGCATACTTCATTAGCAATGCATCATAGTTTTCTTGTATTTGTGATATTATGTTATTTTTATCATTTAGTTCTTCTTGTAATTTGCAAATGATATGCCGTAAATCCTCTTCAGGTTCCTGCTGAATAGAACTATGGAAAGATTTCCCATCTTCTCTCTTGCTGCAAGAGATTTCTATATTTTTCTTTCTTTCTGATTCAGTTTTCTTTATCTGACTAATGTACTCTCTTACTTTGCTCTGAACATGATCATATGGTTTGACACCACTCCCCAGACTAAGACAACTCAGCGAGCGTGGCAAGCCTGAATCTTTAGACTTCTGAACTGATGAAATTGTTGTAGATGACTGGCATGGGTTATGTATTAAATATGTGAATTCAGGTTCATTTTTTTGGGAATAAAAAGGCAGAGTTGATAAATCTTGAACTGATGACCAGTTTCGTTTCAGATATCTAAATGTTTCAGCATGAGTTTTTCCACCATTTCTTTGTTCAGCTGATATTTGTGAACAGTTTTCTAGAAGATCTGGAGTATTGACAGAGTGTTTCCTTTGTCTACTTGGAGATGCACAAATGTGCGAGGCCTCTCCACTTTGCAAAATGTTTGAATTGGTTGCATTGCCATTTAAACTATTCTGTGAAGATTTTATTGGTTCCTCCAATATAACAGTAAACGAATCTAAGGAAGTTTCTACATCCTTAAGAGAAATTCCATGGCTGTCCAGACTTTGTAATTCCACCATATTTTGTAGATCTGTTGGAGAATGATCAGCATTGTGATTTCCCATATCAGAAAAAAGATTACTTGAATAGGAACCAGATGAAGTTAGACTTATGAGGTTAGGCTTGACATTCTCTAGTAACTGTTCATCCACTGATGAGCTGGTTTCACCAGAGTTTGAGAACTCTGGTTTTTCGTTAGACAACAACATTTCTCAATAATGTTATGCAAAAGCATTCAGCAACCATCACATCTTTGTGTGAAGATGTTCTGGAGCTCTAGTCCAAGCAGCCTAAAAAAGAAAAGCTTATATTAATCAAAACAATTAATGTAACAGATTTGTAACTAGCAGAAAAGTTCATATAAAGAGAAAACAAGGAAATTGTTAAAGAATGCCAAAACCTAAAACAGAATAAAAAACTGAAGTTGACAAACACAGGCAGAGAAAAGTCTATATACGTTTTTAAAACACATTACTAATGCTATGCACCTAACTCAAACATATTCTAATCTTCTCCACCCAACCTATACTCAACAATAATTTCTTAATGCCATTTGTTTACATATAAAATTCTTGAGTAACATGAGTTGGAATAATGAGTGTGAATAAGAAAGAAAAGCAAAGGTTGAGGGGCATAACTTATGGTGCAATTACAATACCAAAATGGAAACAAATAATACAGAAAAATCAAGAAACACATGTTCATGTCAAAAGTGTGTAAGATGAGATTAAGTTCATCACTGATTACAGCAACTTTCAGGATAATAAGGCATTGAAGATATCTTAACATAAGTAAATTAAAATGTTCATATTCTTCTGGCTAAAGCTAAGAGAGGCTCAGAAAAATTATTGATTGTGGTGGACAGGCTGTTATGGCACAGATCAGCCGTCTTACATACACAAAACTAATAAACACTAATAAAACTTAAAATAACAACTGGATGGACAGCAAAACTGGAAGAAGTTCAGTATAGCAAAGTGAATAAAGTTTGTGCATCTAGGAAAAACAAACAGCAGAAAGAGTATATAATGATATAGGCATACTGATATAAAGTTTTGAATAAAAGCAACGAAGGTTTATTTCCCCCAACAAAGCCTCCATTGAAAGCTATACAATTACCCCAGCAACATTCCAATTTTTCACCCCATCAGAGAAGCTGGCTAGTCAATCTGTGGAAGGTGATTAATTTTGTGGTGAACACCTGTTCACTTAACAAAACTTCATCTCACAAAGAGAAATCTTAAAAGCTAGGAAACAAAAAGATATCACAGAGCTAAACCAGGAACACAAGTGAAGGACAAATTAATATCCTGGCATATTTATTTTTTGCCACTGCATTAGCTGCAGTGTCATCTGGAAAACAGGCAAAACAAGTACTTTCTTGTAAGTCACTGTTGCTAATTTTGCAATCAAATCTTGTTTCGAACAATCCACTAATAAAACACAATAAGGAGCATTTATGGTTCTTGACTTGGTCCAAGAAATCTACATGATGTCCCAGGAGGGATGGTCAATATTCAGGAATATGACAGGAATGATCATTTGAAACAAAAAAAGTCCAGTCAACGTGGGCACTAAATTGCATATCTTAAAAGCTACAATCTTTCTGACTGTAAAACAAATCTCTCCTACTACAAGCTCTTTGTTTTTCATATTTTGAGAGACGGTAGTATGGACCAAAACAAGAAAAAGTCTATAGTAAATAAGGGCTCTAAAGACAACGCAGATCCTAGAGCTGTAAGCATTTCTTTGGTAGAAGAGGATTATTTCACAGTAGAGAAGACAACTAGGTGTTCATAGCTCTTAAAGTATGTATTTTACAGCCCAGCGACTAATGAAATTCAAATATCAAAAGTAGTCAGTCATTGATGTGAGCGGCAGCCAACTGATTATTCTGACTCATCAGAGTTAATGGTTGTCCAAATCACTGACGTCTCAAGAGAGAGTTAAGTATACTGATCGTAACGATCCCCCTCAGTGTTCAGTATACCTTTTCTTAATACTCAATGGGCAGAAAAAAATGTCCTTTCACCTCAATGCTGAAGCATGAGCATGTACAACAGTGAAGCTACAGTCATGCCTGGACTGCACCCAATGTTATACAAGAAACAGCTGTCTGCACTGCTCTCAGCTGAGTGTGTGGCAAACATGGACACTGGCAGCTATGTGGCAACAAGCTGCATACTGGCTCAAGTAACAGCACAGCACAGTGAAGGCATGTCTCTCCATGCAGTTACATCAGCTGTGCACAGTATAGCAAGCACCACTAGAGCTGACATTGGCTCTCACCATTTTGGGCCTGTCAGCTAAGTTCCAGCCAGAAAATGGAGCTGCCGTGTCACTGATAAATGAAGAGACATATTGGCAGCTCAGCTTGACTCATCACTGCTGCAAAGGGCTCAGCAGCAGGTCATGTCTTATAGCCAACGGGCAGTTCCTATCTATGGAAAATTGTCACTTACAGCTAAGTACAATAAACGTCAAATGTGTATTAAAATTCATAGTTTTAGACTTGCCTAACATTCTTAACATTTTCAGCTTGCACACTATTACACCATTTGGTTCAAAAATAGTAGACCATTTCAACTTAGAATCTGAAACAGTGCCATGTAGCAATATTGATTCTCTCTCTGCTACATAGAATGAGATTTTTGAAGCAGTCCTTTGTTGTGTACAAAACTTTACTGCTCACATATCTAAGACATCTTTGAAAGTACCAAAATTTTAAATAGCTTGCTCTCTGCTACTTGCAGTTAGAAATTCTGTTTAGGTTTGACTCATAAATCTCTAGGAACCAGATGCTGTTTCCCCATATTAGTTACTAAATTGGTGGAAACAATGGTTGTCACTAAAAAGTCTAATGAGTCTATAAATGTATGTGACAATTTTAAAGCAATTATCAACATTCAATCGCACATTTATCTCTATTTTATACCGTGCCAAAAGGATATATTAAAAAAAATTAGTTGGAAACCAATATTATTCAAAAATTGATTTAAAAATGCATATCTGCAACCTCTGTAAGATAGTGAATCAAAACATTTACTGCTCTTAAATACATCATTTAATATGTTCCAGTACAATCACTTACTTTTTGGGGCTGCTAACGCCCCAGTCCTATTTCAGAAATACTTGGAGCAATTGATTTGTGGAGGTCTGCAGTGCACCAATTACTTACACAATGTCATGTAATGGGGGTGACACAAGCAAAACACCTTAGGAACCTTTAATCTCCTCAAAAAGCTCTTGGAAAATGGCTTATGTTGTCAGTTACACAACTGCAGCTTTTTTGCCCTCAGCGTTAAATATTTCAGCAGCAAAGATATCACACCCACACATGGCGTCAACATGATAATTAACTTCGAACAACTTTAGTCAGCTTATACTGAAAGCAGCACAAACCACACACTCGTTGAATCAGGTTGGGAGGAAGGGGGGGGGGGGGGGCTATCAAATTTGAGTGACTGGCAGAATGTCAGCAGACTTTTCAATGCCTTAAAGATTGTCTGAAATTAGCATAATGCCTGATATTGTATACAGTGGGCTCATGGTTGATGCTTGCATTGGATGTATCACAATATGGGATTGAGGTGCTTCAGTCACATAAAATGTCAGATGGATCCAAAAAAGCGATTACCTAAGGCTCTAAAACATCGATGGCAGTGTCTGGACAGTCGGAGGGCAGGGGAAGGGGAAGAGAAGTGCTTTAGCAATAATTTACAGTTTGAAGAAGTTTCCTGACCAGAGTGGTTATTACTATACTCTCCCTACTTGAGCCAGTGTAGATAAGAAACTATTTACCGTGCAGGTACCCAACTTATAAATGATGGTGTTCAGACTGTGTGCTGCAGGATTTGCATTGTTAGTATTGTTAGTGTCATGACTTGCCAATACGCACCAGTACTGATACAGCAACATAGCGTTGAAACACAAGCACCAGCACCAGCTAAGCTACACTTCCCTGTTCCTGGCAGAAAACTGCATAAATATGGCTGTTGTAATCCTTACATGCAAGTTAAAGGGGAGAGATTTAGTATCCCTGTCTTCAGCAAGCATCGGAGATGCTGCAAGTCACTAACACGAGTCCTCCTGCTTTGATGCAGAGGACGAGGCCAGTGCAGCACATGTCCACTAACATGGATATAAGCCTGCAAGCCGAGAGCCTCGGCACTTGTTCGCTACCACAAGTAGTGCTTAGCCTATCACCCTATCACTACACCTACAACAATGCTGCTCTGTTTTTGGACTGAATGGTTTACACTGGTGATATATGCTCAGTGCACAGCTAACAATGACTTTTGCTCTGTGTGGTTTACACTTCCGTATCAGGAGTGGACAGAAAACACTACACTTGACAAAAATGTATTCCCACTTTTTGATGGACTAATGGAAGCCTTTACACATGATTTTGATGGGTGCTTGATGTATGGAGTGTGGTGGTGACAGATCGAAGTCATAAAAAGAAGAAAAGGTGCCATTTGTTTTATCATCTGCGATCATATCAAAACTGATTAACCCAGAAATAAATGTTCCTGAACATAAGTGCAGAGTCCGCATGAACTACACCCAATTCTGTTCTGGTCAGAAATCACTTCAAATGAAAATGATTAACAACAGTAGTAACTACTACTTTTTTTCCTGTGTTGTAAGTCACAGATTACAGTTGCTGACAGTCAATATGGGTTGGGAAAGGTGAACAGGGCTTTAGTTCTAGAGCTGTTTTATCGAAACAATGGCAACAGTGCTGCTGCTCTTCGTGAGTATTGATGCCTTAAAGCAGTACAGAGGGGTCCTCTTTCTGCATTGGGGTTGAAAACATGATTTGGAATTTTGAATTAACTGGCAATTTGGGAATTTCTCCTGGGAGAGGCTGACAACCGACTGTGCCACAAATTGTTGAAAAACTTACTGTTGCCATGGCTGAGAATGCTGGATGCAATGAACTATCTTCACACAGTGCACCAGCTGTGTCATAACAACTGAACATTCCATCGTCCACTGTTAAGAAAATGCTGTGAACATTCTGAAATGGTATCTTCAGTGTGGTTCCAGGCTGTCATGGACACGGACGATCGTCACAATGAGCAACATTTTTAATTTTGAACATATACATGATATGCAATTAACAAATGTTACCCTCTCATGTGGAAATTAAAATGTGTAGTCTTTCCATGGTTTGTTTGTTATTTCTTTTCTGTATGTCCATACAAATGTTTCCATACAGCTTCACTGTGCTATGATTAATTGTTTTTCCATGAGTGTCTTCTCAAGTAGCAAAAGTTTAACTATATATTTGTGCTAGAGTAAATCCCACATCGTAACTGACCATGAATCCATTAACATTGCTTTTTCGGTATAGGTCCAACCTCCCAGAAAAGACCGTGCAGCGTCTGCAAAACTGGCATTGCTTTTGAGTGGTTGTAATTATGAAATTCACCTCTGATCCACTGTCCAAAATGTCAACGCAAACACCCTTTCTCACTTTCCCCTGGGCCTCAATGTAACAAGTTGAATCACCAGATAATGGTTTGTTTTGCACTCTAGCAGCACCAACAATGACCCTGGACAGATTCCCATTGATAGCATGTGAGATAGCCACAGGGATAGCCCACTATATGGTACTGTGTGTAGTTTTGTCAGTAATGCATTCAAGATGGCCAGAGAATTTACCGAAACAGTCAGGTCTGGCATGTCATAAGTATGTTGCAATGCAGCACAATTTCAATGCAAGAAGTGGTGTCTTAACATTAGCCTCTGAATGTTGGATCATCATTCTGCCCCTGCATCATCCTCTGGCCACTTAATGCCTTGTGGTGGGGGATTTACACATGATTTTGATGGGTGCTTGATGTAGGGAGTGTGGTGGTGACAGATCAAAGTCATAAAAAGAAGAAAAGGTGGCATTTGCTTCATCATCTGTGACCATATCAAAACTGATTAACCCAAAAATAAATGTTCCTGAAGATAAGTGCAGAGTCCACATGAACTACACCCAATTCTGTTCTGGTCAGAAATCACTTCAAATGAAAATGATTAACTATGGTAGTAACTACTACTTTTTCCATGTGTTGTAAGCCACAGATTAAATTCAACACTTAAAATTCTGCTATTCTATAACAATTTCAAATTCATCACAAGAATTATGCTTACCAACACTGGTGTGGTCTAAAAAAGTTTATCACTCTTTCCTGGATATTTACCCGATTTAATAATCGGGCACAAGCAATAAATATAATTCAAGAATAAAAACTATTTGTTTATTTCAGAAACAATGCATTTTGAAGACAGTCCTGTATGAATGGGGATGCTGATAATGGGGAAAACTGGAACAGAGAAACTAGAATAATTTGAAATGTGGTGGTACAGATGAAGGCTACAAAGGAAGTTATTAGATAAAGTAATGAGAAGAAAAAGAAAAGGCAGATATGTGGATCATGTGGTAATCATCTGTCACTGACTAAATTATCAGTGGAACTGCTGTAGAGAGAGGAATAGGGATACACAACAACTGGAAGTAAAGCACATTATTATAGGATGAAAAGAGCAGCACATGCAATTTTTCAAGTTATAATAATAAGAAAAAACATAATAGTAAAGTGGAAAATCATAGAAGTGTAACAGGAATTTAGACCTTTAATTTGTTAATAATGAGTATGTGATAAAATATAACAACAGTAATAGTAGTAATAATAATAATAATACCACCTGACGTGACAGCCAGTCCAAGAATACAAAAAGCATAGTCAACTTCATATCTACCCATAACCTAAAACACATTGTGGAGCTTATTTGTATACTACGAAAATTATGACACATGGTTTATACACCAGGGCTCTGGGTTCTTTGCTGTCTTCCGTTTCAGAAATAACATACGTACAGGACGATTCAAATTGAATGCGACAAAAAGAAAGTACTCCTGTGAGTACAGTAATGACTTTATTCCTGAAATACATGTATAGACTGAAAGGTTAACTTTCACAATTTACAATGGTAACAATCAAACATGGAAAACTGCTGCTGTTGTCCATTGCTGGTGTTATTGGTCAAAATGGTGGCATCTATGATAGAAAAGGCGTACTATGTCACAGAAGATGCACAAACATCATCAATAGACATTTTTGGACTAAGTTGGTTTACGTGGCATCACACCATCACAACACTGCTAAATGAGAGGAGACAGGATGCATATGCAAGAAGAAAACCACAGTACAACCATTGTACCATTGAAGTTGTGATAAACATTTGTACGGTCTATGAAAGAAGTCCCAGAAAATCCATGCGTCGTACCATCACAGAAGTAAATGCGTTACAATCAACAGTGCGGTGTGTATTGTGCAAGCTTCAACAGTCTGCTTACAGAATTCACAAGTTATAGGTGCTAAAACCAGACAATAAACCAAAAGAGAGAGAATTATGCACTGGTCTTGCAGCACAGATGTAGATGGATGGTTTCACTGAGAGGCTTATTTTCTCTGACAAAGCCACATTTCACTTAAGCGGCAAAGTTAGAAGCATAGCACAAGAATATGCGGTACACAAAACCAGTACACCTCTCGGGAAAATGAATGTGATCCTCCGAGACTTAACTTTTCTGCACCATAACCAACCACAATGTCTTTTGTCCTTTTTTCTTCACAGTTCCCACAGTTAATAGCATAACCTTCCTCAATATGCTTTCTCTCTGGTTGTTGCTTCAATTGACAGAAGAAGTAGCAGACTTCATTTTACAGCAGGACAAATATCTTCCACACTGGCATAACCTCGCAAGTAGTCACCTCTCAATGAATATCTTTAACAGTGTTGGATCAGTCATGCTGGATCAAATGATGGGTATTCATGTTGTGGCCCCACCGGTCACCTGACTGTACACAAACATGGATCTTTTTCTTTTGAGAAAGTGTGAAAGAGATGGTTTGCATACACCCATTTCCGCAGGAGTTACTGCAGTTAAGGCGTTGGTTGGGTAGTCGGCATGGTTAACTCCACTGATTGTTCTAAATCGGAATGCATCTTGCAAGAAATGCAGTACTGGATAGACATCTGCCATGTCACAAAAGGAGCCTAAATCAAACAGCTATAGATGACCATAGGAACTGAGAGAGTTAACCTTTCAGTCTATATGTGTATTCCTGAAATAAAATCATTACTGCAGTCACATGAATACTTTCTTTTTGTTTCATTCATTTTGAATCACCCTATACCTGGAGCTGTGAGCTGTTCACCCAAAATCATGTTGCTTGTTGATTGTACTACTGTTTTCTGCAGTGTAATGAAATATTTTACACCATTAGCTGACTGTTGTGAATATCCACAGATCCAACTTACTAAAGATTTCCATAAATTTAGCATTTGCTTCTCAAATAATTATCCCAAAAAAGTTGCATCACAGAGGTGTAAGAATGGTGTACTGTTCATCTCGAAATCTTTTCAAGTTACGCTACAGTAGTTTGTAATTCACAAAAATTTGTTTAAACTGAATCCTTGGTTTGCAGAAGAAAGCTTTTTAATCACTTCCTGTAACTCTCCATTGACAGAAGGTAAGTACCTTATTCAAGAAATTAAGTTTACAGTACGATGAGCACCTATATAGATAATGAGGACCGACTGAAGCATTTAATAACCCTTGGCCAACTCACAAACCACTGACACCTTATGGCCCAACCTAGATCTTGGGTTACATTGCTGATCATATCGCCAGTGTTCTGTACTCTGTCTATATGCACATGT
This sequence comes from Schistocerca serialis cubense, assembly GCF_023864345.2. Classification (NCBI taxonomy): domain Eukaryota; kingdom Metazoa; phylum Arthropoda; class Insecta; order Orthoptera; family Acrididae; genus Schistocerca; species Schistocerca serialis. The sequence goes on along the minus strand of NC_064642.1, from coordinate 316,154,923 downwards.
ATGTCATCACATGCCACATCATCACTGTGTTATGAAACAAAGCCACCACCGGACGGTACTGGCTGGTTCGGATGACCTAGAAATTGTTTGTGTTTCGTTAGGCTCAGTATCCACTAATTTTTAATTCATAATAATGGAATGATATAAGCGGTGGAAGAAAATTCATCATGTCTTGATCTCAATATATATAATATCATCAAGACGACAGCTATTTTAGTGTGTTAATATTAAGTGTTATGTTAGTTGTGATTTGCTTGTATTTTAGGATGCAAAATATACCAGCCCTACTGTATAGGTCTGTATTGATGTTTAACTTATCAAAACCACTTCACAATTTAAAGTGATTATAGATCACAAAGTTGTGTAAATACAGTGCTACAAACAAACGAATTCATCAGGCAATAAATCATAAATGTAGATTATCATAATGTCTTTAAGAACAGTAAAGTGTACAAGATGGAGCTAATTACCAAATTCAGCATCTCAGGAAACTGCAATTATACAGGCATAGGCAATTAATTAACAAAGGTACTTTTCAAAAACGCAAAAAAATATCCAAGCAGAAAACGCAAAAAGATATCCAAGCAGAAAACGCAAAAAGATATCCAAGCAGAAAACGCAAAAAGATATCCAAGTAAAAAACGCAAAAAGATATCAAAATGCAAAAAAAATATCTAAGTAGAAAACGAGCAAAAGAAAAGAAAATATCAAATGGAGCTCCATCAAATGCTTGTAATGTTGACAATATAAATCATCAACGAAAACAGACGATGATGAAAGTAATAGCATTCTGGAAGTAATGCCACATGATATGTACAATGTGGGTTACGGTATTAAGACAGGAATGGTGGCTAGAGATGATGTGTTTCCACAGAAACAGTTAACAGTGCAGGAAAAATGTTAACCAGTGGAAGGAACTTGCAAAATAATTTACAAAGTGTCTGTGGAAGAAATTATTCCTCAAAACTGGACCAGTACTGTAAGTGGAATTCTTCACTGAAAAGGGGACAGGCAAGAATAAAAAGTAAAAGCCCCACTGGCATCTGCTCTGTAATGCACAAGGTATTCAGTAAAATTATCATCAACCACACAGAAAAAAAAAGCTGGATTTTAATCAGGCAAATTAATAAGAAAGTTTTATATGTGGATAAAGCTTACTGAATCATTTGCAACTAATGAATGAAATTATAGTTCAACAGCATAACGAGCAGGGGTTACAACTTTGCCTCAGATTCACAGATTTTCAGGAAGTGCCCAACTCAGTAGGAACGAAAGCCCTGGAGAAACAAGGAACTGATTCTTCCAGTGTGCTGTTTGCCTCTTAACACAGATAAACTCCAACAAATGGAAGAACTTAAATTATAATGGAACTAAAATAATTACGAGCCAACATATCAGAAAGAAAAATCAACAATTAAGTCACAACTAATTGATGAGTTTTTGTATTTTGGGCAGCTCAAGAAAACTGCCAGACTAACAGTAAAATAATTACACATAAAAGAAAAATTTCCTGGAGTGCTTTTGGTAAGCTAAACAGAATTTTCTACAGTGAATGTGCAATTTGTCTGAAACTGAAAGTTTAAAGTCAGTATGGATTAACAGTTTTCACTTATAACAGTGAGACACACACTTTAACACGACATCCACTGAAAAACTAAGGGTTTCCCCATGAACATTGCAAAATTACATGTTATTGAGTTACTTGCAGAGAAAGGAAAAACAAACAAAAAGATCAAGGACAGACTGGAGTGGAAGACATAACCATTCTGCTACAGCTGCTGATTATGGGTTTAAGGAGAATACCTATCAACGGCCACCAGTCTCTTATTCATTCCCCAGGACATGATCAATGATAGCCATTTACCTGTGTCTAAATTAAATTCTATGTGCAAGTGCAAGGAAGTGTTCTAAATGTTTGTGTAGAAGGACATGGGTACTACCCCAGCATTCACCTTCTGGGATGTGGAACGCCATCTAAAAATCACATCCAAGCTGGCCGGCACACAGGCCCATCATTGATGTACTGTGCGGATTCAAATTAAGGATGGAATACATAGGCATCTTGTAAATAGGGGGATTTAATGTGTGTGGCTATCTGGACGGGTAGTGTAACTGTAATTATAATGTTGGCAAGATGCACGTGATAAGAAGGAATGTGAATGAATTGTATATGTTCAAAGAAGTTCTTTTCTGGGTTCCAAGGTATTATGAAAAGACCAAGGCAACAACCTAATGGAAGGTGGGAGATAAAATTACAAAATTTGCAGCAGCAACATGAATGCACATTTGCTGATAAATGAAATTCATAGCAGACTGGGATTCAAACCCAGATAAGGTACAGATTTTTACTCAACCTGTAACATGCAAGTTCCGTATTTATGAAGAGAGCAACCTTCATTGCTATAATTTCATGAAATTGTGTTTCACCAATTAAATCATCAATGCCATTAATTTCTTTTCAATGAATTTAATTTATGGGTGCATATATGCTACCTGAGAATTGTTACACAAGTAGTAGTCTAAAGGAGGCAGTAGACTATGATCATGATGATGATGATATATTTGCTACCTATAACACAACAAGTAGTGCAGTCAAACGTAATAGAAATTATTTCTTTAGCTGCATTGATATTGCAGCACTGTTCTGAATTGTGTGGTTTTATATTTGTAGACTATTATTACTGTCTTCCATCTATGTATCAAGCAGGCACTTTAAAGTGGTAATTTTGGATGGGAGTGTTTTGAACTATGGTTGCATACGGTGCTGCTACAGGTCGGTCCAGAACTTCCCCGTTTGCAACACCGTAAACCTCAGCAACCAATTGCATGGCAGCCATTTCCAAATGTTGCACGTATTCCCCCTCACTTTGTGTTGTGTGTTGCTTATTGTTTTCTTTCCTCTATCTGAAATGAGTACAGAGACTAGTACTGGTCTACCATGGGGTTTGAGTACAGCTCCCATGACACTCAGAATGATCAGCAATGCCTGTGACCCTCTGTCAGTTCTACTTTCAAGTAAGTACAAATTCTGGGTGGAGACTGCAAGCATTGCAAGAGTGAGGTGGAGCTTCAGCAACCACCCAACACCACTGCTCTCCCAGTGGCAGTTTCTTTTCTCATTTGTTTACATTTATGGCCAACTGCCACACTGAAGTATCTACACTGTAGTTGGCGTGTTGCTTGTATACAGCAATGGTCATTTTCAATTACATTTACATTTGGTAAGTTCAAGTTTCATAAATGACCTTTTTCATGATATAATAATAAAACAAATTTTTAAAAATTCCAGATACTTTTTTCTTGCTGAGATGTGAGGGACACAGCACACACTCAGACATAAAAAGCACAGTGAAAGGAAATAGTCTGTATCTATTTCAAAGGTGCCATACAGAAATTTGTATTTAAAGAATTAGAGAAACTACAGATTACTAAATCTGGATTGCTGAACAGAGGATTACAGAAACTATAAACAATACTCTTTCATCATAGTGATCTAAAGCAAATAAAGCTTCAGCAGGGAGGAGGTCAATGTATGTGAATAACGAAAAGTTTTCCATTGAGGAGGACCGAACACCCAAAAACTGTAGGCTAACAATAATTAAATTATATACAAGGGATAAATCACTTGTTACAAAAAATAAGACAGTGAGCATCAGACAAGCACTCAGAAACAGACAGTAACTTACTAAGCTTTTGAATGAAATATTGGACATTACACGCCGATTAGCAATGTACACCACTTCGGCAACTTGTGTGCCCCTAATCTACACCAGTAATCCAACGAGGGAATGGGGACCTGCTGTGTAATTTGGTATCCGAACCACGTGTCATTTGTAGTAAATCTTCATATCACTGAGAGGTGCAGGCTACGCAAAACGCAGACTGAAATTAGCGTGGTCTGACCTGGATTCAATCCTCATGTGCTTGTTTTTCTCTTTAGCATAGGTGTATATTATCTCTTTTCTTCATCTTTCTTTAATCTACAAATAAATTTTTGAAACTTATGTAGTTTCACATCCAATTGCGATTTTTTATTTGTTTGTCAGTGTTGAGCCGGTTATCCCTGTTACAGTGGCTCGTAAACAAGCAAACTGACTCACTTTTCAAAGACTCTTAAGTAAGCAACTCTATCCATGTTTCAGTGGCTTGTAAACAAGAAAATCCAAAACACATTTTCAGTAAGCATTTTCTGCATTTACTTGCAATGTAATTCTCAGTTTTCATTACTTAATGTTTTGCAGACTTTAGACCGGTACAGCAGCCATTGGGATAAGTTGTAGCAATATGCTGTGCAACATAGCCTACACATTTGACATCCATGCAGATGTCAAGCATAATTTTCCAACATTACTGTACCAAATGACTACAATCAAAAGCATGCACATTTGAGATGAATCAAATAATGTGGTATGAATGATCAGTTAACATCTCTTATTGAAAAAGAGAAAAAGGGAAAGAGAAGTGGGGAGGGACAGAGACTGCTACAAGCAAGTTAAAAAAGGAAGTAGGTCTTTCCTCACCCTGATAGTTGATTTGTATGTGGTAGAGCTTTACTGAGGTTGGTCATGTTTGAGGTGGTATGTTTCTGTCATCCACAAAACACTGATCTGACTCACACTGCCAATTACAGGGATATCTACAGTTTAGCATGGACTCTGAATCATCATGCAACTCAGCATTTTTCACATAAGCAAATCATTGCCAGACGGAAGAAAAATCTTAGGATTGGCTGAGAATTAAACCCAAAATGTTTAGATTTGTAGTCTGTCATCCAACCATTTATTCACAGGATCTAGAAGAGTCAATGACAAAGACCTGTAGTTGGAAACTCTTCTATTTGTTCCTTTATGTTACAAGATAAAGCAGTTATCAATTCCAAGGTTGGTTTGAATGCTACAAAAGTTATTTGACATGACACTATTGGGGATGGTATGCCACTGCCTTCCTCCAACCTCCAAACTAACTTCCCCAGCTAGTTATGGGGGAGCATTTTTCAAATCATTGTGTATATGAGGAACTGCACAGTGGTTCTTGTTCCATATTGAATCTGTAACTGACCACAGCTGTACACTGCATTATCTTTGTTGTGAAATTATTGATACAATGAAGTGGACTTAGGTTTCTGTACATAAAGCAAGGTATACATGAAATAGTGCACAGATTAACAGCACTTAACAATATGAACAGCACAGTTCTTTACTAGTCACGGATCAATCTTCAAACTGATTTACCCACCCATCTATAAGGAGACATACAGCTTAAAATGGACTTTGAACCCCACAGCAACTCTTGAGTTTTTCACATTGCCAAGCACAAAAAAACTCAGGACCCACTAATTTTTGAGCCCTGTACTTGTGGATTTATATTCTAGCATTTACACACACACACACACACACACACACACACACACACACACACACACACACAAAATTATAAATCTACTCATTTAATAGTTATTATGACAAAATTAGGGATCTAATCACCGATGACAAATAAAAAAAGGGAACGAAGGGCACTGGGCTCGACTAAATACAAAATTTTGATGAAATATGTGACAGAATCTCTAGCTTTTGGTTTTCTTTCTTTCCTCCCATTTTCCCTTTCAAACAAGGAAAGCAACATCAAGGCACACTGATGCTAAAAATATAGAATAATTATAAACAGATGCATCAAGGACCACTATCAGTCACAATTATTTGTTAACTAGCTTGTAAATTATTTTATAATGCAACATGTGTCGAATATAACTTCAACCTCAGACAGAAATGGCAATACACATAGAACTTAATAATAGTAATTTTTAGCCTTCTCATTACCTAAGGCCTGCCTGCATATAAATGTAACCCTGATGACAGAGTGATTATTTTGTTTGCATGGTCTGTCAGTCTGCTTTACAGCCTAAAGTTTCACATTTTAAAATTTTTCATGTAATTTAACAGAAGACTTTGCCTTTCTAAGGAAACTACAGAAGATTTGATAATACTTCCTCGGCTCTAAACGTGAGGAGATGTCATGGTAACAAAAATTCTTAACATACAAAACAGATTCTGACTTCTCAGCGGGATCATCAGCTCTTTTATATCTTTAATTTTATTCTCTGTGATGCAATAGCAGAACAAAAGTAACATATATGAGCCAGTCAAAGTTACAGAAAAATTTATTTTTAAAATAAAGGTTGAGAACACGTACAGAACAATATCAAAATCAATAAAATGGGATGTGATTGTAAGATAGCAAGATAAGGACCAAAGAGGAGCCAAAAACCTTCACATGAAATCACAATTCTCATGACTTCTTGACTCACCATTGCTATAAAAATACATACATAAACATAGAGGGCACTACCAAACACGCGTATGTATATTTCACCTACAAGTTTATTTCCCTGTGTAATTCTCGCGAGCTAATGGTACTAAGATCAGTCACTTTAGGGCGCCAAACCAAAATTTCATACAGAATTGCTTTCGGCGCATTCTTATTGGATGTTTCTGTGACAATTTTTCTATAAATTTATGTAGTTTCTCGAAGATACAAAATTAACCCAGCTTGATTTCAAGATAACCCAGGTAATAAGCAGTCTCGTACTGTCACAATCTAAGAATACCACTATTCTATGACGACGGACCCTTTTTTGGACGACTAAAACTTTTAGAAATATCGGAATCTAACAACTGATTAAGACTGAAAAAGAATTAATTAGAAAATATTTATGTACCAGCGTGATCATACGTGATATCCTGTCAACAAAGGACAAAATAAACTTCAAACGTCTAAAGCAGGTACCGGTGTGTGTACTTTCTTCAATAGTTAACTAACTGTAATTAAACTTGAAAAGTCTAAAGCAGGTACTGGTGTGTGTACTACTTCAATGGTTAATTACACGTAACACAGCAGTTACCGACAATAATGCAACAAGCATCACAAACAATCAGGAATAAAGGTAAATTACGACTATAGAAGTATTCGACTGATATATAGCATACACAAATTTTGAAAACATATTCACGGCAAGCGTTTAGTAGTAGTAGTAGTAGTAGTAGTAGTAGTAGACTGCACTGTTTATGTTACGTACGTATGAAAATATAGCTTCAGTCATGTAATCTTGCAGTTAAAATAGATTCACGCACTTCATAAAGTAATCTACGAAGGTCAATACCTATTTCTTTTGACTCATGATCAGCGATACAGCCAAAATAAGAACTGAACACACATCCCGTTTAAAGTCTGCTAGCAGACGCCATTGAGTAACCTACTATTATTACGTTCCACTCCGCGCTCACTTTTTGGGTTGTTGAACAGCTATATACACTTAATAGTTTATACTAAAATTGTGAGGAATACGCGTACCTTATTTCTGTAGATCCCATCACTTCACTTAAAATAACAATACTTATTACACTGCCTCAAACGTTGTGACACCGTCGGACAAGATGCTCTCTGCAGAGTTTAAAGAGCACACACACTGTTTACATGGCTGCAATCAATGTGGTGTAACAGCTGTGCCCAACAAAACAAAGTTATTGAAACGTTGTAAAATGGCACTGTAGAAGAGAGTAGATAAGTAAACAAATGTTGATCTGTAGCAATGTAAGATATCCTTCAAAAATGTCGTATCTGATTCAGCGGTGAACAAAACGCATTTGATATTCGGCTGCCCAACGTTGAGTTTGTTAACGTTTCTGTTTGTGTAGTCGACTAATTTTGCGAATTGTTCCATCGCTGTTATGGAAGATTGTATAGCGAATCTTGTGTGATAAGACTTCGCATTCACAGATGATGAGATAGCGTACATACACATAGTAGCTACGGTTTATTTCCTTCTAAATCATCTCCAAAGAGGCATCGATAGATCCCAAATGATCAACATGTCCTTTTATGAACAGTCACGACTAGATAGTGGCTGGTCGAACATCCAGTTGCGGATTTAGGACGGCTAGGCAGCAACCCCCTTCCGACGTAACTTTAGATATAATTTATGAGTTATGGCTTATTCTGTATTTTAAAAAAAAAAAAAAAAAAACAGTTCCTAAACTCATTGTATCACCAAGCTAATACACCACAAATTCAGGTGAAGTTTCCAAAACTCAGCTTGTCTTGCACTGTTTTCAGAATCCAAATTATCCAAGCTTATGTTATAGTACAGTACCTGGATCGTTTGTCAAACAATACTTAATGCGAGGAAGTTCACACAATGTTAATGAAATTCGAAATTATCTTAATAATTGTTGGCACAGCAGTAGTGGTAGATGCTGGTCAAGTAGTAGGTAAGGGTGCAGCCGTGTTTCGCGAGTGTTCCTATCGCGTCAGTTGACGTATTGTAGTGATATCACGCGTCTAGTCCAAGTCCACATTCTACACATTCCACTTAAAAGTAATCGGTAGACGTTTATATTGTCTATATTGGTAGACCTTTTGATATCTCTAGCTGTCTGCGTATTTTGCGAGTCTCTGTGTAGTGTTGTCTGACTTCCGCCAAATACGTAGTTTCACACAATGCCAAAGTCGCACATTCGCCTAACTCAATCTGAATAAGCAAACAGTGCAGTACTTGTGTTTCAGTCATTGCCGAGTTAACTTACATCAGGTACCAACAGTAATTAGGATGCATGTAGCGATGGCTTCATTTATTGGTCCATTTTTCCTTGTACACAGATGAGTTGAATGCAGTAAAAGAAGGCTAGGAAATGCCTGTTGTATATAGACACAGAAGGAATTTGCCATGGTTCGGAAATAATTATAAACTACTTGATCACATTCAACAGATAAAATACTTTGATTTGGTCTGCGATGACGTTGAGGCACCCGCAGCGAAAGCTGTGGCACTTTGCACATCTCTGTCACCTGGGATCCCTGATGTCTCAGCGCCTGAGTGCGAATGGCGGACAGCGGCAAGGTTGTGAATGTGCGGCAGATAGCGAAAGTGGTTACTGGTAGCGTGGATATCCTCTTATAGCTTAAAAGCAAATCTGAGGTCTTGCCCATTGCTGAGACCACATTTGCACCAGTACAGGATGCCTCATCTTTTAGATCAGAGATTTCCCTGAAAATTTTAAGAGGGTGGATTTGCTAGTCGCTGGGAGCTCCACCCTCAGGGATACAGAGGGCAGGTCAGCAACGATGGTCTGTATTCTTGTGGAACGATGTATCGACAAACATCATCGCTGGCAATACACCAGAATCTTATACAAAACTCTCTGACTATTAGCCCAGACTTTGTTGATGCTTCTCCCGTATACGTTGCTGTTGTTAGTAAATACAGGGTGTACATAAATTAAGGGAACACTTTCAATTATTTACTGCACAAGAACTAAACATTGTACATTTGTCATATATTCTGCGTTTTAAAGAGAAACTCTGAAAATTTTGTTTTTTTTTACAAACATTTGATATGCGAACCATGAGTGACCCGGCAAACGTCAATATGGTAATCGAATTCTTGCCATACTCTTCCCACATGGCATCGTCGACTGTGGCAGCCGCTTCCCGTTTTCTCTCCCGGAGCTCTGCTACATCAGGTGGAGAGGCGGTACATACACCAGGTCTTTAATGTGTCCCCACAGAAAAAAGTCACATCGAGTGAGATCTGGTGATCAGGGAGGCCATTTCATGAAACAGCTGTCCCCTTCTGTAGCACGGCCGATCTATCGATGCGGTAGCTCCGTATTCAGGTACCCACGAACTTCACTATGAAAATGGGGTGGAGCCCCATCCTGCTGAAAGATGAACGGAGAGTCTGATTGCATTTGAGGCAACAACCATTGCTGCAACATGTCCAAGAACGAATATCCAGTGACAGTGCTCTCGGCGAAGAAGAATGGCCCATACAGTTTTCGACGTGACATGGCACAAAAGACATTTCCCTCTTGGGAATCACGTTCAAATTCGGTGCATTCATGTGTATGCTTTGTACCCATTCGACAGTTATGCCTGTTCACTTTCCCATTAGTATGACAAGAGACTTTGTCGCTAAAAATTAAGCGATCAACAACGCCATTCCCCATCCTCATTCAATTGTTGCAACTGCGAACGAAACTCAAAACGCTCGTCTTTGTCGTCGTCATTGAGCTCGTGCACTAGCTTCAATTTGAATGGTTTCATAGACAGCTTCTGTCACAGGGCTTTCCACACTGTCACTGGAGCCATTTCGAGTTCATGGGATGCACGACAAACCGATTTCTTTGGGCTCCTTATGAATGTCTCTTGTACGTGCTCCACATTCACTTCACTCACTCTGGGATATCCGCTTCTCTTTGCCGGGCACAAGCAACCCGTCGTAACGAATTTGTTGTGCCAGTGGTAAATGGCCTTCCTTGTTAGTTGCTTCTTACCGTACTTGGTTCTAAACATCTGATGAACAACTGTAGCACACTTGTTTTTGTGGAACTCCAACACACAGAAAGCTCGTCCTGCACGTGAACCCGCCATGTTCGCTACTAGCGCTAACTATCGGCAAATTACCAAACTATGCTGTGGCAGTGTACATGTAAAACAACTTTCAGGGTTTCTCTTCAAAATGACATACGTATGATATCTGTACAATGCTTGGTTCTTATGTAATAAATAATTGAAAGTGTTCTCGGACTTTATGCACACCTTGTATGCGCTATTTGTATCTGAATTTTGTGGTTATTCATCGTAATCACTGTCTGTGCATCACAGTACTACATTGGTGATCTGACGACTGTGTTTGCTAGTAATTTGAACATTTCCAACAATTGCACAGCTACAATGTCGCCGTCGTGCCCTCATTGTGCCACACAGTTAAGCAGTTGGACAACATCCCATGCAGTGATGCCAGGTGTCGTGAATAAACCCTGCCTGCAGCTCATGTGACAGGAAATGATAGTGACACTCATCTACACAGTGTGCAATGCTGCTGAACAATCGAGTGTAACAAACAATGTACCATGTGATGTAGTAAGGGACCACGTTTCACTCAAAAACCAGGCTACTCCCGAGCAACAGGAGTCCTACGAGTTGAATTAATGCTTACTCTCTTTCAAAGAGCTATGTGCATGTGAATCCGGTCACTCTGAACCTCTTGCAGCCGGCTGCATTGTCTCCCACAGTAACTATCACGCATCATGTCGTGCCATGTGTTGACAATACGTCCTCAGCTGTTCTTTGACTATGAACATCATCTTGGTAATCTGTTGGCCACAGGACGCATCCCACACTACCTCCTTTTTGGCCAAATTGACCAACTCCGTCGTGAAGACGTTGAAAAAATGAGCCAACCACTTCCGAACCAAAGGTTTATTGAGCTCCTGTGGTAGGTTTCGGTATTTAAAAAAGATATCTTCTTCAGAAGGAGTGGGCCTTGTTACATCACATGGTGATAAATTACATTGCAATTCTGGACAGCATTTGTATTTCAAGTGACATCATCAGTGAGGGTATGAAATTCGTCACTCTTCTTAGCCACTTGTGGATACATGGGGATACAATATGTAATATCATGTCGCTCCCTTGCAGCCCCTCGCCACCACTAGCAGAAAACAAATATGAGACTGTGAAATCTGATCTACTCTGTCGCCCCACCTGTTCCCTAGAGGAAGAAATCCATCATCTGTCAATCCATCATTTACGATGAAGTTTTGAGTGACAAGACTCTATTGCAAGTCTGGTGACGCCTGTGCACACAGATTGATTTCAACCTCATGCCAAACCACAAGTTGTGTACCTTGTAGGTTGTGGAGCTTACCCCACAAATCTTACTGGCCATGGTCGCCCACGAGCATTAATCTTTGGATGCACACCTTAAACTCACCATTTGAATACATTCTGTCATGCAGAATAGACAACACATAAATAATGTTGACAACAATGATGACAAGTGGGACTTGCAACTACAATGCAGGTGTTGGGGGATGCCCTCAAAACGATAACTATAAAAGCCAATGAAACTGAAGGAACATTAGGAGCTATGAAAGAGGCAGTGACCTTGCCGTAGTGGTAACACCGATTCCCGTCAGATCACCGAAGTTAAGCGCTGTCGGGCTGGGATAGCACTTGGCTGGGTGACCATGCGGTCTGCCGAGCGTTGGAAAGCGTGGCGCACTCAGCTCTTGTGAAGCTAACTGAGGAGCTACTTGACTGAGAAGCAGCGGCTCGGATCTCGTAAACTGACATGGTCGGAACAGCAGCATGCTGACCACTTCTGAGGTCATCAGTCCCCTAGAACTTAGAATGGTTCAAATGGCTCTGAGCACTATGGGACTTAACTTCTGAGGTCATCAGTCCCCTAAAACTTAGAACTACTTAAACCAAACTAACCTACGGACATCATACACATCAATGCCCGAGGCAGGATTCGAACCTGCGACCGTAGCGGTCGCGCGGTTCCAGACTGTAGCGCCTAGAACCGCTCGGCCACCACGACCGGTTACGTTGAAATATTACGTATGACTAACACACAAAGGCTAAACAACACGCCAGATAGACGAACAAAAAACCTGAACAGCAAGAAATATGTGAATATTATTGGATCTGTATTCGAAGCTGTGCACAGTGTGGTTAAAACTATCAACACAGTGGCGGATATAGAAAAACCTCAAAGAGGGGGCGCTAAAGATATATTGAGTAACCTTACACATCAATAGTTTCCCATAACTAACTCTTATTACGAGTCTCTTAACACTATTTTTACTGAGAAATTACTATGAATTACTATTATTAATACTTCACAATCAACTGATCACTCTCACTTCTGACTGATCTTCACACGCACTTGCTACAACTAGAGCTTTTTACTTATTCATTCTTCAGCCTTAATATTTTTGCTTCTGAATGTAAACTACCTTCCTATTCGGCGAATAGTCCGTATTTATAACGCTATGCACCGAAGGTTCTCTGTATAAGAAAACAGTAGAATATCGAAATCACTAGAATCACTGCGGCTTTTCTCGTAGGTATGTATTAGGTATCTATGTGCCAGACAGAAACGTATAAAATGTGATGATGCGGACGCGCGTGCCACATAGGAAAGTACAACTACTCGATAATTTGACTCAATCGAGTCGACTAAGAAACAAACGAATAGCGTGCGGGCTGACCGGTGTTAGCGGCACGGGTGGCAATTCGCCCCCCCCCCCCCCTCCTCCCCATTTGTATCTGCCTCTGTATCAACATCTAGCGTAAGAGAGTGAACAAGTGACCTGTGGAATACATACACGACGATGACCCTGGCAAAATCATAGAACGATTACAGCTGCCCACAAAATCATCAGTGGCCGAGCGGGGTAGTCGCGCTGTCTAGGGCGTCTTGTCACGGTCCGCGCGACTGCCCCTGTCGGAGGTTCGAGTTCCCCCTCGGGCATGGGTGTATGTGTCGTCCTTAGCTTAAGTTAGGTTAAGTAGTGTGTAAGCATAGGGACCGATGACCTCAGCATTTTGGTCCCATAAGACCTTACCACAAATTTCCCAAAAATCATCAGCCACTTATAAATACAGATCTGCTTAAATTCGTCAAAAAATCGCCCATCGGCCGACTCTGTGGGGTGTTCATGAGAGATGGACTCCAGAAGAAGATGTGGAAAAGTGGGCCGCGCGGGATTAGCCGAGCGGTCTTAGGCGCTGCAGTCATTGGCCTTGCGGCTGATTGCGGCGGAGATTCCAGTCTTCCCTCGGGCATGGGTGTGTTTGTTTGTCTTTAGGATAATTTAGGTAAAGTATTGTGTAAGCTTAGGGACTGATGACCTTAGCAGTTAAGTCCTATATGGTTTCACACACATTTGAACATTTTTTTGGAAAAGTGGAGAAAGTGGACCTCGACGTTGCAGGGGGATCTGGAACTCAGTGGGTTGCATATGTTAAGAAAGGGAATAATGTGTGCTACTTTGACTCGTACGGTAATGTATAATTGCGCCCTTACTTTGTTCTGAGCACTATGGGACTTAACAGCTATGGTCATCAGTCCCCTAGAACTTAGAGCTACTTAAACCCAACTAACCTAAGGACATCACACAACACCCAGTCATCACGAGGCAGAGAAAATCCCTGACCCCGCCGGGAATCGAACCCGGGCGCGGGAAGCGAGAACGCTACCACACGACCACGAGCTGCGGACGCCCTTACTTTACCAACAGAACCATGCGTTCTACAATTTCCAACTCTACCAAGACTTCGATTCATATCTCTGTGGACATTTCTGTCTACTGTTCCTCCTAACAAATGCATAAACACAAACTGCATGTACATCATTGTGTCAGTCGATGCCCAGATTGCGAGCTAACATTCCAAAGATGTTAGGGCTCACATGCGGCTCCTCTTCGTCGAACTGTCTTGACTCAAACTTGTCTAGGGGTTGAACCGCACGTGTCGCATTACACGACCTAAATTAGACACTTGTGATCTTTTGGTTAAATGGTCTGGCTGATGGCAAGTCTGCGAAATACAAAGTTAACATAACATATAATAACAGTAATAATAATATCAGGAACTAAATTAACGACCCATAAATGATGTAGGCCACACAGCTGCGATTTGGTTAGAATAATGTTTATTCAGGAAGCAAACTAATAGCGAAAGTAATCGTATTTAGAGTTACTGTTACGCTCGTGCGCATATCCATTTGACACAGTTCGATCATTCACAATCTCATCGCGAAATACAAGTTCGTTTCTTAACTTCGTTAACTATGCGAAAAGTTAGAGTTAATACGAGGCGCGTGGCTGCTCACCGCTGAGACTTAGTCCCGCGATGCTATACAACGCGAAATTTTCTAAGTCGTTTCACTTCCTGGCTTCCTAATGCGTCTCAATCCGAACTGCACACTTTGGTGTCTAGACCAGAACTGCCCTCTGCCCTTCTCCGACTGCGTTTCCCGCGCGCCCAACATCTTCGCTCAACCGACTAGCGCAGTTCCCTTTCCTGAAGCCGTGCATCTGATTGGCTACATCCTATTCTACATTACTTTACATTTTAACATATTTAAATAATCAAAGCTTGACCACTTTCACGTTCTAAATAAAGCAACAATAATATCCATTACGCAATAAACGTTATATTCTTTTACATAAAACCAATACAATTTCCTTCTTAACTTTGAATACTACGGCCAGTAGCCTTGCACCAATGTGCTTTCTGATGAATAAATAAAAATCAAAAGTAACTATTATGCACTAAACTTTACAACAAATATTATATTACCTAATGATTCAATAAGGTGTCTTGTTTTCATCGTTCAGTGTGTTTAGTGTGGAGGAAATGATGATCTGATGCCTAACTGTAAATACTGATAATTTAAATTTACTGTATCTTTTAAACAAATAAAGTTACAGAGTTGACATTGACAACATTTGTCATTTTAATGATGCGCTTTTATATGAAATGTCGATCGTTTAAGATCGACCAGTGCATTCAGATTTTAGCATTCAGGTCTTTGTTATAAAACTTGTGAATTTCACTTTGACAGTAAATCCTAAACTATTATAGATATGATCAAAATTCAAGTTTTATTGGGATCACCATGAAAATTTTTGGAGGGTGACAGATTAAAATTACTGTGGCTTGATTCCCTGCATTAGTACAGAATTAAATAGTTTTCATAAATGTTTCCTTTTATGGCCGATCTTAGGTCCACCATATTTAACACTGCTACATCTCCTCAGCCATAAACGGATTCTACTGGGTTTCCCTATGACGTAGGTTCTCGTCTGTCTTACTCGCATAAAATGGTTCAAATGGCTCCAAGCACTATGGGACTTACCATCTGAGGCCATCAGTCCCCTAGACCTAGAACTACTTGAACCTAACTAACCTAAGGACATCACACACATCCATGCCCGAGGCAGGATTCGAACCTACAACCGTAGCAGCAGCGCGGTTCCGGCCTGAAGCGCCTAGAACCGCTCGGTCACAGCGTCCGGATCACTCGCATACTACAGAGCTTAGGCCTCAATAGACAATAGACACCTGTGAATTTACCCATCGCGTGGTCAGTCTGCGCCCTTTGTGGCACACTGTCCTCGACGAAAGGAATCGTTTCACAATTCCAGTAGGCTGACTCTTTCGGCCATATATTTAAATAAGAGCGCAGTGCTCGTTAACCAACAAATCATTTCGTACACCTTAACTTTTGAAGAATAATCCCTGGTATTAAAAGCGAACTACTTTCCGCCTGTTGCGCTAAGCAAGGGAGGATGGAGTATTGCATTGATCAGTCATGAAGCGTACAATAGCATTCCGAGGCCGCGCGGGGTAACCGGGCGGTCTGAGGCGCCTTGTCACGGTCCGGGCATCGGTATGTGTCTGTTGTCCTTAGAGTAAGTTAGTTTAAGTTAGATTAAGTAGTGCGTAAGCTTAGGGACTGATGACCTCAGCAGTTTGGTCCCGTAAGACCTTACGACAGATTTCCAATTTCCTATAGCATTCCGAACATCGCCGAGGTGAACCACAAGCTTCATTTAGCTGGTGGCGAAGTTGTGGAAATATCTCCAGGGTCATTCGATATTGACCATCTTAATGTTTATTTAGAACGAATTGTAAAAGGGTTCGAATTGCGTGCAAAGGAGTTAGCACGTATAAAATGGCAATAAAAACACAAGATCAGGGAATAGACATTAACCAGAAAAGTTCAGTAGGAGCAGTACTTTGTTTCTTAAGGAGCTTAGTTTTATAGAAGAAGAATTTTACGAGTCGGCAGAACTAGCGAAAATATTACCGGTAAACACTATCCTTGTCGAGTGTAATTCTGCTACGAATTCATACTTTAGCGAGCATCTAATACATAATGTCTACGAATTGCACCCTGCAATAGGCTCAGGATACAAAATTGTACAGGTTCCACATGACCCGATATATCTTCTGGTGACTGTCCACACATTACACCACCTCGAGACTAATATTCTAGATGAGGACGGAAATTTAGTTGATTTTCATAACGTGGATATAGTTGTACATTTCCAGTTGAAGCAATATGGGTGTGAGGCATAAATATGACTCTCACAGTCGTCGGTACATCACTTCACAACGGATGAACAGTGCAATAACACTGGAGAATTTAAAGTTTCTCAAAGCTATAGGTTTGAAACCGCCCAATCACGTTGCTCGATATAACAGCTCCAGTTCAATATGACGAACGAATCATCTGTAAGGAATATCTTTCCCACAAACCGTTTGCTTCAGTGACGTTTAATAGTAACGATGAAATACGAATTTTGATTCAAAACCAGAATACAATGACACTTCCAAACACCAGTTTCCTTTATCTAGATGGCCGGTTTTTAAAGAAGGATGGAGAGCCCACATCAACGTCACGACTCACGCGTAACGCATTCGCCTTTCTGTTTCAAGAAATAAGATATGGTCTGAACGGAAGTGGATTCGACCGCACTCACAATGTGGGTATCATATCAGTCCCTAAGACATACGTTTTCGCATCAACTTCAGACGAAAATTGTCTGCAAAATGCAGGACGGATCATAGGTGGATCGATAAATTAATGTAACTGCTTTAGAATATGCTTACTGCTCAGGATGCTTATGGAATTCTTTAAAGATATTAAATGTATTATTTTACACTCGGAACAAGGACTGATTTTAGTGATAAGTGCAACAGATAATAACTGTTATGTTCAGGGAGAGACAAGTCCGGAAGAAAATAAAATAGTGCTGGAGAAAGTCGTCTGGAAAATACAGCACATTACAGTATCGGACGAAGAGCACCTATGATTCCTGGAAGGTATTGAATTCCTCTGCTGTATTGCCATCTTCCCGCCCATGGGGATTATTTGAGTACTCGGCTCTTCCGACTACTGGACGTTAGTATTGGGCAGTTTAAACGAGTATTCAACTAGAGGGTCCGCGGTTCATTATTCTGACACTTCAGACCAGCCGGAAAGTGTCGATAAAGAAAGTGGCGAATGTATTCGACGGCTGTAGACTGACAAATATAAGATCTTTTTAAAAGGCGAATTCTACCCATATGGCAACTTACAGCTGAACTGAAGTAATACGATGTACAGCCTACTATACACATGTATTCAGAGTTTGGTCCATCCCATTGCGAACTGGATGAAGGATCCAGATGGAGACTGGGCCCAGATAAGTTTAAGGAATTATGACCGCTCGTTGGTATAGACACATCGAAGAAGAAGGAGCTTATCAAAGGCGGACCTGTTTATATTCGTATAGAATTTGAGTCATCAGACACTTTTCTATAGAAATGACCATACTTGCGTTGTTGCATGGTAATGTGATGAATTATTCCTAGTGGCCAGAATCGTGAAGCGGGCTGTCTAAATTAACGATCAATACATCACGTCATCGCCATTCCACGCTGGAGTCTCAGAGTGTGAATGCTGTTGTTGATGCCCAAGAGTTCACGCATGAATTCGGTGGCTTTGTGTCAAAAGATCTGGCGTTTCCAACTTTTACGAACTCTGGACGTGTAACAGGAACATTCCTCGGGACTGTTCGGGCTCCTAAGCCATTCAGGAGTACAAAATGTGCGAATACTCGGAGGACAAAGCGTGCCTCTGTAACATGTGCTGACGCGTTTCGGAATTTTTATCACATTCGTAGAATAGTTTACATAAAATATAGCGGCCAAGTGTTCTGAATTAAAAATAGTCAAGAACGCTTCAGTATGTCATCTTGAATCGTTTGGTTGTCAGTAATCTGCCAAGAAGATGTGGAGAAGAAGAAGATGAAAAGAACAGTGCTCTTATTTCTGCTTCAGATAATGTGAAATTACTTTTACGTTGGGTGATCAATAAATGATAATTTAAAAAAAAACTAAATTATGCGTTTGGCTTATTTCTCTTACCGACGGATTTTTTTTTTTTTTTTTTCTGTGGTACGTTTCCTGTGTTATCGCTCTAGAATTGGAGACAGAATGTCAGGCAGTTCCCGAATATGTTTCTCAAATCGGTGTCGGTCGGCTGCTGTCATCGCTGATTCCCCTACACGAACTGCCCGCTATGCGTAAGACCTTACAGTCATTAGCTGAAGTTCGTTACCGCTTTCGTCAACGCGCACGCTCTGCTCCGTAGCCGCAGCAGGCGCGGCGTACACAGCGGCTGCCGGTCGCTGTCGCTATACCCGCTGGCGGCCCGGGCTGCGGTGTTTGTTTAGAGAGAGCCCGCCCTGCTGCCGGCAGGCTGGCGCAGCGGCCCACTATCTGTTAGTGCTGCGTCGTAGCTTCTTAAAGTGAAAGAGAGAAGTGCTCTGTACGATGCGAGGTGCCTGCGTATCTTTAAAGATATAGAGAGACGATTACTTAGAGCAGAGCTCGGTCTAATCCGAGAGAATTTGTTCCAAGATCACATAAACAGTGAAGAACCTATCTTATCGCGTAGACGCGTACTTCCCCAAATATATAAAGGATTCAGACAGTGAGAACCCTTCTGAGCCAATACTGACGCTGCCCCCCCTGGTGAGAACTGTAGAGCATTGTCTTATCTGCTCGGCGCTACATCAACAGGTAGTTCAGAAATTTATTGCGATACTCACCACGGGTGAACGTTTATTATACAGGGTGGACACTAATTAATAAATCCAATAAATTGCAGGAATGGTTTCCTGATTGTAAATGGAGGTTCAAAATGGCTCTGAGCACTATGGGACTTAACATCTGAGGTCATCAGTCCCCTAGAACTTAGAACTACTTAAACCTAACTAAACTAAGGACATCACACACATCAATGCCCGAGGCAGGATTCGAACCTACGACCGTAGCGGTCGCGCGGTTCCAGACTGAAGCGCCTAGAACCGCTCGGCCACACTGGCCGGCTGTATACGAAGGAAAAAAGGTCCTATGAACATGTGTCCAGAAGAGGACAGTGCGCAAATCGTCCCAGAATACAATACAGAGCTGCATCGCATTCACATTACAGCAGATGTTTAATGTGGCCTCCATGGGACGCTCTGCACACGTAGCGTCACAGGCGTCGTGAACACGCTGTTGAAGAGTCTGCACGCCAGGGACTGGTTCAGCATACACAACGTTTTTCAGATGTGGGATCTAAGTCTGGTGATCTAACAGGCCACGCTACAGGGCCTCCGTGTCCTGTTCAATGACAAGGGAAGATGATGCTGAGGTGTCGGAGAACTGTAATGCGGAAGTGGAGTGGTGTTGTGTTATGCAGAAACCTTTTAATCGGTCATTTTGCCAAAGGCACATTCTCAAGCAGCCCAGGCAGAGAATTCCACAGGAAGTCCAGGAACTTTCCTCCGCCGGCCAGAGTGGCCGAGCGGTTCTAAGCGCTATAGTCTGGTACCGCGAGACCGCTACGGTCGCAGTTTCGAATCCTGCCTCGGGCATGGATGTATGTGATGTCCGTAGGTTAGTTAGGTTTAAGTAGTTCTAAGTTCTAGGGGACTGATGACCACAGCAGTTAAGTCCCATAGTGCTCAGAGCCATTTGAACCATTTTTGAACTTTCCTCCATTGAGGCACTGTGGAATAATAACAGGTCAAAGTATGTGGTCCCCAGGAATCCGTCACCACACATTGATGCTGAACTGATGCTGACGAGATGCCTCAATCCCTCCCCGAGGACTGTCTGTAGCCCACAGATGACGGTTATGCAGATTGATGATGCCAGTAAAGGTTGCTTTGTCTTTAAAGAGGACTGATTGATAGAAATCCCATAATTGTAATGGCTGGTGCAAAAACCGTCGACGAATCCTTCCTGTAGAGGAAAATCGGCTGCTGATAACCGCTGCACTCCTTGCAGCTGATGTGGGTAGTAGCACATGCAGGATACACATAATCCTACTTTGACTTACGCCCGTTCACAGGCTACTTACCTTGAGCTTGTACTAGGATTGCCTCAATACCCTGCAGAACCCGGTCCTCCATTTATGGTGCACACACAGTTCGCCCCCTCCCTGCATGTTCGCTTGTCTGAAAGGACTCATGATCACACAAACGCCCAAAAAGGTGTTCAAATGTTGTGTGATGTGGATAGTGTCTGTGAGGGTACTTGTGGTACAGCCGTGCTGTTTCTCGACCATTTCCTTTTGCTTGGCCACACACAAACAAAATCTGGGCTTGTTTCCGACATGAATACCGGACCATTCTGCTGCGTACTGTACGCTGCGTCAATCACATAGCCTGGAACACATAACGAACATGTGGCACATGGTCAGAGGAACTGTCATGCGTCTGTTCCATCTGTAATGAGAATGATGCATGTTTGGAAACTTGTTCATAGGACCTCTTTGCTCCATTTACAGTCAGGAATCCGACCCTGCTGTTTGTCAATTTTGTCAATGTTCGCCCTGTATAGCGCAGAAGGCTTTCCTGGGGAGCAGCGTTTGTCCACAGACAGTTTTTGTCTGGTACAGAAATTCATTACATCTTCCATAACCATGCTGGGGCCATATCAATAGCTATTCTATGAATCAGTATATTGCGTCATCTCGAACTCTCTCTGGAACAAGAGTTCCAGTCAGGTCCGCAGTCTGGCTTGTGCTGTATATTGCATCAGCCACAATCGCGTTCCAGTTTGCCAGTGGTGTAGGCGTCACGCAATTCTGTATGTGGACATTCTGATTGGTAGGAGGAACATGTGGCGGTAGCTTTTTCGCCTCTGATTGGTTGAAAATACTTATCTCTCTAATCTGAAGATAGTTGCCTGCCTCCCCTCACCAACACGCTAATAGTAGGCCGCACTGTGGGATTATAGCTCTGTCGACGTCAGACGATCAGCAGAACCACTTCGAGCTTGAAGCGAACGTAGTCAATTTGTTCCTCTTCGTCACCCTCTGATGTAGAGGGAGGCAAGCGCGCTCACATTGAAGGCGGTACGTATTGCGAACTTTCTGTGCTTGTTCCAGTGCACTCGTTCGTTGCTGTACAGTCCAAAAACATCTGACTAAGATTTTCCGTTGTTGCGGATGGTGGTATGCTGTCGCCATTGTTGGGAAGTGATACGATCGATTTCTTGTGCGCCGATTGTCCTGAGGAGGCAGCGAGATGCTCGAACATGTGGCTCCAGAACCGTTAACTGGAGATTTTTGTGAGGGTGAGTGCACGATTATCTAACGTATTTCTTCTTCTTTGTATGAGTGCGCGTCTTCGTGCCACGTATTTCCTCTTCTTATTTGTAGATTTTTTGCAGTCACGTTGCCGGGGCGTATGCGAGCCAGGTTGAGTCTAGAGGTCCTGTGTACTTGCCCACCCCGCAGGCTGACACCTGGTGTGTAGGCAGACTGTTACTTTAGCAACAGTTATGTGCTAAAGATAACTTTTTCCCTCTATGTGTTTTTTTCACACATGCTACTTTTATGATAAGATCAGTTTTTTCTTTAGTGTGTGAATATTACTACATATTTTTATTTCCTTGTAGATTTGTCCAGTCATGCTGTTGGGCTGAATGCTGCCCAGGCTGAGCCCATCCCTCCCACGCGCTTGCTCGCTCCACTGACAGACATACAGGCTGCAGTCAGTCCTGTAGTTCCGCAACAGGGTGAGTATAATATTGCTTTTCAGTTTTCAGATTCCGTGAGGCCATTTTCGGCGTGACTTAGCTCGTGAATGAGAATATATGTATGTTGTCATATACATTTCTCCTTCTTTTTCTTCTACATTATCTGCCTGTATTGTTTATGAGTTCTCCTTATTTCTAGATGCAATCGATACTCAGAATGACGTTCTATCTCACGCCATGACGCTATTTTCGTCTATTGCTTCACAGGAATGTACGCCAATAAACAATGAACAAATTCATGTGCAATAGTAGTAATTCATTCTTATGCTACAATTATTAACACTTGCATGAACTGCTTATGGAATATTATTCCCCTTCTTGCTTCTAGATGCCATCGATAACAGTGATGCCGATGGAGGCGAATGGATCGAGCTGCCTCAGCCCATGACTCCATTCTCTTCCATCAGATCACAGGGCTGGATACGCTCCATCATAGATGAACAGATATTTGAATAGCGCTTCTTCTTCTTCTGCAGTAACTTTTCTGTCATACTTACATGCCGTGCTTATGAAACTTTTCTTTGTTTCTAGATGTCCTTCTAATCGTGATGATGATGGCGATCTTGAACTGTTGATGAGAGGTGGCCTACAGGGAGACGAGAATGATATAAAGGCCATATATGATCCATATCAGTGTATGAGTAAATAACACAACCATTAATGTCACATGATTTTTCCGTTCCCCATGTCGTTAGACATGCAAGGTAGTTATCATTATATCTTTTCTTTGCAGAACACCTGAGGGTCCCATTGGAGGTGGATTTTTATGTTTGGGAGGAAAATGATGTGATAACAAGGGGCAACTCACTTGCTGAGTGGTTCCATGATTCCATCTCTAGTGTCATACTAGCCCATTTTTCCGAAATGCAGGAAAGATGGTCTGGTAAGGTACTCAGCCATATACGTAACTTTGATGTCCACACCTATGTATTTTTTGAGTCATCAAATGGGCGGGGGGGGGGGGGGGGGGGCGGATCCAGCTATATCAAACATTCAAAGGACATAGCAGATAAAAAGGCATGCATCAATGTTCAGAATCTCGAAGACAAATTGTGCTTCTTATACCCCAAAGAAAGAGGAAAGTGAACCAGAAGAAGAAGAGCGCACTGTGCAGGAAAAAGAAGTGAAGCATAAAGTTGTCGGATCCCTCTACCTTTCCGAAGTAGCTGGTCAGCGTCCTAAACATGTAGATGTGCTGTTGTTCTACAAGGGCAATAAACAGCACTATGTATGGGTTAGAAACATGTCCCACTTACTTTTAGCCCAAAAGAGTAAAAAGAAAGCTACATGTCATTCTTGCTCTAAATACCTCAACTCTTATGCTACATGTGAGGTTGTAGAAAAGCATTTGATTGATTGTTCCATCCAGGAACAGGTACATGTGGGAATGCTAACTGAGGAAAACAAGTTTCTTAAGTTTAAGAATCTCTACCACAAGGAGCACTGCCCTTTTGTGGTATTCTCTTATTTCGAATGTCTGCTCTCTCCTGTTATAGGCTGTGAGGGAGACCCAACCGTCTCTCATACAACCCTCACAGAGTGATAGATACCATATGCAGCTGCTTATCAGATTGTATGTGCGTATGATTCAAGTAAAAATTGTTTCATATTATATGTCAGGATAATCCTGTGAAAAAAAATTGTATCTCTAAATGTAATTTCATGTGTAGAACTAAAAATTTCAGTAATATTAATATTAGCACTATTCATGTGTGTATAAATATCTTGTAATCTGACTTGTTCCACATCATATCGATAAAATAATCGTGAAAATGATCTACAGAACATGACATAACTAAACTAAACTAAACTGAGCTTGAAGATCTTCCGTGGTAGTTGACTGCATTTATGGCACTGACATCCCCATAATCGCCGGCCGGAGTGGCCGAGTGGTTCTAGGCGCTTCAGTCTGGAACCACGCGACCGCTACGGTCGCAGGTTCGAATCCTTCCTCGGGCACGGATGTGTGTGATGTCCTTAGGTTACTGAGGTTTAAGTAGTTCTAAGTTCTATGGGACTGATGACCTCCGATGTTAAGTCCCATAGTGCTCAGAGCCATTTGAGCCATCCCCATAATCAAATCGCAGGAGAATGATGTCTCGTACAAGAAAGCTGTCAAATGCCATATTTGTAGACTACCATTAAACAGAAAAGCGGAAGCCCCATGTTCCTACCACTGTCATTTAATAGGGAAATTCTCTGGTGCGGCACAGAATGCATACAGCCTGAACTACCATGTGCCAAGACACATACCTGTCTTTTTCCACAATTTGAGCCGGTATGATGTCCATTTCATCACTGTCCTGCCTGAGAGCACTGAGAGAAACACTTCGTTCTCCAAGCAGATCGTCTTACATTTCCTGGACTTACTTAGATTTGTTCATGCACCACTTAATAAACGTGGTGCGACGATGCATCTCACTAGAGGACATGCATCTCACTAGAGCTGCATTTCCCAATGACGCAAAGTTTCAGCTCTCAAAAAAGAAGGGGGGTCTTTTCTTATGAATACATCATGAGATTCTATGGAGAGGTTCAACGAAACGACACTGCCTGACATCTGCATTCACCAGTAACCTTGCAGGCAATGCCATAACGGATACAGAGTATGGACTCGCAATGAATGTTTGGCAGGAATTCAACATCTCTGTTTTAGGGGAGTATGCAAAGCAATATATGGACATGATGCACAACCATGAGTGGATATACTCGAGAAATTCTGGAGTGTACACATGACCACATACACTCCAGATCCTGCGTTCTATTAGAACACACCAGGGCTTTTGTGGGGTGCAATGCTAAAAAGAACACGTGTCAAGATTAAGTTATTGACTGATGTCGATATGCTGCTCTTTTTCGAATACAGGATGCACAGGAGACTTTGCCAATGTGTCTGTAGGCACACCAAGGCGAATACCTGTGAATGGGCGGACAGTTCAAAGCATCTGAGGATGAGAGTCACATCATGTACTGTAAAGTCAACAAGTTATATGGGTAGACCATGCAATGATATCTACCTGTTGGGGAGTTTTGATGGCTACCCAAGGACGACATCATGAGATTAGGCGATTTCACAGGTCTGGTAACTTATTCTGGTCATGGAGGTAGACAAGACGTATCCTTCTAAATTGTACGACATGCACAACTATTTGCCTCTATGTCCAGAGTACTTGGTCCAATGCAATCGTTCCACCCACAAACCGATGACAACGGTGGGGAGGGGTTGGGACAGAGGTACATTGTGCACTATAGAGACATCCAGTAGTGCATTAGTTTGGAAATGGAACTGTTTAAAGTCATCTGTGACATGCAGGTTGAAGGAGTATGCTGATGGTAATACCAAACAGAGGGCTCACAGGACATGTGACTTTGAGAGAGACTTTTTTAAATTAATGAATGATGCCATTTACAGGAAAACCATGGAGAATTTGAGACCACCACAGAATTCATTTAGTTCACAGCTTGGTGGGGCATTGTGGTGCACAGGATTATGTCGCCTGGCCGAATTTTAAATGGGCCACAATATTCAATGAAGGATTGGATGCAATGGAGAAGTTTTTATAAAGTTCGCAAAACTTGTGTATGTTATTATGTGTATATTGGACCTTTCCCAATTCCACATGGACTGATTTCACTACGACTTCATGAAGAAGAAATTCGCTGATCCAGTGTTACTTTATATGGATAGAGATAGTTTCATCGAATGCGAGGAAGGTTGGGGGCCATATAAAGTACCTGATTAGGTACAATATACGTATGACTATGTGGCGAATAATCCTTACAGTATTATACCTCAAAACAAGAAGGTTATTGGCCATATGGTTCACAGACAGAGTAGTTTGTGGCTCTTAAATCGAGAATGTATGCATTCGATACACAAACACCCGCCACTCAAAGGCAGGCTAAGGTTGTGCATTGTGCAGTCTCCCTGACCCTCACGATTGATAATTACTTGGAGAGCCTCCTACCTGGTGAAGATTCTTCTTCTTCTCCACATATGGAGCACCAAGCGAGCATTCGATCATGTGAGCCTGAAGTGTATACTATCTCACAGCCTAAAATCGGTCTGTCACATCATGACGATAAACGATTCATCTGTGAGAATGGGATCGAGACTCCACTGTACTCACACTATTTGCCTGAGTGATTGTGTGTGGTGTTTATTTGTAAATAGTATATATATATATATATATATATATATATATATATATATATATATATATGTGTGTGTGTGTGTGTGTGTGTGTGTCTATATATAGTTATTTCTTTTCACCTGCTGCTACACATTCCACTGCATATATATTTTGTTTTCACTTGTCTCCCACTCTCTTTTCTACATCAATACATTACAAAGTATCTGTAATATTGTATCAATGAAAAGATACTCTCTGATATTGTGAAAGATGACAACTGCATTACTAAAGAAAAAAAAGATTGCCATGGGGGACATAGTTTCTAGTTATATGAGCAAAGATGATAAATACGGTACAAGGAATCTGTAACACTGCACCAAAGAAAAAATTTTGAACAGCAACAACTGCTCTACAAAAAAAGACTGCCTTAGGTGACATAGTTTCTAGTCATATGAACAGTATCTAGTCATTAAGAAAAAATGTAACTCTACTCAGTGCGATGTATGTCTGTAATATATATATATATAGTGACTAAAACTGGCAAATATATAACATCCTCTTGATCTTTTCATTTACAAAGAACCCCAACATATATTTTTTGGTAGTGCCAATGAACACAAAAATGTATTGCCATCATATATTTAGCTTAGAGTCAGTTGGTAATGGTGGCACTCTCCTTTTTTCCTTAGTGTAAGTATGCACACTACTGAGTGAGCTATAAGGGCATTGTATCTTTACTCGAAAGTGAAAAATGTGCAAAGAAATGTTTTTTTACAGGAAATTTATTTTTTTCTTTTAATTTTGGACAATACTGTGGGGAAGATAAAATTATGTAAGTATGCATCCATTTCTTCATAAGACATATCAAAGTTTTTTGTGAATACATCTTCAGAAGTGTTCTCATTAGTCAGATTTAAAACAGCATTCCAAATATTGCCATAAAAATCCATAAACATATTCCCACCAAAGAACACAGTCATTCACTGCCCACTGAATGCTGAACTGGTGTACACCAACTTTCTGAATGTCGCTTCCTTTAAATGTATATTCTCTAACCTATCCTCATCATCGATAATTTTAATACTTTTCAGATAATCACGAACACACACTGAGTGACAACCCTGTAACACAGGAAGTGCAGTTTGATTGTTGAACAGAGAAGCGATCTTTGCGAAATTCTCACATAAAAGGCAACACTCATACAGTGAAAGCATAACATTCTTGTCACTAAACGGAGGATTTTCAAACGCTTTTAGAATACTGTGTCATTTTTCCTCCTATCTACGTAATTCAGTAGCTCTCAATTCGTTCGAGCAATCAATCATTCATGATAGGAAACACAGTCATAGCTCAGTCACTCAAAATGATTCTGAAATTTTACTTGTTAGAATGAAATCAGGCGATGATTCTTCTTCTCTGCAGGCTCGTGCTTTGCGGCAGTCTGCTAATCTGTACAAATAAAATGCCTCGTAATTTTGGGAGCGTTGTATAATCAGTCGGGAAACCTCAGATCAAGCGGATATTTGGCTTTGATGAAGTTTAACCTTCCGAAGAAGTAATGGAGCTCTTGGATTATTAAATGCAGGTTCGTATCCAGTCTTTCGGAAGTTCCCTTCTGATTAACAACTACGCAATATATCGATAAATATCATTAATTCTCAAATGTCAAATACACACCTTTTGTATGAAGGAGCAATCTATATATATTTCCTTTTTAATCGTACAGTTCGTATCAGTTATCTTCTGTGATAAATCTCAATAATCCGATTACAGTTCTTCCAAAACAAGCTCAGGCTAATCGGCACGACCATCTCGGAAGCTTTTTTCTTCTCTCTTTTTTTTTCTAACAACCACCAGAGAGAGTACTACAAAGAATACTTATGCGCTCATGGCATAGCTATTGTATGAACTACTTTTCGCATGGATTCTGCGAGTATGAAGATAGAAAATTAGTAAACGTCATTCAAGGGTAGAATTGTATCAGAATAATTCATCGAATATAAAGAGATATTACAACTGAACTCATGACCTGAGGACATGTACAAAACTATTCATTTGCTGGCACTCTCATTGAGGTTGTACATAACAGTGAAAAGCAACACTTTAATGTATGTATTATGCCACTGTGCCACCCAATGATAGAGCAGACACAGGTGATAGTGGTAACTTACAATCACAGAATAACGGTTCCTTTATATCGTCCACTGATATATCGTTGGTGAGACGCTCCTAATTCTACAGCGTTGGAGGCTCAAAGCTGGACAATAGGCGCAGTGGGAACCTGAAGTTCATCAAATCAGGTAAATGCAGTGGAAAGTGAACTGTTCAAGGACAGTGTGGGCAGATCTATCAATCTCCGACTTTATCTTATGAGTGCAAGAATACTCTGTGACTTTAATTCACACAGGGAAACTGAACAGTCTAAACGTAAATTCCGCACTATGATTGATGTGCTAGAAATATGTATATAAACTAACTGCATCGATATAGGACGCTGTATGGTATACTCTGGTGTATATGACCAAATGGACATACTACACACTCATCTTTCTGCATTCAGAATCTAGTGTATGGTACTTGCAGAGTAGAGCAAATGTGGTTTACTGAGCACTGGCTGACATTGCAATTACAGAATAACTGGTAAAATTGATAAAATTTATCATGCTGTCAACTACAGTGCTTATAACACACACCATTCCATATTGATGGTGTCTTTTCCATTCCATCCATCCACTGGTATGTTGTTGATTACCACATAAAGATTGACTGACCCCACTTGTTTGAGATGGATAGAGCCTTGGCAGAACACTAGACATCTGCTACTCATCACTGCGGAGCTGGGGGTTAAATGTAGAGGTCACTGCCTACGGAAAGTTGTTTGGATGCATTCCTCAATGCTGCAGACATGTCATATTTCAATATGCTGTTATACCTTCCACATTCTTTTCACCAATAAGATAATAGTACCTCTTTTTATTTCTGCTACCCTGTGTATGTTGTGAACTGGTCTTCCAGCGATTGTCAACACCAAACAGTGATCATATACATTATTGCAAAGAGAGAAAACAATGTTCTCCCCTTCACTGTGGAAGATAATAAATTGTCGTGTGACTAGGGCCTGCCGTCGGGTAGACCATTCGGCGGGTGCAAGTATTTCGATTTAACGCCACTTCAGCGACTTGTGTGTCGATGAGGATGAAATGATGATGATTAGGACAACACAACACCCAGTCCACGAGCAAAGAAAACCTCCGGCCCAGCCGGGAATCGAATCCAAGCCCTTAGGATTGACATTCTGTCGCGCTTACCCCTCAGCTACCAGGGGCGGACACTGTGAAAGATGAGATTAACTGTATAGGTCATCACCTTTGGATGCCTGTTTGGAAACGCTCCACAATACTATGAACTCTTCCAGTTTCCATAGTTGTGATGTGTTCCACTTTTTTGTCAATGAGAAACATTGCATCTGTGATTTGTTTCTACCGTTCTGTGTGTTGTGGTAGCAAGCATAGCTTACACCATGCGATGTTCAGCTTTCTGTGAGAACCAATGGATTGAATGTGTTAATATCGGCTTAGCACCTGACATAGACCTCGAAGACATGGCAGAAAAACAAAATGTCTGACGTTGTACAACGCTGTAGTCATACACTGCTTGGATGTGTTGCAGCAGAAAAATAATGTATTAGACTGCTTATGAAAGAACAACAAAGGAACCCTGTACTGTGTTTGAAAGCCAATGGGATATGGTCTTCTTCTAGTACAGGCGACAAAGCTTTACACATGTCTGTGCAAGCGAGTTTGAGCAATGGCCACCTGCTCTACTATAATGATACGTGTATATGTAATATGCTCTATGTCAACCTGCATAAAGTGTTTGTTTTCGATACATAGGAAGAGAGAGACATGGTAAAACCTTATAGGAGGTTCTACTACCAGGAGTGATATGACTGGTTAAAGTTTGGATGCAGTTACTTCATGACAATTTGTAATTTATACATGCAGAATGCTCTCAAACTATACAGATTGTGCTCATGAAACTAACAGAAATCGACTGTATCTATTCTAATGGAATCATGACTGTTTTGATTATTATCATCATGATTGCGTGTTTACAAATATGTATTACCACAAGTCCTGTGTTATTTCATACTTCATAACCTATAATTATAAAGTAGACAACACTTGAATTATAGTTCATTATGGAACCTAGAAATGATAGTGTTGTTCGTAACATGTGAGTGGATTGCATGAAATAGGTTGTTCTATGATGATCAAATTGCTTATGATGCTAGAATGCAAGAATGTGCTGCTATTGCAAATTGTAGTCTGCTGGATTTGGACTTCTTCAAGTATAGGTGACAGAAACTGTACACGCAGGTCGGTAGAGGGGAGTTACGGAGCGAAAATGTCAAATGTGAGCACACAGATGATATTTGTTTTCGATGTATTGGAGGAATGTTATAGGGCTCTCCACTAAGTGACGTTAGGAACTTCTATTACAAGGCATGCTCTCACGACTTTTTTTTACACTTTGTTAATGCCAGTACGAGTAACATCACATTGGTAAAATGGGACCTGCCATAGTGTACGAAAGAAGAATGCCCTTTTGAATTACAGCTTGTTGTTGTGGAACGTAAAATGATAGTGTTTTTCCCGACATGTGAACAAATGGTGTGAACTGCTGTATTTTGCAACATTATTTAACGTGTCTGAAATGTTTGTAATACACATAGGCTTGACAGGTTATTCACAGACACTGATTTGAATGTGAGGGACACTCTAAAACCATGTAATTTTGTCCACAAAACTTAAAGAAATCACTTAACATAGATATTTTTTCTTTGGGGTTTAAATTCTCGGTTTTTCTTTACTCTGATGAAAGTTTCGAAAGAACGAGGACATTCTACAGTGATTGGTAGTTTTTGCAGAAAAATAGTGGAAGTTTTTTCGATTTTACACAGGGTCATTATGTATAGGAGATGTGTACAGCACTGAACTCTGCAGTTTTGTCATCTGTAATTAGTGGCAGTGCTGTAGTTTTTTTTCACTTCATTGGATGTCACAAAATAACAGGAGGTGGGGGAAGAGAGAGATTCGAATTGTATCCTGCAGACTACCGTAAAAACTATAAAATTTTTGCTCATAAAACCAAGAGAAAATGCACTGAGCCTATTTTCGTGGAAACAGTGCATTTATTATCATCACGATTGTGTTTTCTTTTTTTTTAACAGTTGCTCGCTTATAGGAGGTGTGTTGACATTAAACAGAATTGTTCTTCATCACAGAATGGCGTGTGCTTGTAGGCAGACCTGCTGGAGGCGTGAGAGCAGCGTTGGGGGCGGTCCGGCATACCTGTATTTTAGAGACAAGTGCATCGGGATTGTTGTTGTGGTCTTCAGTCCTGAGACTGGTTTGATGCAGCTCTCCATGCTACTCTATCCTGTGCAAGCTTCTTCATCTCCCAGTACCTACTGCAGCCTACATCCTTCTGAATCTGCTTAGTGTATTCATCTCTTGATCTCCCTCTACGATTTTTGCCCTCCACGTGGCCCTCCAATACGAAATTGGTGATCCCTCGATGTCTCAGAACATGTCCTACCAACCGATCCCCTCTTCTAGTCAGGTTGTGCCACAAGCTCCTCTTCTCCCCAATTCTGTTCAATACCTCCTCATTAGTTATGTGATCCACCCATCTATTCCTCAGCATTCTTCTGTAGCACCACATTTCGAAAGCTTCCATTCTCTTCTTGTCCAAGCTATTTATCGTCCACCTTTCACTTCCATACATGGCTACACTCTATACAAATACTTTCAGAAACGACTTCCTGACATTTAAATCTATACTCGATGTTAACAAATTTCTCCTCTTCAGAAACGCCTTCCTTGCCATCGGGATAGCTATCGTTTACCTCACTTTGGCCTGTAGTCTGCCGGCGTTGCAGCCTATTGTTTAGGTCGACATCATTTGCGCAGACCGACAGCCTGGACCATCGAGCCACATGCTCTGCTGGGGATGCATTGGACTGAAGACCCTGCTCCCAGATATGGCGGGGGGCTTCAGTCAGTATAGACAGCACGCAGAACTGGTAGAAGCTGTCTGTTTGAAAAAGTAAGCTAGTGCGTTTTCCGGAATTTCATTATCGTCCCAGTCTTTCCGAGAAATACATTTAACAGATTGCAGAAAGCGTCTATCTGTGACTGAGTTCTGCAGAATGGAGACAGTATATCTCTGCCACCAGATTTGTGGACCATCAGCAAGAAGATAGAACAGGCTTGTATGCCTACACAGGTGGGAAGAGTGAGAAAGAGGGAGGGATGAGGGGAAGCAAGAGTGGCTCTAAGTTGGTTAGTTTGTGACTGCACATCAGTGCATCGATGAGAATACACATGCAACTTCTGCCTCTCCCTCCTGGTGCTATCTTTTGGGACAACGATTTTTCCCAATCCTCAGTACATGTGTTGCATTATGATCATTTGATTACAAGTGATTTTTTTTCATGAAAATTTCGGTGTGTAATTAGAACAGTGAAGCATTTTTCATCAGTTGTGACAGCGTATATTGGCTTTTCTGAATATCAGTTACCTGGGCTGGAGGGTGATTGTCGAGCAATGCAGTGGGAGCTGTTTGTACGGAACTCTGGCGTCAAACAGCGACAGACACAGTCCTCATCTGTATATGCTTACAGGTAATACACTTATTAAACACTTCTCTGTCCAACACCAGCATCTCGTCAGCTGAAAATATTTCCCGCCGAAAATAAAGATGGTACCTTCCACTACAACCTTTTTCCTGTCAGCTTATAGATGAAGGGATCATCCTATGTAGTTTGAGTACGTCTGCCACTGGTTTCGAGTGGTATTGTGAAATTTTTTTCCCAGCAGGATAGCACCAGTTGCCTGTTGTATGAAATCGTCAATTTTTGAACTGTATTGGGATTTTAGGCACTCCTTGTGTAGCACTATGCATATAGATGTGTAATTAGGAGCGATCTTTATGACTAATTA
Organism: Schistocerca serialis cubense; assembly: GCF_023864345.2. Lineage (NCBI taxonomy): Eukaryota > Metazoa > Arthropoda > Insecta > Orthoptera > Acrididae > Schistocerca > Schistocerca serialis. Next base: position 316,121,346 of record NC_064642.1, on the reverse strand, counting down.
CGTAATTAGGACCGATCTTTGCCTCACTTTCGCAATCAAAATAAAGAAAGTGCACTAACCTAACCTTGCTATCCTGCATCTGGACAGTTTCCATGTAGGGGGGGGGGGGAGGTGCACTTGGGCTTTCTGTCCAGAAGTACTGGGGTTTGAGTCCTGGAAAGGGCACTGCCATATTTGAATTTCCTGCCAATTCCAGGGTGAGGGGTGGGATTGGACGTCAGCACAGCCTTAGGACAAAGAAATTTCCGCCATTTTTAAAATTCCCACCAAAGTTCGAAATTACCACCAAAATTCGAAATTACCACCATCAAGACAGGTGGGGTAGGGGGAGTGGTGGGGACCCATGTGTTGGCTGGGGAAACACATGATGTCGTCTGGGGTGGAGGTGGGAGATGCAGTAGGGGCATAATTATTTGATCGATTTAATTAATTTACATATCAGTTTGACATCAAAATTGCACCTGGAACCTCATCACCCTACTTCTGTTATATACACAGGATACAGATGCACTTAACTTCTCAGTGTTAGTGTTGCAGAGAACGCACCATCATGGCCATGGGAGTATTTTTTCTCGTGGGGGTGGTGGGAATGGGGAAGAGATGGCAGGGATTTTACTTTTATCAAAAGTGCGTAAAACATGTTTTCTGACAGTCAGTAATGTGAATGTGTCCATACGGCTATATACATTGTAAAGAGCCATTTGTCTTCTCAGACAGGTGGCTGAGAGCATGCTATGGGCAAGACAACACTTCCTCCTTGGTGTCCACCGTGAACCGCAGTGCTACTGCAAGATTTGTGTGAACCGCTGGTTGGAGTCTGGCGGTGGCGGCAAGGGGGGCGGCTGGAAACAACATTAGAGGCGGGGTGGTGGAGATGTGTGTTGGCGGTCTTGGATGCAGGCAACAGCGGTGGGGGCGACGCTGGCTGTAGCCTCTGCAGAGAGGTTCAGTTCCTTGTCTGCAACTGTTCAGTCCCGTGTTTTACGTGTGCGTATATGGAAGTTGTGGAATGACGACGGACGAAATTCTTATTCGTCTCGGCTTATCGACGGAGGCTGCAGGAACGCTCCCCAGACATGTCGGTGGCCTCAGAGAGTCAGTGACTTGATAAGTAGAAATAGTTTATTTTTGCTAGACTATGGCCTTTTCCCAGTCTCATTTGAATGACAGTAACATATATACAGTTCACATTTTTCCATAGTTATTAACTAGTATTATAATAATGTCACAGACTAATAACGAATGGTTTATTTCTTTTTTAATTCTTTAATTATTTGTTTAAAATATTGTGTTATGGTCGGCTAATTGTCCTTTACTCCTTTTTATTCCGCCTGGGAGCTTTGGCAGAACGTCGTTCCCCACACAGTTTCGTTAGTATTGTTATTATTCTCGAATCAGAAGCATACAAATTTACAGTAGGCATACACATCAATAAATATGTACATATATATACACAAATTGTATTTATATTACATGTGCCCAGTACTTTGCAACCTCCAAGGCGCTTGGAGTAGCTTGGAGGAGATCAATCTTCGTGCAGGATGTAGGGCACAAAAGGCACTGGAGCATGTGGCTTGTGGTTTGTTCTTGTCCACAATCACAGGACGTATCTTCTGTTATGAAGCCCCATCTCTTCAGGTTGTCTCTGGATCGTCCAACTCCTGATCGTAGCCGGCCGCTGGTGGCCAAGCGGTTCTAGGCGCTTCAGTCTGGAACCGCGCGACCGCTACGGTCGCAGGTTCGAATCCTGCCTCGGGCATGGATGTGCGTGATGTCCTTAGGTTAGTTAGGTTTAAGTAGTTCTAGGGGACTAATGACCTCAGATGTTAAGTCCCATAGTGCTCAGAGCCATTTGAAACAAATCCTGATCGTAATCTGTTTAAAGATTTCCACAGCAGCCAGCTCTCGTTGTGTCCAGGTGGTAGTTCTTCAGCTCCTGGCGTCTGCAGGTGAGGCGTCGACTTCTTCCATAGCTCCAGCCTTGCCTTCTCTGGTGAAATGGTGAGCTTCTCGGATGTTCTCAGGAAGCTCTTTCGCGATCTCAGCCGTTGCTGTGGTGGATTATGTCCGTGCAGTGGATGGGCACTGTCCTGTTCCACTTTCAGTCTCTCCTTGTTGGCAGCCACTGTCTCAGACCTTGTGTCAGTGGCTGCTATTCCGCCATCACCCTGCAAGGTCCGCTGGTGGCTTGACCTGTGTGACTTGGATGCTATCTGTCATCGTCCTTTGAGAAGGGGTAAGGGGGAGGGGGGCACTGCTGCTGCTCATCCCATTCCTGTGACAGACACCATTGTTATCAGTTCCTATCTGGTAACCAGTGAGTACTTCTGGTGGACCTGAGGCTTGACTCCTGAGTACAAATCTTCAACATCAACGAGTGCACTTCGGAGAACGATGCGTAGAGTTGGAGTCCACCAGAGTCAATGGGTCGACAGCTGCTCCATGACGTAACAGCCGTCACTCGACTCTTCGCTGCACTGACGAAACTGCAAAACGAGTGCATGCCGGCCTTCTGCTGCTGAGGAGGCGCTGCTCTGCCAGCCCGGCTGTGGCGCGGCACTTTCGAAGACAATCCTGTATTATTGCCTAATAAATGTGTTATAGTCAATGATGATTTCTTGGCGCTCTCGAGCATAGTTCGGCCCTCACCACAACATTCCACCCAGCTCTTTCCTGATGACTGTGGGAGCCTGGGACCGGGCTCCTATAAGACCACGGAAAATGTGAAATAATTCACAAAAATGGTTAAATTGTAGAAACTATGGGAAAATACTAAAAATTGCAAATATCTGGAAAAATGCGCATAAGTGTGGGAAATATGGAACAATACGAAAAATGTTGAAAAATTTTGGAAAATTGGAGTACTTTCATGTCTGCCTGGCGTTGGTATTTGTTGGTGTCTCGAATTAAGAAATTCTAATAATGTTAAATTTATTTTGTTATTAACAAATACCCAAACACTGGCCCTCTCACTAGACCTCGAATGAAGAAACTTACATAATTAATAATACTACTACTAACAATAATAATTTACAACAAATACCCACACCCTCGTCCTATCCCTAGCTCTCGAGTGACGTGACTTAAGGTAATTACAATAAAATCAATTTTACGAACTTCCAGCATGCATTTTGTTGTTGCCGGCCGCGGTGGTCTAGCGGTTCTAGGCGCTCAGTCCGGAACCGCGGGACTGCTACGTTCGCAGGTTCGAATCCTGCCTCGGGCATGGATGTGTGTGCTGTCCTTAGGTTAGTTAGGTTTAATTAGTTCTAAGTTCTAGGCGACTGATGACCTCAGAAGTTAAGTCGCATAGTGCTCAGAGCCATTTTAACCATTTTTTTTGCATTTTGTTGTTAACACATAGCCACACACCGAACCTCTCCCTACGGTGAACAGCTCAAGAATGAAGCCACCCACTCAAGTTCTCTATGTATAAAAACAGGGAGGGAGGGGGTGCCAGAACTGTATGGCCCAGGGGGAAGAGGTATGTGGGTAGGAGACGGAGAGAGGGGGTGGGGGTTCTCCTGGATGACTTTGAATGTACCACAGCATGTGCCTGTGATTCCGAGGGGAAGAGGTGCGTGATAAACTTGAATACGCGTATAATTAGCCCAAGCGTATTAACTTGATATTGGAAGTCCTTATCAGTGACCTTGAGATAAGATTGTAATCGTGGCCAGAATCCCTCCTTGACAACTATTATCTCTTTAAATCAAGTTACCTGTCCCTTTAAATCGCCTAATCTGAATTAGTCCTTTTAAATCCCTTTATTTTGAGATAAGTGTTCCTTTAAATCTAGAAGTGACCCTCGACAACTACTGACATTAAACCGTCGTCTTCCTTCCTTCAGCTGAACAAACCATCGCATGGTAGGTATTTCCAGAATGACGATGACGTACTATTGTGGTGAAACGTTTCCTAAACAGAATATTACGTCATAGGTCTGAGCCCAGTCGTTCATCGATAGCATTGGAGTGTGAATTATAGAGGAGGCGTAACACAATCAGCCAGTTTCAAGGCCGCAATTTCATGTAATTCTTTTGTTTTCAAAGTGACAGTTTGAATTTCATGGATACCCCTCGTAGTATGTGATTTGAACATTAGTTTGTGTTGTCTATTGTTACGATTGTTTCAGAAATTGATTAGCTTGTCAGCAGATTGGGTTATTTCGTAGGAGCTCTACGAAGAATTTTGTGTTCAAGTGCATGGGTATGACGGTTCCGGGATTGCCAAGCTTTCTTAAAAGCATCGCGCAGTCTTCAGTAAATGTTACCTGTGGCAGGGAACGCCTGTGACTTGCTACAGTCACACTGCAGTTCCATGGCCGTTAGGAAAGCATTCCACTCGTATCCCGAGAGAGGCACAGCTCGCCAGCAGCGCTCAACAGCCAACGCACTGGGCGACAATGTGGCGTTGTTTCCGCAGAAACGTTCCTTGTCCAGAGGAGGCGATGCCCGAGTCACACTTGGAATCCTCGGCGTCGAGGTCTTTGTTGAAGAAGGCGAGCACGAGGAAGCTTCTGGCCAGGCCGTCAATCTGCGACATGGACAACGCGCTCTTGCGGCAGGTCTGTCCTTATTCCAACCACTTCTACAGTAACTATGCTGGCGGTCCAAGCTACACGAACGACGGGTCCGTTCTAGAGTGCAACTTCAACTCTCGGCTTTGGGTCACGACATCATGTGTGACGTCACGAGTTTACGATACGAAGGATGTAAAAGGCCTGCATGGACGGTCTGTTATTAAATGCTATCTCTGGTTGTCTTAGTAACTGGCGAAAGCTGTGCTGTTCATTCCGAACATGTCACGATTTCTTAGGAAGTGATTAGGGAGGAACCTAAGATAACAACCTACAGTTGCGAGTGAAACGAGCAGTTACCGTATTTACAACCTTTGTTCTCAGAAATGATTGGCAGTTTTTTTTTTTTTTTCGAATAGGGCACGATTTCATTTAGGATTTACTTCGATGGTATCGTTCTATTTTAGCGCAAAATCTCAAATCAAGTTGTCGATTCCACGGTTCGTAATTTTTCGTGATTTCTCATCAGTTGTGCAGCGAAATTTCTATTAGGATTTAAAATTTTTGTTACCACTCTTGCCTTCTTTAGCTAGTTACGTTAGAACCTCGCTAGTCCGACGTCGGATTGTCCGACCATTCCATTTCCGGAGGTTGATTGTTAACCGTTGGCAGGTGCTGTAGCTCGCTCAGTTTCAGTATGAAATAACTTGTTTCTAACTCTACCAATAGGTGTTATTGTGCACTGATAGTGACAGTATTCCTCTTACCTATTAAAGTGTGTATGACTAAATTACGGGATCAACTAAACGTAAGCATGTGACGCTGTCTTTTGGGCAGAAAACTAGAAGTGCTTATAAGGCGAGTTTCTTCAAAACATTGAAAATGAAGTAAGGGTTTGGGTAACGACTGTTAACGACTACAGAAAAATCAGGAAAACTCTTGAAAGCCTTACAATGATGACTAATGGCGAGAGAGAACTGAAAATGCGCAATACTTTGAAGAAACCTTACAGTGAAATGACAAATAATTCTTTGTGGGTGTGGTTTGAGCAGGAGAGAAGAAAAAGGACTCCGTCATCTGGGGCAACCATAAAACAAAAGGCACACATTTTGTATGAGAAATTAGAGAGAGAGACAATGAAAATGGAAACTTTATAGCTAGTGAACGCAAAAAATGTGGAAAAAGGACACGGCATTCGAAATGTAGCTAATTAATTCCAGCAAGTTGCTGTCTGCTGGCGAAACAACAGCCAATGAATTTGTTCCGAAATTTGAAAACTTATGTACAGAGCTTGAGCTGATCCCTGTTCTATAACATACTCGAGTCTGACGAACTACACTACTGGGCATTAAAATTGCTACACCAAGAAGAAATGCAGATGATAAACGGGTATTTATTGGACAAATATATTATACTAGAACTGACATGTGATTACATTTTCAAGCAGTTTGGTTGCATAGATCCTGAGAAATCAGTACCCAGAACAACCACCTCTTCCCGTAATAACGGCCTTGATACGCCTGGGTATTGAGTCAAACAGAGCTTGGATGGCGTGTACAGGTACAGCTGCGCCATGCGGCTTCAACACGATACTTCAGTTCATCAAGAGTACTGACTGGCTTATTGTGACGAGCCACTTGCTCGGCCACCATTGACCAGACGTTTTCAATTGGTGAGAGATCTGGAGAATGTGCCGGCCAGGGCAGCAGTCGAACATTTTCTGTATCCAGAAACGCCCGTACAGGACCTACAACATGCGGTCGTGCATTATCCTGCTGAAATGTAGGGTTTCGCAGGTATCGAATGAAGGGTAGAGCCACGGCTCGTAACACATCTGAAATGTTACGTCCACTGTTCAAAGTACCGTCAATGCGAACAAGAGGTGACCGAGACGTGTAACCAATGGCTCCCCATACCACCACGCCAGGTGATACACCAGTATGGCGATGACGAATACACGCTTCCAATATGGATGCGACCACCATGATGCTGTAAACAGAACGTGGATTCATCAGAAAAAATGACGTTTTGCCATTCGTGCACCCAGGTTCGTCGTTGAGTACACCATCGCCGGCGCTCCTGTCTGTGATGCAGCGTCAAGGGTAACCGTAGCCATGGTCTCCGAGCTTATAGTCCATGCTGCTGCAAATGTCGTCGAACTGTTCGTGCAGATGGTTGCTGTCTTGCAAACGTCCCCATCTGTTGACTCAAGGATCGATACGTGGCTGCACGATCCGTTACAGCCATGCGGATAAGATGCCTCTCATCTCGACTGCTAGTGATACGAGGCCGTTGGGATCCAGCACGGCGTTCCGTATTACCCTCCTGAACCCACAGAGTCCATATTCTGCTAACAGTCATTGGATCTCGACCAACGCGAGCAGCAATGTCACGATACGATAAACCGCAATCGCGATAGGCTACAATCCGATCTTTATCAAAGTCGGAAACGTGATGGTATGCATTTCTCCTCCTTACATGAGGCATCACAACAACGTTTCACCAGACAACGCCGGTCAACTGCTGTTTGTGTATGAGAAATCGGTTGGAAACTTTCCTCATGTCAGTACGTTGTAGGTGTCGCCACTGGCGCCAACCTTGTGTAAATGCTCTGAAAAGCTAATCATTTGCATATCACAGCATCTTCTTCCTGTCGGTTATTTTCGCGTCTGTAGCACGTCATCTTCATGGTGTAGCAATTTTAATGGCCAGTAGTGTATATAATTCTCTCTACAAGGACTCTTGCTGTACAAAATAATTCAGTGCGTGTCAATGCAGTACTGTAATAAGGTATGTATAGTTGTTAAGTTTTCACTAGCAGTTACAATACCTTACCATACGATACAGACGTATTTTATAGTACAGACAGTACTGTACATTACACTTTCACGTGAGGGCTTTTAGTGTGCTGATATTTTGTTTTTGATGTGTTACTGCTGTAACGCGAACGCAAATTGGTCTTAAACGATCAGTGTCGCCCCCGGATCACGTGACAATTCCAGCTGACTGTTGACAACAAGAGTAGAACGGAATGTTTTCTCCAGAGATATTTCTACTCTGTAATGTTTGTAAGGAATGCTGCTTGTTCCAAAAAAGTTGTGATGTGTGAGAGTGTGATTTGGATGGAACCTGAGAAACTAGAAGAAATTATATCTTTATTTTCTTCCCCACAAATATTCTAATCGTATCATGTTGTATGGGGGTTGGTTTGAATGGAACCTGATAGCGCAGCTTAAATTTTTGGTACAGAAAAGGATCAACTGTATTCTCATAGAAACAATCAGCGTCTGTATTTTTTCCCTCAAAAATATTTGCATGTTTCTTTCCATATTTGGCATGATTTCCGAGAGGGAGGTTAGGAAGAAACTTAAGAGCACAAATTAACCGATTTCATTGAAACATTTAGTCCTTATAATTGTCATGTTCTTTCTTACAATTACTTGGCTGCGTTTATAATGTGGCATGTTTTTTGAGGGTGAGGTTAGCCAAGCACCTATGTGCATAATTCAATTGTCGTGAGTGAAACAAGTAGTTATATTATTTATAATTCTGGTTTTCACAAATATTTGGCTGTTTCCTACGAATGTGACGTCGTGGGGCCGCTGCCTACATGAAACATTGTTCTTATAGAGGTCTCGTTGTGGTTGTTACCGATAGCTCACTCTTATGGTGGATGTTTGTTTTCGTGTTGTGGTTTTGTAGTAATGGATCGGTTGAATGGCATGGAGCCTTTGGGATTTGTTGGTTAGTTATCTGATTTCGGTTTTTGAGCTGTTAATTTTCGTTATTTATTTATTTATTTATTCATTTATTGAGTCCTTTGATCATATGTAGTACAGTGTATAGGATGATATTGGACTTGTTACTAAGTTCAAAATGATACATATTTAAATAATCATTTTTCAACAGTTTCATTAGTTGTAGTTCTTACAATGATACAATGTTACAAATTACAGTAGTTTTAGTTCTTAACAGTTATTCTGGTCCAAGTATTCCTTTACTGAGTAGAAACAGTAGTACTGTAGATATTCTCTGACAGATCTTTCAAGCGCACTAATATTTTGTAAGCATTTTATACTATTTGATAGTCTGTTATAGAGTTTAATACCCAGATAGCATGTACCTTTCTGATACAAACTGCTACTGGCTGGGGGTACATGCAAGTTATATTTTATTCGAGTATTATAATCATGTATGTCTTTGTTTTTTAAAGTATTATCAACATTTCCAATCATGTACTTCTTTATGTACATTAGTGTGTCAACAATAAACATACACAGTAGAGGTAGTATATTCAGTGCTTTAAATATTGGTTTGCAGCACTGTCGAGCACCACTCCCTGTCATAATCCTAATGGCTCTTTTTTGTATTCTGAAAGTCCCTTGAGCTGCTGGGGAATTTCCCCAGAATATGAGTCCATACTTGAGATGGGCATTGAAGTACGCATAATAGGCACACAATAGTGCCTGTTCATTTATGCATCGTTTGAGAACCCTAAGAAAATAGCAGCCTGTGCTCAGCTTGGCATTAATTTGTTCTATGTGTTTGTCCCATTTTAAGTCTCTTTGTATCCAGATGTCGAAAAATTTTGTAGCCTCATCATTTGCAATAGGGTGTTGATTGATTTTTATTTCTGGATATATCAATGTGGTATTTTGGTGGTTATGGAAATTTAAGGCTACTGTTTTGTTGTAGATTATTATCAACTGATTTTCTGCTGTCCAATTAGTTAGATGTTTTGTAACTGTGTTAACTCCTTCTTGTATATCTTCATTTTTTGCTGCTGTTACCAGTATTGTTGTGTCGTCAGCAAACAGTATTACTTTGTGGCAATCAATATGTATATCCAAATCATTGATATATAACAAGAAAAGTAGGGGTCCCATTACCGACCCTTGCGGTACCCCGTAAGTGATTGGGCTTTCTGATGATACATATTCTGTGATTATTCGTGCTTTATTATCTATATGTCTGATGGATACTTTTTGTTTACGGTCGCTGAGAAATGAACGAATCCAATCATTTGCCAACCCCCTAATTCCATAGTGCTCTAGCTTCTTCAATAGGGTTTTGTGGTTTACCATATCAAAGGCTTTGGTTAGGTCCAAAAATATACCTGTTGTTTGTTGTTTTTCATCTATTGTTTTTAATACAGTAGATATGCATTCATAGATTGCTGTCTCCGTTGATTTCTTGCTTCTAAAGCCATGTTGAGTATTAGATAGCACACTATTTTTGTTTATAAACTTTAACAACTTACTACACATAATTTTTTCTATTACTTTTGAGAAACAGGATGTTAATGTAATGGGACGATAATTTATTACTTCATATTTGTCACCAGCTTTCAAAATAGGGATGACTTTTGACGTTTTTAGTTGATCTGGAAAGATGCCTGACTCTAGGGAACAGTTGCATAAGTGATTAAGGGGGTCAATTATTAGTCTGATTCCCTTTTTAAAAAGGCCTCGTGTGTTATTTTTTGATTAAGTCACCGTTTTGCAGGGATGTGTCCGGTATTCTTGTCTTCGTTTTAGCTATATAGGTCAAGCGAAATATTCGAATCCAATTGTGCGTTTTTTGCTTCTTTTGATTCGATTTATTCTACAGAAATTCATGAGCATGATTTTCCTATATCTGGTTGCTTTAGAATGATCTTGGCTTTATTAACCTCGTTTTTTGTTATGTTCCCACCCGAAACTTCCCATCCCCACGGTTGTCACGTTAATTTCATTTTACTGGCTGACTGAAATGCTTCGCGTGTTTTTTTATGTTTTCCACCGTTATGGTCTACTTTTGGTCGCTATCTTCAAGAACGTTGTAGTAACCTTTTCTAATGTTTTGTCTTCGCTAGTGTACAGTGAGGCGTAAATGTTCCGTATTATGGCAGTTTTAAGCCATTTTGATAGAGTTGCTCTTTGGTTTACGTTTCTGTTAGTTATTCTAAACCTTACATTGGGCATGCAATCATGTCTGTGCAAGTGTAAGCTGTTATCGAGTATATGTGTGAATAAATATGTTGTTTTCTCCGTTACCTTCATATTTGGCGACGCTGACCAACTACGATACGTCCACGCAGGCTTCGGCGTTTCGCTCAGTTTCGCAACATTGATGCCTGTAACTTCCGCGTTTGCCGCGCCACGCTCGTTCCCACACGAAAATGTACGATTCACCAGTCACAAACGAAACAGCAGCCAACAATGTAATTAACAGGGTGACGATTAAACTCCCATCATTCTGGCAACAAAATGCTCTATTATGGTTTGTTCAGCTAGAAAGTCAGTTCGTTCTTGCACAAATATCGGCGGATGAGACTAAATACAGCTATGTGGTCGCAGCGCTCACGGAGGATCTGGCAACAGGTCTTGGATATAACGGCCACGCCACCGGATACCGAACGGTATGCATGGATTAAAAACGCATTGCTCAGCGCTTGTCGCAGTCAGAAGCAGAATGGCGAGAGAACCTTTTGCACACTGAAGAGCTCGGAGATGGCACGCCTCACAGCTACTGACTTTTAGGAACAGTGGCAAGTAACACTGCAAGTGAAGTGCTGTGGAATAGATAGAAGATTATCGGCAGACACCGAAAATATACTCATAATATGTGCGGGCGATTTAAACACACTGGCACAAACTGCAGACAGTTTAATTGAAATGTACCCTGCATCAAGTGTCTAAAAATTGACGCCGCAACAAGAAAATGCGCCCAACAACGCACAACCGTCAACAACCGCGCCGCCAACAGTCACGAGGCCGTAATCGATCACCGTTTGCACAGATTCTGTGTTGGTATCGCAGGAAGTTTGGTAATGATGCGCCAAAGTGTACGCCATCTTACAAGTGGAAGTGAGAATCAAATACTTTAGCAGCGACAACAACTTCTATTGCAAACACATGCGGGCTGTTTGTGACGGACCGCGATACAAAACTACAATACCTGATCGATACAGGGGCAAACGTTATGGTGTACACAGCAAACCGCCTACCACGGCGGAACTGTGACGATTGCCGTTTATTCGCCGCTAATGCCGCTAAGATTAGAACGTACGGTCGAGTAACATTATTCCTTAATCTGGGGCTACGCCGTGTGTTTGAATGGCAATTTACAGTGGTAGATACACCGGGGAAAGTGTTGTGTCAGTCCATTAGCACAGTCACAGGCGGTACACCGTACATATAGATACTGGATGGATACCCTGAGATCACTCAACAATCGCCCAATCTCCCACCGTTCAAGCACACAACCAACCGTTCACCAGATTTTGACCACATCACGGCCGTCAACTCACGCTCGGCGCAGACGTTCGACACCTGAAAAGCTAAAGGCGGGAAAACAGGACTTTCGCATCGTGCTGATACAAAGTATGTACAGCGTTTCTAGAAGCAGCTGAGCAGCCCATAGCAGCTGGGCAGCCCCGATTCACGTCGTGCCTAAAAAGGACAATGGATGGATGGCGTCCCTGCGGTGACTATCACCAACTCAATGCAAGGACCATCCCTGACCGGTACGAGGTCCCACACACAGAAGGCTTTTCTCCAAATGTTCGTGGTAAGACGATATTTTCTACCACTGACCTAGTCCGAACATATGATCAGATCCCTGCAGCTACAGAAGACATTCCCACAAAAGCAGTGACGACGCCATTTGGCCTGCTTCAGTTCATTAGGACGCCATTCGGATTGCGTAAGGCAGCTCAGAGTTTTATGGACGAAGTGACAAAAGATTAAATTTTTGCTGTGTGTACAGAGACGATTTGTTGGTAATGTTCTCATAAGAAGAGGAGCAGTTATGGCATCTGACACAAGTGGTCGATTGCCTACACACATGGGGACTAGTAATTAATCCTATCAAGTGTATTTTTGATGAGAATGAGGTGTACTGCCTAGGGCATTTGGCCAACGCACAGGGTATTCGAACAAAAAAGTAGAGGCCATAAGCAAATACACCCATCTTATCAGTCAGAGAACCACGATGGACCCTAGGAGTAGTAAACTTCTACCAACTGTTCATTCACAATTGAGCACTGACAACTGCACTGTTGAACTAACTACTTAAGGGCACACTGAAGCCTAACCACAGAGTGCTTTGGACTAGTGAGGCAGATGCCGCATATCGGGCTGTGAAAACAGCTGTAGTAGAAGCCGCCCTAGCAGCACACACTGTTGCACATGCCCCACTTGTGCTTGTGGTTGATGCTTCGTCAACTGCTACTGGTGCTGCACTTCAGCAACAAATTGATCAATCTATAGTCATAAGTTGTCGCTATCTCAGCACCCTTGGGCAGCATATGACGCAAGAAGTAGGGCAAAGAGAGAGCTGGTTCATTTTGTTAGTGTGGCTTGCCTACGTCAGGGGCAGATATGCACTCAGGGGTAAACCTATTGTTCTCCTTTGATTGAAATGTCATTAACCTATAGTTCTCCTTTGATTGACAGGTCCTTAACCTATCGATCTCCTAAAAGGATCCTTCCTATTCATTAACAGGTCCTTAACCTATTGATCCCCCGCACCCTCCCCCTCCCTCCACCCCCCCCCTCAGGAAACCTCCCCTTCGTTGCTACAGGTACATTTTCAGGTCTGAGTTATCGGAATAGCCCCTCTCACTCTTATCAGTTTGATTAACTACTTAATTAAATTGATCACTTAATTAACATCTCTCCTCTGGTGAACCCCTCCCCTCCCACCCTCCCTCCCGAAAATTGCTGGGAAAAAGTCGCAGTTGATTGATCATTTGGGGGAATTCGATTGTAGTTCCATCCAGTGTGTTCACCATGAGGTCTGGAGTCCAGTTGACTTAGTGCACAGTACTGCCACCAGGGGGCGATGTCGTCCCTTCCATGACATAATACAAGATGGTGGTCGGTGGGGGGGGGGGTTCAGGGATGGATTTCATGTAGTTCATTTATTACACTGATACAAAACACTCTCTCTGATGTGCTTGTGGTGGCAATACACAGCCTACAGACCTGCAGACTACTCGTCAATCACCGAAAAAATGTAGTACACTTATGTACAGACATGCAAATAACTCGTAAATTGTCAAAATAATTCATGTAAAGGGCTCTGCAAACGCACTTGCCAATAGTCAACTGTCGAAATCATGCACTACACAGCCTGCACACCTGTTCACAAAATAATGCAACAGATACGAAAACAACTCGTAAATCGTCAAAAGATAATGCATGTGTAATGCTATTCAAATGTGCTCACAATGCTTAAACAGCGAAAAATTATACAGTGCACAAACACTTACTGCACGTAACAAAAAACCTTTTGAACTATTGTCAACCGTGACGTGTCAGCAAACTGCCCCCCTACAAAACTTCAAGGTGTGCACGCCGTGCGGCACTCTCATGCAGTCCCATATGCAAGACGCCTCTCGACTGCACGCGCATGTTTACCATTCCTGGTGCGATACCTCTCTACCTGTGGATACTCATGTCACAGATCACACAATAGAAATCTGTTCCAATGCTTCCCAGAATAGCACAGGGTGCATTGTTCCTAGCAATCCAAATGGGACATGCGAGCTGCATCTAGCCGTGCATGCATTTGCCTGCCCAACACGGCTGACGCATCACTGTGAAATGTTAGCATAGCAACTCACCATCACAGGTGCATCTAAAAAGTTCTCAATGTTATACTGATGTCACATGGCTATGTAAACAAGAGTCAAGTCGACCTCTCGGAAATTGTAAACTGTTGAAGAAGTAGTTAATGGTCGCTTTTGTAGGAGCTTTAGTGATGTCTCAGCTTGTCCACATGGAAATTTTTGAAATAACAGAACCTGTTTACGAAAATAGCCCAGAATAACATCGAATGAATTCCTCCTGATGGTCCTAATGTGCCACCCCATCCAGCACGTTTTTCACTTCCTGGAAATCGTTAAGTCCTGCTTTTAACAAACCTCTCCAAAACACCAACGTTCTCACGACTATGTAGAGGCTCCTATGCCCCAGCACAAAGGTTGCTTTTTGAATGAATGGAGCATTCTGATTGGCTCTTACTGAATTTACCCACCAAATTACTCATGTTTGCATTATTTTTTGAACAGGTGTGCAGGCTGTGCAGTGCATGATTTCGACAGTTGATGAGCAGCAAGCTTGTTTGCAGAGCCTTTTACATGCATTATTTTGACAATTTACGAGTTGTTTGCATGTCTGTACATCTGTGTACTGCATTATTTCGGTGATTTACGAGTAGTTTGCAGGTCTGTAGGCTGTGTGTTACGACCTCAAGCTCGTCAGAGCAAGTTTTGTATCAGTGTAATAAATGAACTATGTGAAATCCATCCCTAAATAAATTGTTCCAAAATAAATAAAGTACACTGCTTCCTCCCTCCAGCAGCCCAGCACAGGCTGAGTCCTTTTCCTGCAATTCCCCCCCCCCCCCCAAACTGCCATCTTGGACCACATCACAGAAGGGACGACAGTGCCCGCTGGTGGTGGAACTGTGCACTAAGTCAGTTGGACTCCAGACCTCATGGTGAACACACTGGATGGAGCTACAATCGAATTCCCTCCAAGTGACCGATCAACTGAGTCTTTTTCTCGTCGATTTTTGGGAGGGAAGTTGAGTGGAGAGGGGGTTCACCAGAGGGGGAGATGTTCATTAAGTGATCAATTTAATTAAGTAGTTAATCAAATTGATAAGAGTGAGAGGGGCTATTCCAATAACTCACACCTGAATGTGTGCCTTAGCAGTAAGGGGGAGGTATCCTGAGGGTTTGGGGGAGTGGGGGGTGGGGGAGGGGGCAGAGGGACAATAGGTTAAGGACCTGTCATTCAAAGGAGAACAATACATTAATGATATGTAAATCAAAGGAGAACAATAAGTTTGCCTCTGAGTGCATACCTGCCCCTGATGTAGGCAAGCTGCACTAACAAAATGCGCCATCTCTCTCTTTGCCCTACTACTCACACATTACAAGGGCGACAGTTCAACATCGATATGGATAGTAAGCAGCTTACCTACGCCTTTAAGGTAAAGCCGGAGAAAGCATCGCCTAGACAGCTGCAACTCTTAGATTACATCAGCCAGTTCACGAAGTAAGGGAAGCTAAATGTTCCAGCTGATGCACCTTCACATGGTATCAATGAATGCGGTAGCAGATGACACTCGGAAGTCTCCACATGACTCCCATAACAGTCCAATACTGTTTGCTTCTCTACAAGCTGAAGGCTGTCCCCACCAAAAATACATCGTTCTTACATTCTAGAGATATAATTTGACTCAGCTTGACCACTCGCCATTCTAAACTAATATATTATGACAGTATTTAAGTAAAGAAATGTTATAAACATTCAGTCTCTCTCAAACCATTCACAACAAATATAAGTAAAGATCTATCCATAAATACACCAGTATTTTTGCGCAACTGCCCTCGTGATAAAAGACAACAAAATTGTCGTCAACCGTTGTTCAAACAATTATTCAGGCCTGCTCGTCAGAAGCGTGTTTTGGCACTCAGTTAAAACATGCGATTGAGCACTTCTTAAATTACCACGATCTTGTATTATCAGTTGTCATTAATATTCAAATAAAGTTACTGGCGAAATAGTAAATTAATCATAAATAAATACACAAGTATGACAAAATGTGAGTTACACATTCTGTATCCATTTGCTGTGCATTGTGGAGTGTATAACGTTCTGGCAAACATTTGCTTAATGACAAGATATAAAAAACGTAATAAATCAAGAAATAAAATAGTTGCAGATATGTAGCTTTCAGAGATGATAGTTATAGAACAGTACTATCATCTGGAATACCTTATGTCGAAATCGCATGAAGCATTTAAAAATAGTTAATTCAGAGGTTCATTATTGAAAATGTTTATTATATGTGAGATATTAACTTCTTTAGTTTTAAAATTATTGAAATAGTGTTGTGTCATTGGATCTGCCTCATTTTTCTGAGATCGCAGATATATTCTGATTTACTTTAATACTTGACTGTGAATTACAAGGGATTCTCAAAGAGCTGTAAGAAGCCATATTTCAGCTTGTCTGACACTTCGCGATTTTTAGCGCGTTTGTTGCACAAAGAACATGCGAGCTACACCTGTCGAAAGTGGCAGCTTTGGGATTTACCCATTTTCTCGTCGATGCTGCTCACCTTTGTACACGGACTCGCACGTACTGGCCGCCTAGCCGGACTCGCTGCAGTGTGCCCTCAGCCCTGGGTCCACTGACATTCAGCTGTACAATAATTTCGTCTTACCTCTTACCATTACTGGGCGGCTGACTAGTTCGTCTACTCAGGCGCAACGTTACTGAGGGAACACTAACAGAGGACTTGGCGAACCGTAACTCATATTTCAATAAATGGAGACTGAATCCCAGTACCAGTACAAGTGAAGTTTCTGCGACTCACCTTAAAAAAAAAAAAAGCTAACACTGACCTCAAGGAGCAATTTGATGGCAGTATTCTCCATCACAACAAACACCCCAAGTGTCTTGACTTCCCTCTCGACTACACTCTGTCCTATAAAAAAATGTGGAAAACATATCATTCGAGATAAAAAAAACTCGCAGCTACATTATTCAAAAGCTGTGTGGCACAACCTGGGAAAGGGGGGGGGGGGGGGGCTTCAATGGAGACTGCGTTGCGTACATCGGATCTTGCAATGGTTTTTTTAGTCTGCAGAGTATTGTTCTTCATTGTGGTGTAATAGTTGTCTACCAGCCTCATTGATGCATGGCTCAACAACAAGATCTGTATGATTACTGGTACAATCCTACCAACTCCTGCCTATTGGCTTTCCCTACTAAGCAATATCTACACCCCACAGATTCACAGAACTAAGACAGTGCTTAGAGATTACCACAATATACAAGAGAATAAGGAACAACATATTCATCATGACATAACTATTTTATGAGGAAATAGCCTTTGTTCGAGGCACCATTACTACTGTGTACTAAACGGTTAGCTACAAGTAACACCAAAGTAAGAGATCTCTGGAGCAAGAACTGCCAACACATCGGAAATTACCAAGAACGGGAACGGTTCGAGAAATATGACAGTGATACTGCGGGCGACGAATTTGACAGGAAACTGTAGGTCAAATTAAATTGAATCCACTCTGTATGTGGCTCACTCTATAAATGGGTTATTGTGGAGTCTCCAAGTTGTGACTGTCATGCACTGAAACAATCTATCAGATATATATGAGAGGAATGCATTCTACGATGTTGTCAGGGTACGTGGAATGATTTTATGAATGCCAGTGTCGTAGCAGTGGAAAGAATTAGAAACTTAGACATTAATATTTAGTAGTGTTATTTTCGTTTTATGCAAATACATTCATTACATGTTATAAACGTACTGCGTGTATGTGCTGTACAAATGATGTTGTTGTTGTTGTTGTTGATGATGATGATGATGATGCCCAGTTCAAGAACATTTCTCCACACGAGAAATATATCATTTTGTACCCCTCCCCATCCCACAGACTTTAACTGCCTTTCCTTGGGCTCTTGGTAAGTCTTCTAAAAGTAAATGTAAATCTAGTATTGTGGAAATATTTTTTTTCTTGTTAAATGAGTACTACGTAGACATTCCTCTGTAACAGAAGTAATTTTCTGAATCTTGTTTCAACATTAAATATCAAAAGAACAAACGCGGTTTCATATCTATTAGACCTTTCAAAGCTTTTATTAATAGTAGAACAAAGTAGACTTTTGCATTGTGCTAGCTTCAATAATATGTGCTTGCTGCCTATTACGCTAAATGTAAAAAAATGAAAATTAAATATTTATCTTCCAGTTCAGTAAAGGAACCTTTTAAGTGCCATAATTTACAAATTATATCATTTTCTATCACAAAAAGTGGAATAAAAATAAAAAATAACACGTAATTTTGTGTTGATGTTTTAAAGATGTGATACTGTTTCATGTGTAATTTTTATGTTACAGTGAAGAAAAAACAGCAATATACAGTTACACTCTAGAAAATTTCACATCAAAGCAGTTGAAAAGTGATAGTTATGGTAACTGAAACGGAAAACATAATTTTTTATTTGATTCGACGGGGAAATATTCTATTAATAAAGTAATGTAGGGGAAAGTCGTATAAATTGTACTGCCATTCAAATTATGTCATAATACAGTATATATAGCAAAATATCCGCATATGGACACCGTATGTTGGACAAAACAATACCTGACAGTGACCAATGATTCTGTCTTTCAATGCAGATGTACACCATGCCAGATCTCTCTTATGGAAGTCAGTGGCTGCAAGTAAGGGGTTTATGTGTAGGTAAAGCTACGTCAGTAGTGAGTAAGAGGCTGGGAATCTGAATCGGAAGGGGAGCGGACTCCGATGTCTGAAGGCCTTATGGCTGCTGCTAGCGCACAGGAGGTAATGCGACTTCTAGTCATGCTCCGGCACAAATTTTCACTTGTTTCCATTGCTACATGGCAATGACCAAATGCGGCTGACGTCATTAAAACCTTTGAACGATTGTGTATTACGTTGAATGTAGCTGTTGCATGTGACAAGTTAGAAAGACTGTCAATAAATTTGATGTGGAATGGTTGAAGTTTATTTTGTGCTCCGAGGAAGTAAATATTTTTTTTTTGTGCAGCTAAGCGTCTTCAGTTGCACAGATACATAAAGTCTGTTTATGATTTATATAGCACATAACTATACTCATTCAATGATTATACAGCATAGAAAAATTTAAAATCACCTTAGGCGCGGTGCAGTAAAAAGTAAGTTTAAAAAGTATGACGTCGTCTTATAAGTTGTGCCAGTACATTTTAAAGTAATGTTCACTATAAATGTTTTAAGAGTTGATCCAATAACGTATATAAAGTTGTACTCTTGTACATATTGTCTGGTATGGCCTTAGCTAGAGATAATAGTGTAATCATGCTTTGTTTGGCTTCACACACTAGTAGGCGTTGCCTACGAAGCCACTTGCAGCATGATTACAACCGAGCAGCTGACAAATCGCTTCGCACAAACCCTGACCGCAATATTAGTCACAAGAGGACTGTTCAGTTGTTAGGAGAGTCATGTGGCAGGGCTGCTTCCATACAAAATCTTCTCAATGGCTTCTCAAAAACTGGAATATGGCTGTTAGATCCACATGTGTTTCGTGTTTCAGACTTCATGGCGACGATATGTAATTCGTAATCAGAAGCTAGAAATCAGGAAGGAGAAATAAGTGCACAGTGATGTCAAGAACTCCGAGGAAAATAAAAACAAACTGACGGAAATTATACACTCCTGAATCAATAAACTACCACAAAACAAATCTGTAGTAGGAGAGTTTCAGTAGGCCCGCAAGATATATCATCTATCCCTACTCCATAAAAAATAAGGCGAAGCAGAGCAACATCACATGATACTGGGATCACTGGTAGTCCCTACAAATTAACCCTTCTTGACAAAGACTCCGAGAGAAACAAAAGCAGGCCTGACAAAGCTAAAAGTGACGATAGAAAAAGTGGCGTATATCTTCAAGCTGGTTCCTCAAATGTTGTGTATGGTTCCGTACCAGGTATGCAAACATAAGTCTGAAGAAAAAAAAATATTTTATTGTAATAAGCTGCGAAACTGAGTGAGTAACTACCGTTGAAACTGTACCATGTAAATCTTAAACTAGCCTAATATTTTACATAATGAATACGTATTGTTGGTTCAAATTTGTTTGTTAATGTCTTAAAAATTAAAAGAAATATTGATCATCACCACCAAATCTACGTATCTCTTGCTATAGTTGAGAAAAATTTTAGTGGTACAATTTATAATACCAGTTGTACAATTTAAAATACCATCTTATAAACAGCACTACTTTGCATTTCCCCACCTTACGTGTTATACACTACTGGCCATTAAAATTGCTACACCATGAAGAAATGCAGATGATATACGGGTATTCATTGGACAAATATATTATACTAGAACTGACATGTGATTACATTTTCACGCAATTTGGGTGCATAGATCCTGAGAAATCAGTACCCAGAACAGCCACCTCTTCCCGTAATAACGGCCTTGATAGCCTGGGCATTGAGTCAAACAGAGCTTGGATTGCGTGTACAGCTACAGCTGCCCATGCAGCTTCAACACGATACCACAGTTCATCAAGAGGAGTGACTGGCGCATTGTGACGAGCCAGTTGCTCGGCCATCATTGACCTCAATTGGTGAGAGGTCTGGAGAACGTGCTGGCCAGGACAGCAGTCGAACATTTCTGAATCCAGAAAGGCCCGTACAGGACGTGCAACATGCGGTCGTGCATTATCATGCTGAAATGTAGGGCTTCGCAGGGATCGAATGAAGGGTAGAACCACGGGTCGTAACACATCTGAAACGTAACGTCCACTGTTCAATGTGCCGTCAGTGCGAACAAGAGGTGACCGAGACGTGTAACCAATGACACCCCATACCATCACGCCAGGTGATACGCCAGTATGGCAATGACGAATATACGCTTCCAATGTGCGTTCACCGCGATGTCGCCAAACACGGATGCGATCATCATGATGCTGTAAACAGAACCTGGATTCATCCGAAAAAATGACGTTTTGCCATTCGTGCACCCAGGTTCGTCGTTCAGTACTCTATCGCTGGCGCTCCTGTCTGTGATACAGCGTCAAGGGTAACCGCAACCGTGGTCTGCGACGTGATAGTCCATGCTGCTGCAAACGTCGTGGAACTGTTCGTACAGATGGTTGTTGTCTTGCAAACGTCCTCATCTGTTGACTCAGGGATCGAGACGTGGTTGCACGACCCGTTTCAGCCACGCGGATAAGATGCCTGTCGTCTTGACTGCTAGTGATACGAGGCCGTTGGGATCCAGCACGGCGTTCCGTATTACCCTCCTGAACCGACCTTTATCAAAGTCGGAAACGTGGTGGTACGCATTTCTCCTCCTTACACGAGGTATCACAACAACGTTTCACCAGGCAACGCCGTCAGCTGGTGTTTGTGTATGAGAAATCGGTTGGAAACTTTCCTCATGTTAGCACGTTGTAGGTGTCGCCAGCGGCGCCAACCTCGTGTGAATGCTCTGAAAAGCTAATCATTTGCATATCACAGCATCTTCTTCCTGTCGATTAAATTTCGCGTCTGTAGCACGTCATCTTCGTGGTGTAGCAATTTTAATGGCCAGTAGTGTATCTTCTAAACCACAGAATTTTTTTTCGCAATTTTGGCATATGTATCTGAGAGAATGGGCCACACGTTATCACTACATTTAGATAATGTGTATTAAATTTCAGTAAAACCACATAAATGCTGAAAGTGGTACAATTTATAAGACATTATACTGTAATTCCCACAGTTCTACAGTAAACGTACCGACAATGTTCCCATTGGATAAACATATTATATTGTACTGAAATTTTTATAGCATTTAACTGAGTGAAATCGTTCATAATAGATTCTGAAACCATTGACTTCGACTGATTAATGTGGTACAGTGGTTAGCATACTATACTTGCATTCGTAGTTCAGTCAGATGGTAGTCTGAAGTGGAAAGTTGAGGTGTAATTGTTTTTAATGGTTAATTTCATGTTTTCTGGTATGCTGAACACTAATCTGAAGTTGTCCAACAAAAATTTTCCTCGCAAATATGAGAAATTACCCGTACTGGGTGACTGTGGTGCGTCGTCGACAGTTAGCGCAGGGCGCAGAGGGCTGTGACCGTGGCCGAGACTGGTGGCTGGAGCTGTGCTCGGACGTGGACTGTCGGTGTTACTGTCACTTCCTGGAGTGACACGGGAGAAGACAGTTCTGGGAGGAGCCAAGTCCGAGGGTCTCGAGTTGCTAGTGTCTGGGATGATACTAGACGAGACCACTGAGACCAGACGAGGCGACAGCGAGCACTGGTGTGGCTGGCGTGTGCAAAACAACGTGGTGGAGGCCCGTTTGCAGCCCTTCCTGGTCGGTTGGACAGCATTGCAGTGGAGGCGATGGACGGCTTCGGCAGACAATCAGGAACACAACCTGGATGCTTTTACATTGAATGGTAGGATCATGGTGACCCTGTATTTGAGGCTTTGCACCGCGTTGTGCGAGAATGTGCGCAAAGTGTAGCCACTTGTGAACAACTTCCTGAACAGAATTCCGGCAGTGCTGAGTTCTTTGTGTTTATGGCACATGGGACGTGCAGCAGTGTGTGTTATGCGAAAGAACAGACCTAATTGTATGAGTGGGTGTGATTAAGCAAATTAAATGAAAGTTAATTGTCAGGAATTTTTACGCTATCACTGTGAATCAATTGTTTGTTCAGTGGCTTCAAGAACTGATTCTACACTGAATTCGGGTGACTAAACGACTGACTCACTCATGTATATTAAGATTTTGTTTTGTATTGCGTTATGTGACTGAATTTCATATATGTGATTAGATAACTACTTATTTAGACACAAGGGTGGGTAGGCTGGTAGTGTTATTGGTAATGGTGTCTTAGTTGCCGGTTGAAATAGTAGACCAAGGTGTAGTTAGAGTGTATATCTCTGCTTTTAAGTAAGTTTAAGTATTATCTGGCTTCGGAAGTTTTTCAGTTGTCATGTAAGATGGGGGCAGAGTCCCCGAAGTTCTAAACTGTTACGTCGTTGCCTGGTTGCACAGTTGTACGCCAAGATTGCATTTGTTATATATTTGACTTTTTCTGTTAAAAGGATATTTTGGGTTTGTTTATTCTTGACCTACTTAAGTGCTTCTAGGCTATAGCTATTTATATTGTTGTACTGTAATTGGCTTCTGTCCTCTCAACTGCTTCTTTAGTGTTAAACAAATTATAGTTAAACTGAGCCTCACAATCCCGAGACCGGATCCCGCTCCACCTTACACTTCAACACAAGGCACTGAGTACACCGACGGTCCTGTGATGTGTCTGACCGCATTGTACAGAGAGTGTTGTTCAGATTGGAGGTGATGCTTCGATGTTTTGAAAGTGCGTTTCCTTACCGAGTCTTGGGCCCACTTAATCACGTTACCATGAACATTATGTTTATTTCATCATTATTGGTATAAAAGTGTTACTCTTTCTTCTACATCATCCTGATGATTTTATTGAGGTCACCCTCGTCTTTCAGACAGACAACAGCCGCGTCCACAGGGCTGCAAGCATCTGCTCTGGTTTGACGAACACTGAGGTACTCTGCCGCACTTCGATTGGCCCTTGAAATCATCCGATATTAATCCCACAGAAAATGTCTGGGACTATTTGAAACAGCAGGTGAAACACAGCAGTCAGTACCCCTGCAATTTGGTAGCCCCCACTTGATCTAATAGTCAATGAGTGGCTTCAGCTGGTTACCGCCTGAGGAACTTAAGGACTCTCTTCCTCGCCAAATCGAGGCCATCGTCAAGGCTACAGCAGTGATAATTGTAGTGCATGATGGGTATTGTGGGTGACTAAAATTTTCAACAGTGTGCTTAGTCGCCTTGTGCTGCATGGGGTACTTTTCAAGGTCCGATAGCTCACGAAATAAAACCATAGTGAAAATACGATGAAGCTTTGCACTGATGTGTTGCGCAGTGTCTGTAGTATGCTCGTCGATTGCGTCAAGTCGCAATTTTCAGTTCTGAGAGCACAGTGAGCACGTGAAGGTGGCTAGAACAGTAGTGTCTCCCACATCCTACATGACACAACCGTCACGAGTGTCAGCAACGTGTGGCAAAGGTGCAGCAACTTTGAAGCAGGACCTACAGACGTTCATGACACAGACTGTCAGGGACGCAAGCGAGTGTCAATCGATGACCCTGTTTAGCGAGTGGATCAGGCGATTCGAGAAAATCTTCTATAAAGGCCAAGTCAAAACAAGCAAAGAGAACTGTTGTCATCGGACGTTGTGATTCTTCGCGACGGCTCGATCGCACACAATAGCTGCAACAAAGACATTTCCGCAGTGTTCTCGATGGGAAGTGTTTGATCACCCACCACGCAGACCGAATTTGAATCCCTCTGATTGTCATATCTCTGCTGACATGAACCGTGGCTATAAGAACACTATTTTTTCAAAGACAACGAGCTGCAGACCAGCGCAGAGAATTGTCGGAAAGCACTTGGGGCCGCCTTCTATGTCGAGGTTACTGGAAAGTTGGTCATACACCGATCTCTGCCGGAATGCGCCACTCATCCAGTCCACATTAGATCTCTGATTCTAGCGATATTCCGTCATTTCAGCGTTTTTGCTATATATGTTGAGTGACCTACTTATACAGGGTGAGTCACTAGCTATTGCCACCAAGAATTACTCTGAAAGTATGACAGTAACTGAAAAGTTTGTGGGACAAATGTTGCATGGGACAACGGGCGCCATAATATGACGTTGGTTGCTTGTTGCTAGGTGGTGTCGCTTTAAAGATATGAAGATCAACTTCGGTTTTTTAAATGGGATGCTGTAGTTTGGTACTTATTTTCTGTTAGCGGCTATCGAGACGAATCCAATGATGTGTAACAGTAAGGTCTTTGAAGGTCAACGAAGGTCAAAAAGGTGGCATGAACTTCCATTTACAGAAGGTGTTCCAAGTGACGACCATTGGTATCAACGCATTGCTGCAATCTTCTTATCATGGAGTGATATTCCTTATCACATCGGTACTTATCGAAGCACATGCTCTGACAATTCTCTCTCGCATATTTTCAGGTGGAGTTGGAACGTCTTAATAAACAAGAAAAAATCCAGAGGCGTCAAGTCTGGCGAACGAGCCGGCCACGACACATCTCCTCCGCGTCCAGTCAAACGATTTAGGGATTGTCCCTGCAACTCATTTCTAGCCATCAGCGAAAAATATGCTGGACACCCATCGTGTTGAGACCACATTCTGTTCCTTGTTCCTAACGGTATTTCTTCTAATTACAGACCTAATGTTTCTTGCAGGAATGTGGTGTATTTCCTACCATTAAGATTTCAAATTGGCTCTGAGCACTATGCGACTTAACTTCTGAGGTCATCAGTCGCCTAGAACTTAGAACTAATTAAACCCAACTAACCTAAGAACATCACACACATCCATGCCCGAGGCAGGATTCGAACCTGCGACCGTAGCGGTTGCTCGGCTCCAGACTGTAGCGCCTAGAACCGCACGGCCACTCCGGCTGGCCATTAAAATTTCCTTCGATCTAATAGGGACCTATAGTTCTGTCCTCCTGAACCCCACACCATGCATTCACCGACCACGGTTTTTGGTGTGTAACTTGCCACAGCCAACATCGATTTTCGGTTGCCAATAATGCATGTTATGCAAATTACCACTCCCATGGTTCATCAGTAAATAAAATTAAATTAATAAATGTGTCATCCCTCTGAATCTGAAGTTGAGCCCATCGGCAGAATTCAGTGCGACGCATAAAATCCGTACCACTTAATTCTTGGTGGAGACGGATGTGGTAAGGATGATATTTATGGCGATGTAGAACACGAACAACACTACTCTGGCTCATGCCAGATTCCCTTGAGATCTGACGCGAACTTAAGACAAGGATCTCGAACCACAGTGGCAAGGGTACCAATTTCCGTTTCCTCCTTAGTAACTTTCCTTTGTCGGAAATGTTTCCGATGTGTTAAATATCCAGTTGTTCTCAATTTATCACACACATATTTAAATGTACGAAGTTTAGGGTGAGTAGGTTGAGGATATCTTCCAGCGTATAAATCTCCAGCTCTCACTGAATTTCGCTGGCATTCTCCGTAAATGAGAAACATATCGACTTGTTCTTCGAAGGAGTACATCATTCATATTCGCTTGATTCAACGATATTAGTCTTACAGTTGTTATTAATGTTGTATAGCGAAACCGTCGAAAGATGTTAACATGTCAATGGCACGTTAGATGGATACGCCGTATTCGGCGAATATTTACTATTTGCACGATATACGAGAGAGAATTGTCAGAGCGTGTGCTTCGATAAGTGCCAATGTGATAAGGAATACCACTCAATCCATGATAAGAAGATTGCAGCACTGCATTGATACCAATGGTCATTACTTGGAACACCTTCTGTAAATGGACGTACATACCACGTTTTTGACCTTCGTTGACCTTCAAAGACCTTACTGTTACACATCATTGGATTCGTCTCGATAGCCGCTAACAGAAAATAAGTACCAAACTACAGCATCCCATTTAAAAAACCAAAGTTGACCTTCATATCTTTAAAGCGACACCACCTAGCAACAAGCAACCAACGTCATATTATGGCGCCCGTTGTCCCATGCAACATTTATCCCACAATCTTTTCAGCTGCTGTCATACTTTCGGAGTTATTCTAGGTAGGGTAGTTAGTGACTCACCCTGTAAGTTCGCTATGTATTCTGTGTTTTCAGTCACATCTATAACCTTTAGGAAAAATACGTTTTTGAGACTTAGGTTTTACTATAGTTCAGTATCACTGACATCTGTTGGTATCATTGCAGTCTTCTGAAACTTCAGGACAGTTTTCTTATTTACCTTGTTTTTAAAGGATGCTACTTATTGTACCACAGATTGTGTTAATTTTCTCGATTTGTTTTAGATCAATTTCCTTAGGTAGTGAAAGTGTACGAGCTGCTAAAGGAAACTTGTCAACGTTTTAAATTCTGGCAATTAACAAACAATTTGTAGTGTACTTGGGATTGGTTACAAAGAGTCACGGATAGTCGTGCCTACTTATGCAGTGGTCTAAGTATGAAAGTGTGAGACCACAATTCAGTTTCAGCCATTAATTCCTTACAGGGAACTCAAGATTTTTGTTAGAAACACAACCTTTACCTAACACTAGCTGATTACCCACCGTTGTGCATTACTTAATTTTCTGTCACCCTGGTAACGCTCCAGCACCGCTAATAAAAGCGAATCAGCCGACGATGCCAAAAGTATCTGCATATGCCACTAGTATCACTCATTTTCGATTGTTTCCCATGCCGCCAACTTTGGACTGACAGGCAGGTCTTACCCCAAGTGACTTTTTCTTTCTTTCCAGTAAGCGCTGTGTGTACCAAGTTCGCTACATGTACCAAGTTTGTTGAAATTTTGAATCTTGAGCGTCTCCTAGCATATAGAAGATTCAAATGATCACGGGAATTCAGTCGTGCAAGTGCTCGACAAACTCCGATGTTTCAACAGGTGAACGCCTCGTCGATTTTAAAGACACGTGAATACGCTATTAATATGGTTCACTTTGAGCCACATTTATGACACACCTTCTCACCTCCACCCCTACCTTAGTATACCATTTTCGTTAAAGTTCGGTGGGAATTGCTCCGGACATTGGAGAATTAATCGTAATTTTCATCACTTATCCATTTCCAGCCACACAAATAGCGCTTGTTTACTCCCATAATGCGCCATACCTTAGCAACAAATATAATACAGCTTCAGGACGTTAAGTGTTACAATTTAGTGTACACCTGTACTTGTTAAATGAGATGTTCCTCGTGTCGTTCTCGCATTAGAATTTAATACTGCACTCATCTCTGCAATCCAGAATTTTTTCATTCCCTGATCGTCTCTAAGCTTGAGTAGATTGTACAATTCGCTGTTTCTGTTCTCCAGCCTTATCAATGGGAGCACTGTACGCTTCATTTTTGAGATGATCTCATCCAAAATAATCCAGAGGATTGAGGTCTGGTGATCTTGGATGCCAAGACGTAGACAGTGCTCTACCTATCCATTCTGGATCATACTGATGGGTCGGATGTCGTCTATCCACATTCCAAAACCAAGGGGCTTGGATTAGTATCGCCCCCAATTACGTGGGGATTTAACTGAAAAGTTTCCAATACAAACTTATTTGCGCTAACTAAGACAATATTTCATACTGATGTCAGTGGCCATGTGTAACCACACATTTGCCAGTATCTCATAAACAACTTGTCTATCAAAGTTTTTGCTTCTATTATCGTATACAAAGTGTCATACAAAATTACTTAACATCATAATTTCCATCCTCTCTTTTAAAAGCAGTGCCCCCGTGCTTTCAGCGATTTTGTCATTGTTGGAAACAGTGGTAGAAGTCTGCTTGATGACGCCTGCTCAAAATTGCACTTGAATCACTTCTATAGAGTTACAGCGCCGCCGTTTAACATCAATTTAATTTTGGGTTCGAGGAACAAATAGCAGAGGACTAGATCAGGTGAGTAGCGTCGTTGCATGCACCTTTTTCTACACCTACCAAGTTTCGCAGCCATACGATAAATACGGGCCACAATGGACCTTCACGAGTAGCTGCACTTTTGTTATAAGCACCCGGTACATCATCACTAGGGTTAGACTTGCCTGTCATCTCTGGACGATGGCGGAAGTGGAAAACTCGTGGCATGGAAAACAATCGAAAATGAGCAATATTACTGGGACGTGCAAATACCTTTGGCATCTTTGTCTGATTCGTCTCTAGTGTCGGAGCTGGAGCGTAACTGGGATGAGAGAAAATTAAGTAATGGACAACTGCGAGTAGTCAGCTAGTATTAGGTAGAGAAGTATTAGGTAAAGAAGCATAAGTCCCATGTAAGGAATTACGGGCTGAAACAGAATTATGGTCTCACACCTTAATTTTTAGACCATTGCTTACGTAGGCACGACTATCCGTGACTCTTTGTAATTCGAGAAACACCGAATGTAGCTGAGTGGCAGCACGCCAGAGGGGCCGAGTGGAGGGTGAAGAACGGTCGTGGCTGGCAGATGCTGTCGCTGAGCGAGCAGCGGCGCAGCCTGGCGGAGCAGCTGGAGGAGGCCGGCGGGGAGCGCGCGCGCCTGCAGCTGGCGCTGTCTGCCGGCGGCTGGCGGCGGGGGCTCTTCTGCGCGCCCCTCGCCGGCCTGGGGCCCTCCGCAGAGGAGGCCTCGCGCCGCATCCTGCACCACTGCGACCGCAACAAGCAGCTGGCGCGGGACCTGCAGGTGAGACACGCCCGGATCCAAATTGGTGGGTGTCGGATCACCGGACTCTCCCCAAAAGAATTTTACTAAAAGCGTATATACTTTTATGCACAAAAATTCCTAGATTTCCCAGATAAGTTCCAGTGAATAAAGTAGCACGAATGCAAAGTCTCGAAAATGGCAATGGACATTCCAAAACCAAGGGCCATAGGTGAGTACTGATCCCAATTACATCGGGGATTAACCGTAAGGTTCCCATTACAAACTTAAGGAACGGAGGAATTAATGTTGTTTAGCTACTAGTGGGCACTGATTTACATCAATGAGGCAAGTTGAAAATTTGTGCCTGACCAGGACCCGAACCCAGGTCTCCTGCTCACTAGGCAAATCCTCAGACCGCTAAGCCGTCCGGACACACTGGTCATCGCAATCTGCACAGACTACCCTAGCATGCCTCCCATCAGACCCAAATTCTCAACTTATCTACGTGCTTGATGTAAATCGTGACCACTAGCAGCTCACAATCATCGCCAACATCAGCCATTTCGATCACTTGGTGTTGCGAACCCTTTGAGTCGGCGTGCAAGGTAGTATTCCTGCAGATTCATCCATTACTGCCGATCTTGAGCTTCCCATTGGCAGTTCAGTCTGGCTGTCTTCTTTCAGTCTCTGTACCATCTGCCAGTGGTCCTCCCCTTCGTTTTTTTTTTTTTTGGTAAATTTCGCTCCAATATAGTACTTGTTTTGACCACCTGCCATCTTTTCTTCGAGCGACACGATCATCCCACTGTCCTTTCAAGGCACGCACTCTTTCTATTATGTCACTGACATTTGTTATCCATCTGATATCAGCTCCTTTCTTTCTGTCTCTCTGTGTGTAGTCCAACATTGATCCGTCTGAAATAACAGACACCACATATATTTCTAACTTATTTGGTTTAATTAGGGCAATATTTTATACTGAACCCAGTGAGCACTCGTAACCACACATTCGCCAGTGTCTCGTAAACAGCGCGATGTCAAGCCCTGTTTATCAGCAGTTTCTGCATCTACGATCACATACGAGGTGTCACACAAAATTTGTGAGAATGTTCCTGTTAAACTCAGAAAACATACCTAACATCATAATTTCCGTCCTCACATCCAAACTAGTGCTCCGTGCACACATGTAATGCTTTCAGCGATTTTCCCATTATCAGAAGCAGCAAATGGTAAAGATTCCCAGATACATGAGTGGCGTGAAGACTTCGTGAGTAACAGAGCCCAGAATGTTGTCCCTGCCGCGAGTGTCCATCAGAGAAAGAGCATTGTCAGGAGTGCCCCAGGGAAGCGTCATAGGACCGCTATTATTCTCTGTATAAATAGCTGATCTGGCGGACACAATGGGCAGCAATCTGCGGTTATTTGTTAATGATGCTGTGGTGTATGGCAAGGTGTTCAAGCGAGTGACTGTAGTAGAATAAAAGATGACTTAAACAAAATTTGTAGCTCGTGTGATGAATGGCAGCAGCCACCAAAAGTAGAAAAATGTAAGATAATGCAGATGAGTAGGAAAAACAAACCCGCTGTGTTCGGATATAGCTTCAGTAGTCTCATGCTCGACACATTCAGTGGTTTAAATATCTGAGCGTAATGCGGGAAAGCGATATGAAATGGAACGAATAGGTGAGTATTGTGATAGGCAAGGCGAATGGTCGGCTTCGGTTTATTAGGAGAATTTTAGGAAAGTGTGGTACATCTGTAAGGTAGGCCGCATGGAGGACGCTAGTGCCACATGTTCGTGAGTACTGCTCGAGTGTCCGGGATCTGTACCAGGTCAGATTAAGGGAAGACATCGAAGCAATTGAAAGGTGGAGTGCTAGATTTGTTAACGATAGGTTTGAACAACACCCAAGTGTTACGGAGATGCTTTGGGGATTAAAATGGGAATCCCTGGAGGGAATGCGATTTTTTTTTTTTCGGAGAACACTACTGAGAAAAGTTGGAGAACAGGCATTTGAAGCTGGCTGCAGAACGAATCTACTGACACCAACATACATTTCGCCTGCGGGCCATGAAGATAAGACACGAGAAATTAGGGCTCATATGGAGGAATTTAGACAGTAGTTTTTCCTTCGCTGTATTGTGAGTGGAACAGGAAATGAAATGACTAGTAGTGATACAGGGTTCCCTCCGCCACATTCCGTATGGTGGCTTGCGGAGTATTTACGTACACGTAGATACTAGAACATTGCAAGCTTTGTCTAATACAAAATACTATCCAGTCACTTTCCTGAGAGCCAGCCAACATGGTTGTGTTTGTGGCCGGGTGGGCTACAGCAAACACTCCAGCCAGGTCAAGGCACATATTCACGAGCTCACCCTACTTGGGACCAACAACAAACCTGAAATTTTTCGTGAGTCTTCCGACAGGACTGACAGATCACAAGAATCTGTTTAAGGCAAGACAGAAACGGAAAATGCTTTACTAAGAAGGAGTAACAAATACTGACTCTCTAAAATGTAGGCGGAATGATGCAATGTAACAGCATTTCGCACAGTTACTCGCTCGCTTAGCCGTGGACTGCAGACCTGTGTTTACTATGATAGAACCTAATGAAATGCTTGTATTTTACGCTTCGATTTTATATCTTGTGGGTTACAATGTTGCCAAAGTTGTGAAAGTTTGTTGCCATCATAGTTCTTTAATCAGTTACATGGCGCATGTAAATTTAAATAACTAGGATACATAATTTATAAATTATGAATTTATCAGAATTTTAGTTTCTTGGAACTTATGTTAAAGCAATGTGCTAAGCACCGATCTAACAAAGTATTATCATTATATCAAAACATTTCATACGTTGTCTTCTAATTGGTATTAAAATCATAAGTCTCTGGGTACATTAAAAATGGGAAGACAGTACGTTATATTAGTAGTAGTAGTAGTAGTAGTAGTAGTAGCTTTATTCATCTATAGATCTCATTTTGCAAGGACATTGGACATGTCAGAATATTTACAAATTTAGATCAGTTTAAAATAAGCTAATTCGTGTACACATATATTTACAGACTTCTAGTTAGAGACAATCATTAGATTCACTCTTGGTATACAATACTTTTTTTACAAATAATTTATTAAATAATGTAATGCCATATTTTTCACTCATATCTCACTATCAGTCACTGCACACACTATACACACATTGTTTCATAACACTTAACTCACTACACACACACACACACACACACACACACACACACACATATACACTGGTGATCTCTGGACCATTTTCTGTACCGCAACTTCCCATTTGCTATCCTGAAAAACTGTGTCAGCATCCCTTCATAATGAGTGAGATGTTCTACATCTACATCTACATCCATACTCCGCAAGCCACCTGACGGTGTGTGGCGGAGGGTACCCTGAGTGCCTCTATCGGTTCTCCCTTCTATTCCAGTCTCGTATTGTTCATGGAAAGAAGAATTGTCGGTATGCTTCTGTGTGGGCTCTAATCTCTCTGATTTTATCCTCATGGTCTCTTCGCGAGATATACGTAGGAGGGAGCAATATACTGCTTGACTCTTCGGTGAAGGTATGTTCTCGAAACTTTAACAAAAGCCCGTACCGAGCTACTGAGCGTCTCTCCTGCAGAGTCTTCCACTGGAGTTTATCTATCATCTCCGTAACGCTTTCGCGATTACTAAATGATCCTGTAACGAAGTGCGCTGCTCTCCGTTGGATCTTCTATATCTCTTCTATCAACCCTATCTGGTACGGATCCAACACTGCTGAGCAGTATTCAAGCAGTGGGCGAACAAGCGTACTGTAGCCTACTTCCTTTGTTTTCGGATTGCATTTCCTTAGGATTCTTCCAATGAATCTGAGTCTGGCATCTGCTTTACCGACGACCAACTTTATATGATCATTCCATTTTAAATCACTCCTAATGCGTACTCCCAGATAATTTATGGAATTAACTGCTTCCAGTTGCTGACCTGCTATTTTGTAGCTAAATGATAAAGGACCTATCTTTCTATGTATTCGCAGCACATTACACTTGTCTACATTGAGATTCAATTGCCGTTCCCTGCACCATGCGTCAATTCGCTGCAGATCCTCCTGCATTCAAGTACAATTTTCCATTGTTACAACCTCTCGATACACCACAGCATCATCTGCAAAAAGCCTCACTGAACTTCCGATGTCATCCACAAGGTCATTTATGTATATTGTGAATAGCAACGGTCCTATGACACTCCCCTGCGGCACACCTAAAATCACTCTTACTTCGGAAGACTTCTCTCCATTGAGAATGACATGCTGCGTTCTGTTATCTAGGCACTCTTCAATCCAATCACACATCTCCGTAACGCTTTCGCGATTACTAAATGATCCTATGCTCTTACTTTGTTCATTAACCGACTGTGGGGAACTGTATCGAACGCCTTGCGGAAGTCAAGAAACACGGCATCTACCTGTGAACCCGTGTCTATGGAGCTCAGAAAGAGGAAGACGTGTTAGTATTGTTCTATGCATAGCTTGGGGGGGTAAGTATCTCTAGAAAGGAAAAAAAGAAGGGAAAAAACATAAAGTGAAAGTGTTATGTGGAATGTTGGATATTTTATAATCATTATTATTATTATTTATTTGTATAACATTTTTTATCAAATCGCTACTCTGTTTTAGCTAAGTAATCCTTCTGTGTAAACTGTATTGCATAACAGGTACTTTTTAGCTACCTTTTTAAATAAGTGTATTTTGGCAATTTCTTTAATATCATTTGGTAGTTCATTGTACAGTTTTATTCCTTGGTAGAAAATGCTGTTTTGAGTTTTATGTTTATTTTTTCTTGGCAAATGTAAGTTGAGTCTATCTCTTGTTGCATGGTCATGGACAGAGCTGTTTGTGCAATAATTACCAATGTTATTTTTAATGTGTACAACTGACTGGTAAATGTATTCACATGGATCAGTTAAAATCCCCAGTGACCTGAACAGATCTTTACAATGGGTTCGACTAGTATTTTTGGTTATTATTCTTATGGCTCTTTTCTGGAGTTTGAAAATTGTGTTCATATTTTGTGCATTTGTTCCCCTAAAAAGAATATACTGGGAGAAGGAGAGGGCTGTGGGGCGACAGCCACTTGCAAAAGTGATACCACTCCCAGAACCAGACAGATGGATAGTGCTTAAGGTCAGGAGACAAATGACTTCCTCCTTTCTTCTCATCTGTGGCCAAGTGTGAGCCTAAGAGGAAAAGGTATGTTTTGGAACGGACAAACGAAGTGGATGTGGATATGATTTTTCAGTGACGATATCTACATCTACATGGTTACTCTGCAATTGAAACAAGTGCCTGGCAGAGGGTTCATCGAACCATTTTCATACTACTTCTCTACCATTCCACTCTCGAATGGCGCGTGGGAAAAAGGAACACCTAAATCTTTCCGTTCGAGCTCTGATTTCTGTTATTTTATTATTATGATCATTATGAGGTGGGTGTCAACAAAATATTTTCGCATTCGGAAGAGAAAGCTCGTGATTGAAATTTCGTAAATAAATTTCGCTGCAAAGAAAACCGCCATTGTTTCAGTGACTGCCACCCCAACCCGGGTATCATATCAGTGACCCTCTCACCCCTATTGCGCGGTAACACGAAACGATCTGCCATTTTTTGCACTTTTTCGATGTCCTCCGCCAGTCCTACCTGGTAAGGACCCCACACCGCGTAGCAATATTCCAGCAGAGGACGGACAAGTGTAATGTAGGCAGTCTCTGTAGTGAGTTTGTCGCATCTTTTAAGTGTTCTGCCAAGAAAGAGCAGTCTTTGTTTCGCATTCCCCACAATATTATCTATGTGGTCTTTCCATTCCGTACAGATAAATACCGTCGTTGAACAATCTTGGGCCGGCCGGAGTGGCCGAGCGGTTCTAGAAGCTACAGTCTGGAACCGCGCGACCGCTACGGTCGCAGGTTCGAATCCTGCCTCGGGCATGGATGTGTGTGATGTCCTTAGGTTAGTTAGGTTTAAGTAGTTCTAAGCTCTAGGGGACTGATGACCTCAGAAGTTAAGTCCCATAGTGCTCAGAGCCATTTTTTGAACAATCTTGGATAATCATAAGCATTGCAGAAACATTGGGACAAATAAATTTGTTTTAGAATGGGATCCACTTGGAATGAACACAACAATTTTTTATTCGTTTACCCAGATGTTTCGCTGACGTTACAGCATCAACAGTGTTTTGTTTTTAATTTTCTTTCTATTAAATAATAGGAAAATTGTTCTTTACTATCTGTACAAATATAAATTTGAGTGTTCAAGAAAATATTCACAAATTTGAAAAAAGATAAGATCTTGCTTTTATGTATTAATTGTCACTACACATTATGGTTTTCGTGACTTTTTTATGTTCTACATTACAGAAGAAATTGTGTTTGCTCAGGGTGGATCGTAAGAGCTTCAACCTCTACATGAATATTTCAGTGTCGCCAGATATTTCCAAGAAAGCTCTACAACAAATTCCGAAACACAGCAGCAAAACTACACCAAACTATTCTGATCATAAAATTCAACAATATCTCACTTTCACACAATGTGATATCTAAATTTGTATATGGCAATCTCAACAGTACGTCATCCGTGGTTCAATGTGCCAAGCACAAAACCAAAATCGGCAGACTGAAAGAGCCAAGATAAATGCCTACGTATCGGGAAACAGGAACTCAGTGTTGAACTATTCAAAATTCATCTAGAACTAGGAGTCACCTCAAAATCCCAGAAATATTTAATAACATTATGAAAATAGATACAGTCAGACAAAATACAAAAACACTAACATAAATAAAATGGGAAAAATAACAACAAAAACTAAACACACTGTTCAGATGAAACAAAACTATTAAACACAAAAACATCTGGTAAAAAACTGCAGATTCTATAAACGTCTTGTCAGTCTTATCGACATAACACTCACCAACCAAGAAGTAAATTTGCGTTGTCAACACACACATGACATGCTGGGCACGAATGTTACTACAGAAAGTGAATATATAATAAAACAACAAAAGAAGGAAAAAAATAATGTACTGGTGGTGACAATCAGTGAAGAAGAAACAAAATCCAGGAAAAAGCGAATAAACTTAGAAACAACAAGGCTCCCATCAAAAAGGTAGACATGGACAACACTATGGTAATAATAAAACAGGTGGGATACAAAAATAAAATAGAAGGCGATCTTTTAGATAACAACTATGCTATGATAGCTATTTCATAAAGTTCAGTCTATAAATCGAATTTAATCTCGTGTTTTCGCGTGTTGCCAACAATGCTTGACTCAAAGAAAGCATGAATTGATTAAACAATGTAAGACATTAGTTTACGCATAGCTACAATAGTAGCCAACGTTCCTGCATTAGCTCCCCCTCCTCCCATGTCCACGCTTACAAGTCAGGAATGTGTTGTAACAGTATCGTAATGTAACGTGTTCAAACAAAGATTAGTTTAAATAACAAAAGTAAAAGTGACAGTGGAACAAAGTTGCCTAGCCTTTTGCTAACATCTAATGTCGGTGTGTTGACTTACACATCGATATTACAGCCTGTAAACGAAGAGCGCGCAGCGCTTATGGTAGAAGACGGCAAGAACGCTGCTTGTGCTGTACAGGATGACGAACAATAAATTCCCTCTTGCAGTGTAGAACAGCTTGCTGTGATTGACTTAAATTCTGCTCGGGCGCATTTCTTGCGTTAGTTATATTAGCTACTGACACTTCAAAAATACCATGCCCACTCGTAATAGACTTTGGAACGGTGAATTGGAAAATAAACAATTTTTTTAGGTATATAGCGTGCTATATAAAGAAAACTCTCATGGGAGCCACTAGTAAACACCAGTAAAAGTCCTGTTACGACCATTACGCGTGAAACTAAGTCTGATGAAGCCATTCACAAAAGAAGTAAGTGCAACGAACGAGCATTTAAATACTTGCGTGGAAACTCCCCAGAACTAATGGTAAGTGCTGGGAATATCAAGCAGTGAGTCTTCATAGTTCCACAAACGTGCAAGGGTTATGGAGACCAGCAATTCGAGTGTATTCTCAGTCCTGGTGTTTTAAAAGCGTGGCAATGCTTTCAGAAATTTTCAACATTGTTCCTGGGCAATAGGAAATGTTGAACAATGCGTTGAACTTTTGAATGACCTTATATGTGCTTATGAGAAACCGCAATGCAACATGTCACTAAACGCACTTCGTTCTCTCACATGTCGACGATTTCCCTGAAGGTATTGGGGTATTTAGTGACGAACATGGTGAGATGATTCACCAACAAATCTCTGTAATGGACCATCGATACCAAGGAAGAATCAGTGCTTCAATGTTGGCAGATTTCTGCTAGACTTTGCAGAATGGCTGAAATCTTCCCCATAAGCGGAAGAGGAAGAGGAAACGTGTATTGTAAACAAGTTAGCTGTTAGTAGTGTATCTTTAACTAAATTAATCTGACTGTAGCTTTTCATGTACTTAGTCTGAGGCACGTTGATTTATTTTTCCGTATGATTTGTGAACAGGTCAGATTTAACAGTTCTGCAGCGTTCATATATTTCAGTAGCATATCCTACCAAATATCTAAAAAACTACAGCCTATATGACAAAATTTTTGTGAGATATGCATTCAGCACCACTTACATTGCATAAATCTATTTAGATATCCTTGTCATTGTTAAAAATTTCGAATAGAACATGAAAAATGTGAGTTTCAGAATTTCAATAAAAATATGAACTTCAACTCCTTGTATCAAAAAGAACAAGAGCCATCCTAGAAAAACGGACTTCATATTTGTGATCAGTGCATCGAATTAAACCCGAAACCACTGTCGAATACCTGTCATGTAAGCGTCTGCTGGGCAGTGCTACGCTTGTTACACAGTGGCCCACTATTATGTGAAGAACATAAAAGCTTCAATAACTTCCAATTATTTTTGGTATTTGTTTGATCTCGGTTATAATAGTGGTTTTTTAGTTTTTACTAATAACCGACTATAAAAACTAAATATCCATCAGCCATAGCAGCAGTGCTAAAATTATTCGTTATTAAATAAACCTTCTTAAAAGAGAATTACATTTTATTCGTAAAATTTATATTGGTTTGGAATATTGCGTTGTTCTAGAAAATGAGAAAAGCAATCAGTACTATTTTAATAACAATGCCGACAGAAATGAGCAACAAACATATGGCATAAAAACTGAGACAACAATGTCCCTGTTGCTGTATGTTGTGGCTTAAGGGGAGCCGGAGGTGCCTATGCTGCCCATGTTAAAATCACTAAGTTTGAGGAACATTTATGAATAAACTACCAAATAGAAAAATTTGAATTTTTTTTACATATAGAGTGGTTTAGTGTTGCAGTTATGACAGAGGGATTTTGGAGTATCTTTTCTAGTTTCCTTCCAATTGTTATTTTTATTAATGACCCAAATTTTTTTTACAAATAATTGCTTTATAAGTAACTGAAATGAAACTACTGAACGTATTGCCAAATGGCTGTGTTACAATGTACGTTTGACCACTAGGAGTGCTGTATAAAAATTTCATCTCTCTAGCTTGAGTGGATTTTGAAAAAATGTTCCTTATATTGGAAAAATTTTAATTTACGGGAAATGGCTATCAAA
This sequence comes from Schistocerca serialis cubense, assembly GCF_023864345.2. Taxonomy (NCBI): domain Eukaryota; kingdom Metazoa; phylum Arthropoda; class Insecta; order Orthoptera; family Acrididae; genus Schistocerca; species Schistocerca serialis. Next base: position 316,082,350 of record NC_064642.1, on the reverse strand, counting down.
GTTTCTCAATACATTCCAGCACTATAGGATGGATTATCAGGGTCTTCTTCTTCATCCTCCAAAAGCTTCCTCTTCTGTCTTCTTTTCTGGCCTGTTGTTCCATCATACTTAATATGCCTTTCTCTTCTTTCTGCTCCTCTTATCCTTTCTCTGTCAATATTTCTTAGTGCTCATACAGTGTTCACCCCAGCTGTAAATCCTAATGCCTTCAGAACTTCACACTGTTCCCTTGGTTGTAGGTTGCTATTGCATCATAAATGCCAAAGTGCAGTGTTTTTATGCTTACAAACACCCTTTTGGGAATCACTTTCCAAATCAAATTGTTTACGCTCTCATTAGGATTCTGCGTCTTCCCATGTAGACATTTGTGTAACAATTCTGGCTGTGCTAAGTCATGAAAAATTGGTTTCATTGCATTTATCACAGCTGCTGGCAAACCATGTTTGTGATCATAGTCCTTTTTTGTATTATATTTGCACCAGGAATCTTTTGGGCACAGGCTGTGCTGAGGGTATTCATTGGAAGAGGCAGTATGAAGGAACAATGCCCACACTGCTTTTCGCATGTCACTAACAGTACTAGTATTTTGCCTTATAGCATACCCATAGTATCTCTGTAGACGTTCAATCACCTCATCAGTAAGCCTGCCTCTCCCTCCTGTTGTCTTTCCATCACTGAGCTTACTTGAACCCAAAGTTTTTTTGAGCCTTCGAAGCCGTGCACCCATACGCTTTTGCACATGCCCAAAGCATTCCAACTTTCCAACTACAAATTCATTTCCATATGGTTTCAGTTCCTCTATAGTCTTGAAACCTTTGGAGTCACCACCCCCAAGGTAGTATTTGTACCTAACGTTGTATCTGGTAACTGAACGTTCAAAAATTTGTTTCACTCCATCCACTTCCATTGCTCCACCTGAACCACTAAAATTTGCCTCACAGGTTCCACTGTGCTCTCCTTTGATATTATTTTTGCACCTACAATGTTTTGATAATATTGCAACATCTATCACTTTTGCACTATCACCACAAGTAGCAGTTACAACCCCATTCAGGGATTTATGACCCCTCTTTTTCCAGGAACCGTCTAATGCCACTACCAAATCCCTACAACCACCGTTCATTTCTACAGATTCCTCCACTGCTTTCTTCATGGTTTTCAAAGCCACATCTTCAACAGAGGGTCCTACCAGTTCACAGTAGTACCCAAATTTGCTTGGAGGCGATGGCAAGTTCATAATACCACAAAACAGTTTACCAGCAGCAGACCCTTTTCCAATGGATCGAAGACCATACACAAGTCGAACATTCACATCAAACACTCTAGATCGTCCATTTTCACCAAAGAGACTGGCATGTGAATTGTAGAAAGTCACTTGATACTTGCAACATGCACAGATTATCTTCATCTCACAAGCTAAACCAAAGTGCTTTGTTATCTCTAGTCCCACTCCAACACTTGAACACATTTTGCACAGAACACTTTCTTTCAGCACAGAAGATAATAATCCAATATTCAGTACTTCGTTAATATCATCACTGTCACTAACATATTCACTAAATCTGTCACTTCCACCAGTCAGCTTCTTGCTAGAAGAAGTCACAGGGCCGGCATGGCCGGCCATGTGTTGCTCAGCAGAAGAACGCACTGTTTCAGTAATTGTAGTATCGCAACTTGGTATTAGTGTTAATTTTCTTTTCCCTACGATCTTCCTCTTCTTATATACACGGTTACTAAAACGTGGCATCGTAACCAGAACAACGCTTTACACAAGAAGTATAATACTACCAACAACAGGCGCAACACTGAACTAATTCGAAACGGTAAACAGCAGAGAGACGATGTTCCGCGCTCTTAGCACTTCATTTGTCACAGAAAACAATGTAGCCAACCCTTGCACACTCGCTGTATGCGTAACATAAGGAGCTGTATGCGTAACAAGCCGAGAAAATCCCAAGCAGTTCGCCAGGAAGTCACGAGAGGGTGTTAGATGCATTCAGCGGCCGCCCATTTCCTCTACAGGCTTGGGGGAAAATGGTAATAACTCCACTTCTAGGGCGAGTAGAACAATAATTCAAAGTTTACATTAAAGAGGAATGTTCCAATTAATTTTCGGTAGCAAAAAAAATCGTATTTTTTTGGATTTGACCACCTCCGGCTCCCCTTGAGGCACGAGAGTACGTGCAGTGTGGCAGACTTGCCACAACCTAAGGTACTATTTCTCTGCGACTGCCCGCCGTAGCGGCGGGCCTTAACTGTCAGCCGTAACTGCCGACCGTCACTGCCTGTGTATTTCGTTGAGACTGCTGACCGCAGCGGCCATGCCACTCAGCGAGTTACCTCTGTGAAAAGAACACGCACGCGAGTTCGCAACGTGGATGCTAATACCTTTCTAGGTTTTTTGGTGGACGAGAAAGAAGAAGAGGAAATTGTTGCAATGCTTACAAGACCTTGTCCCCACAGCATTTTCCAAACACGGAAAAGTGAAGGAATTTATGCTAACTTAGTAACCGGTCACTTGCGAAACGATGAAGAGAGGTTCAGAAATTTCTTTAGACTTAACCCATCTCAGTTCGATTTTGTTTTAAGTCTGGTGAGAGAAGATATAGCAGGAACAGCTACCAGTACAGCGCAAACTCTAATAGAAGCCGACGAAAAAATGGCAGTGACTTTACGGTAAGTAGCTGTATAAAAGCTTACGTATTCATCAACAATGGTTTAAAATGGATAATTTTGTATCTCTATGAAATAACATAATTTTCTATTAAAATAATAAGTTTATTTGGAAACGACTTAGGGCCTGTACAGATTGTTGTTTATGTTTACATTATCTTTACACTGTGTTTACATTATGATTAGTAATTATTTTCAAAAGTAGTATCACCTGCTTGTGGTTCGACGTTCATTAATGGAGTGAAAGTGTACGTACCGTCTCCAACCGATGAATGGGGGTGAAAGGGAAGACGAGCCGGAAGGACTGATGCTGACAGGTAGTGGCACAAGAGATGATTCTGAAGAACTGTCAAGTCCCGTAACATAGCTTAAAATGTCAATTTTCGCATTATTAATGAGGTGACGTGGTAGTTTCCTAATGGACGCTGCGATGCTTCTCATGAACAGCCCCACATCATCTTCCGCGTCCCGATTATTAGCCAAGCGTTGCAGCAATTCCAATCGTTGTTGGCCCCTTTGGTTGACTGAATCCCAGTGTATTTTCCTCGATCTGCGAGCGGAGATGGAAGAGTTGGCAGCAAGTGCGTCACCAGAGGACAAGGAAGCAATGGCTTGTGGAGTGTCAGGCCCTGTTTCATTGGCATTTTGTCCGTCTTCATCAGATAATAGTCCTTCAACACTTGTTGGCTCCTTTAGCGGAACACTGCAAAAAGACGACCGCTCTCAAAAAGCCTAGTCTGTTGAACAACGCCCATTTTGTTGTTGAACTTCGTGCTGCAGAACCTGTTTGCAGTTGTTCTTTTCGAACTGTTTTCCGGTAGTTATCTCTGATGTGTTTCCATCTCTTCTTACACTTGTTGCCTAAAACGGAACAATATTTGTTTAGCTGTGTAATTAGGACAAGACATTTATGTTTCATGTATTAATAATAATTATGGTTTGTGTTACAGGTTTCTAGCTACAGGGGGGAGTTTTGTGTCCCTTGGATATGGTTTCCGGATATCACCAAGCAACGTGAGCATCATAGTTCGTGAAACAGTAGAAGCTATGTGCCAACACTTGGCACCTATCTTCCTGCCTCCTCCATCTCGAGAATCTTTCAGGAAAAGTGCGAAAGAATTCTACACTCTTTGGGGTTTCCCTAACTGCTGTGCTGCGATTGATGGGAAACATAGAAGGATATGGTGTCCTGGAAAAAGTGGTTCCCTTTTTTGGAATTACAAAGGGTACTTCTCCATAGTACTTTTGGCATTGGTTGATGCGAACTGTAAATTCGTTGCGATAGACGTAGGTTAATATGGGAAGGAAGGAGACAGTGGCATATTTAATAAGTCGGCAATGGGGAAAATGATCATGAAAGGAGACGTGTTTCCAGCAGATGAAGAGCTTCCATTAACTGACATCAAGATGCCATTTGTTATAGTAGGCGACGAGGCATTCCGCTTGCGAAAGCATATTCTCAAGCCTTACACTCGCTCGTCTGCCCAGCAAGATAAATCAAAAGCGATCTTCAACTATAAATTGTCACGAGCGGGCCGAGTTTCTGAAAACGCTTTTGGACTTTTGTGTCAGGTATTTTGAGTGTTCTACACAAATCTGAATCTGGAACCTAACACATGTGATAAACTCGTTACAGCTTTTTGCTGCCCACACAATCTCATCAGGGACGCCCATTTAGAAAAAGGAGGACGACCTTTTTATGAACTTGACCATGACGTGAGTTTACCACAGAACATTATTCCCCTGCCCCGAACAGGGGGATTCTACCAAGCTGAAGGGTTTCAGGTACGAGATACATTTAAGAATTACTTCTGCGAACTTACAAATCAATGATTACAACCTGGAAAGGCTCAAATAAAGGAAATAAATTATTGTTACTACTCGTAACGACTATTGTAATCGTTTGGTGACAGAAAGAATGGAAGCATTGCTGTAGCCTTCATATTGTACAATTTGTCACAGTAGGGAAAAAAAGCATAAATAAATGAATGTGTATATGCAAAACACCATCTTTTTTCATTGCTTCTCCTATCTTCGTCCACAACTTATCCTTTGCCATCACATTTCTGAAATCTGTATGCGTATTATCATACAGTATAGAGTATCTGCTCACATACTCCACTAACTGTTCGTCGTCATCGTGAAAACCTTTCTTCGACATAGCGCGTCGTTGATTGCAGTCGTCACACACCTGGCAGTCGCAGCCCAACTGCTCGACTGCTTCTGCAGCGGCCGAGACGCGGCAGTCGCGATGACGTCACGACCGCTGACTGCCGAGCAGTTACAACGACATATGTTCCGTTGCTTTGCCTAAGAGCAGTAGTCAACTGTCCGCAGTCACTGCCGGCAGCTACGGCTGGCAGTTGCAGCGAAATAGTACCCTAAGCTGTACGGCAGTTTCTCGCTGTCGTCGCTGGACATCCGTTGTACCGCAAAAAGTCACCAACCCTAGTTTGAAGTATTTTTACGAAGTGACGTAACAATGAAGTGTAATGCTTTAATTGCTTTACAAGATTAAAGATTTGTCTGTCATTTCTATCAAATAATTAAAGAGGAAGAAAATTATTATGGTAACAGTAGTAAATGAAAAACTTAACCAGTCATTCACACGCTACAACAAAAATAGAAATTAGCTAATCTGCTGCCTGTGTCTACATAATATACCATTATCTGCTTGTAACCCATGCAGACGGAGAAATTAACGAGAAAAATGGAGCTCCTCAACCACAGTTTTCACCCTTTAGCACTGACTATTCGTAATACTCAAATTGTGGTATGATTCTCGATTACAACACCATTTTTGAGCAGGGTTTCATGAAATTAGAACCAATAGGAGAAAACTAGTGATTTTTGTGGTATTAAATTTGCTTATCACTTTTCGAGCAAAGCTGCGAACGTTGTATGGACTAAGTTTTCTTTGACAGTCGATTTAATTTAATATTTTGATTCTTTGTGTCTTGGAAGTGAGAGAGTAAAAATTTTTAAATCTTTGTTCGATTTATACGATTAGTATAGAAAATAATAGGTACAAAAAAACGAAAATCGGGTATTTCATAAACTGCTTATTTTGAGCGTTTTTAATAGTCAGGTTAAACAGGTGTTTAAAAAACAAGAACACGCTAACCGAAAACCGGTTATTTCAGCTACAACGCCATCCCTAATAGAGTGTGGGGACTCGCCTGCTCGCTCTTCCATTCCCAATGGACTATATACATTTAGGGACTCTGTATCGATACTGAAACATCAACTCTCAATCTCCCAACATCGATATGTGCTAAATATCGGTAATCATCGAATATGCCTACCATTGAACAGGAAGCAGAGCGCCGGCTGGAGCGTGCAGAATGCGGGTTGCTGCGCGTGCAGGAGAACCTGGCTGTGGCGTCGCGACGCGTCGACCAGAAACGGAGCGACGCCCGGCAGGTGGCGCGCCTGGCGGCCGAGCTTCGCGCCGCCACCGCAGACACGGAGGCGGCGCTGGCGGAGGCCCGACGCAAGAGGCGCGCGCTCTCCAAGCGGCTGCGGCACACCAACAGGTGACCGGCCAGCCTTACTTACTCGTTTTTTGATTTTCGACGCCCCTTTAACTTGACAAAAAAAATTACGAGGGTAAACGTTATGTACCGGGCGCAGAGGTCTGGCAATTATAACGTCACTGCCGACTTTCTGGCCTCACCGTACCAAATTTTTATTTACTTAGCGTATGACTAGGATCAAATCGCGTAAGAAAACATTTTTCTTCAATAATTCATATACACATAAAGGCTTAGCGCCTGCAGCTTCGCTCGCATAGACAGTGTCGCCTGCACAATTTTTTTTCTTTAATCGAATTTTTATATTGTTCACAAACTGCAACACTTTCTAAACTTTTCACGCTAATTAAGGCCATAGAAGCATGATCTTTTCCGAATGTACTTCTGACAGAAAACCTATTCTCGTAGTTGGTGTCCAAGGTTTTTGTTAATCGTACCTTTTACTTTCTTGTGGTGGTATTTCCATAGAAAGTTTCATCCCCTAACACGTATTTCTTTGTTTCTAACCGAGAAGCGAAATACCAGTTTTCATAGATTTAGCTTTTAGTGTTTTTAATATAATGAAATACTTTCTTTAAAAATTTCATCCATTATTCTATCTCCAAAGGGGGGTAAAGTTTCCAAAAACTATGAAAAGCGTATTTTTTACTTCTAACAGAGAAGCCAAATTCAAATTTCATAGGTATAGCTTTTAACATTCTTTTATAATAAAATAATTTCATAAAGCTTTTCCTCCCCTACTTCACCCCCATTAAGGAACTGAATTTCCAAAATCAATGAAATACATACTGTTTTATTTCCAATCGAGAAACCAAATACCAATTTTCGTTGACGTAGCCTTAAAAGTCCTCTAGTAGTCCTTTAATAATGAATAATTTTCAAAAAAGCCTTTCACCCTCTATTTTACCCTCTTAGTGGTTGAATTTCCAAAAATGCTGAAAGACATATTTTTTAATTTCTGCCTGATAAAACAAATACCAATTTTCCTAGTTCTAACTT